>NC_135481.1:139335258-139959758 GCF_052094955.1 Ictidomys tridecemlineatus | reverse complement strand
TGTAACAGGATCATGTAGTTGAAATGGGAAGTTTGCCTTTTGATCTCAGTGACTATATAAGAATGCAGAGAATTCTCCTTCAAGGAAAACTTCCAAGTGCCTTTGGAATTTAAATTTCAAGTGGCCTCTAAGTGAATGAAGCTTCTTTGTTTCTTTCTTCTTAATATGTTGGGCATAAGGTTTTTAAAGGTATGAAGACAAGTTAAAACTTGTTTACTTTGTCTTAGGAGAGAAAAAAAAAAAGGTTGATATTGAAAGCTTTGTTAAAAGGATTTTTCACTGCCTGTGTTAGCTGTCTCTTCTATTATCAGAAAAAGGCAGGTCCCAGACATCACCAGTAAGGTCACAGAAAGTCTCTCAGAAAGATGTGAAGAGGAAATCCTCCAATTAGAAAAGGAATTTAGAAAAGGAATATAAAATCTTAGAATTCAAGGTGAGAAATCTAAGTTAAAAAAAAAATTACAATTAGAAATTTAAGTAATCCCCCCCCCCCTTTAAAGATCCAGTTGGTTAAATACACTCAATTGCTGTGGCCCATTATAGTGCGAAAGTAGCCATGTGCAAATGAATAAGCACTTAATAAATAAAATTTAATAAAATAGGCATATAAACAAAACTATGAACACTGAAATTTCAAATTTATATAATTTTTATATTAAAGGTTTCTTTTTGTGTGTGTGTGTGTGTGGGGGGGCCCTTTAAAATGTGAAAACCTTCCTTAACTTGTGAGCCCTACAAAAACAAGTGGGAGGCAATATATGGCCCATGGATCATTTTTTCCAACCCATGTGGAAAAGGAACGAAACTTTTGAACTTTGGTTTGCATTTTTTCAGGATATAATGATATTTCAATGCCTTGAGAAATTGATTCTTCTTTTGTGCTATAAACATTTTAATTGGTTGTGTCATGCCAAATGATACTAAACATTTTACAAGCTTTAGCTTTTCACAACTGTTTCTAATAGGGGAACTTACATGTAAGAGAGTATAATTCTGTCAACTGATCTAAGTTAGTGATAATTCTGTTTTACTATACTCCTTGTGTTAGGATACTTTTGGAACTCTTTAGTTCAGTAATCATGTCAATAACTAAATTTAAGGCATCATAAGTTACAGCTTATTTATGATTGTGGTTTATTCTGACTTCTTACATGTTGTGTTTTACAAATTTGAACTCTTAAAGATATCCCAGCACTTTGGGAAATAGTTTGAACTCTGTTTTCAGAATTTGACCTACTGGAGCACATCTATTAATAGATTTGGTCCTATGTTTGACTTTATAGATTTTTCTGAGGCATAATGAGATCTGACCACAGGGTGGCATGTTTCTCTTATAAACTTCATTGTTAAAATGGGGAGGAAAGGGGTTTTAATTAATGAAAAATCTTTCCTCTAATTTTGGTGTTTAAATGGGTTTTCTCTAAATTGTTCTTTTCCCCTGTAGTTCATTATGAAGATTTGCATAATATTAAATTACAGTGCCTTAAACCTTGATGCTTTAAAATCTCCTTACCTTGTGGTTACAACACAAATTATGTAATGTTTATAATTGAGAGAATAATAATTAGAACTGTTTTTCATAGAATATATTGGATTTAGCCATTGACCCCAGGTTTAAAATCATTCTATAAAAACTGCTAAAAGAATATAATGAAAGGATGAAAGTATTTTGCCTTTTAGTTGTGAAGGCATGGGCAAAGTTATTAGCATAAGATTTTTATCTGATTATAGGGTCTTCTTGGAGGAATGAATGAAAAAGAGCTTGGATGCCAGATGGTCAGGAGACACAAAATAGTTAGAAAAGTGACCTTTCATTCTGTTAGATTAAGGTGAGAGCTGAATCTCTTCCAAGTTTTCATACATGAGCTATAAGAAGAGAAGGATCATCTCTGTGTAGTTTTTAAGGGAAGTGAGTTTAGTGGAGCTAGTTAAAGTCTTTGTAGGTGGGACTTCAGTGCAGATTTACCTGCAGTCTAGGCACATGCTCTTTGTATGCTAGTATTTCCAGTTGGGTTCATTCTTTGTTGGAGAATGGGTGGACCTGGTGGTGATTCTTGAGGTGTAGAGTTTAGAGAATTATTGCTGAAACCTGAAAATGGGCCAAAAGTATTCTGTGAGGGTATAACTATTTAATATAACACTACATCTTCTTTGTCTTAATTTTTTTTCTCATTTTGAACCTACATACCAAGTAAATACACTGTTAATAATTTACATGTTTATCTAATCACCTCCACCAAAATGTAAGCTCAAAGAGGTTAGAGATCTTATTTTCAGGCTCATTTTGTATTCCAGTGCCTAAATATTGCCTGGCAGGTAAGTGCTTAGTATGTGTTTGTTGTTATAACCTACCAGAATTGGGGTATAGTTTCACAGTTGAGATGATATATGTAATTTTCCTTAACTACAATATTTTATGAAGATAGTTTTCCAAGAGGAGCCTTGCTAATGCAAATTTGCTATATCTTTTCCTTTCCTAGGGTGATTGTGTTGTTACAGTATTGCTTGCTGAAGAGGACAAAGTTGAAGATGATGTAGTTTTTTACCTGGTATTTTCGGGTTCTACCCTCCATCACTGTACAAGTACCAGGAAGGTCAGTTCTGATACTTTGGAGACCATTGCTCCTGGTAAGTATTTGGGATCTTTTTTAGCCTTTACTAGTACTTGAATACTTTTGTTCTATGTTCTTTACTATAGAGTAATATTAAGAGTGAACCAGAGTGATTCAGATTTTTAAATACTTGGGTGCTCTATTTTGTTAATCTTGTTTTTTCCAAAGAAGTGTGAACCTAATTAGAAATAAATGAAATAAAGTGTTATTATTTGAAAAATAAAAATCAGGAACAGCAAAAATATTAATTTATTGTAATGTTGAAATTTTGGAAATACTAAAACATGTGGTAGAAGATATGAATTCTCATATGGGCATATAGATTTTATTCTGAATTTCATGGTAGTAAAACTAAAAAATAAAACACAAGCAGTTATGCATTTCTCATATCTAGGATGAAAAAACCTGCAAAATATTTTATGAATTTGCCCCAAATTCATAAGTTATTGTTCATTGTGGAATGAAAGCTTAATCACTATTGTACTTTTAAATTTAACAGAATTAAAAGATGTTTATTTAATAAAACTTTTTATGAAGTTATGAGGACAATGCTGCTTCTAACAGAAAGGGGTGATCCAGTAATGCTTATCTCTTGGCCTGTCCTAGCCTTTGAAGATATATTGATTTGTATTTGGAGATGAGCTTCTATCCTCAGTTGACCTTGCTTTAAAGTTAACAGTTAACCAGTTTTCATCAGAATTCAGAAGAGTGTATAGTTAGAGGGAACCTCTAAAAATGCCAACAGTTTAACTATTACCATCTAGAGAATGATTAGACTGTTAACCTTTTTTATGAGTTCCACTTTGTTGGTGTAGGTGTTGTAAGGTTAATTTGTTTGTGAAGCACTTTGAATATCTGTTTTTTGCCAGTATTGGATCAGGTTGCCCATTTTTCATTCCAGTGACATTTCATATAAATTACCGTTGTGTCTGATACCTACCAAATTCTGAAAATTATGCTATAATTAAGAACTAAGATTATGACTACTGAAAGTTTTATTTACCTTCTTGCATGGCAAAAATTATTTTGAAAAATATGGGATATAAGATTTGAGATAGGAAGATTTCTCCCAAACTGTTAGGGATAAGAAATAAAAAATAGTGGTCAGCATAGATACTGATTCCCCGCCCCCCAAGAGTATTAGGTATCTTTTATAATTTAGACTGCCAGTCATCTTGTTTGCTGTGATGTGCATTATATTGGAAAAGGTATATCTGGAACTTGAGGTCTGCTGTCTAACAGGTACCATTCATTACCATTGCTAAAAATGTATTATATGTTGGTGTAGGGAGAAACAGTTCCTTAACTAGGTAGAATCAGTTTCTTAACTGGGTAGAATCAGTCTGTGACTGGGCTCTTAGAAAGGAATGGAGGTAATTTTTATTAACTAATTCTTTCTGAATTAGAAAAACTTTAAAGTTTAAGGTGTATGTCTTTATATGTATATATGTGTACATATGTACCTAGAAAGGAACATCTTAATTAGATAGTAGAATAATATGAGTAGTTAGAAAGGGCAAGTAGGACAGGGATATAATCCTGGGTTTTAGCCATGATAATAATAAACCCCAGCAGAGTCCAGTACTTTGATGGAGAGGGATGTGCCTAGAATCTTCCTTAGAAGGGTCCTTAAATTAGGAAGGTGGCAGGCGATTACTTTTCTTGGAAACATAAACCAACTGAACTTATAATGACAGCTGGGGTTCTAAATTTATTCTAGATCCTTGTAACCATTTTTTCCAGGATAACTTTCTGAACTTTAGTTTCCATTTCTTCCCTTGATTTTGGTTCTGATACCTCTTTATATGTCTCAGTACCCCCTTTACCAAGCCATACCCCTCTTGAGTGTCCATTTGTACCTGCTGACTATGGGTGCCTTGCGCTGCCATCTCAAGCCAATCAAAATGAGTATTGTGTACTCTGCAGAATAGAGTTTTTGTCTGAGTCAGCAGAAATTATTCCTGACCCATTCACTTCTTTAGGCCTGTAGTAATGCCATCTCTTTCATTTTCTACTAATCAGCTTTCTTCTTATCCCCTTCCCACATTCTCTATCATGCTTGCCAGCCATGCCCCCCATTCCCCTGAATATTCTGTTACCTACCCACATTCAGTCAGGTAGCTTAATCACAACAGATGTGAAGAAAAGATTAGGGTCCTTGAAGACTCTACTTGTGGAAGGCCAGGGAACATCAAAGTAACTCTTTAGCATGTGAGCCTCTGATTAATATTTGATATTTGATTTGTAAGGATATCAGCAAGACCCCCAGTTGGTGCATTAGAAGCCAACTATTTAAGCAAAGGAGATTGCCAACTGGATCTTTCTGCTCTAGTCATCATGTATAAGAGTTTTCCGTTTTCTTTTCAGTTACTGACATTTGGATTAATTTGGTAATTTGTTGTGAAAGGATAGAGATAAGTGCGTTTTGGGGGTTAACTTAGTTTTCCCTCCCTTTTGTCTCTTTGCTTCTTCCCACTTGTTTGTTTTTCCCCTTCCTTCCTTCCTTCCTTCCTTCCTTCCTTCCTTCCTTCCTTCCTTCCTTCCTTCCTTCCTTCCTTCCTTCCTCCCTCCCTCCCTCCCTCCCTCCCTCCCTCCCTCCCTCCCAGGAGCTCATACCCAGCCCTTTTTATTTTGAGACAGGGTCTAAGTTACCCTTCTAGACTTGCAGGCCTCCTGCATCAACTTCTGAGTAGCTGGGATTACAGATGTGCATCACCATGGATGGCTTCAATTTTTAATTTCTTGTTTAATCATGGAATTAATTTTTTAGGCTAGAATTAAACTGCCTTAAATCTGCTTTTGTACTTCTTAAACTTGTGCCTTCCCTTGCTCCAAGTTCTTGCTCATCATGTCTCATTGATGCTTCTTGTCTACCTTATAACAATATATGACTGCCTCCTCTCAGAATTCCATGTTCCCCTTTCCTGCTTTATGTTTTTTCATTGTACTTATCAACTTCTAACACATAATATATTTTGCTTATTTATTTTATTTTCTGCCTGCTTCTACTAAGGTTTAGTTAGGTTTATGAGGGGAATAATTTTCTTTCTTTCAGTGGTATGCGCTAAGAAGGCTTTTTCTAGGAATTCCTGCCGCTTGATGGGATAGTGTTTCTGCTGTGTTGTAATCATTCTAGTTCTCAGAAGCTGGTCCTTTGGAAAGGTGAATGCACATATATATATTCCCCTTCTCCCTAATTTTGGGGAGAGGGGCATAAATGCTTCTTAAATTAAACACTTAGCTTGGAGTAGAAGTCTGTGTCCTCTTTCTGAAGCTAACTGATGATTTCTTTGCATCAGTTAAGCTGTATTGATAGCCCCAGGTTTCCTGTATACTGAGGGCAGTGTCAGTGTCAGATTAATCAAGATTCTTCATGGAAAGTCTACACAATAGTGTGTGCATTCTAGTTACTGGATAAATGTACAATGTCTTTTTGCTGCAGCTGCTTCTAATCAGGATGTCTCTTTCTATCCTTCTGCAAGGATTAGACTTGCAATTCCTTATTATTTGGGCTAATTGTGTATGAAAAGAAAAAGAGCTTTGTGCCTTATTCTTCCTTTTTTACGTCATGCTTCATCCACATTGCTGGCTCTAATTTTTTAGTTCTCTGGTATGTTTTACTGTAAGTGTTTACTGTTAGTGTTTTGAAATGTTTTAGTTTCTAAAACCCGGTGATTAATTGACATTCAAAAGACAGCTACTTCTTGATGTCCATCTGTAAACTTTTATCAAATATTGTCTGAAAATAGGTTGAAATACTAGACATTTTAAATTTTCTTCTAAAACAAAACTTTGACTCCAGATATTACAATTACATCCCCAATGTATGTTTTCTAACTTTTTTGTTTTCTAATAAGAACTTTCCATTTGAATAGAGACTGTAGAGAAGTGGTAAAGGTTTTTTTTTTTTGTAATTTTTAATTTTTTTTGTAGTTATAGATGGACAGAATGCCTTTATTTTGTTTATTTTTATGCGGTGCTATGGATCAAGCCCAGTGCCTCAAACATGCTAGGCAGACACTCTGCCACTGAGCTACAACCCCAACCCCGGTAAAAGCGTTTTTAAAGTAACCCTTTCTTGCTTGCCTACCATAGATGGCTCTAGATGTGATTCAGTCCCTCGAGCCCCCCCCCCCAAAAAAAAAGTATGGTAAGAGTAGTAACATATTTAGGGACAGGTGAGTAGAGACTTTGACTTCCTACTTTTTTTTGCCTTTGAATTGTTTGAATTGAAGCATACATACTACTTATATAATATATAGTGATTTTTAATAAAATTTGAACACTTAAAAGAATACTTTTTTTGAAAATAAATGCTTCATTGCATTAATTAACACTAGACACAGACCAAATTTTATAATAAAATATTATACCCAAAATACTTGTGAGATGGCTGGTTCAAGAATATAATTTGCTATGAAATACAGCTTAAAATGGAAAAACATTTCTAATAATAAAAGACATTAATTTTGTAATTAAAGAAAACATAAAACACCTGTTATTGTCTCCTCATAGTAAACAGATCCAACCTTAAATCACACTTTATTTAATTAATGATTTTCCTCTTAAGATGAAGATAAGGTAGTTTTTTGAAGCCAGTATAGGATTGGTAAATAGTGTAAAGAAATTTGAGTATCCTTAGAAGGCAATTCTCAGGGGGAATATAGAGTACTGTTTTATTATATTCACTTTTATCCATGAAACTGAATTTAGACAAACCATTGATTTCGGAATGCAAAATGGAGCAGGATGTTTAGTTGATTCTCCACACTGTTTTGTCAAACATGCTGGTATAGAATGTTTTATAAAATGAAATCTTTTTTCACTGTGTCAATTACTTTTAGAATTCACAGCAAGCATTCTTGTTTGACAGAAAAACTTCAAACCTTCATTGACCCCAAAATTAGACTCAGCACTTCCATATTTTTCTTTCTCTTTCAAAAGGGAAGGTACTATACAAAGAAATTGTCATGAAAAGGAAAAACAAAAACATTTACCACAATCAGAAGTCTTCTGGATTTAATGAAAAATTGCAGCCCAGATCTCAACAACTGGGCCTATAGTTACAGCATGATGTGTCTTTTATTTCATGTGAACCAAGACCCCTTTTCTAGCAGCGGATGTGCAGAGATAACCAAATTAGATAACATATTTAAAAATAAGTTGTAAGTTTTTAATTGACCCAATCAGAGAATTCTGATTTCTTCTCCACTATCAAATCAATCATTTATTTTTTACTGGACATTTTATAAGAGTCTCCCTATTCCAAAGTACTACTATAAGGCTACTAGACAGCTCTGAGTTTATATTTTAAAATACTTAAATTGCTATCTTTAAGTTTCTCAATACATGTAGTGCTTGTACTGCAAAAACAACAACAAACAAACCTGAGAACTACTCAGGAAAGATATCTGTTTTCTACTGTCCTAGTTATAATGTTATGAAGAAGTTATACATTTTATCACCTTGGAACTATGAACATGGAACTGGAATATTGGGGCATGCATTACAACAGGATTGATTTCCCCCAGGGAGTATAAATTGAATCTTGGGGCTACAAAAATATAATCTTACTCTTTACATATAAAATAAAGATAGACATAATACAAATATGTGTATTTGTATTATGGTATTAAATTAAATTAAATCAATGGTATTAAAATTTCATGAGGTGGGAAGTAGAGAAAAATGTCTAAAAAGGATACTTGGAGGGATAATAATGAAAAAAAATGATTGAGAAGTCTGCCTTAGAGGTATGTAGGCTGGAATATAGAAGATCACATTTTTAGCATTAATTAGCTCCTTTTCCAAAATGCACATGATGCAATTCCCTCCCATGCTTGCTTCCCCCAACCCCCTACCCCCTGCTCAAATACTCCTGTGCATACAGAGATGTTTTGAAAATATACCAAATTTGTACATCTGCAAATAGAACACCAAAAACTAGCAGTGGGTACATACTTTTTCATGCAATCCCAGCTTCTGAAAGAGTGTGGCTCTGAAGAATGAACATTTTCTTTAACTCTGTTATATTTACTTGAAAGATAGAAAAAGACTAGATTTTAAAATACTTTGATGCCAAACTGAGTAGTAAAGACATTATTTTATATTTTCCACCTCTGACTACTAATTTTTTAGAAGATGACATCTGTGTGAGACTGGGCTTGTCTGGCCCAGCAAACACTTTCAGGGTTCTTTTTTGGATAACTGGTAAAACAAAGTCCCAATTGTTTCATTCTGAAAAGAGAGGGCCCGGATGGGATATGTTCCACTTTTAGCTTAATAGGAAATGAAGTAATTCTTGGGCGATGCTTTAGTTTTGTGTATCTGTAGCAGTGTTTTGTTTCCATGGATGCAGATGCTCCTTATAGTGATAAGAAGCCTGCAGCAAAGCTTTCTCATGAACACACACCTCTGACTTAGGAATTTAGAAAAGAAGTGGATTAAATTATTCTAAGAGGACCTTTGCTTTACATTGCCGCTCCTCACTTATGTGCTTCTTGTATTTTTGTTTATTTTTCTCCTTTCCTTTATTTTTTCAGTTCTACTGTTGTGCCAAAGGCATCAATTGACTCCAAAGCTTTGTTGGGCCACGGTGATTGAGAAGCTCTTTATAAAGTTTTAGGGATCCGTTTTTCTTGAGTTACCGGAACAGGAACATTTTAATAGCTAATAGTAACACCAGTTTTAGATGCCTGCTTTATGTCCAGTGCTTTGTGCATGGCTGCTTTTCATATTTGTAACAATCCTTGGGTTGGAGGTATTCTCATTTTAGGTATAAAGGAACAGGCTTCAAGGTTGAACAGCTTTCTCAGGATAACCAGTTTGGGGTTCAAACCTAATATTGTTTGACTCTTCAGTCAATAATCAGTATTCTTCAGGATCCCTTTCAGTTCACTCATCTGGGAACAGGTCTCTTCTACCTCAAAAATCTGTGAACAGGCTTGATAGTAGGATAAATTTAGAAAGGATTTTAAAAGATGAAAATATAAGGTGGTCTGGGGATTGAATGTGTGTGTGTACTTAGTAGTACATGTATGCTTATCTCTTACGGCTGTTCTGGCAGAATTTGTTAGCAGGTGGTCCATCAAATTTAAATTATGATCATTAATGTTTGGGTCTTTAACAATTTATCTTTCTTCGTCATCTCTGTTAATTCCTTTAGGGCTACTTCCTTCATGAGTTCAATAAAAATTTCCAAACTTCCTTTAAAAAAAAAGTACTGTGGTTTTTATTTTCCTTATTAACAGGAAATCGAGTGGAAGGAAAAACACCATGGAACTAGCAAAAATCTTGCTACTCTTCTTTAGTGTTTTTATGAAAGAAGTTAAATTGTATTTATTATATCAAATTAGATATGAGTTTTCCAATGGATGTCTTTATAGTGTAGCTGTAGAGATTGTTAATACCCTGTATTCATCATGTAAAAAGGCAGCCATAAGACTAATAGTCACCAATAAATAGTCATGCCTCTAGAGCTAATTTACAGTAGTAAAAAGTTTTATGTATGCTTATGTATTGACTTTAGTTTTCTTAGGTTTACATTATAAAACTTTTAATGTAAAAAATTCTGATTTCTTTCCCTATATGCTTTATCCAAAAGTTTATACAAATTAAAAACTAATCTTTAGATCCTCTTGAGCCTAATAGAAAATATCAGTATGAGACAGTAGCCCGTCAACCTCGTGTAACATTAGGTTGAGAAAGTTTGTTCTTGATCAGTAGTAACTCTTCCAGTTATTCTTCAATGAAGAGTTATCCATCAAACCCTCAGTTCTCTGCTCTTCTGTTAACCCACAGTTTTTTTTTTTTTTAAAAATAAGCCTGTAATAAACCAAACAAACTTCAGATTTATGGCATGTTTAACTTACAGTGATATAAGTTCTCCTTCGGATTGTTAAGTTCATCTGACAGGAAAATATTAGGCTAACAATTGGATGACATCTGTTTCATGGTCTTTTAGTTGCCTAAACTTTCTGCCTTTTCTTGTATATATTTCAGTTTAGTTATATATAAGTAGAGTTGATAGTAGTTCACTTAAACACTTCTACCTGCTAACAAATTCTGCCAAAGCAGCAATAAGAGATAAACATACCTGTACTGCTAAGTACCACACACACACTCAATCCTTCGATCACCTTATGTTTCTCTCCCCCTTGTTTGCCCCTGCCTCATTGTTTTAGTCAGCTTTTTTACTGCTAAAGATCTGAAAGAACAATTTTAGAGAAGGAATCGTTCATTTGGGGGTTCATGGTTTCAGAGGTCTCAGTCCATAGAGAGCCAGCTCTATTCCTGGGGGCTCAAGGTAAAGCAGAACAATATGTCAGAAAAATGTCAGAGGGAAGTGCCTCACTTGATGATCAGAAACCAGAGAGAGAGAGACTCTACTCACTAGATAGAAAATGTATACTCCAGTCACCCATCTCCTCCAGCCACACCCTGTCCACCTTCAGTTATGGACTCAGTTAATCTCATCAGGGGATTAATTCACTGTTTGGGTTGAGGCTTTCATAACACAATTATTTCTCCTCTAAATTTTCTTGCATTGTATCTCACACATGAGCTTTTGGAGGACACATCAAACCATACACACATCCTTCCTAGGTAAGTAGTTACTTTAGTAGTCCCAGATGGATTTCTATGCAGATATGTCTGCACTTAATAACCTTGAACAAGATATACTATTGCTTCACCATCACTTTTTTACTGTGTGTGCACATAAAGAGGGTGATTGTGTATATGTGTGTGTTGGGGGCAGGTAACAGGGAGAAAGAGGGAAGAAGACAGATGCTGGGGATTAAACCCAAGGCTTTGCACATGCTAGACAAGTTCTGTACCACTGATCTAGATCCCCAGCCCTTTGTGAGTTTTATTGTGAGACAGAGTCTCAGTGAGTCTGTTGGCTGGCCTTGAACTTGCCATTTTCCCTCCTTAGCTTCCTGAGTAGCTGGCATTATAGGCATGTACAAGCTCACCTGGCCAAGGAGATGATTTTACTTCTAGTGGCATTGTGACTCCCTTTATAAATCAGGTTTTCAATCTTTGCAGAGACTTGGGGAAGGAAGATTGGTAAGAAAGAATAAGGACTGTTTTCATGGGTAAGGCCAGTAGGTATTATTATTTTAGCTTCTTGTAATATCTCTTCTAAGATATAGCAAATATAAGTTACTGAAGGCAGAATTCAATTTGGATTCTGAGTTATTTATAGCATTATTGTGGTATTGTGAAGTTAGTGATTTCCCTATCTACCTCAGAGAACTTTCAGAAATTTATAAATTTGTTTAATTCTGAAACAATGAGGCAATGCTATAATCAGTCACAACATTTTTGTCTTTAAAGGAATTCTTCTGTCTGAAATACATATTGCTATCCACCTCCCCTTCCAATTTGGATTGAAGTGAGGCTCTATGCGTTGTTTTGAATGGTAGTATTAAAGAATTTGGGAGGGCCCTTCCAAATTATAGCTCTCCACTCATAAGGCTAAGGAGGCCCAATTTGATAGTGTTAGATTGTCATTTACATCAAGCCACATAGCTAATAAGTAAGAAATTCTTGTCTACTAAGCATCTAGATGTAGCTTAGTTAATATTCTCCCAAAACTCACTCTCATAGTATTAGTTCTATCCCTTGAGCTCACCCTTTGCTTTACATTTTTATTATTTTTTCCCCTCCGTATTGGGGATGAACCTAAGGGTGCTTAACCACTGAGCCACATCTCATCCCATCTTAAAATGGTTTTCATTTTTTATTTTGAAATAGGTTCTCACTAAGTTGCTTAGGGCCTCATTAAGTTGCTGAGTCTGGCCTTGAATTTGCAATCTGCCTCTGGAGTTGCTGGGATTATGGGCATGTGCCACCATACGCAGCACATTTTACATTTTTAAAGCTATTTTCTTCTTTTTTTTTTTTATTGATTGTTCAAAACATTACAGAGCTCAAGACATATCATCTTTCATACATTAAGCTATTTTCTTCTTGACCGTTTCTCCCTCTTTACCTTCTGCCTGGCATGACCCATAGTCTTTTGCAATTGGAGAAACCTCAGTACTGGTAGCATTATAGCTCCCTCATTGCTATAATGAAGGAATTGCAGCCCAGAGAAACAGCTACAACGGAATATAGATGCGTTTTAGTCAAGGTTTGAATGTGTTTTTTATTCCTTTCTCATTGATTCTTCCATGGTGCCCCCCCTTCCCCTTTCCTCCCCTCTCCTCTCCTTTCTTTTACCATCCTCTTTTTGTTTTGTTTTTATTCCCTTTTTTCCTTTCTCTCTCTCTCTCTTCTTTTTCTTCTCCTTCCTTCCTTCCTTCCTTCCTTCCTTCCTTCCTTCCTTCCTTCCTTCCTTCCTTCCTTCCTTCCTTCCTTCCACCACTGAACTACATAAGCTCTCTTTATATTTTTTTTTAAAGATTTTTTTTTAGATGTTGACGAACCTTTATTTTAGTCATTTATTCATATGTGGTGCTGAGAATCGAACCTAGGGCCTCACACATGCTAGGCAAGTGCGCTACCACTGCCACAACCCCAGCCCCTCCCTTTATATTTTGAGAAAGGGTCTCAATATGTTCCCAACCCTTGCCCTGCACTTGAAATCCTCCTGCCTCAGACTCCTGTGTAGCTGGTAGTAAAAGCCTAGGCCACTGTGCCCAGGTCTTATTTTACTCTTTAAACCATCTTTCTTATACATTAATTTGGGGTATAGAGGCAGATTCTAGAGTATTGAAACTTTGAATCAAATTCTTAGTTTTTATTTTTAATTTGTTCTAATTAATTATACATGACAGTAGAATGCATTTTGACACATTTTACACAAATGGAGCACAACTTCTCAGTCCTCTGGCTGTACATGGTGCAGAGTCACATTGGTAGTGTAATTATACATGTATATAGGGTAATAATGTCTGTCTCATTCCACTGTCCTTCCCATTCTCACACTCCCTCTCCTCCCCTCCCCTCAGTCTCTTCTGCACAATCCAACTTTGGATTCAAATTTTAATTTGGCCATGTAAGAGCTATTTATAACCTTGGGCAAGTTGTTTAACTTTCTTTGTTTGGCAAATAAAGATAATAATATCTACTGATTATTATGAGATGTTATTTGTAAAGCACTGAAAATAGTATCTGGCTCATGGCAAGTAAGTGCTTATTAAATGAATAAGAAGAGAAAAAAAGAATAAAACACCTTAGTTCTGAGGGTTATAGAGAAGAATCCCTGGGTTGAGAGACTTCAGGACAGTGTGTGTGTGTGAAGGGTCCTTCTTAACTGCTACTTCCTTGGTGAAATGTACACCTTCCCCATCCCCTAGTTGCACTGTGTGTTTCTTACAGAGCACATCCAGTTTTAATTTACATTGCAGTTAACTGTAGCTTGTTGGAGTCTTTGAATTATAAAGCATTGGAGAATTGAGACTCTTCCCTTACTCATCTTCAGCTTCTAATCATGATGCTTGAACTTTGTGGCTGTCCAGCTACTAGTTATTGAACAGAACTGAGCGAGATATTATAGAATATTTTAAAAGAAATATTTTCTGCCAGTGAAATACACAAACCTACTACCTAGATTGGTTGGCTAGTTTCTGCTGATATGGATGCTTTTGTAATTAGGCTGACTACCTTTTAAAGAAATATTAAGTTTTTCTCTAATTTCACTTAATATATTCAAGGTACAAATTCTATATATATATTGAATTGAAGTGAGTGTGCACATATTTTTGTGTATGCACGTATTGGGCAGGAGATGCTTTAACTTTTTATATCCTTCACAGAAACTTAGAAGGCAGTGTTTATATCCTCTGGAATTAACATTTGTGTGAAGACTGATCTTTACAACTTGTGAACATGTTATTCTTGATTACTAGTCATACTGGCCTATCTTTGCAAGTGTCGGGCTCCTTTCAGGGAGGAGCTTAGTTGTTACCTTACCCCCTTTGTTGATGGATAATTTGACACAATACCCTTGCATCATGATGTGAAAGGGCATGTCCTTTGGTATCATCCTTGACTTTGAATAATGAATTCTACTTCTTAGTATCTGTGTAACCATGCATAAGTTCCTTTAATTTTGGAAGTGTCCATTTTCTCATCTATAAAGTGAAGAAAGTGAAGAAAGCCAGGCAGAGTAGTGTACACCTATAATCCCAGTGACTAAGGAGGCCAGGGCAGGAAGATCAAAAATTTAAGGTCAGCCTTTGCATCTTAGCAGATCCTGTTTTAAAATTAAAAGAACTGGGTATGTAGCTCAGTGGTAAAATACCCCTGCGTTCAATCCTCAATACAAAAGAAAGAAGAAAAGAAAGTGAAGACAATATATGCCTTATAAAATTGTCATGTAGAAAAAAATTACTTGTCAGATACCTGGTATATAGTAGATTCTTAGTACATGTTAACATCCTAAAATTACATAGCAGTGAGAGATTTTCCTTTTGTTGCAAGGATGAAGGTATGTGGAAAAATCATAACTTGCCATTGTGATTGACAGCGGACATTGTTCTCTTTCAAAGACAGCAGAAATCTTAGTTTGTTTTGTCTTGAGTCTGAAATATGTATTGGCCTGTGCTTATGGTATGGAAACTCAAATCATGGACCACAGAGTGGGATAATGAGAGAAGAGTGATAATGGTAGGAGCAACTTAGTTGTGGTAGTTGAGATCTTTGTTTAAAGTTGAGAAAAGACAGTGTCTGTTTACTTGAATGCATTCTGCATATTGGAAATATTTAATTTTGAATGATTAGGTCTAGAAAGAAAGTCTCATTCTCCAAGAATGCCTTACCTACAGAAACATTGTGTTGTTAAATTTTGCTAATTTGGCTCTTTGGGGTAGCATATAGGTTGTTGTCTGAAGTCAGAGCTCATGAGGTACCTGCCTATCTGGACAGTGGATACCACAGAGTCCTTAGCATGTTTGTTTCTCTTGAACTGGGCTTTTATCCACAGCATTACACTTTCATA
This sequence comes from Ictidomys tridecemlineatus, assembly GCF_052094955.1. Classification (NCBI taxonomy): domain Eukaryota; kingdom Metazoa; phylum Chordata; class Mammalia; order Rodentia; family Sciuridae; genus Ictidomys; species Ictidomys tridecemlineatus. The sequence continues at coordinate 139,944,197 of NC_135481.1, read as the reverse complement.
TGGAACCAAATGATTCCATTGAAGTTCTCACCACATTAGTAGTTGAGAGGAAAAAGTGTTTATCTGAAAACAGTAAAAATATTGTTATTTACTTTTTAGGCCTTGCTTTGCTAATAATGCTAAAGTAAAATAAAGTAGGTTTGCACTTTTTAAAGTGCTTCGTTGTTTGATTTATTACTTTGTAGTCATAGTGAAACAAATGCTGGGGAATCTGTAAAATTCCTTCCATATTCCTGTGAATGATAATTTTCCCAATTATGTTTTCAAATCTAATTCAGCTTAGTGGGTATTTGACTTTTTTCCATCATATGCTAGGCCTTACAGATTCCCAGAACGTTCATTTTTAAATTTTTTAAAATTCAACAGCAATAGTTGATATTCAACAGCCTACTATATGACTAATACCATTTTGTAGTTATAGTGAAAACTGGGATACACAATTATTTGTTGTTACGGGAAACTCATTGATATTTTCAAGTAACAATTTAAAAACCTGAAAATGTAGTTCGTCCTTTGTTTTTCTTAATAGTTATACTTAATAGTGGAATTCATTTGACATAGTCATAAAATGCACATAACATAGTTTTCCCCATTTCAATCCTTAGTACTTCCTCTTCCCCTCCTCTCTCCCCCCCATCCCCTTTCTCTGCTTCTTTTGCTTTTTTTTTTTTTCTTTCTTTCTTTTAATGGTGCGGGGAATGAACAGGGAATCAGGCATGCTAGGTAAGTGCTCTACCATTGATCTATATCCCAGCTCTGAAAACAAGTTTTGAGAAATTTGATGAAAAATGTACTATTAGAGCTCAGAGGAAGAAGAGATTTCTTTTAGAAAGAGAAAAATTTGTGTGTCATAAAAAAAAAAAGAATTAATAAGATGACCCACTGGTGTCCTTCTTTCATCAGGGGAGTCTAATACTATTTTCGTGGTCATCTGTGCTTTCTTTAGGTCATGACTGCTGTGAGACAGTGAAGGTGCTGCTGTGTGCTTCCAAAGAGGGCCTGCCTGTGTTTGTGGTAGCTGAAGAAGACTTCCATTTTGTCCAGGATGAGGCATATGACGCAGCTCAATTTCTGGCAACCAGTGCTGGAAATCAGCAGGCCCTGAACTTCACTCGTTTTCTTGACCGGTCAGGACCCCCATCTGGGGATGTGAATTCCCTTGATGAGAAGGTTGCACTGGCATTCAGACACTTGAAGCTGCCAGCAGAGTGGAATGTTTTGGGGACAGATCAGACTTTGCATGGTGAGAATTGCATGATCCACAAACTGAGTTCAGAACATTTCTGTTTTTGTATGGGACTGCCTTTGTATGGTTATTATATCGAAGTACTTCTCCCTTAAAATTACTGTAGCAAAATAGTCTTGAAGGCATCTTTTCAAAGTTCTTTGAGCTGTTAATCTTGTCCTACCAGTGAAGTGACCCAAGAGAAGGTACCCACATGGATAGTGGTCCAGCACTTCTCAAACAAAGGCAGAGGTTTGCCTTTCATTAGAACAATAGCAGAGTAACCGCTTGGTGTTTGATTATTCAAGACCAGGTTTACTGTGTTCTGAAATTCTCAAGATTGTACAAAGTTGGAGGAAAAGAGGACTGAGGAGTATGCCATGGGAACATGAAAGTGGGATAAGCTTTGAGAAACCTACAGTTCCTTAACCAGGGTAGTTTCACTTTTACTGATTTTGTGTATCGGCCTTCCATATAAAAATTCTTTAAGAAAGGCCTCTGCTTTTTAGAAACACTGATGTAATTGGTATATACATAGGTCTTCTGAATCACAAGGGGTTTCCCACATAATTACTTTTGTAGCAGATAACATCTATTAGATGTTATAATTACACAAATATTTTTTTCTACTGAAATATATACCTGAGATCCCTAAATAACAACATCTTTCCCTGCTGAGTGCAAATCCAATGAAAAATTTAGGTGTCTCACAGAGACAGATCAGAATGTTTGCTTTAATACATATGAAAACAAGATTGGAAGACTGACCTCACAGCTTCCAGAAAGGCTTGCCAGAGGCTTTCTCTGTCATCTCTAGAAGAGTGGACAGTCACACACTGCCTTCAGAGTCTACCTATCTTTGACTATTGTGCTGTGTAGGGCCAGCAGACCAGAAGTCTCCCTTTCTACAGGTGAGCAATTCTTGAGGAGAATTGCCCAGATAGGACTAAGCAAGGCATGCCCAATTCCTGCTCTCTCAGACCTGTCAGGTAAGTTGATTATTCCTTCCAGGAAAGAATTGTGAAGAAGTATTGCTAGCACTGAGTCTCTTAAGTCCATGGAATTTAACAGTCAAGCCTGTGATCAACCAGTGGAATTGTATCAGGCCTACTGTCAGATGCTACCAAGTCAGGCTTCTCGAGGTTATATATAAAGGAAAAGTCTGGACTATAAAAATCATGAAAGAAGACACCCCCAATTTTAAATTTATATACCGTCCAAGAAACTTCTGCTTTACTAAGTAGAATATCTTGAGGTCTAAGTATTTGAGTACCTAATTAGAAAACTAATGATATGCCCTAAAACCTATAGTTTCTGCCATTTCTGTATTAAAGTGGGAATGACTTTCACAAATCAGTATCAAGTTAAATAGAACTGTGTTAATTATTTCTAGAGCTAATGGAACTTTTATGGTTTTGCTTTCTCTTTTTTAAAATAGGATCAGGAATTAATTTGTTCACGTTACAAAGATTAAAAGAACTATTGGAAATAGCAGAGGTCTTAAACTTCGACTATATCACTTTTCTTCTCTGGACCTTAGCTTCCTTGTCTTTAATAGGAGGAAACTGGCCATCTTTAATTTTTTTGTTTAGTTTCCATGTACTCCTAAAGTTTTATGTTGTACAAAATTGCTCAAGCAGTGGCAGCAAAGAATAAACAAAATTTGAATACTTGCAGGATTTCCAGATGAAAACCATAATACAGTACCATTATACACATATTAGAATAGTTAAGATTAAAAATGCTAAGTGCTGGCAAGGATTTAGTACATTCTCATAAACTGCTGGTGGGAATGCACAGTAGAACTGCAACTCTGGAAAAGTTCAGCATTAAAAAAAAAAAAAAAACGTTAAATGTATGTTTACTGTAAGATCCAGCATTCCCACTTTGGGGCATTTTATCCTAGAGAAATGAGGACTTACATTCACTAAAAAGTCTGTGTACAAATGTGTCTATAGCAGCATTAATCATAATCTCCAAAAGGAGCAATAACCCAGGTATCTGACTGAATATGTGAACAAACTGTGATATATCTATACATCAGAATACTACTCAGCAATAAAAAGGAACAAACTGTTGATAATGTGCAATAACTTGGACACATTTTAAATGCATTGTGCTAACTAAAAGTCACTTTCCAAAAGTTATGTACTTACATGACATTCTGGAAAAAGCACCATTAAAGTAACTGAGAAGACATCAGTAGTTACCAGAGTTGAGATTAGGGCAAAAGTCTGGTTGTAAAGGAGTATCATGAGGAGGGAATTCTTCAGGAGCATTGGAGTTATTTTGTATCTTGTTGGTGGTAGTGGTATAAGAATCTATGTGTTATATTTGAGTACACCACAGTGAATCTCACAGTCATGTACATCCACAGGAAATTAATTAAAAATATAATAACTATGGACAAATGGCAGAAGGATCAATAGAAGGAAGAGAGCAAAGGTAGGGAAGGGAAAGGAGAGGTACTTGGGTCTGAAGTAGATAGAATATATTCCATGCTTGTATAATTACGCCAAAATGTATTCTACTGTTATGTATAATTAAAAAATAAATAAATAAAAAGAGTATATGTGGTAAAATTCATAGAATTGTAAACCTTCTAAAAGTTATTTTATTTTACATACGTTTAATTATTTTTGTTACTAAATTATTTTAAACAAGTTAGGTTGAATACTTTCAATATGAAATGTACACAAAGAACTTGATAGAACTGCCAGTCCAGCTAGGATCAGGAATCGGCTTTCAAGTGCTCCATGTACCTTGCAGTTTAGATTGTTCTCTTAGTTGTGAATTGGAATCTAGGAACACTGCACTTGTGTGATCAGGGCAGAGTAACACCATTTAAAGAGTTAATCATGCTTGCTATTGAGGGATGAAACTAATGGGATAATCTGCTCACATCAGTCACTTGTACTTTGGGTATTTAAAAGAAAAAGGTATGAAGTAAGCTTGGTGCCTGGGAAAATACAGGTAAATAGAGTACCTCATTACATAAGAGAACTACTTGCTGTTGAAGGCTGGGATATTTACGGATGTCCCAACCTAATACACAGACAAAGGAATCATGTAAGATTTATGGCTAATCCTCTTTAATTGTTGAGATGCAGTGCTTTTTGGCTTTTTTTTTCAGGTAAGTGACTCCTTTGAAAATAGCTCAGATTTCTCCTCAGGAAAAAAAATACACATAGGTGTCTTCCTGCAAGCATTAACATGTACTAATTTTTACAGTCTCTCTGAACTTTAGTTGTGAACATGGAATTAAGAAGTCTTGGTTTAGATGTGATATTTTAAAATGGAAAGAACATGGGTATTGGAATCAGACTGTTTACATCCTGGTTTTATTGCCATAGTTTTTGGAAAATACCATATCACTATTACTCAGTTTCCTTACTATAAAATAGAGGAAAGTATAGTTTGATAGTGTGTGCTGGTTTCCAGGGTAGTCATTTCAAACATATTGTGACCAACATCCAGTAACCTTTTAGACACACAAAACACTGATAAGCCATGACAATGGATGGTGGTATGTTCTTTGAAAGGATGAAACAAGACAGCCCTAAAAGACTCTTCAAAGCAAAATGAAACTGTATTACTGGACTCAGAGCTCATGTTAATCCTTACTTTCAACTAGAGGAAGAGTGAGTTTATCCATTTTAATTCTTCCAAGTGTTTCCCAATCCCTAGTTATATAAAGAAGCCCCTATACTATACTTTTGGTCACAGATCTGCCTTAAATGCAGATAATAAAGATTATTCTTTATAGAGAGAGGGAGGATGATTGGGGGACAAGAGTGTTCTCATTTTCTGAGTTTTCCAAGTCTCATTTAGTTGTTTCAGTTTTTCATTGCCTCCGCGGTTAATGAGAATAGTGAATGGAATGGTTTCTCATTTGAGACCTCTGTGTAGTAGCAATCAACTTGACTCTCAGGTAGTTTAGAGTGGGCCCATTGAAGACTTGATCTAGAGGAATCAAAGAGAAATAGCCCAGGGAAAGTGTTCCTTCTTACTTAGTAATGTTATTGTATAACTAAGTGAAAAAAAGATGTAGTCATCTTTGGGGGTGGAAATCTTCCCCACAATGAGAGAATTGGGTGGACAGAAAGATGACAGGTTTAAGAAAGACTGCTCTGAGGAGTCTGTGCATTCCCACTTCTACATGTCTGATTTTGGTTAGTAGAACCTCCACCTTAATCTTTTGGTGCTTTAGTTCCAGCAGTCTTTTTAGAGTATGGGATAGCTTTTCATGGAAGGTTTTCCTCAGCTGCACTGGTAGTACTTGTCAATTTTTTCACCTATCATCACTGTTAAAGAAGAAAACAGTAAAATATAAAAAGACTGGTAATGGATTTTTTCCTTGGCAAAGAATTAATAACTACTGACTCCAAGACAAGCAGTGCCCTGTAGCAACCAGGGTAAGCTGTAAAAGGTTTTGTTGCCTCTCAAACCTTCATTTTGTCACAGGGTTATAAGTCTTGTTTTCTAAAAGTTCCTTTTGTCACACTGTCAAGTTAAAAGTGTTTTTACTTTTTAGTGTGAGAATTCCTGCATTGTATGAGACTTTAAGTTTATTTATGAGGCAGTCCAGAATAGTAAGAATGAATGGTGATTTTGGAATCCCATTCTGTACAGAAAAGCTAGGCCTTCAGAGAGGCCTAAACAGGATAACCTGCCAGCATGGATCCAGTGAAATACCATTCGGTATAAAGAAAAAAATATGAGTATTCAGATGGAATACTGTGAGAATGGTTTTCTTTAAGAAACCAAAGCAAAATTTAGAAGACACTTTTCATTTGTCTTAAAAGATCAAAGAAATCAGACTGTTTATAGTGTTAAGATAAAGAAGCAACAAGATGTAGGTTTCAGGAGTCAGGGTTCAACTAGAAAAGGAAAACTGAAGGGGAAATAAACATTTAAAGATTCATGAATAGCTGGGGAATCTGGCTAAATAAGTGGACAAGGACAAATCCACCAACATGGGCCAAACCTATTGTCCTTGGGTCCTCAGAAAAGAGAGATTCTGAGCAGAGTGGAATCCCATAGGCATTGGCATAGGCTGAAGGTGTCCTCCATAGACAAGGTCCTTACTCCAGGGTAAAACTAAGCCCTGCTTTTATTTTATCTTTTTTTTTTTTTTTTTTTTTTTTTAAGCTCCACTTTTAAAGAATTCTAACTGATTCACTCAGGTCTTACTCCATGTTTACCAGGATAAATGTCCCTTATGAAATCAATTGATAAAAGAGCTTTAATTAATTACATCTGCAAAAGAAGCTATCGGAAAGGCATAGATGGAGAGGGAGTTGGTAGAAATGCTGCAAAGACACCCAGAATCCCAGGGCATAATTAAATTCACATTGGGATGAAGAACTCAATTGAGCTTGTTGGAAATTCAGTTAATGATCAGGAAAGAAAGGTTGAGTAGCTCTCAGAATACAGGGTAATAATCACAAATCATGAAAGAGAAAATACAGAAACCGAGAATAGAGAATTGGGGATTTATCATGAGTTATTGGTGATCTGCAGTTTGAGACAGAAGGAACAAAAAACAGTATTAGAGACAGTAATTTGGGTAAAAGTTTCTATACTTTTTTTTAAAAATTAGAGCTTTAAAGTTATACATAGTAGTTGGGTTCATTCCAACAACCTCATACATGCATGGAAATTGATTTCAGTTGATGATTCTCCCCCTTTCCTCCCATCCTCCTTCCCCTCTCCTGTTTTTTTTAATCTACTTGACTTTTTGCTTATCTATTAATTTCTATTTGATCAGTTCTTTATAATATCCTATCTTCTTCCCACTGTTTCCTTTATTTTACCTAGCTTCCGCATGTGAGAGAACATTTAACCTTTGAGTTTATGAGTTTGGTTTATTTCATTTAGCATCACATTCTTCATTTTCATCCATTTACCAGCAAATGACATAATTTAATTCTTTTTTTTTTTTAAGATGGACACAATACTTTTATTTATTTACTTTTATGTGGTGATGAGGATCAAACCCAGTGCTTCAACGTGTGCCAGGCAAGCACTCTGCTGCTGAGCTAAAACCCCAGCCCCAATTTAATTCTTTTTTATGGCTGAGTAGAACTCCATTTGTGTATGTTTGTATACACCACAATTTCTTAATCCTTTCATTTATTGACAGGCATCTGGGTTGATTTCATAATTATTGTGAATGTGCTGCTATAAACACGGAAGTGGCAGTGTTGCTATAGTATGTGGAGTTTAAGTCTTTTGGGAAAATACAAAGGAGTGGGGCTTTTATGCCCTTAAAACAATACAGACTAGGAGAAATTCCACTTATATGTTAATTTGTTTATTCCTTTGTACCTTGGCTACCTCTTCTACAAACCTAATTCAGATGACTTATGTGAAGATAAAATAATGTGTGGAAAATGAAGAAGGGAACATTTAAATAAGCTGCATATATAATGCATGTCATAGAAGAATTTTCAAATTTTCATTTTGGTTGTGGGCAAGCTATTAATTTTGTGAACTTATGTTCATTTGCAAAATTAAGACAGTGAGACCATATGAGGTTATTGTGAGAATAGAAGGGAAAATGTTGCTATAAACTATATATCCCACTAAATGGAATGTAGCAGTTCCTTACTGCATATTACTTTTTTTCATTCTGTTGTTTGCAGAATGAGGCTAGCTAAAAGCAGATGTGGCACCTACTACTGAAAACTTCAGAAGGAGACTAGAGGAGGATTAGTGTAGGGATCAGGGTGCCAGGTTCTGAGCAAGAATGCGGCCTTATTGTTGAAATTCTGTGACTCAAAGTCTGAACTGACTTGGAGTAGATAAGGGACTAAAAATGGTAGGAGGGAGGGGAGAAAGCTACTTTAAGGACGTATTAATGTCCCTTTAAGGCTGGAATTAACCAGCTCTGAAAACTGTCACATTTCCTGGTCAGTCAGTGCCTCATTCGTTCCTTAGTTTTTGATAGGAATGTCAGAATGCTTGTGAGCGACTGTAAAGCAGAAGTCAGATGACAATGTTTGATTTTTTTGTGAGAGTTCTTTCTGTCCTTGCCACCCACCTCCTCAAGATGTGTTGATTATTACAGTTTGTACTTGCACATGTAATGGGGCATCAACTTTTTTTCCCCCCTGTACTTGGGATTGAACCCAGGGCTCGGTGAAGAAGTTGAGGCCCAAAGGAAGCCAGGAGAATGAGATGTGAAAGCTAAGACATGAGGAAGAAGGCAGGCCCAACCCTGGAGTTGAGTAATGCACAGCCTCTTGGGGTGACATTCAGTAGCCCTGAAGTGGCTTTATGTCCTGTCAAGAGCATGACCGAGGAAGAGGGTGTTGCTAGTGAACCCAGAAAGTGACTTGACGTCTAGGAGGACTGGGCAGAGAGCAGGGAGAAGGAGAACTGACATTTAATGAGTACATGCTGCAGCCAGTCATTAGACTAACATTTCACCTGCCTCCTCTCATTTGTAACAACATCTCTGAAAGATGGTCTACTACTCTAGGAATGAAGAAAGTGAGGTTCAGAGAGGCACATGAATCATGCCTGGTAACTACCAGGTTTGAACCCAGAATTGTCTGACTCCAAAGTCCTTGCTTATTCCACCGTTTTCATAGTGACTCATACCAAGAAGGAGCCTTCGTTTCAAGTGAAAGAACCCCAAGCACGTGTTTTTCTTTCTGAAGTTATTAGCGTATTGTCTGTCTTTTTATGCCCGCAGATGCATTTATTTTTCATATTAAACATGCAAACAAACAAAAAGCTGGCGGTGCCAGCCGTTTCATGTGCCCTTAATGTGAGGGAATAAAAAGACCTGTGTGTACTTAACAAGTAGAACCTGTTTTTAGTGTTTAACTAGCCAACTCTTGTCTGGGTGTTCTTTTCAAAAGTAATTATACCTTTATGATACATCCATCTAAGTCCTAACAGCTATTCCCCTTGTGTCCCATCTTGTGTGACTGTCTTTATTATTTATTTGTATTTTTAAAGGCAAAGAACATGTGTGATGTCATCTTTATAAACCTCATTGTGAAATTGGTTGAACAAATGTTAAAATACAGAAAGAACTTGATTTCTTTTTGTGGGAACGTCTCCTATGTAAGATTTTACTTCCCATACTTTTTTCTAGCTTTCTTTTGTCTTTACTTGGGGACGATTCTACTTGACCTCAATAAAGGTCTTCATGCTGTGTGCTATAGCTTACCTTCAAAATATCAGGCACTTGGAGATAGTGGTGTTTACTTGTCTTTTGTTTGTTTGCTTGTCCTGTTGTTCTTTTCTTTTTTTTCCCCTTCTGATATTCTTACTTATTTTCATGTTCTCCCAATTTAGATGGTGGCCCCCGGGAGACATTGATGCATTTTGCTGTGCGGCTGGGACTGCTGCGGTTGACATGGTTCCTGTTGCAGAAGCCGGGTGGCCGAGGAGCTCTCAGCATCCACAACCAGGAAGGGGCAACACCTGTGAGCTTGGCCTTGGAGAGAGGTTATCACCAGCTACACCAGCTTCTAACTGAGTGAGTGCTTATTCTCTCTCCCTCCCCACATCCATTGCCAGCTCCACCTCCTGATTCATAATGGTACCACCCACTTGGCATCTGCCTGTGAGCTTGCCATGAATTACCACCTCAGCCCTGTGTCTTGCCCTCTCCTGGAGGTTTGAAAGCTTGTTTCTGCTGACTGCTTCAATATCTGAGGGACACAAACGTAAGTCATTGCCATTTTCTCCCCTGCCTCCCTGCTTCTTACCTCTTACATTTTACCAGACACTCAGAATTAATCTTTTCTCTGTGGGTAACAGAGCATTACCAATGTATAGGGTTCATCTTGGTTTTGTATAAGAGGAAAGTTTCCCTAATCCACTTTTTTTTTTTCCTGGTATATCTTAAGACTTGAAAGATTAGTCAAAAGTATTACTTTCATATTATAACTGCTTATAGAAAATATTATAAACAATTGAATTTTGGTTTGAATGTAATTTCTGTGAATAAATTTAATATGAATATCAGTAAAAAGCTGGCTGAGTTGTTTAGGAATCATGCAGTAGGAAATCCTGTTTGTCTCTGGCTCTGATCGTTTCACTTCTGATCTGACTCTTTAAAGAAAGAGGCCTTTGGAGGATGGTTGTTAGTCAAAACATTTGAAGAGTTTGGTTTATTTATTTTTTTCCTTGTATAAATAGGGAAATAATAACATTGGAGCAGCCAACACTTTTTAATTGGAATATTTATAAAAGTCAGAAGTTTTAAGAAAGTTCTGTTATTTAATATATTTTCTATTAGTTATATGCGTATCATATTTTCTACCACATTATCCGAACAAGAATAAACCATGCGTGTTCTTTAATGATTGAAGGACCCTTCTAAAATGAGACAGTTTTCCCAAATTCTCAGATATTTGCTCATGCCAGATTCAATTTGGTTAAATTTTATATTTTATCATTGTTAGCAGTGTGTGAAGAAGGTAGTGTGTGGAAGGACTGTGAAGACATCTCAAAGTGTAATGCTACTTACAGTTATAAAAACAGTTTTTTCTTTTTTCATTTTTCAAACTTTCTCAGTCAAGCCAGATGGAAGCTTCTTTGCAGACAGCTTTCTGATGGGTGCTACAGATACAATGGTGGTAGGGGGAGCTTTCTTTATCTCAAATGAGCTTTGGATACCTGAGCTTCCGTGTGACAGTACTCCAGAGAGTGATACGTTCCACTCCTTCGTACTTCCCATCTGGCCAGAGATTGGATTCATTCTGCTGTTTGCCTCATGGTCTCAGGAAGGGAGGTAGGGAGGTATTGTTCCAGAAGATGAAACAATTAACTGTGTATACTGTTGTGAAGTTCAAATGCACTTCCTCTAAATTTGATTTTATAGCTCAGAATGCTTTCTGGGAAGCGGAGTTGGTTAAGGATTGCCGTCCAAAAATGGGGAAACAGTGATTACAACAGCTTCGTTATAATGCTTAGAAGGGGATGTCACAAGACTGTTATTGCAGCACAGCTTTAAGAAAACTAGAGTATGTTTATTCTTGGAGAATTTTTGCTTACTTTAAAGTACTGCCCTGTTAAATGTGGAAAAACCAGTTTTTTCTTTTTAAGGGAGAGTGGTAAGGGAACACCAACTTGAGAAATCTCCAAGTAGAGGACTTTGATAGGAGAGTATGAGCATCTTGCTGCAAGAATAGCTCTTAATTTGAATTATTCTGAACTGTTATTGCTCTGAAGCCTAGAAAAAGTGCTGAGTCACAGCTAGCAATTAAGAAATGATAAGGAGATGATTCTCCAAATCCCTCCATCTTACTGTGGTACTGGCAGTCTTTGCTAGAATTTTAAACAGGTTTTTTTTTTTTTTTGGCTACTACCTATGTTTTTTTTTGTGTGTGTATTCATATACCATAAAATTTAAGTCTTTTAATCATTTTAAGGTGTGCGATGTTTAACCATCACCGCTATCCATTTCCAGAACTTTTTCATAACCCCAAACCAAAACACTACACCCATAAAGCTTCTCTTTTAGTCTCTTTCCCCAGCCCTTAGTAAACTCTGTTCTACTTTCTACCTCCAAGAATTTTCCAGTTCTAGTGAGAATCATTCAGTATTTGTCCTTCTATGTCTGACTTCTTTCACCTAGCATAATATCCTTATGTTTTAGCATGGGTCAGATAATAATTGTGGAAAGATTAGATTTTAAATGTTCTTATCACAAAAAATAAGTAGGTAAAGTGATGCCATGTTAAGTTACTTGATTAATCTTTTCGATAATACATTATATATATATATATATATATATATATCAAAACATCACATTGTACCCCATGCATATATAGTTATTGTTAAAAAAAAGCCCATGCATAGCCAAAAGATGGGAATACTCTAAATGACACTTAGCAGATAAAGAAAATATGTTTAAATGAAATGGAATATTATTCAGCCCTTAAAAAGAAAAATATCATCTTCATCAGATGAGGAAACTGATCCAAACGGGTTAAATTTGACTACATTTTGGTAGGAAGGTAAGGGACCACAAATAGAAGCCATATTTCCTAAGAAGCTGTCTAGAGCTTCTTTCATTCCTAGGATTCTTATCAGGAGGCACCTAAACAAAGACTTCATGAGGTCTATAGCCTTTTTGTTTTTTAAGTCTTTATTTTTTAGTTGTAGCCAGACACAACATTTTATGTATTTTTATGTAGTGCTGACAATTGAACCCAGGGCCTCTCATGTGCTAGGTGAGCATTCTACCACTGAGTCACAACCCCAGCCCAATCTGTAGCCTTTTAAATTATAGGCATATATACACAATGGAATATTATTCAGCAATAAAAGAGAGTAAAATCATGGTATTTGCAGGTAAATGGATGGAGTTAGAGAACATAATGCTAAGAAAAGTTAGCCAATCCCCCCAAATCAAATACTGAATGTTTTATTTGATATAAGGAAGCTGATTCATAGTGGGATAGGGAGAAGGAGCATGGGAGGAATAGATGAACTCTGATGGGGGCGGGGAAGTAAAGGGAGGGGACATGGGGTAATTAATGATGGTTGAATGTGATGATTATTATTATCCAAAGTACATGTTTGGAGACACGAATTGGTGTGAGTATACTATGTATACAACCAGAGGTATGAAAAATTGAGTTCTATATATGTAATAAGAATTGTAAAGCATTCCACTGTTATATATAAATAAAAAATAAATAAATAAATTTTAAAAAATAAATAAATTATAGACAAGACCTTAATGGACATTTCTGAGTAGAGTTTGAGAGATTCACAAAAGGGTTTGTAAAAAGTTAAGAATTGACATACTGTGTATAATGGTACCACATTTCACCTGATAATCATTGCCACCATATTAACAGATATCCATGGGTATTCTGTATCATCCTGATCTTGTACAGTTTAGTAATAAGTGATTTTTTTTTTAAGTAATACTGGTACAAAGTTTTTTTAAAAAGCGCGCTACCTCTTGAGCCACATCTCCAGCCCCACACCCTGCTCTTTAAAAAAAATTTTTTATATATAGACCTGCCTCTTATCACTGCTTTTCAATTACTGTGAAATAGAGGTGTGGTTCTATGTACATTTTACATTTACTAAATAACTATTCACATTCTTCTCTTGACTGAGAAGTCAAATTGATTTTATAGCCCTCTCAGGACAGTTATTTTAATTCCTTGCTGCTTTGCCTATTAACTAATTAATTCTCTTTTAATTGGTGGCATTGTGCTGGTTAAAGCCCAAACTGTTTTTATGTTTCTATGTCTGGACAGTCCATTGACAGTTCATTTTGATAAACTGAAAATGTTGCTGTTCTTAGAAGAATTCTCTAAGTCTTGTGAATTTAGGGAACTCTTGGGATTGATATTAAATCTCACAAGATAATAGGAACTATTTAAGACATTTTTGGTAGTTTCCTTTTCCTGTAACTTATGATGTTAGGTTTCACTTAGTACAGTGGCAGGGAATGGGAGATTTTTTTTTTTTTAAATATTCTTCGTTGTAGATAGACACAATACTTTTTAAATTTTTTTTTTAATTGTAGATGGACACAATATCTTTTATTTATTTTTATGTGGTGCTGAGTATTGAACCCAGTGCCTCACATGTACGAGGCAAGTGCTCTACTGCTGAACCCCAGCCCCAGCCCCTTTTATTTTATTTATATGTCATAATGATGATTGAACCCAGTGCCTCACACATGCTAGACAAACGTTGTGCCACTGAGCCACAACCCCAGCCTGCAGGGAAGGGAGATTTTATTGACTTATTACTCCTTTAGTTTAAATTTTGATTTTATATTATGATACAAATATATTTATGATCTGAGAATTCACCTTAAATAAAATGTTACCAGGTTTTTGAGAGATCTTAACCCCCAGAAGATTACACCTAATCCTGTTCCTGCTTTAAGTGCACAGTCTTCCCCAATCTGAAGACCCCACCCAAGGTCACCTAGCTAGTGATGGGATAAAGTAGGGACAGAATCTTGGTCTGTAGGCTCTTGGTAAAATGCTAGGAAGTGACTACTTGAGGTGAATGTGGCATTGGTGTCATCTAAGATGAGAATATTAAAGCCAAATGTTATCTCATATAGCTGATAAATTGCACATCACAAAGAAGGAATTTTAGGACCTCGACTGTTCATGTGGGGAAGGACCAAACTGAGGATAAGAGGCAGCTCTAGATAGTTGCTAAATATGCAGACTTGGAAGTCAAATCTATGTTTGCATTTTGGCTCTGCCATTTTTAGCTGTATTATTATATTCATTATAATATTCAATATTATAATATGTATTACTATATTTGTTATAATACAGCTAAAAATATCAGATATATACTAAGTAATTCTCTTCTTTAAGCCTTGATTTCTTCATTGTATAAATAAAAGATGATAATATCTACCTCGAAGAATGATAGCAGATGGCCTGCTGAAAAATTGGGGCTTTTCATGCAGATTCTGCTCATTTGTAGAGCCGTAAGTATTTCAAGTTTGAAGAGAGAGAGAGTGTGTGGTATGAACTGTTGAGAGGTGAAGAGTTTAATTATCTAAGCTTTCTCATTTAGTAGCTTATATGATTTGGGAAAAAATCACCTATTCATTCTGAGTCTCATGTTACTCATTGCTTATTGATAATACAATTCAGCCTACATCTCAAGGTTGTTAGAGCTAAAATGCTCCAACATTTGCACTGAGAGCCAATTTAAAAGTATTTGTCCTCATAAACTTTGTATCATTTTTAGTATCAGTTCAACAAATCTTTATTTATTGAGTGCCTATAGTGCACTGGAATCCATAGTTGGTAAATTACAGGTATAATTTTATTTCAGCCTTATGATGACTGTCCTAAAGTTAATTTGTTTTATGGGTAGAATGTGGAAGCTTGGAGAGCTAAAGTGACTCCCCAAGCCTATTAGAGTAAAGTATTAGAGCTACTCTTGCATAGACATCTGCGGAATTCCAAGGCCCATATTCTTCCCCTACAGGAATGTGAGGGGAAAGAAGAGACTCAGAAAGAAGCTACTGATATACTGGATGAAATAGTACTTAATTTTGAAAGTGCTGTATGGTTTTCATTTAGCACCTCTTCTCTAATTTTTGCTGGTCCTCACTATAATAATTTTACCTTTATATTACCCATCATTTTAAAGAATTATTGATTACACTCAAGCTATTGTTTTACATTTTTATTCTCACTATGGCCAGATGAATGAGTAGAGTAGGTGGTATTATCTAGGTGAGAGAAGTGAAATGTCTTGCTCAAGGTCACAAAGTATCAGAAACTAGGCTTAGATCCAAAGTCCACTAATCTGTCCAGTTTGAGAAGATTCTTGAGAATGTGCAAAATACCCACCCAGTCTGGCTACACTAGGTGCTCAGTCATTGCCTATTGTAGTAGGCAGTGTTGACCCCTGAGAACTTACAGGGACAAGCCTCTCAGAGGTTTTGTCCCTGTAAGTTCTCAAGTTCTTCCTTTGAGATGCTTACACGGGAAAACATGGCTTCAGGGTCAAGAAGTAGAAAAGCTACTCAAGTATACATATTTTCATAGTAAAGTCAAGTACTGTTACACAAGATGTTTGGTCAGCATAGTGATTTCAGGCTCCTCTTCAAATACTTGACTGTGGGTCCTCAGTAGCCTATCCAGTGCAGAACGAGATTGGGACCTTTGGTTTTGCTTAAGGGGAAAAGGATGGAGGAAAAAAAGGTGGGGGTAGAGGTGTACAAACTTAACCTTCAGAATCATGGCCTGAGAACCGGATTTGAAATGACTGGACATTTTTCTGGCCTAAGTCCTATTTCTTTATCTCACTGTGAATCTGTCTGACCTCCTTTGTCACTGTGTGATCTGGGTCTTTGTGTTTTGGTAAAAATGAAGTGGTGGAAGTGGATGGAAACTAGAGATGGGGAAGAGCACTAACATTTAATAAATACAAATACCTGCTTTGTATTACGCATGAATGCTGCATTTAGTGCTGTGTATGTGTTCTCATTTAAAACCTCTCCTCAAATCTTTAAGGTATAGTTGGTACAGTTAGTGTTCTTCTACACTTGAGAAAATAGACCCAGAGAGTCTAACTATGATGATTCAGTGATCTGGTTTTTAGTGTCTTCTTTTCTCTTTTTGTAATTTTTCTACTGAATGACGAAGAATTTAGAAATTCATGTGTTTTTTAAGCCATTCAGCTAATAATCTCAGTATTGCTGTTTCTGGCAACATACTGTAAAATTACAAAATAGATTTTCTGAGGATAATATTGTACTGATAAGACAGTAACTGTAGTTACCATTTATTGTATTTGTCCTAGGCATCTTGCATAAATTCTCATATTATCTTCTCCCTGTCTCTTTGGAGATGAGGACATTATCCCCATTTCACAAGAAAATTGCCACAGCTGGTAAGTGATGAAACTGAAATTTGAACATCTCCAAAGTCCATCAACTTTTACACTGCCTTGGACTTTCCACAAAAAAAGTTGGGTATTGGAAGTTAGTTGAACCCACAAAACCTTTCCAAGTGTCTTGTATTTCTTTCCATACATTGCTTTTCTCTTTCTGCTCTATGAGTGTAAATGGTCTGAACATTTGTTTGTTCTCTGTGGCCATGTGACATTTGGGCCTCAGAGTTTTCAAATTCTCCTTGGCAACAGCATGTGATTTTGAAAACACTTGTTTCTCACTTCACTGTAGGCTTAAGTGGGAGAAAATATTGACCTGGACTTGACAGGTGAATATGAGAAGATGAAGGATCAGTTGGTACCTTCTATTCTCTAAACAAATCTCAAGCCATTTAAGTAATCACTCACATTATTTTTATTTGGTCAGTTTTGAAGTTTTCAAAAAGGCATGCTAGTTGAAAGAATAATTTTAAAATTTTACCTGCATTTATTATTAGAAGTACAAACAAGGAACACAAAATAGGTGTAGTGTATTGAGGAAACATTTTAGCTTAAAGTCAATATTTGGACAAAGTTGAATATCACCAGTTGTATGATAGAACAATAAATGACATATTAATAATCAACTGTATTGATTTATTAAAATTTACCAATTCTGTTTTTAAACATTTGACCTTATAGGAGAAGGACAGTAATTTCTCAATGTTACTAACTTTTAGATTGTTCTTCAGTTATTAAACTGCATATACTTTTTCTCCTGTCACATCAGCAGTCTCTCAAATAGTTGGATTGTAGGCTGTTATAATTCAGAAAAGATTTTAGTAACATGATTTCTAAGAGGAATTTTATATTAGGATTCTTCATTCAGCAAAAAAAAAAAAAAAAAATCCTTTAGCGGCTGAAATTGGTTTCCACCACTGCTGTCATATGTATATTTACAAAATATTTACAAAAAATAATTACATGAAAATAAACTAGTTGATACAATTTTAAAAAAAGTTTTATTATTATTCTGCAACACTGGGAATAGAACCTGGGGCTACTTTACCCCTGCACTACAGCTCCTGTCCTTTTTAAAAATTTTGAAATAGGTTCTTTCCTAGGCTGGCCTCCAAGTTGAAATCCTTCTGTCCCAGCCTCAGTCACTGGGACTATAGGTATATGCCATCATACCCAACCAAACTCAAGTTTTTATATAACCTAATATCTATAATTCTTTCTCGTACCACTTACATTTTTATAAACATTCATTGGCTTAAAAAAGAGAAAACGTAAAGTAATCTAGCCAGCTTATTCTTTCAGTGCTGATAATTGTCAAACTAATTCTTTTTAACTGTTTGAAAACTGTTGTTTTTGCATGTTGCATTAACAGTTTTTACAATCAATATTTATTGTAGCATTTTAGTTTTATAATAAGTGTATATTTTATGCTTTTGCTAGCCATTAGAATTTCTGCATAGAAATCACATAAGGAGATTAGTTTTTAAATTATGTAGAAAATACTTATAGAGTATTTATTTTGATAATATTTTTTATACTAGTGGTACAGCTTTATTGCTATGATGGGAACTTCTGTGGTTGCTTTATTGTCTATCACAAATGCTCAGTAAACATCCAGCTGGGCGTAAAAATGGCAGAACTGAACTTGGGTACGCTATTATTGTTTAGCATCAGTGGGCCTCAGTTTCCTGTTCTGTAATGGGGAAATGTAGCTGATAGATTTATTAGGATGAAATGAGAACATGCTTGAAAGGTTCTTAGAAACTTAGCAGGGAAATTGATGTGTCCCGTTTTTCACTTGGATTTTGTGGGGAAATAAATATTGGTAGGTGATGTAGGAATGGTTGCCTGACAGGTCAAGATCCTTGTGCCTTTTTTTATTTTTTTCTTTTAAATCAAATACTCAGCAATTCCCTTCTTTTTTGATCATTGGAATTACGCTAGCCTTATGATATACCCCATAGTCAGAATTTGTTTTTAATTTTGGAGGACCAGACATTGAGCTACTACTATGTATCCGTGTTCATTTGATCCTCACAACAAGCTTAGTATTCCTAATTTAAGTGCAGGAAATTGAAGTGCAGGAAGAATACAGTCATAATGTGGTGATGTTTCAGGAAGGAATCAAACCAAGTCTGTATAACTTTCCAGCTTATGTTCTAAACCTTACCATGTAAGGCTATATGTTGTTAATAATTTAAAGGACAAAGTTTAGAATAAACTAATGATAATACAGAGTAGGGCTGAAATGATATGGTTTCTTGCCTTTTTATGTCATTTACATTCTCCCTTTGCTTATTTTTCAGGGAAGAGTGACAGTTCTGTGTCCACTGCTATGGTTTGCATGTTTGGACCCAAGGGTTTATATGTAGAAAGCTTAGTCCTGAGTGTGGCAGTAATAAGAAGTGAGGTCTACTGGGAGTTTTCATGAGCATGAGTTGTTAAAACAAAAACCAGAACCTGACCCCTCAAATCCTCTGTGGCTTCTTGTATTATGATCTCTTGCTTGTACATGTGTTTCCACCATTTTGGTGGCATCCACCATAATAAGGTGATGCAGATAAAGAGGCCCTTGCCAGAGCTAGTGTGTGCAGATTGCACTTTTAAGCCTGTTACACTGTGAGCTAAATAAACTCTTTTCTTTATAATACTCAGATATTTCACTATAGTAGTAGTAGTAAAAAGGACTAATATACCCCTGTGATGGCCCCCTTCCCGACCAAAAAAAGAAAAAAAAAAAGAAAGAAAAGGAAGGGAGAAGAAAAGAGTATGGGTGCTAAAATTCCTAGTCAATCTGTATATACACAAATGTTTATGTGACTATACTTAACCTAGCAGTGACTCCCCAATAGGGAGCTGAGAGAGTAGCTTCCCATTCATTTTGCAGCAGCTTTTAACCCCTTACCCAGTTGTCCCCTTTTGGAATTTAATCTGTCCATGACCACTTCAGTGAAATTGGGTTATTTGTAGAACTCACTGAAGTTTAGCAATGTCATAATGTGGTTGAATGGAAGATATTGCAGTAGTCTTCAAATAAGGAACTAGGTGCTTAGTTCCTTGTCAGAAGTGGACTCAGAGCAAAAACATGCCTTTTGGGAGGACTGACCTGACTGCTTTTCTCTACTCTTAAAGCTGTACTATGAAGCCCAAACTAAAATAGGATGGGCTTAAGATATTCCTGGTGCTTGGGCAGGCATGTGTGAGTATGAGCTTCCAAACTGCATTGTTATTATTCATTGTTTACTCTCTGACATTTTCTCTGACTTTTTGCTGTAATTCAACAAGAGACATCTTTGAATTTCCTCTGAACAACTGGTGTTGGATGAGAAAAGAGTTTTCCATCTATCTGAGCATGAAGCCTCATGGTTGGTTGGTTGACTTTTGCTTAGGTTTTTGAGTAGCAACATGCTAGAGGAGTTGAAAGGTTGATGCTGGGAAATTCGTTAAAATTCACCTTGGGCGTATTGAATTTTTATTGTACCATATACATCAGCTGTGGGTTTTGGATGCTTTAACTCTGTCTCTGAGGAATGACCTCTGGTTTGTGTTATTCTACAGTTGAAAAGGTTTTGGATGTTATAAAACTTATGAAAACAGAGGAACACTAAGTTTACCTGATTTATTTTGATACATATAGCACCAGACTTCTAGTTTCTATAGTTAGAGGCACCTTGAAATACAATCATAAAAACAATATAGAAAATACTAGGCTTCAGATAGAATATATTTTAAAACAATGGCATGCCATCTCTTGTATTCTTTTCAACAGGATTTTGGAAGAATTTTAACATTAGTAGAAAAAGATCAGTATGAATATTTGAAACAATTATTCATATAGAGCTAATATACTTCCATATACTGAGGAATAGTAGTAATTGCTTCATGTAGTGACCTAGTCCTCTAGGCCATAAGGTGATCGATTTGCATTTAGACTCTGTAAAGAGAAGAATTTTGTAAATCAAAATTCTCTATATACTTAAGCTATAAATATCTTTGGGGATTTTTGTTTGTGAACTTTTAGAGAGTATGTGCTTTTGAAATTTTTTTTTAACTTAAAATTTGAATGTTTAGAATACCTCAATGCTGTTTTTAAATGTAATCTACAGAAATACTTTGCATTTATTTTGCATTAAAGCAAACTTTTAGCATTGCTTTTAGCTCATTAATCCACACAATATACTAGATTGAATGGATTGTTTGGAATGAGTTTTAAAAGTTGTATTTTGTCCCCATTCATACTACTGCTCTATGTTTTATCTATATGCAGATATATTGGCCTTGTCCCTTGGAAAACTAAATATTATGTTTTTGATGCGAGTACTCTACAAAACTGGATACTGCTTTACTGTTGTATTGTTTTTACTGTACACTGTGATTTGCTTCCAGTATTTCACATTTGATTGAAGGAAATCAAGTCAGTAAATTACAGACGTTTTTTGTGACATGGTTGTTAACATTGACATTTGGATGACTTTTGATTGAATAATAATAATAAACCAACTGGGAACTGAACTTTTAAAATGTTCTTTAATGTTATTTAGTTAATTTTCAGCTTCACACAGGCCTATATAAAGTATACCTTCATAAAAAAATGAAACCTTGTCCAGTGGATCTATAGTTGGCACTGTATATTTGTGCCATTTCATGCTGTACTTTCTGTCTCTTGCCAGTAGCCTGTTTCCTGTTTCTGCAGGATCTGTTGACATTAAATCTCATTTTTTATCTAGTAATTTGTTTTTGGAATTTTAACTTCTGTGATAAATTAGAAATTTTAAAAATTTTGATTCTACATAAATAATTTGAGAAGTTTTCTTGTTGAACAGTGCTCTTTTCAGGGAGGCTAGATAAAGTGTTATGTTTTTGCAAAGATAGGAATCTAAAAACGAGACAAGGAAAAAGTCACATATAGTTAAAAATATTGTGTGTGTATTATGACCTAGTTGTGTTAACTGCTTCTAGATTAATCCATTTTAATAATAAATTATGAAAAGTGTTCAATCAGGTCAGTGGGCTCTATAAAAATATATGTCATTTAGAAACTTATTTGATGGGTACATTACTTGAAGCGACAGTAACCTGATTGTCGAGTGAACCTCATGTTTGAAGATAGGGGTCCTACCCAAACTAATGAGCAAAAATTTCTTCACTGAAATAGCTAGCTTATAGTGTGCCAGTTTTATTTGGTTATTTAAAGTTACTGATTTCTGCATGTGCATAAATTTCTACAAGTATATTAATTTTTCATTCTTAGAATTATGGAATTCTCACAATTGGAAACTTATTAGTCCACTGATTTTAATGTTTACCATGCCACTTGGAGTTACAGATTCATATGTAGGTCTTAATCTTTCTGTAATATAAAGATTCAATATGATTTTCAGTAATAAATCAGGAAGAAATAGACGTGCATTTATTTCTCTTGTGATTATTTAAAGTGAAACAAAGGATTGCTGTTTGATTTTTGTTTTTACTTCATAAGAAAGCTAAAGAAAACTTCACATTTTAAAGACAAACCTTCCCTCCCTCTGTTCTGTCTCTGCGTGCTTGGACTTTTCTTCTTGATGCATCTATGTCAACAGTTTGAAATTATTTTACCCAGTTAATTTGTTATTCCCAAATTTCAGATTATTTTATAATCATTTCTCTTTTCTAGGGTAGAATTTAATTTTGGTTAACAATAGCAATATGTTCTCACTCTCAAATAATTCTCAGTAGCCTATTTTTTTTATTTAAGCAGCATATAAATTTCTATAAAATTTTGACATCTTTATTCATAGAATTATAATAAGTAGTTAGTAACCAGAAATCATTATGGTATAGGCAAAGAAACTCTGGCAGAGATTATCATTTCATATTTAAACAACATGGGTTTGAACCATGCAGGTCCACTTCTTAGGGATTTTGGTTTTGGGAGATTTGCAACAATTTGAAAAAATGCACAGATGAACCCCATAGCCTGGAGATAATGAAAAAATTAAGACAGAATTAGGTGTATGTTATGAATGCATAAAACATACACAGTAGTCCATTTTATCATTTACTATTGTGGTTTGGATATAAGCTGTCCCTGGAAAGCTCTTCCCCTCTCTGCTTCCTAACTGCTTTGAGCTGAGTAGTTTTCCTCCACTGTACCCTTTCACCATGATGTTGTGTTTCACTTGGGGCCCAGAGCAGAGGAGTTGACTAACATGGACTGAAACGTCTAAAACCGTGAGATATCTCCTCTAAGTTGTTCTTGTTGGGTATCTTGTTCATACAGCAAAAAGCTAACACATTTACAATCATAAAATATATACAAGTCTATTATAAAATTTAAAATCTGTAAAGACTTAGGTGCAGAAACTCAAACTGTACCTAGTACCAAAGTTGAGAGAAATGTAAGCCAATGTAAAAATGCAGTATTAAATCCAAAGTGCATAGATTTAACCGTACTGTTGCTTTTGCTGTGAGCTTAACTGTTGCAAGTATTCATTTAAAACACTGATACTAATCATTTCCACATGAGCAATTTGTCTTTTCAGTAAATTCTCTCTTGTAAATTACATATCACAGTAAAAAGTAATCTCTTGAGGTTCTTATGTATTTTTCACCATCTACAATACAAATAACATAAAATGTGTTAATTGATTGTTTATGTTATTGGTAAAGCTTCCAATCAACAGTAGGCTATAAGTTTGAAAGAAGTAAAAAATTATACAGTCTTTCAATTGCCTAAGGTGAGCACCTGAGCCCCCATGTTGCTCAAAGGTCAGCTGTAAATCTGAGTAACAATAGAAATTCCTTTTTACCCACTTCTACCTTATAATTACTTAGATAACATATGCCATCTGGAGAGCCAGGGTTGGAAAAGAGACAGTGCATTATTGAATAGAGATTAGTTAATCAGGATTGTTCCTGGGTGAGGATCTGTTTGATGTGCCTGTTGTTGGTGTGGGCATAAACTAAATATAACTTTGTTGGAGTCCAAGCCCAGACCTCTGTCATGGCTTATTTCTACTGTGTTCCTTTCAAGTAACTTTCCATGACACCTCTACTTTACTATCCTCTGACCTAGGCCAGCCAGCAAAAGGTTTTGTTTTTTTTTTTTTTTTTTAAGAAATTATATATAATGATGTTTATAATGCCATCACAATAAGCTTTTTTTGTTAAAAGATTAACTCCCACAGGTTTTTGAACAATTGCAGCTGATATTACATTTTGCAATCTGCTATTTTCACTTTATTATAATGTTATCTATTTCTTTGACTTTTGTAATTATTTTGCGGCTCTTTAACATTTTATTATGAATACTTAATACTTAGTACCTGATGGATGGTAGTTACTTCTGATTTTAATACTTACCAACTAATGCTGGATGGTAATCAACCTCTGGTTTTCAAAAAATTTAAAATTAATAACCACTGTAGTGAATCTTTTTTTTCACTTCTGTTTTTTTTTTTTTTTTTTTTTTTGGTTCTGTTAAATTATTTCCTTGGGTACAGTCCAAGGAATTGTTTAGTTAGAACAGAGGATATAATATTTTCTGTTCTCGTATTCATTGCAGTCTTTTCAGCCTTAGCTCTGTTTTTCTTTTTTTAAAATCATGTAGCAGGTGCTTTAAGATGGCATTTTCCAACCTTGGCGCTACACATTAGTCCCCAGACGATTCCAATTACATTAAAATCTCCTGGGGAGTTTTGAAACACTGATACCTGAGGGTCACCTTTAGAGATTTTTTTATTTAGTGGGTGTGATCTGGACATAAGGATTTTTAAAAATCCTTCCAACCATTTTTAAAGTACAGTCAAGGTTAATATGTTACTTTAAGAAAACTGGGCTTAACATTGAATGTGAAAATTACTTCCTGAGAGTTGTTTGTTGAACTGGGTTTGGTGGCTTAACTAGATTGATTGCAATAAATATTTTTATAAGATCTTGAAAAAAAATGTGGTAAGGTGATACTAGAACACAGCTTGGGCTATTAGAGGAGTGTGGCACTCTAAAATTCAGGGAGCTGTTGTAGTAAGCTAGCTGATGTAGACCTTCTGTATAAAAAGCAGGAGAGAAAAATGTTCATGGAAGCCATGGTGATCTAGAACTTGTTTGCTGTACACCAAAATATATATTGAAAAATTTTTTCTTTGTTTTGGTCTGCATTCTCTGATTATAAAATAGGCAGGAGAGTTAGTTTTGTGTGGTAGTATAAGATTGTTAGCTGAAATCTGGGCTCTATTACTTAATAGCTTTAAATCAAGGTATTCAGTTTCCCATAACTCACAATTTCCTCTTCTGCAAATTAGGATAGTAATATTCTCTTTCACAAAAGATAGTCAAGGGAATAATTGGGATGATTCATACAAAGGGCATGATGCTTTAACTTGATACATATATCAATACTCCATATATATATATCAATGTATAATGTATCAATATTATTGATAAAAGGAAGTGGTTATGGTTATATCCCTCCTTGTTTGTTAAAGAAAATAGACATTGTTTAATGAATACTTGTGAATGTATAAAGTTCATATGTCTCTATTTACACATTTTGAATCCTTATGTCAACTGTCAGACCCTCTTTTTTTTTTTTTTTTAAACCAAATGGGGAAAAATAAAAACCTGCCTCATAGTAGCTAAATCACTTGTCTTAAATGGACCATGGTATAAATGAGTCTATTCGGACCTAAACACCCATGCCTTTTTTCATCATACCATTGGTTTCACCTCTACGGAAATCTCAGTTGAACATAGTTAGATAAATTTGTAGTGAATCACTATGGCAAGTAGAGTATTTTTTCACCCTTAGGAAAAAGATAAGTACTGAATGGTGTCAGTTTCTGAATAGTGTGGTGCACAGTGTGGGCCTAACATTTTTGAACATGTCAGAGTTGATGTTGTTTGAGTAGAATGTGCTTAATTTGAAAACAGCGAGGCAGTGAGAATCTGGGCTAGGCATTTCTCCTATATTGTCACAGAATCTCATTAGTGCTTATTCTGTTGAGTAATCAATCAGATGGTGGACGTTGGAACTTTCTTTTATATATGTATGTATGTATGTATGTTAAATGTTCTGCCTGAAGTGGATATTCTTTCGACTCACAAAGTTGATTTCCCTAAGACCTCTTTGCTGCATTCTGCCCTAAGGTGACCTTGAATGCTTCTTAATGTGGGCACTCTGAGGCATTCCTTAAAAAGATCACCTCTTTCTTCTGATAGCAGCATTCAATATAATGAGGTAATTACAAGCTCTGGGCCAGTTCATACATTTGAATACAGATGTATTAATTCATTTTTTATTGGTGGTATGCTGAGTAGGTAGGGTCCTAATAGTTTTTGACTATCTACTGTGTGCTAGGCATTATTGGGTACTTTCTGTATTTCAGTGGTTCATATGTGTTTTCTGCATTTCAGTGGTTTATGGGCATTTCCTTTGAGACTTAGTATCTCTCCCTTTATTCTCAAATTCCTACTCATCATATTAAATATGATGGAGCTACTAAATGAATTAAAAGGACTAAATGAGTGTTATAAATTGGCATTGATTAAGCACAACATTTATTTACTTTAAATAAAGTGTCATTTACTTACTTAGTTTTTGGATTAGAATAGAGTGTGAATATGAATAAGAAGTATGTTTATTTTTTTTATGTGTAGATACTTTATGAGGTCCTTTAAGCTTTTTAAGATTCTGTCATTTTTTATGTGAATGAAGTTCTAATTTTAATATTAACTAAATTTTCAGTTGGGGTTGTTTATTCCCTTTGTATTTCTTTGATATTATAAATACCCAGTCATATTAATTGTAAAATTAATGATAGCATGTATCATATGTGGTATTCACTCTCCCTACTTACCCTCTTTTGTCCTCCTTTTTCTTTCCTCTTTCCTTATACCATTCCCCTCTCCTAATAGTTCACCTTCTGTTTTCATTTGTTTCCACATGTGAAGGAAAAAAAATGTATATATATACACCTTCCTGTGACTGGCCACTTGCGCTTAACATGATAACCTCCAGTTCTAGCCGTTATTGGGCAAATGGCATGATTTCATTCTTTATGGCTGAATAAACTTCACTGTATATGTGTGTGTGTGTGTGTGTGTGTGTGTATTTGCATGTGTGTATGTGTATGTATCTCTGGAGAGAGAGAGAGAGAGAGAGAGAGAGAGAGACCGTCCGTCCAGTGGGTTGAAACTGAAGAACTTTCCTTTGTACAGTTATCACCTGCAGCAATGGATTACAACACTTATATTTAGGAAAGCTACCTAGAGCAATAGAGCATTTGCTAGGCATATGCAAGGCCCTGAGCCCAGCAAAAGAAAGAAAGAGAGAGAGAGAGAGAGGGAGGGAGAGAGAGAGAGGAAGGAAGGAAGGAAGGAACCCTCTTGGGAAGAAGGAAGATTTCTGCTGGGCATGATGGTGCTTGCCTGTAATTCCAGAAACTCGGGAGGCTCAGGTGGGAGGATTCCAGGTCTTGAAAACTTAGCAAGACCTCCCAACAATTTAGCAAGACCCTGTCTCAAAAGGGGTTAGGGATGTAGTTTAAGGGTAAAGAGCCCCTGGGTTCAGTCTTCAACACCACAAAAAAGGGAAAAAAAAAAAAAAAAAAAAAAAGGAAGATTTCTTGGCCTTACCCAATTGCATTTCTGTAAACTCAGAAGCTTTTATTGCATTTTTGTTACCAAAAGATGGGATTCTAATTAAATTAAGTTATACTCTATGTATGTATAATATGTCAAAGTACACTCTATTGTCTTATATATCTAAAAAGAATTTTAAAAAGTTAAATAAAGCATAGTATGAAAGTAGTGATGTTGGAAATGTTAATTCATTTGAAGTATTTTCACTATTACTATCAATACTTCAGACAGTCTATAATATTTTAAGATGTATGCATATTTGATATTTTTAAGACTATACTTATATTTTAAAATGTACATTTTCCAAGTGTGAAATCAGGTACATTTGGATCAATGCTGCTGTAACATTTGTCATAATTTAATTTGCAACAGTTTTTCTTCAGTGGCACATAAAATGGTGGTGCTTTTGTAATTAATAGCATCTTAATTTTTTATGAAATATGGGATAGTTTGTGCATACAGTGCTACATTTAACGAGGGTAAAATTCCAAGTAGATTTTTTCTTTCATGTTGTATCTGTCTATGGAGGTGACACTGAAAAGTCAGACTGTGCCTGTTTAACCTTAATTAATGTTTGACCTTAGACTGTATTCATTTTTATTTATCCTTGTAGTCCTGGCGTGCTAGCACAGTGCCTGGCACTTAATAGGTGTTCAGTTAATGTATTATCAAATGATTTTTAATGTCATTATGAAGCTAGGCCATAAGAACAAGATTTTAGTTAGGAGTAATTAGAAAAAAGAAAGTGAGTGAATTCAAGAGAAAATTATAAGTCATACAAGAAAGGAAAATAGCCATATTGTATTACTAGATCAGCTATATGTACAATGTCTAGATTCATAGTGTAAACCACTGAATACTGATCTAACCAAAATCATAACTTATGAGGGGGAAAAGACAAACTGTGTGCATGTGGTTTGGGGGAAGGAGGGCAGATAGTAAGCAGAGCACTGATTTTCTGTGTTGGAAAGTCGATTTGTAATACGTCATCAATCTCAGTTCCCTCATTCCTCTTCTGTTTGTAAGTCGGCCTCTGTGTTATGATTCTGTGGTTTAGAGATGTGTAGTTTTTTAAATGTTAGGCCTGAATTTAATTTGTTAGTCCAAAAGAGTGATAGAGAAATTGTTTTCAGACTTATTTTTGTGTTATGTACAGACTTTACATCTTAAACCCTCAGTTAATTGTAACTCTATTAGATGTCATTCCAACCCGAAAGAACTTGTATTCCAGTGAGAAGAATATGACAGGAGTATATAATTACTGTTACTTAAAGAGGTTAGTTTAAAAAAGCGTTAATAGAGCGATACAGTAAGGACCTTGTTTATTCCCAGGGGCACAAAGATCTTGAATCAGTAGAGATAAATGGAAAGAGAGATCAGAAAACCAGATTGAAAGATGGGTGGATTGTAGACAGTTTGGCATCTCTGGCAGATAGGTTTTGTTTCAGGAATGGGCAGTGTTTTTCAGTTTGGCTCCACAGTGGCTTATAAGAAGATGAGTTGTGGCTGGAAAACAACACCAGTCTATAAGGTGGAGACTGTCTGTGGCTGGGTAGAAGAACTGTTGATGTAGCATGGCCTGTGAGAGTACCATTATGAGCTGTGTGGCCTTCGTCATGAATTTTTGTGTGTTTGATTTACATATTCAAACAGTAGAATGGTTAAGATTAAAGAGAAAGCCTTGGTGATATCGGCCAACAGAATACATGTTGTTCTCCTGGTGCAAAAAGAACAAATAAAAATAGTTGTTTTCCTTCATAGAGGAAACTTCTGAGCAAGAGAATGACTTCACTATTATTATAAAAAAAATATGTAGTAGATTTGAAGGCTGGTAGAGATTCTAGGGCAGCTGGCTAGTAAACAAGAGTAGTAGCAAGAGTCCAGGTAATGCAGCAAAGGTTTGAGCAGAACAGTACTTATAAGAACGGAAATAAGCGACTGCATGGGAGAAGCATTGTAAACATGCAATCTACAAAACATTTTGAACAAGAGAAATAATATTGTTAGGGATAGCAGTGGCTTCATTAAAGGAAGTAGGTTTGGATTTGATGGTTTTTGGAATGGATGGGCAATATAAAATTGAGGTTTGAAATTTGAGAGTGCCCCCTAGACATCTTGGTAAAGACATTCATCAAGTAGTTGGCATGTGAGGCAAAACTCAGACTTTGAGGCTAGACCAAAATTTGGGAGGTGAACTGGGTCTGTGACAAAGGATGAGTGAAAGAAGAAGACTGAGTTCAGAGATGACATATTCACATCTGTGTGAGAGGAAGAAGAGCCAGGAACGATAGTGGATGAACAGATAGTGTCTTGTGGATGCCCCATGAGAAATACATTTCAAAAGAAGGCTCAGATCAATATTTTAAAATTCTGTGAAAATCAAGGATGATGGGGATAAAGAAAGGACACTGGATTTTTGAGATTTACTTGGCGTCAGGTCTGTGACAAAGAAGTTTTAATAGTGGTGGGATTGAGTAAGCATCAAGTTTTGAAGTCTGAAAGTGTTAGGAGGTAGATTTGGTGAGCGGCCTCTCGAAGGGAGGGGAAGGGGAGGGACACGACAGAGTAGTTCAATGGTGTTAGGGCAGGGTTCCTCAATCCCAGCACCAATGACAGTTTGGGCCTGACAATTCTTTGCTGTAGAAAACCACTTCCTCCTCCAAGTGTTCACAATCAGAGATGTCCCTCACTTTGTCAAATTCCTTAGGTGAGAACACCTGGTCTACAGAGTTACTCAGATTGCTGCTGCTTCTACCCTCAGCAGAATTCCCTTTCCTCTCAGGGATGCTTTGTCTGCTGCTGGTGTGGGGAAGGAACAAGCCCACAGTGGGTGGAAAACTAAGGACAGCCAGATGGTCCCTGAAGCAGAGACTTCAGGAAGGCAGGAAGAAAAAAAGCAAAACTCCTATCTATAAAGAAGTTAGGATGGCTAAAAGCTTTTTTTTTTTTTTTTTAAATATGATTATATTAGTTCTTGTTAGATGGACCTGAGAATCTTACTAAGAATGAAGTTAGATGTGATTAATGTTTGGCATTTGTGAAAATTAAAGAAAGTGTAACCCTTTTGCAGGGACAGGGGAATGGACCGATTTACAGGTGAGTGAAAGCTTTACTGAACAGCAGTGAGATCTGAATAGGAACTTTAAAAATAATAGTAAAAACATTGACATCTTGAGGTAGAAGAAGAACCTATAACCCAACAACCCTTACACGATTATTATGTGTGAATTTTACTAAGCTTTTGCTACATTTCTTAACCTTTTAATTTTCCTTATTTCTTTGAACATTATAGAGTTGAAAAAGGTCACTGAACTATAATTTCAGTTATTTTCCAGTTATTTTTGTAATAATCTATACATCTTTAATTTGCCAGTTTCTAGTTACTGACAGGCTGTTTTCAGTTTTTTTTAATTTTTGTTATTTTTATTTTTATTATTAGTTGTACAAAACATTACAAAGCTCTTGACATATCATATTTCATACTTTGATTCAAGTGGGTTTTGAACTCCCATTTTTACCCTGTATACAGATTGCAGAATCACAACGGTTACACATCCACATTTTTACATACTGCCATACTAGTGTCTGTTGTATGCTGCTACCTTTCCTATCCTCTACTATCCCCGCCTCCCCTCCCCTCCCCTTCCCTCCCCTCCCATCTTCTCTCTCTACCCCATCTACTATAATTAATTTCTATCCCTTTTTTTCCCTTTCCCCTCACTTCCTCTTGTATGTAATTTTGTATAACAGTGAAGGTGTCCTTCCATTTCCATGCAATTTTTCTTCTCTCTCCCTTTCCCTCCCACCTCTCGTCCCTGTTTAATGTTAATCTTCTTCTCATGCTCTTCCTCCCTGCTCTGTTATTAGTTGCTCTCCTTATATCAAAGAAGACATTTGGCATTTGTTTTTTAGGGATTGGCTAGCTTCACTTAGCATAATCTGCTCTAGTGCCATCCATGTCCCTGCAAATGCCATGATTTTGTCATTTTTTAGTGCTGAGTAATACTCCATTGTGTATAAATGCCACATTTTTTTATCCATTCATCTATTGAAGGGCATCTAGATTGGTTCCACAGTCTAGCATTGTGAATTGTGCTGCTATGAACATCGATGTAGCAGTATCCCTATAGTACGCTCTTTTAAGGTCTTTAGGGAATAGTCCGAGAAGGGGAAAGGCTGGGTCAAATGGTGGTTCCCATTCCCAGCTTTCCAAGGAGTCTCCATACTGCTTTCTAAATTGGCCGCACCAATTTGCAGTCCCACCAGCAATGTACAAGTGTACCCTTTTGCCCACATCCTCGCCAACACTTATTGTTAGTTTGACTTCATAATGGCTGCCAATCTTACTGGAGTGAAATGGTATCTTAGGGTGGTTTTGATTTGCATTTCCCTGACTGCTAGAGATGGTGAGCATTTTTTCATGTACTTGTTGATTGATTGTATGTCCTCCTCTGAGAAGTGTCTGTTCAGGTCCTTGGCCCAATTGTTGATTGGGTTATTTGTTATCTTATTGTTTAATTTTTTGAGTTCTTTGTATACTCTGGATATTAGGGCTCTATCTGAAGTGTGAGGAGTAAAAATTTGTTCCCAGGATATAGGCTCCCTATTTACCTCTCTTATTGTTTCTCTTGCTGAGAAAACCCTTTTTAGTTTAAGTAATTCCCATTTGTTGATTCTTGTTTTTAACTCTTGTGCTATGGGTGTCCTGTTGAGGAATTTGGAGCCCGACCCCACAATATGTATATTGGAATCAACTTTTTCTTTCTATCAGATACAGAGTCTGTTTTGATATCAAGCTCTTTGATCCATTTCGAGTTAACTTTTGTGCATGGCGAGAGAAAGGGATTCAGCTTCATTTTGTTGCATATGGATTTCCAGTTCTCCCAGCACCATTTGTTGAAGATGGTATCCTTTCTCCATTGCATGCTTTTGGCACCTTTGTCTAATATAAGGTAGTTGTAATTTTGTGGATTGGTCTCTGTGTCTTGTATTCTGTACCATTGGCCTTGTTTTGGTACCAGTACCATGCTGTTTTTGTTACTATTGCTCTGTAGTATAGTTTAAAATCTGGTATCACTATACCACCAGTTTCACTCTTCCTTTTTAGAATTGCTTTTGCTATTCTGGGTCTTTTATTTTTCCATATGAATTTCATGATTGCTTTCTCTATTTCTATGAGGAATGCCGTTGGGATTTTTATTGGCATTGAATTAAACCTACAGAGAACTTTTGGTAATATCGCCATTTTGATGATGTTAGTTCTGCCTATCCATGAACAGGGTATATTTTTCCATCTTCTAAGGTCTTCTTCTATTTCTCTCTTTAGGGTTCTGTAGTTTTCATTGTATAGTTCTTTCACCTCTTTTGTTAGGTTGATTCTCAAGTATTTTATTTATTTTGAGGATATTGTGAATGGGGTGGTTGTTCTCATTACCATTTGAGAGGATTTGTCACTGATATACAGGAATGCCTTTGATTTATGCGTGTTGGTTTTATATCCTGCCACTTTGCTGAATTCATTTACTAGCTCTAGAAGTTTCTTGGTAGAACCTTTTGGGTCTTCTAGGTATAGGATCATGTCATCTGCAAATAGTGATAATTTAAGTTCTTCTTTTCCTATCTTTATGCCTTTAATTTCTTTCGTCTAATTGCTCTGGCCAGTGTTTCGAGAACTATGTTGAACAGAAGTGGTGAGAGAGGGCATCCCTGTCTTGTTCCAGATTTTAGAGGGAATGCCTTCAATTTTTCTTCATTCAGAATGATGTTATCCTGAGGCTTAGCATAGATAGCTTTTACAATATTGAGGTATGTTCCTGTTATCGTTAGTTTTTCTAATGTTTTGAACATAAAGGGATGCTGCACTTTGTAGAATGCTTTTTCTGCATCTACTAAGATGATCTTATGGTGCTTATCTTTAAGTCTATTGTTTTCCGTATATTGAACCAGCCTTGCATCCCAGGGATGAATCCTACTTGATCATGACGCACAATCTTTTTGATATGTTTCTGTATCCGATTTGCCAGAATTTTATTGAGGATTTTTGCATCTATGTTCATTAGAGATATTGGTCTGTAGTTTTCTTTCTTTGAAGTGTCTTTGTCTGTTTTAGGAATCAGGGTGATATTGGCCTCATAGAATGAATTTGGAAATTCTCCCTCTTTTTCTATTTCCTGAAATAGCTTCAAAAGTATTGGTATTAGTTCTTCTTTAAAGGTTTTGTAAAACTCTGCTGTATACCCTTCCGGTCCTGGGCTTTTCTTAGTTGGTAGTCTTTTGATGGCTTCCTCTATTTCCTCAATTGATATTGGTCTGTTTAGGTTGTGTATATCCTCCTGACTCAATCTGGGCAGATCATATGACTTAAGAAATTTATTGATGCCTTCACTATCTTCTATTTTATTGGAGTATAAGGATTCAAAATAATTTCTGATTATCTTCTGTATTTCTGTAGTGTCTGTTGTGATATTGCCTTTTTCATCCCGTATGCTAGTAATTTGAGTTCTCTCTCTTCTTCTCTTTGTTAGCATGGCTAAGGGTCTGTCGATCTTATTTATTTTTTCAAAGAACCAGGTTTTAGTTTTGTCAATTTTTTCAATTGTTTCTTTTGTTTCAATTTCATTGATTTCCACTGTGATTTTAATTATTTCTTGCCTTCTACTACTTTTGCTGTTGTTTTACTCTTCTTTTTCTAGGATTTTGAGATGAAATGTGAGATCATTTATTTGTTGGGTTTTTTTTTTTTAAGGAATGAATTCCATGCAATGAATTTTCCTCTTAGAACTGCTTTCATTGTGTCTCATAGATTCCTATATGTTGTGTATGTGTTTTCATTTATCTCTAAGAATTTTTTAATTTCCTCCTTGATGTCTTCTGTAACCCATTGATCATTCAGTAACATATTGTTCATTCTCCAAGTGATATAGGATTTTCCTTCCTTCTTTTATTGTTGATTTCCAGTTTCATTCCATTATGATCAGGTAGGATACATGGTGTTATCTCTACTTTTTTATAATTTCTAAGAGTTGCCCTGTGACATAATATATGGTCTATTTTTGAGAAGGATCCATGTGCTGCTGAGAAAAAAGTGTAACTGCTTGATGTTGGGTGGTATATTCTATATATGTCAATTAAGTCTAGGTTATTAATTGTATTATTGAGTTCTATAGTTTCTTTATTCAACTCTTGTTTGGAAGATCTGTCCAGAGGTGAGAGAGGTGTGTTGAAGTCTCCCATAATTATTGTATTGTAGTTTATTTGACTATTGAACTTGAGAAGAGTTTGTTTGATGAACATAACTGCACCATTGTTTGGGACATATATATTTATGATTGTTATGTCTTGCTGGTGTATGGTTCCCTTGAGCAGTATGTAGTGGCCCTCTTTATCCCTTTTGATTAACTTTGGCTTGAAATCTATTTTATTTGATAATGAGTATTGACACTCCTGCTTGTTTCCAAAGTCCCTATGAGTGATATGATTTTTCCCAACCTTTCACCTTCAGTCTATGTCTGTCTTTTCCTATCAGATGCATCTCCTGTAGGCAGCATATTGTTGGATCTTTTTTTTTTTTTTTTTGATCCATTCTACTATCCTGTGTCTCTTGACTGGTGAGTTTAAGCCATTAAACATTTAGGGTTACTATTGAGATATGGTTTGTACTTCCAGCCATATTTGTTTATTTATGTTACGTAACATGATTTGTTTTTCCTCTTTGATTATTTTTTCCTTTACTGTACTACCTCCTGCTGTTGGTTTTCATTGTTATTTTTTATTTCCTCTTTCTCTAATGTTTTGCCACGGATGTTTTGAAGAGCTGTTTTTTTAGCTGCAAATTCTTTTAACTTTTGTTTATCATGGAAGGTTTTAATTTCATCTTTCATCCTGAAGCTTAATTTCGCCGGATACATGATTCTTGGTTGGAGCCCATGTTCTTTCAGCGTTTGAAATATGTTGTTCCAGGATCTTTTAGCTTTCAGAGTCTGTGTTGAAAGATCAGCTGTTATCCTGATTGGTTTACCCCTAAATGTAATCTGCTTTCTTTCTCTTGTAGCTTTTAAAATTCTCTCCTTTTTCTGTATTTTGGACATCTTCATTATAATGTGTCTTGGTGTGGATCTCTCATGATTTTGCAGATTCGGCGTCCTGTAGGCTTCTAGGAATTTGGAATTCTGTTTCATTCTTCAAGTCTGGGAAGTTTTCTCGAATTATTTCATTGAACAGATTGCTCATTCTTTTGGTTTGGATGTCTATACCTTCCTGTATTCCAATAACTCTTAAATTTGGTCTCTTTATGTTATCCCATATTTCTTGGATGTTCTGCTCATGGTTTCTTAACAGTCTTGCTGAGCTGTCTATGTTCTTTTCAAGTTGAAATACTTTGTCTTCATTGTCTGATATTCTATCTTCTAAATGTTCTACTCTGCTGGCAATACTCTCATTTGAGTTTTTAATTTTGTTTATTGCTTCCTGCATTTCCAGGATTTCTGTTTTTTTTTTTTTTTTTTTTTAAATAACCTCTTTCTCCCTGTATAGTTGATCTTTTCCTTCTTGGATTTTTTTATGTAATTCCTTGTCAAAGTGATCTTTCATTGTCTGATTTTGCTGTCTAATGTCTTCCTTGAGACTCCAGATCATCTGAAGCATGTAGATCCTGAATTCTTTATCTGACACTCCATCTGCTGCAGATATTACCTCTTCTAAAGTTGAGTTGACCTGCATTGCTTGTGGTCCTTTCTTTCCTTGTCTTTTCATACTGCTCATGTTTCTTTCTGCTTTGTGAAACTATTGTGTTATTGATTTTCCCCCTATATATTTATATTGCTCTTGCATAGTTCCAAAGTCTCCCTTTTGTGGAGAAAGACAATGTTAACAGTTCCCAATATCAATAGTACATCATCTAAGCACAAGTATTCCTTATTACTACATTTATAGCTAGACTCTATGTCTACAAATGTTGGTTTCGATTATCATTTGCAAATATAGTCATTAGTTTCATGAAAGGCATACCGTCTCTGGTAGCATGAAGAAAACACTGAATTTCAGGTGTATCGTGTTATATTTATGGGGAAAGGAGTGAGGGTATGGCATTAATCTAACGTAGTAACTTTGGAGAGCTCTAACCAATAGATGGGTAATTTATGGAAGAATGTATAGATTCAAACTCCTATCTGTATTTATAAGATTACCCTACTTATAAATAGTAAAATTTAGGGGGTTGCAAGTGGGATAGAGGGAGTAAGAAGGAGAAAAACAAATATCAAGGAAAGAAAGAGAAAAAAGACAACGGGAAAAAGAAAATAGAGAAAAAAGAGAAGAAAGAAAAGAAATAAAAGCGGGGAGGCAGGTGGGGCATATGCAATTCCTCTATATTATATTATTCCGGTGATTCAGATGTTAAAGACGTTTTCCATGCACCCTTCTTGGTTTCACATATGTTGAGGTTGTGAGGACCAGAGGGGGAAGGGTAGAGGAGACTGGATGCATGGATGAAAAGAGAGAGAGAAGAGAAAAAAAAGAAAAAAGAAAGAAAAAAAGTCTCTCAGAACTCTGATTTCTTTTCTTCCAGTAGGTGGCGTTGTCTATTCCTAGCTTGAGTCTTTGCTTTCAGGGTGGTGTTGGCAGTCAGTGTGAGAGGAATTGAGCTTCCACCTGTGGCCTCTCTACTCTTATTCTCTGAGATGTAAACCAGGTGCCTGATACCCTGCAGAACCGAGCTGGTAGCCACGCCTACCCGTTGATGGGTTTTAAGGGTTGGTTGGATTTTCCAAGATGAGTTCCATCAGTTTTTCTCATAAGGTGTTTGATGAGGTGGGGTGTTGGGGAGACTTTATGTTTGTCCAGATCTCGGTCAGGTAACCACACGGGCGGGCAGCTGGACCCCTCCTCCAGTTGGGGTGGTCTGCTTACCACACAGACGGGCGGCTGGGCCCCTTCTCCTGGTTGTGTGGTCTGCCTACCGTGCAGGTGGGCGGCTGGGCCTCTTCGCCAGTTGAGGTCGTCTGTCTACCCTGCAGGCGCGCATCTGGACCCCTACTCCAGTTGGGGTGGTCTGCCTACTGCTCAGGCGGGCAGCTGGGACCCTCCTCCAGTTGGGGTGGTCTGTCTACCCAGCAGGTGGGCAGCTGGGCCCCTACTCTAGTTGGAGTAGTCAGTCTATTGTGCAGGTGGGTGGCTATGCCCCCTCTCCGGGCCATGTGGTCTGCCTACTCTGCAGGTGGGAGGCTGGGCCCCTCCTCCAGTTGGGGTGATCTGTCTAGCACGCAGGCGGGCGGCTGGGCCCTTTCTCCAGTTGGGGTGGTCTGTCTACCGCACAGGTGGGTGGCTGTGTCCCCTCTCCGGGCTGCGTGGTCTGCCTACCATGCAGGCGAGAGGCTGGGCTCCTCCTCCAGTGTTTTCAGTTTTTAATGCTACAATACCTAAAGTTGCTGCTAACATTCTTATGAATAGAGCTTTGCCAGCTTTTTTTCTTAGTGGACTTAGTAAAGGTTTTTATACAGGTTTAATTCAGAGTAGGAGATATATTTATTTAAATGTTACCATATTTCAAATTGCAAGATTCATCCCTGCTGTGCTTTTCTCTATAATACTTGCTTATCTTCTAGGTGACTTACTTGTCTTGATTGCCCTTTTCTCCCTTGTTGAATATATAAGCTCTCAACAGAAGAGGGATTTTGGTTTTGTTTCACCAGCACCTTGAATAGTGCATGGCAAATAAATACTTGCTGAATAAATTAATAGTGGATTTACTGAGACCTGTAGGATAAGATGGGTTTGGATGAATGTCAGTAGCAACAAACATTCATGGAAGCCAGTGAGAAAATAATTGCAGTGACAGGTCTTTAGAGGAACTGAGAAGCAACAACAGTCCATAGGGACAACGAAATGAGAGATTGAAAAGTTAGTACCTGGAGGTAACGTGACAACCAAAGCACCTTCCTCTGGAATGTAAATAACTTGTAGTCAGAGACAGGGACTTCCCAGGTTTAAAGAATAGAAATGGAACAATTTAAGAATTAAACAACTCAGCTTGAAAATTGAGTTTTCAGAGAAATTGTCTCTCTCATTTGGTGTAACTGATTTTTTTTTTTGAGCCATTCCATTGAACTTTTAAGGGTCTAACTTATCCACCACACTTTTAAAATTTCATTTGTTCTCAAGTTGAGTTATTAATGACAGATATGATTTATG
The DNA here is from genome assembly GCF_052094955.1 of Ictidomys tridecemlineatus. Lineage (NCBI taxonomy): Eukaryota > Metazoa > Chordata > Mammalia > Rodentia > Sciuridae > Ictidomys > Ictidomys tridecemlineatus. The sequence goes on along the minus strand of NC_135481.1, from coordinate 139,905,796 downwards.
AGATAAAAAATGTTTCTGGAGAGATAATTGAATTACTTGTGTCTCTGTCTTGATTTTTTTAGTTACTTTCATTTCAAAACATGACATTGATGTCAAGTATAACCTTTCTCTTCCCCCATAATCTCTTAAGGTACTTTACCAACGTACTGTTTGCTTAGGTGAAATATAATATGAGGAACCCCAAAACACCAGTGTTATAAGAAAAGAAAAAATAAAGAACATTTCAGATAAGGAGGGAAGGATTAATAGCATAATCTTATTGTTGTACCTAATATTTGAGCTACTAGGTATCTACTCAGAATGATGTTTGAGAACTGTTTTTAGTATTTTTAAAGCTTTAAGAAGAAACAGGATTTTCTGATAAATACAGAAAACAAGATGAACAAGGAAGGAAGGCATACTAGAACTATTTTTAAGTGAATGAAAGCAGGAGGAGTAATAGGCAACATCATTTTTTTATTTCTCCATGCCAAATAGTAAAGACATAGTTCTTTGTATTATAATTCTTGAAAAATCCCTTCGTGTGCATCATGTAATGAAGGCCCAAAGAAATTAAGAGACTTTTATAACATTATGTAGCTAGGAAATAACAGCCCTGAAGTTTGAATTCAGAAATCTCCAACTCTGTCATTACACCTTATATCAAACTAACAAGAATGGACAGTGACACCAAGGATCAGAACTTTAGAAATTTTTATACTTCTGTTGAGCACCGAAAAGGCTGCTTAACACTTGAAATGTGTGCCAAAATACTGTAATTGGGAATATGAGGTTGTATGGTGTACCATTGTCGGCTTTCATTGCTGGTTTATCTTGTGCCCTGAAATTCCTTCATCTGCTGTGAAAAACACAATAGACATTTTGGTTTGTGTTTTATGCAAGCATTATGAGTGTGTCTTATCGAAGGAAGGGTAGAATTAGAGGTACTGTGGCCCTTACAAAACAAATTCACTTACCTTGATCCAAACAACTGACTTTTAATAGTGGAACTATATAGAGACTTCATGCTTTCAGGGCTATGCCAGAAATGCTTTGTTATATGCCTGTACCCTTGTCAATTTTATTTGTATATATATTTGTAATGAAATGAATTCAGCACAGTTTTTTGTTTATTGTTGTTTATTTTTAGTGGTGCTGTGAAGTGAACCCAGGGCCTCATACATACTAGGCAAGCAATCTACCAATGAGCTACACCCCAGCCCTGTTTCTTCTTTAAATTAAAAATAAATTAATGATTCAAAACAGAATCTTATAATTATATTAATAAGAATAGTATAAGGCATTTTATAGTTTTCTCTGTGGAATTGACTTCAAGAAGTTTGAGGGTGTTTCCTCCACTTATTACAAACGTTAAAGTACCATTAAAGGGGTTGTAGCAACTGGGTATTTCTTCCCATATAATCTGTAATTAGTGTAAGGTATAATCTATTAAAGAGCAATTTTTAATAAATCTGCTACTATTGGAAACCAGGCTAAAGCCATCTTTCTTAACACATTCTTATTATTGATTGTTAGCATAATATTAACTATTTTAAGATCCTAAACTTCTCTTTGTCTTAATCAAAAGAATGTCTTTAGGGAGGAATCCTGTGGTTTCCATTTGCCCAATTTGTAACCTCTTATGAGGAAGATAGAGAAAATAGTTATATTCCTGTATTATTGGGGAGCTATATAAACCAAAATTTTGCTATAGAGCCTTAATAGCAGTCAGGTTAGAAATATGATGTGATATTTGCCGGGTTAAACCTACACCTGGGAGATTGTGTTTATATATTAACCAGAGTTTACTTGCTTGCAGGGAGAATGCTAGAGAGCCAGATTCCTGGAGCAGTTTATCCTATGAAATCCCTTGTGGAGATTGTTCTGTGAGGCATCATCGAGAATTGGACATCTATACATTGACCTCTGAGTCTGAATCACATCATGAACCTCCGTTTCCTGGAGACACTTGCTCTGGACATATTTTTAAACTTATGAACATCCAACAGCAACTGATGGTAAGGAAGAAGGTTTTCATTTGCAGGTTTATGTATGCTCCTGTGTGTGTCCCTGCCTATCCTAGTGAAGCTTACTGTTAAAACATAAAATGCCTTTCACCGAGGCCATGAAACCTGTAAAGCAGCATTCGTGGTATTAGATGATATCACTTAAGATACAGAATTAGCATGAGGGTTATAGCAGTAGGGGGCAGAGTGTTTTAAATTGACTTTTGCCAGATTTATAAACACACATTGTAGATGTAGAAGTAAGCAACAACTAGAACTAAATTTTCCTGGCATAAAAGGAAATTTGTCTGTGTTTGGTTTAATTTTATAGAACTGAATGAGGGAAAACAGTTTCTGAGATTGTTGCTAAAGAACAAGAACCCAGTTTGCTCATCAATGAAGCCTTTTCCCAGTTGTTTTAGTGAGTGATTATAGTGTTGCTATATTTAAATTGATAGTTACATGGTTAAAAAGATCACTAAAGAAAAATTTAAAATTTTATAATCCATTCAGTCCTTCAAGATAAAGTTGTTACCAGACATAAAAACATTACAGACTCCCTGGTAGCATTTATTATGAGTAGTATAGACGTCATATGGGTACATTTCTCTTGACCACAACATCTGAAAGGCTAAGTTTAATTTTCCATGTTGTTTATTTCAGAGCTGATTGGATTTGGATACAGTTTGTTAATAATTTCATTTAAGGTCATTTAGGTTCAGTTCAATGGCAGAGGCTTCTTTGAGAGCAGACATCATTTCTGAGACCAGCAGGCCAAAAGATTCCATAGTGGGGTTGTATAATGTGCCTGCCTCTGTCTTTTTGAATTGTTTGTTGCAAAGCAGTAATTTTATTTTCCTTTGAAGAGACTACTAGAAAATCAGTCCCCCCCCCTTAGAACTCTTCTTACTAGGTGAATGATTGTCCACTTGAAAATAGCAATTAATAGATGTCAAAGCTACCAGAAAGGTATGGTTGGCAGAAAATATGAGCAGTTAAAACTGTGGAGGATGCATGTATTAGGAGCTTCCAAAATTCTTCAGGTAACATTACTTATTTCTGCAGATCTCTGTTTTGTAATATTCATTAAATGTTGTGACTTGCTTTCATAGTTTTTAGGAGACTGTTGCTTTCAGTATAAATGGTGTCAAGTTAATTTTGAATACTCTTTAAGTGTAGCCTGCAAGCTTTTAGTGAAAATCCTTTTATTTTTCCTTTTGTGGTGTTCTCTAATAGAGATACTTTAATGAGGATGACACATTTTACTCTTTTATATGTAAATTTTTACAGTAGACTCAGGAATTAGGAAGAGTCTCATGATATAGTGTGCAGCATATTTACTGAATGACTAGATGATTGAGAGGACAGATTACAGTAGCTATGCATGAGATCATTGTAGTTGTTCGAATAGTAACAAATAATAACAAATCACATATTTTAAAATAATTTTAATGTATCATGCAAATAGTATTCCTATAACAATTGCTGAAGTCAGGATATAAATTTACTAAAGACTCCTGAGTAATTTTTTCCCCTCCATTTTTCCTAAGACAGGTCTATATACACATGGGAGTTTTACGTAATTATAACAGATTAAGTATATAATTTTTTCCCCACATTGTATTATAAATGTTATTTTCTGCTTATACTATGGTCTTCATAGTTAACATTTATATAATTGCATAGTATTCCTTCCATCAGGTTGATGAACCATGATTATCTTAACCATTCCCCTGTGGGTTCTATTGCTTACATTAAAAAAAATACTTTAAAGTTGCAAAAAATATTTTTGAGATTACTTGTAATCTCAGTACCCTCTGAGAGTAATTAAGTTAGACATTAGTGCTGTATGTTCTCATGTAAGTCAGTATTGACATTAAAATGTCAAAGAATACCTACCATGCCACTTTTTTGTTTTCTCCTGGAATTTGAACCCAGGGCCCCATGCATGCTAGGCAGTCGTTCTTCCCCTGAGCTATATCCTCAGTCATGTCACTGCTCTTGAAATTGTGAACCAATATGTAAAAAAGTTAAACTAGATTGGTTGGGCTTCTTTGGGAGATTAAAGGATTCTTTGTAACTCATCAGTGAGTGTTTAGGATATATAGGCATCTGATTGCATCTTGTGTTGTGGTTAAAAACAGTTTATGTAACTGGTTAGGATTTATTTATACTTGAATATATGAGACAGGATTAAAGTAGACACTTCCCCTTTAATGAATATATTAAAAAGCATCCTTTGAAGGTGCTCACAGTGCTTTTTAAAACTCTTTTATTTGTTCTAATTAGTTATATATAACAGTAGAATGCATTTTGACACATTGTACACAAATGGAGCACAAATTCTCATTCCTCTGGCTATACATGTACTAATGCAGAGTCATGCCAGTAGTATAGGCCAGTAGTATAGTCATGCGTGTATATAGGGTAATAATGTCTGTCTCTTTCCACCATCTGTCCCACCCTCATACCCCTCCCTTTTCCTCCCTCATACCCCTCCCTTTTCTTCCCTCACTCCCCTCTGCCCAATCCAAAGTTCCTTCATTCTTTTCTTAACCCCCGCCCCACCCCGCCACCAATTGTGGATCAGTATCTGCTTATGAGAGAAAACATTTGCCCTTTGCTTTTTGGGGGTTTGGCTTATTTCACTTAGCATGATATTCTCCAGCTCCATCCATTTACCTGCAAATGCCATACTTTCATTCTTCTTTAAGGCTATGTAATATTCCATATCACATATTCTTTATCCATTCATCTGATGAAGGGCATCTATGTTGGTTCCATAGCTTAGCTATTGTGAATTGAGCTGCTACATTGATGTGGTTGTGTCACTGCAGTATGCTAATTTAAAGTTCTTTGGTTATATGCCAACGAATGGGATAACTGGGTCAAATGGTGGTTTCATTCCAAGTTTTTCTGAGGCATCTCCATACTGCTTTCTATAGTGGTGCACCAATTTGCAGTCCCACCAGCAATATATGAGTGTACCTTTCCCCCTATATCCTCACTAACACTTACTGTTGATTGTATTCTTAATAATTTCCATTCTGACTGGAGTGAGATGAAATCTTAGAGTAGTTTTGATTTGCATTTCTCTAATTGCTAGAGAAGGTGAATATTTTTCCATGTTTGTTGGTAGATTGTATTTCTTCTTGGCTCACAGTGCTTTTTTAAAATAAGATTTTTGAGCCTTAGTTTTAATCTACTTTCTAGCATAATTTTCTATATAGAAAAGAATCAGTGAGTATTTCCTAAGTCATTTTTAACACCCCAGTGGAGAGAGGAAAATAATAGCAGAAATGAGAGATAATTAGGGCTGGGATTGTGGCTCAGCGGTAGAGCTCTTGCCTGGCACGTGGGAGGCCCTGGGTTCGATCCTCAGCACAACATAAAAAAAAAAATAGAGATATTTAAAAAAGAGAGAGATAATTAATTTGTATTTGCTTAGATCACTGTATCATGTGACCTTGGAAGGGCCAAGAGGGCAGGGAGTTATGTTCAGTAGAGTTGGGCTTATAAGTATCAGTGACATCTTCTCTCGAACAGCTTTTTAAAAAAGTTATCTTTGATTTCCTCCTAGAAAACAAACCTCAAGCAGATGGACAATCTTATGCCCTTAATGATGACAGCACAGGATCTTTCCAGTGTGCCCAGTGCCCCAGAGACAGATGGCCAGTTCCTTCTCTGTCCACCTGAGTCCTCCAATAGCCAGCAGCTTTCTCCTCCTCCTACAGAGACTGTGAGCACTGTGTGCTGCCAGGGGAGCCCTGTTGGACCGATTGAGAATTCCTGTGATTTTTCAAGTGTAGTTGAGGAAGAGAAGACAGACGGATCCTACAGTAAAAAAAATAAAGGCGTGGCGAGAAAAGGGGAAGAGGTGGAGCCACCACCTATTATGGACTCTGGAACTGTGACCAATCAAGGCAGCTGCATTCAGAGCATGCCTGACTGTAGAGTAAAGGGCACAGCTGGCCTGCGATCCTGTGGAAACCAAAATGAAGAAACTGGAACAAAGTCTTGTAGAATGGGCACAGACGAGGAGTCTTTGAGCATTGGAGGCAGTGTGCTGCAGGGAGATGTGGTCACAGAGTTAGGCACAGCCCAGCATTTCTCAGGGGGTGAACTAGCAGACAGTTCAACAGCAGAAAACAGCGCCTCACAAGGTGCAGGGGAAGTGGAACATAGCCTCATGAACATAGCTGCTGCCACCCAGAATAATATGCCTCAAGCAGTAGAAAGTACACAGGAAAGATTTGAGAAGTCGAATATCAGCACAACTGGAGCCGCTGATGTACCAGTCATAAGTGAGCCTGTGGATAAAATCAGTGTTCCAAACTGTGTCTTTGCCACAAGTGCCCCGAGTAGTGACAGACCTGCTGAGTCTTCATTTGGATTTAGTTTTGGAGAAACCCCCATTGAAAAAACAGCAGAAACTGAAACTTCTGGAAGTTGTGAGGAAAGTGCTGATGCTCTAGATCAGAATTCTCTGGTAATCTCAACTGCTACAAATAACAAGATTTTAGATGAATTAGAGCCTAGCACTTCCTTAGTAGACAGATGTGAAGCAGTGTTACCTTTGGATTTAATCTTTTCTGAGATAGAAGAAGATGTAATGCCAAACCAGGGATCAGAAATGAATTCATCTCATACTCAAAGCCAAAACAGAAAATTACTGGCTTATTGTGCCACTGGAGATAATAAACTCTGCTCTGACTCGGAATGTCAACAGAACACAGTGACTTCTAGTGGTGAATTGATTGCAAAACATTGCAATGACTTGGTTAGCCAACCTGAAAACACCGTGAAAGGGCAACCCAAAACACAAGACCCATCCACTGCCATCTGCCTTGAAGACCAACAAGTGAATACAATCACTTCAGAATGTGTAGATTTGTGTCCTCTCAAAGTTTTGAATAAAAAAGGTCAGGGAAAAGATTCAAAACTAGATTCGCTTTTAACAAATGTTCTTGAGGTAGTTTCACCTCTGTATCCAATTGTGCCTAAAACTGAGAAAGAACTGGTTCCAGACCAGGCGGTGCCATCTGACAGCACTTTCTCTCTGGCAGCCAGTCCAGGCAGTGAATCAGTAACCAAAGATGACGCACTTTCTCTTGTCCCCTCCCAGAAAGAAAAGGGAACAGCAACTCCTGAACTACATAGGGCTTCAGCTTGTAGAGATGGCCTGGCTGGAGGAGATTTGAATGATCCTGATGAACAGTTGCCAGGAGACAGGGCAGTAGGCCTGTCCTTGCCCTTGGCTGCTGTGGAGCTTCAGCTAAGCATGGGGAATACCAGCCCCGGAAGACATGATGGGGAGCTTGAAGGTCCTGGCCCCTCATCAGCTCCTGAAGTTCTGACTAACTCTTCTCTACTGAGTGTGGGTAAGGCCACTTTGACTTCTGATTCAGTTTTCTTTGAAGAAGGCAAAAATCTAGTGGTTCCAGAAAGCTCTATAGTGCAGAGACAAGATGACAAGGACAAAGCAGTGCCTTGTTCCTCCACTAAGGGAGACATGCTTTCTTCAGGAATATTTCAGGAAAAGCAGAGAACACTACCTCCCGGACAAGAGACTCCAGAATTCTGTGAAAAACCTACGTTGGTGGCCTGTGCTGAGGACAAAGCACTTCAGCCCAGCAGTTCACTGGGCACACCCTCTGCTTGTCTTAAGACAGAAACTAAACATAACAAGGAAGTGGCCCCACAAGTCTCCCTGCTGACTGAAGGTGGGGCTGCACAGAGCCTGGTGCCACCAGGAGCAAATCTGGCTACAGACTCAAGGCAGGAAGCCTTGAATGCAGAACAGAACAGCTCACCTCTGTTGTCTGATTTGCTGCCAGATGAACCTGAGGCTCTTGACTGCAATCCACCTTTTGCTCTGGATGTGGGAGTTGATAATACTGAATCCCAGGGAAAAACCAGTGTTTATGAGTTGAGTGGAAATGTGATGGTGGATGTTGCAATGGTTAATGCTCTCCGAGATACTGCTGGGCCCAGAAGAAAGGATAGATCACCCAACATCCAAAACATCCCAGTTTCAGAAGTTTTATTGAGCCAGGAGAAGAATGTGATCCAGAGTTTGCCAGGAGATTTAACAAACAAAGGTATGACTGGACTACAGGGAGCTGCAAACCCGGGGATGGTACATCCTGATTGGAAGAAAGGGAAGCAGGAGAGAGCAGACCACGGCTATTCTATGGGTGACTCCGAAGAGTCACAAATGGATGATGGAGCACTGCAGCTTATTGCTAAGGAGCTCCCCACACAGACAGGGCTCTTAACTCTCGATGACAAGGCTCCCACTGGCATGAGAGAAGTCACACGAATCTTGGCTCCAGGCAGGGAAAGGAGTGATCGCTTGGTCTCTGTTGAAGCTGCACATGTGCCTGAGGGAGCAGACTTGCTAGAGGCGACTGCCTGCCGTATAGTGGAAGCTGTCATTGAAGGAGTCAAAGCCTCAGGAGTGCTGATTCCTGAGGGGAAAATCAGTCAGTTATCACCATCTGGTCCTGATCTGGGCCTTAGGACAGAACAGCTGACTGGGAACCCTGCAGGATGTTTTGCTGGAAGGGAGGAGCCAGAGATTGGTCAGCCCGAGCTGGCAGCAGGTAAGCAAAGCAAAATACAAAATTAATATTTCAAGAAGCAGATTTCCTTTAGAGTCTCTGGGACATGCTGTAAAATACAGGTGTCTTTGTTGTTTGAAGGTCTTTCTTGCTCATTGAGTAGATTGCCAAGTGAATAGACACCATCAAGAGACACACGTCGTCTTGGGGTTGGACAGATTTTGCTTCCTGTATTATAGACTCACAGCTTGATTGCTTAAGCCTGTAAATGCTCTGTCACACTGGAGCAGTTGCAACTTTCCAAACTGGAAGATGGTGCCTAGATCACAAGTACTGTAAAAGATGAAGGAATTTAGCAGATGTTTTTATTCACACGGCCTAGTTCTTTTCTTTGGAACCATAGAAAACAGTGCTGTAAAGGATGTGTTTTATTTACAAGCCTGAAACTCTTCCTCTTTATCATTCTGTCTGTATTCTGAGAAAATTTAGAGTCAGAGTAGTTTTGTGAACAGTTATAAATAAGTATCATTTTAAACCCAGCACCCAAAATGGTGGTATGAGGTCAGTGGTTTGACTGAGGAGACTCCCTCCTTTTCCTGCCTGAGGAGCAAAACTCCAGTTCCATTGCTTATTACTTCTGAGCAGAGTCTGAGAATTCAGGACCCTGCACAGCGCAGAGGATAGGATGCAGGATTTCCGCCCAAGCCCAGTCTGCTGAGCTGCTGTCACCAGGCAGACCTTGTGTCTGCTTATCTTGGTGAAGCAGCTGCACCGAGCAGATTGCTCATACAGCAGCCTGTTCCATCTATGGGTAACCACGTCCAGAGACAGCAAAGAGAAACCACTGTTGCTCAGTGGAAATAAACTATCTGAATAAAACTTCTTATTGGGGGTTGAGACAGAAGCTGAAACTGGAGTCTGTCTTGGTCTTGACTTCTGAAGTCTTTAAAGGTCAGTTGGATGCACATTCTTATACTACCATCTGCTACCATTGATAGACAGAAGACCTATCTGCATGCCTGCCCCTGTGCTTTTGTAGGTAAGAGATAGCTTGTTTATCCTTATTATTTGATTGTTTTGGTTCTGTTTTTTCCCCTTTTTAAATTTTGACAAGCTTTTATAGTATAGTACGTGTTAGGAGTGTGGGGTGTGGTGTGGTGAGAAACGGAGCAACAAAAACAGTTGCTTAAGAAGAAGTGCAATTTAAACACAGTGGTTAATTTCCCTGGTAAAGAGCTTTTAGCCATTTTGCACCCTCCACCCTGTCCCAGCTGGGGGATTTAAGTAATCTGAAGTAGAATTTTTGGTGACTAAAGGTTTTTAGATTTATTAATGCTTTAAGTTATTAGTGATAGAAATCTGTTGATCGCCGTCTCAGAATTTAAATGAGAAGGTCTCTACTGTTTTAAATAAGGCACAACAACAAGTCTATTTTGGGGCCCCTGGCAGGTTGGCATTTCAGAAGAATGGGAGTGGCTGTAAGTTGATGCCTGGCTATGTTCATTTAATTTGGGTGCTGTGTCCTTAGCCATATGGGTGGAATTATTTCTTCTTCTGACTCCATGGTCAGAATTTAACCCAAGCAACTTTGTACTATGTGGGGTTTGTGTCTGTAGTGCTCTATGAGAAAAGGTGAAAATGGAGAATTTCAAACTTTAATAGTACATAAGTGTAGTGAATACACTAGGAAGTGTTTTAAGATTGTAAACTCTTTAAGAAGGAAGAAAGCACAAATCAAAATTTAAAAAATAAATAAAAGGAAATTAAAAAGGAAAGAAAATAGGAAATTTCAACAGTGTACGTGGTCTTGGGGTTGGTGTATTTTATGTATGTGAATTACTTGTCCTGTTTCCAAAAGGTGTCTTCATAGGTTTACTGTTCTCATGATCTCAAACTACAGGGAAAAGTATCCAGTGATAAAGAAATCGGTGCCTTCTTCAGAAATTAGGCTGGGAAAAGTCCCTGGTCACATTACCCTAAGAAAAAGCACCTGAGTCTGATCTCAGAGCCAGAGGGTATTTCCTAGGAAATTTACATTTCACTTGTAAATTTAACTATGTAGTTTTACCAGAGAGGAAACATAGGTTTAGCTGCCGATTTGGAAAGAGCCAGATAGAATAAAGGGGATGTGATCTCTCACCCATTAAAAGCATTGATTGCAGTATTTAGGAAGTTGGTGATGTATGACTGAACCATGCCAGTCCCACAGAGCTACCAACACCCCTCATGTCTCTGTAATCACTGTTTACCATTGGAACTGGTTGCTATGTGCCAAGATACATATTTTCTGTTTTGGGGTATAGGAAAGTAAGGTTGTGCCAAGAATACCATCCCCAGATGAATAAAATAAAAAATCAACATCTATTCCTCCAATTACTCTCACTTAGAAATATTTTGATAAAGGGGTATTTCTAAAGGCATTGCTCAGTGAGATTTTTTTTTTAAGTGTAGTTTATAAAACTTAGATTTTGATACTCTGGGCAAAGAAACTTCTTAATCCATTTTTAAGTTGGTAGTAAGATTATATAATTATAAAGGCAAGGACAGAAAAAAGGAGATTTATAAGTGTTTGTTTATAGGAATCTAACCTTCCCAAATCAAGAGAACTTTGGACATGTTGCATGTACTTCTAGAATAAAATATTAATTAGTATAATTTATTCTTTGGCAAAAGAAACAAGCTTTGTGTTTTTTGGTATTTGTAAGGAGCATTTTTATTTGTCAGAGTAGTGGTATCGTGAGATCAATGAAGACCACAGCACATTTTTCACGTGAAAATGAGATGACAGTTCTGTTTGCATTTAGAATACTGAGACAAATTTGTTCAATCTTTTTTCCCTTTATACAAGTGTCAGAAGCCCAGATTTACCTCCAGCATCATTTTTATCACTTCCTTCCTGTATTTGTTTGGCCAAGTAACAAAAGCATCACTGTTCAGACTGTTGGTGTGGCCATCAAGAAGACAACTACATAATACTAGAGAACACATGTATAAAGGTTTTTTTCTTAATAAAATGAATAACTAGTCTTTTTTTTAATGTTTTGGTTTTGGAGAAAATAAAGAGTTAAAATTAAAAGTAATTTTCTGGAGTAGTTCAGTTTTAGCGATTACAGTGATAGGGTGGATCGGGAGTGTGTGTAGTACAGGTTTAGAATAAGTCAGACTTGTTCCAGAGGGTTTGTCTCATTCTCAGTACAAATCCCTCTGGCAATTTTTTTAAAAAATATTTTTGGTATGGTCAGAATGGACTACTTATAGCTGTTAATCTGTTCCCTTACGGTTTATGAATTGACTTTTCCACATGGAAGTCAGTACCATACTCACAGATTTGTCATGAAAAGTCAGGGGTGAAATGGACATTCAGTAGACACTGAACCAGCTCTTGCCTTAGCTCCAAACCCATACAAAGGCTAGAGAAAACCACACAACCATGTGATAAGAGTAGCTCACTCAGCATGGGGTCAGAGTGACACCAGCTCCTGACAGCAAAAGAATACTTTTCCATTTAAGGCAAAACAAACAAAACATGAAACCTGGAGCTTGTTGTGTAAATAGTAAGTCCCAAGAATGAATTTTTTCAAATGCACTCACTTTATAACCCTCCTTTTCTCTTCAGAAATGCCAGACAGGAAAGCTGAAGATGAAGTGGATTTTCTAAGTAAGACCAGAGCTAGTTCAGTGTCTGAAGAGGTGGCTGTAGGGAATGGAGCTACCACACCTAGGATGAAACAAGGCCCAAAGACCCAGGCGGTAAGTGGCATCAGTAAGTGTATAAGCACAGTGTATGTTTGTTAGTTTGGTCTCCTGTGTCTGATTTATGGCTGTGGTTTTTGTTTGGGGCATAGGGGCACAACAGTATCCCTGCCCCCTTTTTCTCTAATTCTGATATAGAAATGTGGTGATTGTTGCAGCTAAGCTTTCATAAAAACTGTGTACCACACAACAAAGTTTGAGATGGGCCCGCCTACATGAATATCTTGGAGAATACAGTGAAGTACATTTCCTCCAGGAACACAAGACTAACTTTTGTCATAACGCTTAAAGTGGTCAGACAATAAGAATTACCACAAAAGGGGAATCTGTAAACCTGTCTTAAACCTGACTCCTCTTTCAGTAGCAGCAAAAGTGAGGTTTTTGTTTTATAGCTGTCTAAAATATGAAGTGTTATCATTTTTAGCAAAGAAAAAAGTTTAGTTTTTTTTTTTTCATAACATCTTTATTGAGATACCATAAAAACCCACCCATTCAAATAAAGGGCACATTCAAATAAACTGCACAGTTAAGTAGCTTTTAATATAGACTTATGCAGCTGCCACCACTAATGTTCTAACTTGACAATATTATCCTCACTCCATAAAGAAAGTCCATGCCCATTAGCAGCCCACCTTTGCTGCTCTTCCCTCCCATCATCTTCTGGCAGTCACTTATACCACAACAGATATACCCATTCTGGAGCTTCATATAAAAGAATTACCCAATATGTGGTCTTTTGTGACTTATTTGTTCGCTTAGTGTGGTATTCTCAAGGTTCATCCGTGTCAGTCTGTTTTTATGAATTACCACATTTTATTGTGTATTTGAATTGTTTCCACTTTCTGGCTATTAGAAATGTCACTGTGAATATTTTATGTACAAATTTATGTGGACATATGTTTTCATGTACCTAATAGTGGAATTGCTAGGTCATATAGTAATTCTATACTTAATATTCATTAGATTTTTAAAAATGTTTTTCTTCAAAATTTTGAGATAATTTTCCTCTGGTTTAAGGCTACTAACTTTTAAAATGAGATCTTAAATTTGTTAGAGGAAAATAGTACTCTTTACTTTTAAGATTCCATGCTGGTCAAAAAAATACCTATAGAAACCTGTAAACCAAGTTAATGGGCTAAATTATACTGCCCTTTGGAAAGTTAGTATTCCTCTGCTAGACTTGACAGTGTGCTGTTTTTGCTCTTCAGGGAGCTAACTTGAATTTTGTTTCTTAAAACAGAACTGTACTATCCAAACTTTCACGTGGTTAACCTGATAAATAAGCCTAATTTTATTGGAGTACAGTGGTAGGAAGGTGCTGAGTGTTCTAACTGGCCCCTAATTGTTCCAGATAATATTCATGACTAATGCCTGGGTGGCTACTTGTATAGCAGGCATTTTTCAGATAAAATGTTGCTTTTGCTCCTGGGAAAAAAAAAAGAACACACCCAGCATGGGTACATATGTCTTTTGTTACTGAAACCCCTCAGAATGGGAAGGAACAAACTCACATCCTCAAATTCAAATGCCTCTGTTTCTTAGTTCTCCATCCTGATGTAGTGGTTAGTATCATCTAGCGCCATCTGATGCTTGGCTATCTGCTCACTGCTCTCAGATGAGGGACAGCTCTTTCCTAAGTGTGTATTGTCTACTTTAAAGAAGAAACTTTATGATTTAAAACTGATAACTTTTAAAACAAAGGAACTTTTAAAAAGTTCTTAAGACATTCTTCTTTTAAAGTCCTTTCTCTCCCAGTCCCTTTCCTCTTTTGGTTTTTCCTCTAGTTTAGAAGATGAGAGAGAATTCCTCTGGAAGGTCAGCATGCTACCTTACAGATAAAAGAGTAAACCCTAGGAGAGTCATCTGATTAGTTCAAAGTCAGACCCAGCTGGAAGGAGAATTTGGGGTTTGATTTCTAACCTAGAACTTACATAACAAGGCACATTCCTCCCTAACTCTTTACCCTGGTCTCTGTCATTGGTGGACACATGTTAAGGAGCCTTGGAATCCTCTTATTTGTTTCTTGCTAAGAGATCTTTTCCTTATGTTTTGTGTCTGCTTCCACTTGGTGTAGCTGGAGAAAGCATATGCCAATAGGATTTTCAAGTCTTGAAGATTTTCAAGTCTAAATGGTGAAGTTTTTTTTGTTCCATCAGCATTGTTACAATAATGTGAAATCTGCCTCACTCCTTGTCACTGCCTCACTCCCTGTTACTCTGCCAAACTTTCCCTATTAGCTATGAATTGAAGAATAAAGTTTGGATACAAACTTTAATTTTACCATTGTCTTATTTTCTCTCTTTTCTGATGAAACTCTTCATATATTTATTATGTAGTTTTCATTGAGTCAGAAAAGAGCAGAGGTCTGTAGTCCTTCTTTGTTAAGAGCAGAAAGTAAATAGGACATTCAGTCTATATCATCACTAGTCACTTTTGCTTTTACAAAAGGAGCCATCACAGTATGTAAACGAATGAGCCTGACTATGCTTCAGTAAAACCTTATTTGTGGATGCTGCAGTGAGACTGTGTTCTTATAATGTTTAAATGTCATGGAAGAGTTTTCTTCTGAATTTTTTCCAGTCACTTAAAAATGTCGAATCTACTGAGGTGTTTTTTTTTTTTTTTTTTTTTTTTTTTATGAACAGGCAGTGAGCCACTCACTTGCAGTAGTAGCATGTGAGTCCCTGAACCACAAAATACTTGTATATACATAGATGGAAAAAGAAAGCAAGCAGATTTCTTCTATTCCTGTTCTTTTTAAAAAATATTTTTGTGGTGAAACTTCTAGTTACTAAACTGTAAGTTTGGAGCGAGGGTTCCAGTTCTGTCTTTTCTGAACCAGCTTTTTGACATAAAGTCTATAGAGCTTAATTTCCTTTTCTCTGTTCATCTTCTTAGCCTTACTCTCCTAGAATCTGTTTACATTTGCAAAAGTTAATTGAGCTTATGATTGTAGTTGAGGGTGGAGTGGCCTTTGTTTAATATTATTTAGTCCAGTATGTCTGGCACATGCCTAGTCTGTGTTAGCCAGTTATTGCTTCATCTACTTATTCTGTCTCAAATGTAAAACAGAACACATACATGTATCTTATGCTTTGTTATTGTCTTGAAAAACTCGAACAGTGATGAATTTGTTGCAGTTTTCTAGTAAATGTAAATAATCCATTATATTCTTATGAGGGAAGGTCTTCCCATTTTGTAACTTCCTTTTAACATAATTAATTGTAAAAGCAATGTGAATCTCTGTCCAGAGTGGAACTACCAAGGATTTAAAGAAGCAAGCTACTGTTTTCTCTAGTCTAGCTGATATCTATCATACAAATTAATTAATTTCTTACTCCTTCCTTAACCTATTTGACATGTGTTGTAAGCCCTTACTTTAGAAAATAAATGCTTTAAAATCATAGTTTGTAAAGGAATTAGACAATATCAAGATTTATGTTTGCTTATATTCTCAGACAACATACATGAAGGGTTAAGTGCTGCTGATTTCTTGATAATTTCAACTGATATTTCTTTACTGAACTGAAAATTATTCACAATCTAGGAGGCAGAGTCATTAATTTGTACCTAGTAAGGTTCTTTTCCATTGATCGTTTTATCATTTTATGATTATGGTTTAATGTTAAGTATTGCCAGAGTTTTAATAGTAATTACAATTTAGTATTCAACATTATTCCCTTTTACATATTTTAGTGGTTTCAGACTACCTTTTGCTGTCTTCTTGTTTTCCTCTCAATGACTGAATATCATTTATCAAGTGCTTAGAACAGACTGGCACACAGAAAGTACAGATGCTGCTTAGTTTTGTAACCTCAGATTCCAGTATCCTATTGACTGATTGAAATTATCAATGAAATATGATGGTTCAGGCTGTTATAGCTTTTTGAACATATGTTATAAAAGCCTAAGGAATAGCATCACATAATAATTTAAGTTGGTACATGTGGATATTATTTTATTTCTGAGATCCTTGAAGTTTGAAGATACCTAAAAGATTATCTCTGTCTAGCACCTTTGCTTTATTGAAGAAGAAATGGATTCATGATTAAATGCCTTGCCATTTTCCACAACTAATTGACTTTCAGCTGGACTATAACCCAACTTCTGTGCTAGTAATATTTCCATTAACTGCATCCTGAGAAATCATCCTGAGGGTGTACTCTCAGGAAATTCAGTTCACTTGGTTAGGATAGGATTTTGCTTTTTAAACAAGTATCCCTGAATGATGCCTATATATACTGAAATTTGAAATTCATTGTTATACTTCCATGCCTTCACTAATAGTGAAGAGAATTTCTTTGGCCATTTAGGATCTAAACTGATTCATTTTAAAATAAGTCTTGTGTTTTTATTCACTTTTTGTAGCTACAACTAAATACCACCAAGATGGTATTCATCCCAAGTGCTTGCTTATATGTCAAAATCAATAAGATATTCTCAAGCTGGATATTATTTCCTAAAGAAAGACGGGAAGAGGTGTAGAACCATGTGTTGAATGAGAAGCAGGAGATGATATTGAATTCCTGAGTCCATAAATAAAACCTCTGGGACCATTCACCTTGAGAGTATGTTCCACTGTGGCTAGCAAGGAATTTCAGATTACTATTTTCCTGCCCTAGACCTGTAACCCAACATCTCCATGTGGTGCAAGATGTTGCCAAGTTCATTAGAAAGGAAGTTGCTCTCCTGGGGTATTTGTTCTTGAAGGTATCTCTGAAATAATTCCTTTCCAGATTCTCATTGAATAAGTTTGTTAGCCATATGGAACAGTTAATTCTACAAGCCAGTATAGCTTGTCAGGAGACAAATACTCAAGAGCAAATATATTCAGGGACAACTATAAAATTCCATATGTTGATATTAGCTTACTAGGAATTTACTCTTCATTAACGTACCCTCCCCAATCAGGAAAGCATTTTCAGTCAGAACCATGATTCCGTTTTTTATAATTATACAGGCAAACATTAAATTAACTGAATTTTCATTTCTAGTTATTTTTACAATATTAATGTTTATATCTTCAGAGTTGTGGTAATCACAGTTTTGGTCTTGGACTATTTCCTGTTATTATCTTCCTCCATTCTCTGTGTCCTTTTATAATTTTTAATGGGAACACTGTGTTTTCTTTCTCTTATCTCAAGGGGGCAAGCTTGCATTTCCACCCTTACTTGAATAGTTTGGTTAAACACTTTAATGTTTTATGTGGCTGTTCATAGCCTTCATGCTGTGGGAAAATAGTGCTAGGCTATTTGGTAACTAAAGTAACATTATATTTACATTTGTAGTTTTGTGGTCTGTGTCACCTAAGAGGCTTATTGGCGTCTTTCTGATTGCCATGAATTTTCTCTGGATACATTTGGCATTTAGGAGAACCCCCTCACCCCAAATTATTCCTTTTAGGTACAAAACTGGAGCTAGCATCAGTTACAGGAAAACTCAGCCTTTTCATGTATGGTTTTTGCAGACTCTTTTGCTCTAAGTCTCCTGAAATGGAGAATTTCCAGAAAGTTTTATTAGACACTGCTTCTGTAGGTTTTCAACACAACTGCAAAAATAAAAATAAAAAGACATGCTTCAATGTATCTCAGATTGTAAAGTTGCAAGAGGCAAAACTGTAACTTTAGAGTAAAAGCATCCATCAATAATGTATGTAAGGGCATAGTTTAATGGTCTGGCTATATATTTTTAAGTGACCTTAAACAAGTTGTTTAATCTCTCTGGTCTCTCTTTTCTCTTTTACGTATATAATGATTAAATAATCTCTAAAGTTCATTCCAGCTCTTAATTTTGGGCCATTATGTGATTACAAAATGATTGGAACAAACTCATAAATATTGGGGGTATATCTTATGCTGAACCAAAAGGATAATCATAAGGGACTTTTAAAAATCAGACTTTCTTTAATGATCAAATTCTTAACTAATACTTTTTTTGTATTATTTTCTTTTTTATTAGTTTTAATTTTTAAATACATGAAGTGGAATGCATCACAATTCTTATTACACATATAGAAAAATTTTCATATCTGTATATAAAGTATGTTCACACCAATTCATATCTTCATACATGTACTTTGGAGTATGAAGTCCATCACATTCCTCCATCATTGCTAACCCTCTGCCCCCTCTCTTCCCCTCCCACCCCTCTGCCCTGTCTAGAGTTCATCAATTCCTCCCATGCTCCCTCTCCCTACCCAACTATGAGTCAGTCACCTTACATCAGAGAAAACATTCACCATTTGATTTTTTGGGATTGGCTAACTTCACTTAGCATTATATTCTCCAACTGCATCCATTTACCTGCAAATGCCATGATTTTATTCTCTCTATTCTGGAGTAATATTCCATTGTGTATATATGCCACATTTTTTAGTCCATTCATCTACTGAAGGGCATTTAGGTTGGTTACACAGTTTAGCTATTATGAATTGTGCTGCTATAAACATTGATGTGGCTGTAATATGCTGTCCATGTAGTATGCTGTTTTTAAGTCCTTTGGGTATAGACCGAGGAGAGGGATAGCTGGGTCAAATGGTAGTTCCATTCCAAGTTTTCCAAGGACTCTCCATACTGCCTTCCACATTGGCTGCACCCTTTGCAGTCCCACCAGCAATATATGAGTGTGCCTTTTTCCCCACATCCTTGCCAACACTTATTATTGTTTGTCTTCATAATACCTGCCATTCTGACTGGATCACTCCAGTAGCTTAGAGTAGTTTTGATTTGCATTTGTCTAATTGCTAGAGATATATGAACATTTTTTCATATATTTGTTGATTGATTGAATATCCTCTTCTGAGTAGTGTCTCTTCATGTCCTTGGCCCATTTATTGATTGGGTTATTTGTTTTTTTGATGTTTAGCTTTTTGAGTTCTTGATATACTCTAGAGATTAGTGCTCTATCTGATGTGTGAGGAGTAAAATTTGGTACCAAGATGTAGGCTCTCTATTCACCTCACAGAATGTTTCTTTTGCTGAGAAGAAACTTTTTAGTTTGAGTCCGTCCCATTTATTGACTCTTGGTTTTAATTCTTGCACTATAGGATTCTTATTAAGGAAGTTGGGGCCTGATTCCACGTGATGAAGATTATGGCATACTTTTTCTTCTATTAGATGCAGAGTCTCTGGTTTAATTCCTAGGTCCTTGGTCCATTTTGAGTTGAGTTTTTTACATGGTGAGAGATAGGGGTTTAATTTCATTTTGTTGCATATGGATTTCCAGTTTGCCCAACACCATTTGTTGAAAAGGCTATCTTTTCTCCAATGCATGTTTTTGCCACCTTTGTCTAATGTAAGGTAATTGTAATTTTGTGGGTTAGTCTCTGTGTCATCTCTTCTGTACCATTGGTCTACCAGTCTGTTTTGGTGCCAATATCATGCTGTTGTTGTTACTATTGCTCTGTAGTATAGTTTAAGGTCTGGTATAGTGATGCCACCTGCTTCATTCTTCCTGCTAAGGATTGCTTTAGCTATTCCGAGTCTCTCATTTTTTCAGATGAATTTCATGATTGCTTTTTCTATTTCTATGAGAAATGTCATTGAGATTTTGATCAGAATTGCATTAAATCTGTATAATGCTTTTGGTAGTTATGGTCATTTTGATAATATTCTGCCTATCCAAGAGCAAGGTATATCTTTCCATCTTCTAAGTTCTTCTTTGGTTTCTTTCTTAGGGTTCTGTAGTATTCATTGTATAGATCTTTTTACCTCTTTCGTTAATTTGATTCCCAAGTGTTTTATTTTCATTTATTTATTTTTTTAGGATATGTTTGAGTAGTTTTTCTCATTTCCCTTTCAGAAGATTTGTCACTAATACATAGAAATGCCTTTGATTTATGGGTGTTGATTTTATAACCTCCTACATTGCTGAATTCGCTTACTAGTTCTAGAAGTTTTCTGGTAGAGCTTTTTGGGTCTTCTAGGTATAGAATTATATTGTCAGCAAATGGTGTTAATTTAAGTTCCTATTTTCCTATACATATCCCTTTAATTTCTTTCGTCTGTCTAATTGCTCTGGCCAGTGTTTCAAGGACTGTGTTAAATAGAAATGGTGAAAGAGGGCATCCCTGTCTTGTTCCAGTTTTTAGTGGGAATACCTTCATTTTTTTCTTCATTTTAGAAGGATGTTGGCCTGGAGCTTAGCGTAGATAGCATTTATGATGTTAAGATATGTTTCTGTTATCCCTAGTTTTTCTAGTGTTTTGAACATGAAGGGGTGTTGTGTTTTGTCAAATGCTTTTTCTGCATCTATTGAGATGAACATATGATTCTTTCAGTCTATTGATGTGATGAATTACAATTATTGGTTTCATTATGTAGAACCAACCTGAATGAATCCCACTTGATCATGGCACACGATCTTTTTGATATGTTTTTGTATTCAGTTTGCCAGAATTTTATTGAGAATTTTTGCATCTATGTTCATTAGAGATATGGGTCTAAAGTTTTTTTTTCTTTGATATGTCTTTGCCCATTTTGGGGATCAGGGTGATATTGGCCTCAGAAAATGAATTTGGAAGTGCTGCCTCTTTTTCTATTTCCTGAAATAAATTGAAGAGTATTGGTATTAGTTGTTCTTTAAAGATCTTGCAGAACTCGGGTGTGTAACTGTCCCGGGCTTTTCTTGTTCGGTAGGCTTCTGATAGCATCTTCTGTTTCATCACTAGATATTGGTCTGTTTAAATTGTGTATATCTTCCTGATTCAATCTGGGTAAGTCGTATGACTTAAGAAATTCGTAGGTGCCTTCACTATTTTCTATTAGAGTATAAGTTTTCAAAGTAATTTCTAATTATCCTCTGTATTTCTGTAGTCTGTTGTGATATTACCTTTTTCATCACATAGGCTGGTGTAATTTGAGTTCTCTCCTTTTTTGTTAGTGTATCTAAGGGTCTGTCAATTTTTATTTATTTTTTCAAAGAACCGACTTTTTGTTTTGTCAATTTTTTCAATTGTTCCTTTTGTTTTGATTTCACTGATTTCAGCTCTAATATTAATTATTTCTTGCCTTCTTCTGCTTTTGCTGTTGATTTGTTCTTCTTTTTCTAGGGCTTTGAGATGTAAATTGAGGCCATTGATTTGCTGACTTTTTCTTCTTTTAAGGAATGAACTCCATGCAATGTACTTTCCTCTTTGAACTGCTTTCATAGTGTCCCAGAGATTTTGATATGTTGTGTCTGTGTTCTCACTTACCTCTAAGAATTTTTTAATTTCCTCTTTCATGTCTTCTTCATTCAGTAGCATATTGTTTAGTCTCCAGGTATTGGAGTAATTTTTATTTTTTATTTTGTCACTGGTTTCCAACTTTTTTTCATTATGATCTGATAAAACACATGGTAGTATCTCTACTTTTTTGTATTTGCTAAGAGTTGCTTTGTGGCATAGTATATGGTCTATTTTAGAGAAGGATCCATGTGCTGCTGAGAAGAAAGTGTATCTGCTTGATGCAGGTTGAAATATTGTATATATGTTAGTTAAATCTAAATTATTGATTGTATTATTGAGTTCTATAGATTTTTTTTGAGAGAGAATTTTTTAATATTTATTTTTTAGTTTTCAGTGGACACGACATCTTTATTTTATTTTTATGTGATGCTGAGTTTCGACCCCAGCCCCCCATGCATGCCAGGCGAGCACGTTACCGCTTGAGCCACATCCCCAGCCCTCTATAGATTCTTTATTCAACTTTTGTTTAGAAGATCTATCAGGTGTGTTAAAGTCACCCAAGATTATTGTGTTGTGATCAATTTGACCCTTGAACTTAAGAAGAATTTGTTTGATGAATATAGCTGCACCATTGTTTGAGGCATATATATTTATGATTGTTATATCTTTTTGGTGTGTGGTTCCCTTGAGCAGTATGTAATGTCCATCTATATCCCTTTTGATTAACTTTGGCTACTTTATTTGAAAGGAGGAGGGGAAACCCCTCCTTGCTTCCACAGTCCATGTGAGTGGTATGATTTTTCCCAACCTTTCATCTTCAGTCTGTGTATGTCTTTTCCTATCAGATGAGTCTCCTAGAGGGAGCATATTCTTGAGTGTTTATTTTTTTTAATCCAATCTGCTAGTCCATGTCTTTTTATTGATGAGTTTAAGCCATTAATATTCAGGATTAACATTGAGACATGGTTTGTATTTCCAGCCATATTTGTTTATTTTTGTTATTTAACTTGATTTTCTTCTTTTATTAGTTTTTCTTTTAGGTTATTACCTCCCTCTGCTGATTTTCATGTTGTTTTTCATTTCCTCTTCATGGAATATTTTTCCAAGGATGTTTTGTAGTGTCGGTTTTCTAGCTATAAATTCTTTTAACTTTTGTTTATCATGGAAGGTTTTTATTTCATCTTCAAATCTAAAGCTTAATTTTGCTGGATACAAGATTCTTGTTTGGCACCCATTATCTTTCAGAGCTTGATGTTTTTCCAGGATCTTCAAGCTTTCAGGGTCTGTGTTGAAAAATCTGTTCTTATCCTAATTGGTTTTATTTCTATAGGTAATCTGATTCCTTTCTCTTGTGGCTTTTAAAATTCTCTCTTTATTTTGTATGTTGGGCATTTTCATTATAATGTGCATTGGTGTGGAACTATTTTGATTTTGTACATTCGGCATCTTGTAGGCTTCTTGAATTTGGATTTCTAATTCATTCTTCATGTTTGGAAAAATCTCTGATATTATTTCATTGAATAGATTGTTTATTCCTTTGGTTTGGATCTCTATGCCTTCCTCTATCCCAAGAACTCATAAATTTGGTCTTTTTATGCTGTCCCATTATTTCTTGAATGTTCTGCTCATGGTTTCTTACCATTATTACTGTGTGGCCTATATTCTTTTCAAGATTATATATTTTGTCTTCATTGTCTGATGTCCTATCTTTCAAGTGGTTTACTTTGTTGGTGATGCTTTCATTTGAGTTTTTCATTTGGTTTATTATTTCTTTCATTTCAAAGATTTCTGGTTTTTTTGTTTTGTTTTTGGTTTTAGAACCTCTATCTCCCTGTTAAGGTGATCTTTTGCTTTCTGTATTTGTTTATGTAGCTCCTTGTCAAAGTGATCTTTCACTTCCTGTATTTGCTCTCTTATATCTTCCTTGAGTTCACAGAACATTTTAACCATGTAAATCCTGAACTCCTTCTCTGTAATTTCTTCTGCTGTGGCTGCAAATGATTCTAATGTTGAGGTGTCTTCTTTTGTTTGGAGCACTTACTTCCCTTGTCCTTTCATGTTGCTCATCTGACTTTCTTTCCAGTTCTATGGGTCTAGATTGTTATTGTTTTTACCCCATAGGTTTGTAGTGCTCTTGTAGGGTTCTAAGACCTCTACTTTGTGAGGAAGGACAATGTTAACAGATCTCAATATCAACAATGTACCACCTATGAACAATTTGTTGTTATTAAGACATTTACAGTTTAGTCTCGATGTATAGACATGTTGGATTCAATTATTATCTAAAATATAATCAGTAGTTTTGTAAAAAGTTTACAGTTTCTGACAATGGACAATGAACTGGGTGTGGGGTATAGGATGATATGCTGAGGAAGTAGGATGTGAGGATATAGAGTTAATGTATTTTAGGAAGTATGAAGGAGAAATGTAGTGAAGAGGGTTAGTAGCAAGAGAATAGACAGGAAGGAATTTAGGGTAGGCAAGTACGTGGGATGAAGTAGAGTACATAAAAGAAAACATATATATTTAGAAAAATATAGACATTAAAACAGTAAAATTTGGAGGGGGAAAGAAAAATGAAAGAATAAAAAGGAAAAGAAAAAAGGGCACATACAACACCTCTATATTATATTATTCAGTTGACTCAGCCTTGAAAGTCCTATTTCACGCAAAATTCTTGGTTTCACACATGTTGGAGATGTGAGGGTCGGAGGATGGAGGGGTAGAAGAGAAAAAACAAACAACTGTAAAGGAAGAATCCAAGGTTGTAGCTAGATTTAGAGATCTCTGTCTTTCCTGCTTCTCTTCTCGTCTAGTAGGCGGCATGGTCTGTTGTAAGCTGATGTCTCTGCCCTCTGGATGGTGGAGGTAACTAGGGTGGGAAGACTGGTCCTAGGACAGGGCACCTGGATGCACGGAGTGGCACCCACCAATCCCTGCAGAAAGACTGCACCACACGGGTCTCTCTTTGGGACCGCTCGCTTTGGGACCTTTGGCTCTGGGACCGCTCGCTTGTATGACTTGAGCACCCAGTACTATCTCCTGCTCTTGCCTGAAGATTTCCCAGTTCCTGGTCTCTCTGTTAGGCTCCAAACTGAGCTCTGTCTCCTTCTCCCCTAGCAGTTCCCAGTTGAGAAAACTTTCACCCCAGGGCTCCCGTGGGTGGCTTTCTGGTTGCACTGCACACCTGTGTTGGGCAACTACTGTGTTGGGTTACTGCCTCTGGGGAGGGGGGACGGTTGGAAATCTGGTACCTGGTTGCTGGAAATCCAATGTGGGAACTGCCACCAGCTAAATGTTGAATCTAAATGGCGGTGGTCTGCTTTCAATACCACAGAGCCTGGTGAGGTGGGGAGAGCCTGGTGAGGCAGGGGGAGCCAGGCAATGGTGTTATCCTGTGGGTAGGTAGCAGCTGAGTGACTAGCATAGGAGTGGAGGGAAGTCATGGCGATCTGGAGATGTGTTGATAGGTGATGCTGCTAAGGCACTCGCGGAGTCTTGCGTGGGCTAGAACTTCAATCTTTGGGTCCTGCTCCAACTCCGCGCATTCTTCTCGAAAGCTGGAGCCCCACATGGAGTCACAGTGCTGGTGATTTCTGTGGAGAGCAGCTGGATAGTACTGGGTGCTCTAACCCTCTTAGATATGCAGTATTCTGACTAGGCTAGACCTGTGAGCACGGCAGCATGGGGCATGGGGTGGCTCATTCCCTTCCCGCTGCCATGTTTTCTCTCCCAACTAATTCTTTTTCCTTGAACATTTTCCAAGGTGTTTTGTTCTAGGTTTTAAAACAAATGATATTATAATTCACTTTTTTCTTTTATAGCACTGCTGATTCATAGGTCGTATTATATTTTGGAGGAAGTATATCCATTATACCTTCTACTACTCTCCTTCCTTGGGTCAAAAACTGAAATCTGTCTTATCATGCTTTCTGTCCATTTTTTTACACTTCTCATTTTCCTTTTGCTCATTTTTATCTCTTTGTAGTAACAACCAGTGAGAATAGTTAAACATAATGAAAAGATTATGGAGCCCAGTAAACTAAGGTTTTAATCCCAGGTCTTCCTCTTATTTGCTTGAATAACTTTGCTTCATTTATTTAGAGCCAGGCTTCCTCATCTGTAAATTTGGGGTATTGATGTTAGTTATTTGTACCATGATAGTTAATATAATCCTAGCATGTAATAGCCATTTTATAATTCTATTCCCACTTTAAACTTCTTCAGAATTATCACACCTACTCTTAGGGTCATGTAGATAAATGATTTGACTGAAGTGATGGTTAAAATTCTCTTGGAAGAAGTTATTAGGCCATAGTGGCACTCACTTAAATTTTCATGTTACTTTATATTTCTGGGATGTTGCACTGGTATTTTCAGTACTTGATTTAATAGATGTTTGCTGAATTCTTTGTGAGGCCCCAGGTATGCTAAAATAAAAATAGATTACTCTCTACATTCCAGTGGGAAGAGACATTCAGTTATTAAACCAATAAATAATATGAAGTCTGAGTGTTAAAATATAGATAAACATAAAAACACATCCTCATCAACATTTATTATTACTTATATTCTTGATAATTGCCATTCTGACTGGAGTGAGATTAAATCTCAGTGTAGTTTTAAATTGCATGTCTCTTAAATACTAGAGATGTATAACTAGTATTTCTGCCAGTAGACTTAAAAGGGCTCTACTTGAATTAAAGGTACTAGGTATGTCGTAGAAGAACTATGTATTGCTTTTGATCATAAGTTCTGTGTTCACCTAACATAAACAAGAGCTGCTTGTTTTGCCTCTTAAATAAGAAAGCTTCTAAAGAAGAAAAACTTAATAAAACAAAATCTCATCATTTGATCTGCTAAGAAAGTCTTCTTGGGAATGTATACAGTACCTATAATTTGAGCAGTTATAGATTTCTCATAATAGGTGTTGCTTTTGTATTTTAGAAAGATGCTTATAGGAGTTTACAGAGAGCAGAATCTTCAGTGAATTGTTTGTTAATACTGGTGTTTCCTTGGTGATCCTGTAAAACAGGTGGTATTTCTATTCCATTGGGGAAAATAAATATATATTGAAGGAGCTACTGGTGACCTTTCCAGCCTTCTAGTTATTATTTGCTTAAATAATGCATTGGGCCCTTTAGAGATCTTAGAATTGACAAAAAAAAAAAAAAAAATTGCCAGAAACACCCCAGTTTGCAAGTAACTGATGACGGCAATAATCCAAGATTCAGAAATCCAAGTAGGAAACTAAGAAAAGTAGCATTTACCATAGAAATATGAAATGGAAATATTCAGTAGTATGTGAACCATGTGAGAATTAAAATGAGGAGTGCTTCTGCTTAAATATTTCCCCCATATAAACGATTATTGTGGTATTGCCTATAAGTACTTATGCCAGCAAAAGTTTAAGTCTTCAGAGAAAGTTCGTTGATGGTGAGGTATCTTCCTTAAACCTAAGGTAGAGAATACTCTTAAGAGCACATGTAAAATATCCTGAGTTTAAACCTAACTGAGAAGTCAGAGAGTAAGGCAAAATATCTATTGTGTTGCTCTGTCCCAATGGAGTCACCAGTATTGATAAATGTTGAGTTATTTTGGAAGTGTAATCATTCTGGGGTTGGCATTTGGGATTCAGCAAATCATGGAACAAATTTTGCATCCCGTATCCATACTGAAGATCATTGCAAAAGTTTCTGAAACTATTAGAGCTAATTTTAATAGAAACAATTGGATTAAAGGTATAGTTTAACATAGTGGATCCTGTGGAAAATATTTAAATGTATTTGCAGTTTTTTATATATGTGTGTGTGTGTGTGTGTGTGTGTGTGTGTGTGTGTGTGTGTGTGTGTGTACACACACATCTGGGAAATTTACTCAACCCCTTCCTTGAGGCAGTTAAAAAATATGGAGGTGGGGGCTGGGGATGTGGCCCAAGCGGTAGCGCACTCGCCTGGCATGTGTGCGGCCCGGGTTCGATCCTCAGCACCACATACCAACAAAGATGTTGTGTCCGCCAAAAACTAAAAAATAAATATTAAAAATTCTCTCTCTCTCTCTCTCTCTCTCTCTCTCTCTCTCTCTCTCACTCTCACTCTCACTCTCACTCTCTCACTCTCTCTTTAAAAAAAATATGGAGGTGGGGAGTAAGTACTGAAAATTAAGGATTATTTTATTGCTTAGAATCTCCTTGAAGAAAGATAGACTAGTAGAAAACCTGTACTTGAATTGAAGGTGCCCATCCCCCTTTGATTTGTTTGTAAAAATAAACCATGGGAATCAAATGGAGCCATTTAAAAATTCTTTATTCTTACAGGAAATAATGTTCTCCTTATAGAATATTAGTGTTGGGAGGAATTTCAGTGATTGTGAGGTCTGGACCCATAAATTTGCATGGAAGGAACTTGAGTTCCAGAAAGCTAAAGGGCTCAAAGGGCCTGTCATTATTTGCCCTGCTGGTTAAGGGTCAAGCCTTGCCCTTCTTGCCTGCCTTACCTCTGTATTAAGAGATCATCTCATTGAAATAAGTAATATCACACAGTAAGCCAGACACTCCCTGTAAACTTCTCCAGTATTTCTCCTGATTCCTAGTTATGCTCTTGTCCTACATTGGAAATCCATAAGTAAGTCCGTCTTTACTGCTCAGTGACCTTCCACTTCATTAAATCTTTTAGTTGGCATCCCTCCCCTATGCCACTACATTGAGAGAACTTGTGGGATGATACAGCTGAATATGTATACTTGATCCCTTTATTGGGTGGGTAAGCTGAGTGCATACACTGTATTGGTGTTTCTGCAGTATGTCCTTTTAGCAAATTGCCATCTGATGCAGGTTCTTGGAGGCTTACTGCCAAACTATGTATGTATCAATAAGGAGTGATCTGGGCAGATTTAAGAGCCCCCCCCCTCACTGCACCCATTGTTTTCTCTTTTCCAGAGGATGGCATCTTTATGTGTGTTTTTTCTTGTTATCTTCCTTGAAATCTTATAAAAATTGTTACCTACCAGACACGGGTCTTTAGTTCCAAATGAGACTTGTATGAGTCACTTAGGAATCCAGGCTTGTTTAGTGATATGTTCTGGCAATGCCACAGTGGATGAATGATGTGAGAAAAAGAGTGACCTTTTGTACTTCACTAGGGATCAGTCCTAGAAATAGCAGAATTATGGGATCCCTTTCTAATATACTATTTCTGACATTAGTAAATTATTTACTGTCCTTTCTCCTTATGTGCTACCAAAAAGTTCTGTTGTATTCATTTCCCCCCTTGAATCATCTACAAAACAAGCTCTTTTTAGGCAGAAATGCCTCGTGATAGAGTGGATTGCACTTGAGCCTCTTCTATCATGTTTGGCTAGCGACTGGAGAAAAAGCAGGGACACTACATGAGGTACAGGAGAGTAGACCAGGGCCTGGGCTAGACTGGAGAGAGAGAGGGATGCATGATTTGATGCCCCATAGCCCAAAAATTTATGCAGTCTTTATTTTGTAGGCAATAGTGCACTTATTCTAAGTGGCTTATGAGTGTTTCCCCTCATTCCTTCCCTGAAAGGCCAGGGACTGACAGGTCAGCAGGGAAAGCATGGAGAGAGCAAATCAGTGTTCATTCTTGAGTCCCTCACTTTAGACACTTAAAGATTCCAACAGTAAATTGTGCTGTTAGACTATGTTCCCCTCCTCAAAGAGATGTAACTGTTGTACATTTGCAAAACAAAATGGGCCTTTAATCTGCAAACATCTTCTGTTTTGTGTGCTATACATTGTAGTAGAAACCAGGGATACCACCTACAATGAGTGAATCAGATATACTCCATCTCTAAAGAACTGTCATTGAGGAGAAACAAACAAAAATGTGAGCCAGGATTTGACACATGGGTTATGGGAATCCACAGGAGGGATCATCTTTTGTTTAGGCCTATTTACAGCATGTCGCTTTAACTTTTTCTTCTGGTGGCATTATACCATTGGATATTAAGTGGAATTTTACTGAAGTGTTTCACTCAAGGGATTTTTCCCTGTTTATAATTTTGCTTTCTTTAAAATAGGGAGTCAGTGATTTTAT
Organism: Ictidomys tridecemlineatus; assembly: GCF_052094955.1. Taxonomy (NCBI): domain Eukaryota; kingdom Metazoa; phylum Chordata; class Mammalia; order Rodentia; family Sciuridae; genus Ictidomys; species Ictidomys tridecemlineatus. The sequence goes on along the minus strand of NC_135481.1, from coordinate 139,876,266 downwards.
TCCAGTTTCAAAAAGTGATGATTGTTTTACCAAGAACAGTCCCTGTCCCTGTTACCCATGTATGTAACACAACCGTCTGTGCTCTTTCTTAGGAGTCATTAGATTTTTTAATGGGTGGATGGAAAAGAGGGAAAGAGAGCTTTAGCCTTCTTCTCTCATTAGTGCTGAAACCTGGTGCTGTGCCTGCTTCACATCAAGTTTAGTGGATTGTTGTTCTTCTTGTCAAGAATTTTCTTTCTTCCTTGAGTCAGTAAAAGGATTTAAGTCTTGGCTTTCTTGACATGTAATTTTATTTCAATTGCTGTGGCAGCTGAACCCATTAAAAGGAATACCTGCAAACTGCAAAGAAATACTATTTCTAGATTGGCATATGACATAATGTGGACAGTGATTTTAGGGCTGCTCCTTAGTTAAAAGACCGTGTACTATAGGCTTTGAGGAAGCGAGTTGCTCATTGATACATCCTTTCCCACTCCTGCAGCTCCCCATGATCTTTTTTTCTACTTGAACTTATCCTTTATGCATGTCTATGGGATGTGTCTCTCCGATCATATTAGGACCCTAAAAGCAGGTTGTGAATGTGGTGAAGTGATTTGTCTCACCTCAAGAAGGGCTGATTAACTAAACATCTTAGGTTTACACGGAAATAGATTTACATGGAAACCATAACACCTACCAGATCTGTAATTCACACAGATATATGCAGCCCCAGTGATTTGACCTGTCTGCACCCTACCCCAACTGCCCCTGGGACCACCTACTGCCTTTATGCATCCTGGGAGTCAAAGTCCCATCTTAAGTACTGTAGCTTCTATTAAGAGGTCTTTGTTGTAGTATATTTTTACAATATCTATGCACTTGGCTGGCTTTTTAAAAGCTGAGAAAATTTTTCCTTGATGCCTTAGGATTGTCATGTTTTCATTAAAGGTATTGTTAACTATTATAATAAAGATGCTTAACAGTTGGCACTGTTCCTACTATAATAGTACAGGAACTTTCATGAACAAGTTACTCATGTAAGTTTACCTATCTATTCTTAGCTCTGGTCTCTCAAAATTTGGAATGGGACATTTAATCCTGTGGTCCCTTACTAAGTGCCTTTCAACTAACTTCATTAGCACATAGGTTATTGGAACAGTTTTTTCCTAAACAACTTAGCCATATAAAACCATTTCAGTTTTGAATTCTTAACTATAATTTCTCTTAATTAAGCTTTGTTCAAAATTCTGTAAATTGTTTTGTTTGGTTCATCTTTCTATTTGGAATTTGGATAATTGCCTTTGTAGTGAAATAGAGCAGACCCAAAGCTTTTTAGATTTATTAACATGGGACTTGGAGGCACAAAACCTTTAGAATTCAGACCTGGGAAAGCTGTACTTGTATGAAAGAATAATAATGATAAGCCAATTAAATAATACTGTGCTCTTTAATATCATTAATGTTTATTATTATAACATCTTTGTAGGGGAAGGAGAAGAAAGATGAATAATAGTTTAATAGAGGAAAATTTAGAGGAACAGAGCAAATACCTTATTTGTCCTACTCAGTGCTGCACTGGGTGCTCAAGAGGTGACTCTGTAGTTCAACATGTTTTTTTAATTCTCTTGGGTTACCTCATTTGCTGGATACATTGTCCTAGACATAGCACATAACCAGTCAATGCTGTGTGGTCTTCTGAGCCATTAAATATACATACATATCCCATTATTTTTAGAGAAATTACCAAAATGTTTTCATGAAACTTGGTTTTGAATAATTGATCATTTGGGGCAGAGTATAACTAAAATTTCACTGTGAATGGTGTCTTTCTTTTTGCAAGGTTTGTATTAAAAGCATTCATAGTAATACTAGAAAGGAATATCTACATATTTTGAAAGGCACTAGGATGTTAACCTATTATAATTATAATAATGAACAAATAAAATAATCTCAAAATCAGTATGTGTTTAGTCAGGCAAATTTCTAGAATGAATGACCTTCAGAACGTACAAAAAATATAAATGAAGTTTATATTTTAAAAACTCATTTAGTCTTCAAATTTATTAAGATGTATACATTAAATATTTACAACTTTTTGTATGTCAATCATATCAATAAAGTGGATTAAATGGTTATTTTTTTAAAAAGTATTCAGAGTAAGCAGAGAATTTCTTCTATTTAGTGATTAATTTTGGATAGGATCATTTATTGATGAGTTCTATTATTAATGCCATTTGTTCATAGTGGCAGAGTAGATGACCTTAAATCTCTAGTGTGTTTCTGTATCAGAAGTCCATACATTGTGTAGGTTTTTTAATAAAGGAGCTTATGAATCTAGATTGCCTGCATCAGTATCAGTCTGCCACTTAGGAATGGATTCTCTACCTGAAAGCTTGTCTTCAGACCGAGAGATGGATGCAGTTCTCCTTTAACCACTGTTTCACGTTCCTTGGCCTCATTTTCCTGAGTCAGCTGTGGTTCAAAAGTATTAAATAGAAAATTGCAGAAATAAACAGTTCATAAATTTTAAATGTGTGTGTTGTAAGATCTAGGTAAGATCTCATGCCATCTTGCTTCATCCTACTCAAGACATAAACATCCCTTTGTCTGGTGCATTCATACTCTATATGCTACCTACCAAGTTATTCATTTAGTAACCGCCTTAGTCATCAGATCAACTGTGGTGATATTGCCGTGCTTGAGTTTGAGTGACACATATTTTATTTAATAATGGCCTCAAATTACAAGAGTGGTAGTGCCAAAGAGGCACTAGGGCATAAAACACGTAAGGGCGTTTTAATTCAGATACCATGGTGATGACACAAGACATATAGGAATGGGAAAAAAAAAAAGTGCAATTAGGATTCCATACCATCTGTGGTTTCAGGCATCTACTAGGGATCTTGGGACATATGCCTCACAGATAAAGGGAGACTAAATATAATTTATTACTCATACAGGTACCATTCGTGTTGAATGCTAAAGAAATGGGTCATGGCTTATTCCATCAGGCTTGTGCAACAGGCACTTATTACTATGGATGGGTGAGTGCTAACATAATTCTAACTGAATCAAAGAAAGGACAGGCTAGTTTTTTGACTGACGTGTTTGGTGGATGCATCATGGATGTGATAGCCCTTGAGGAGGTCTTAAAGATACAAAGTGTTTTGCATAGAAATAGAAGGGAGAGATGAGAAAAAGGACCAGAGCAGTCACTTCCTAGACTTTGTTCTCAGAGTTTGTTCACTTCTTTAAAGCCAGATGCTCTTTATTTCAATGGTTCACACTGGTAGCTCAGCCTTCTGGGTAGGGGTTATTTCAGGGACATTTAAGTTCAGTCAAAATTAGGCTCTAGGCAGTTGGCCAAGAAAAATCTATAAATATCTGTCTTTTCTTCTTTCCCTTTGCCTCAGATGAAGAAGCTTCCCCCACACCCCTTAACCTAAGGCTTATCTCTTCCTATGTTCTCAGTCCTATCCTGACTTTTAAGGAATTACCTCATTAAGCAGCATGGCATTCAGATGCCCAATATAGTAATTTCTTTAGTCTTAGTTCCTGGGGGCTGTCTTTAGTAATTAGAACTTTACCTTCTCTTTGTTTTCCTGTTCCCTAGTACAAAATATATTCAGAGGAAACATGAGGGTCTAATTCATATCAGAGTTTTGTTTTTTCAGTTCTGAATTGAGTCAGAATTTACCATAATTACTTGGTTTTGTTTTATATGCACCCTTATAAGCTGACTTTAAAAAACATTTTTAATAAGGTAAAAGTATAATGAATCCATAAAGCAAACATGACATAACAACTAATATGCTATAAACACTATATAAATACATATATTCATTCCTCATAACAACACTTTTCTTTTACTATTTACCTTTATTTTTTTATCCCCTGAGAATAAAAAAACTGAGGAGTAGAAAGGTTATGTAACTTCCTCAAGGCAATCTGGCTCCAGAGTTCATGCTCTGAACTGCTATCTTAGATTAATAGACCCATTATGATGCTCAGTCACCCCTTCACTTTTTTTCATGTTTACTATACAACACATCTCTGAATATATGCTTTTAAATAATAGAGGATGTCCTTCTCTTTAAACATATTTTGTGATAATCTTCCAGAACAAACTCACATTTTCATCTTAGGTGAAGAAGAGTTAACACTACACCTTTTAAAAAAAAAAAAGTTTTTCAGGATATTAAAGTATTCATTCTATTTGAATAAACTATTAAATACAGGCTACAAATAATACTCTGTTAAATGAGCAGAACCAAGTTTATTGCTTTGGGAATGAGCAAATGCCAGCCAAAACTAACCGAGCAATGGTGCTGAAAAGTGGGCTTTTTCAAGAAAGAGATTTCTCTTTTTCCCTTTGCTTTTTCTTTTAGATAAAGGAACAAGTTTTACGTCTACTTTTTTTTAAAGCATGACTATACAGTGGTATGTGTTTGCCTGGAGGGATGAGGAAAGTCTTCCATGGGAAGCTGACTCATTATTTGGCTCATCTGACTGAATGACTATGCTGGAGCTATTCTTTTTGCGGTGAAGAGAAAAATACAAAGAATAAGTAATTTCCTAAAGTAGTACGTTTCATTTTATATATTGGATTCAATTTTTTCCTGAGGTTATGTTATTTTGAGTAGTTTTCATGTCTAGGACTTTTATCCTTTTAATTCAGGAACTTTTCTCTTTTTTTAAAGACTATTCACCTTTTTAATTTATTTGTTTGTTTGTTTAGGTGCTGGGGATTGAACCCAGGGAAGCTTAACCACTGAGACACATCCCCATCCATTTTTTATATTTTATTGTGAGACAGGGTCCCACTAAGTTGCTTAGGGACATGCTGAATTGCTGAGGCTGGCTTTGAATTTTGCGATCCTTCTACCTCAGCCTCCTGAGTCCCTAGGATTACAGGTTTGTGCCACCGTGCCCAGCTTAGAGTACTCATTTTTCATATATGTTAACACTGACATTGTTTTTTCTCTCTCTCTCATTGTTTAATAACTAAATTTGGTCAGCCATTGGGTGTGATTGTAGTAGTGAATGAAGATATAATCTGCTTGTGATCTGGCCTGTGGATGTCTTGTTTGAGGGACTCTGAAAGAAAAGTTAAACAAATGATCATTGCTTTTAAGGAGCTCATCTTAGCTACTTAGTTGGACCAACATGTAGCAGTGATAAAGAGTACAGTGATAAGAATACATAAAGTCAGTGCTTTAAAGTCTAAACACCATAGTAGTTCAAAGGAGCGTTATAATGAGTGCTTGTGTACGTAGGGAGAGCTAAATTAGCAAAGTGGGATTTGAAAGGTTTTAGCTAAAGTAGACAAGGGAAGGAATTCCACAAACTGGAGTTGTTCTAAGACCAGGGGAATTAAAGTAGGAAGAGCCAATTCCTAATTATAGAACCTTGGAGACATGAACCATACTAGAAAATGAGATTTGATAAGGATCGTGAAGCAGTATAAAATTCAGAAAAGGGAGACTAGACTGGATAAAGCTAAAGATTTTTGTATCTCCTTTCTGAATTACAGAACAATCCATAACACTTCTGCTCAAGTGTCTTCACTAGCTCCCACTTGCCTCTGAATAGGGTATAAATTCTTCAGCAGGGCATCATGTGCTTCTGTAATCTAGCTGTTAATGTTTTTTCAGTCTAATGTCAGCAACTCTTATCCAAGTCCAATGCATGCAGCTAGACATTTTGCTATTTCTCTGTCATACCTGCATTCTTTAACCTCGGAACCTTCGCTCACATTCTTGATGTGTGTCTGCCTTCTCTCTACCATTTTCTCTTTCTCTCCTTTTATGTTAATTTGGGTGCGGGGAGTACCAGAGATTGAACCTAGGGGTGCTTAACCACTGAACCACATCTCCAGTCCAGTTACTGAGGCTGGCTTTGAACTTGCCATCCAACTGCCTCAGCCTCCCAAGCTGCTGGGATTACAGGTGGGGCCCCCTGGCTAAATTATCATTTTAATGAGACTTCCTGATTACTTTAACCAGAGATCCTTATTTATTTTGCTGAAATTCTGCATTTTAGCTGTACTCTCTATTCTTGATATCCTGTATTTATATTTTGTGCTTTTGCCCTGACCATGTTTCTGTTGAAGACCTAGAAATTTCTCGTGCATTTTTGTTATCTCATAACACCTCATGGAGCACCTTACCTACTGGAGACACTGGAGAACAATATTTGTTCAATTGATAAATAAATTCAGCTGATAATCATTAATTTGCTACTAATTGACCATTACTTGCTGGTGATGACAAAATCCAGTTAGGAAATTCTTGTCAGTAAATGTCACTATTGTTTCCCTTTACCTCATTGCCTTTATTTTATAGAATGAAGTTTATTATTTTCATAGACGGTCATATGGAAATGGAGTTTCCTGTTTGTTCTTTCCTTTTTTCATTTCATTGCCAAACCTCTCTCCTCTAGCAAGTCTCCTCATATTCCCAGCCAGGATGTGCACCTCAAGGGTTTTCTTTTTCTTTTTTTCTTTTCTTTTTTAAAAGAGAGACAGACAGAGAGAGAATTTTTTTAAATATTTATTTTTAGGTTTCGGTGGACACAACATCTTTGTTTGTATGTGGTGCTGAGGATCGAACCCAGGCCACATGCATGCCAGGCGAGCGCGCTGCTGCTTGAGCCACATCCCCAGCCCACCTCAAGGGTTTTCTTTTGGTCTCTGTTGCAGGTTTCTTAAATAGAATCAGAGTATATGAAAGGACAGTCATACATCTTGCATAGAGATCTCTTCATGCTAATGGTTCTTTTTCCTCTGTTAATCTATATGCCTAATTTCTCAACTTTTCTTTTGAGTTCCAGCCTGTAACACTAATTCAATTACTGATCAGAATTCCACTGGTTATTTATGAGATGCCTCAGATTCACTATGTCTAAAACTGAACTAATCTCATGGTGCCTACTTCTCCTTTTAGCTAGTTACCCAGGGCAGAAAACTTAGTCAGCCATGACACTTCTTTTTTTTCATCCTCTTACTCCTGTGCCTAATATCTTGATAAGGTTATTAAATGTCTTTGGACCCTCAATTGCTTTTCTAGATCTCCACTCTGATTACATGAATTCAAGCTACCATCATCTATCATCCAATTTCCATAACAACTTTGTAATTGGTGTCTGTTTCTAGTTTGCAAATGTTTATACAAGCTATTTGGGTGGGAAAATAGCAAAAGGACATGAATTCTTTTGAATTGGCTATTTGATAGTATGGTTAACATGTTTAAGAAAATGAGCTGGGCACAATGGTATATGCTTGTAACCCCAATGATGAAGGCAGCAGCAGGAGGATTGCAAGGTCAGTGCCAGCCTCAGCAACTTAGGCCCTAAGCAAATTAGCAAGACCAAGTCTCAAAAAAAGGGGTGGGGATATGTCTCAGTGATTTAAGCACCTCTGGCATTCCCCATGTACCCCCCCCAAAAAAGGAAAGAAAATAGAGAGCATGTCCTTCTTACCACCAATGCCTAGGGGCAGGGAGGATGCTATCATTTATGGTTATTTTACTCAGAAGTTTGCACCTAACATTGTTTCATGAAGTTAGTAAGAACTCTACACATGAAATCTTGTGTTATTGCGCCTTTATGAAGAAAAAAATTAGAATAGCTTTTGTTCTTAATTTGTCAGTGTTAGGCTGTCTTATACAATGCTCTTGTGATTATACAAAAAGAAATGCTGCTATAAGATTAAAAAATAACAACAAATATGGTTTATAGTTGATCAGATATGGCAGTCTTTGGAATCTGGTTTCGGGCAGAATGTATGACCACACAGAGAAGTGGTTATCCAACAGTATGCAACATACAAGTGTTTCATTTTCCTTTTTAATAGGATTATTAAGTTGAATAGGATAATGCCATGAATCTAGTATGTATTAATTTCAGCAAGAAATTTTATTAATTTTGCCATATTGTATAGAAGGTGAGGAAATGTGACTCAGGTTTTAGTTCACTTTGTGTCTAATGGAACAGTACCTTTTCAGGACTGCTGAGAGATGGATTGCCATCCTTCTAGCAGAAGCTTTTAGTGACAATGTCTGTATTCCATTGTTAGGATTGCTTTTCAGGTTTATAGATGAAACAATTTGAAGGAACAACATTTGTTTCAATGATAGAATGTAGATTCAAGATAATCTTTTTAGGATAAAAAGAGAGGATATAAAGGATATAAAGGGAATTTTGCAATAAGATCATAAGATTATCGTATGGTGGGGATCTACTTTAAAATAAGTCAAACTGAAAAAAAAAGATAAAGAAAGTAAGCTTATTTCATAATAAGCTTATTCTTCTAGTGATGAGATACTTATGTTAAAACCAGTTTGATCTTAATCATTCGGTTTAAGCCATTCCAGAGGATTTTGTCTTGACTTCTGTATTATGGGAAGAGCAATCGGTAAACAGTGCTCCATCAAGTATCCCCTTGCCAGAGGTTAGAACAGCTATGGGCATCTTGATCCAAAAGATTAGCTTTGAGGAGGGTGATGAGTCATGGTGAGTTTCTTCAAATATTTGAACTGCTGCCATAAGAAATAACTAATGTTTGTCTCAAAGAAAAACTAGAATCAGTATACCCATTCATTCTATGGAACACCTGGATGACAGTGGTCATCATCCAGAGATCTTTTAGTCTCTGTTTTGATTGTGTTCATTATGATTTTTTGAGATATTACTATAGTGAGAAACTACTAAATATTGACAAAGAAGTTGTCTGTTTAATGCAATGACATGCTTTCTACAATGAAGAATCATTTGTCTTTTTAATTTTCAAAATAACATCTTCTCCTGTCCTTTGGCATTTATGTAAAATCAAATACAGGAGTATTGATGATGAGTAAAGGACTCTTAAGTTTTGTTTCTCTAAATTTTATCATAGGCTTTCTTCATTTTAATTTTATTTTTAATTTGGGGCATTTCTCAAGTGGCTAAATATGATAAGTAGTTGAAAGCAATATTTACAGAACCAAATTTCATGCAAATTCATTAGTTTTGTGACCTTGTATAGCTGATGTAAACTTTGGGTGCTACTTTTTCTCATTTATGAAGTATAATCGCTCTTGTTTCATTGTTGTTCTTGGTGGTGATGGTGGTAGTAGTGGTGGTGGTTGAGACCCAATCTCAGGATCTTTGCTACATTGCCCAGGCTGGCATTAAACTTCTGACTCAAGTGATTCCCCTGCTTCAGCCTCCCAAGTAGCTGAGACTACAGGTGCATGCCACCATACCTTCCCACTTTATAGCTCTTTATGAGGAATAAATAAATTTGTCAGAAATGCTAGATGACTATTTTTAAGTTAATGAGATCATAGGATAACAAAAATTATTAACTGTGGTAAAGCCTTTCCTTCCTATTTCATGTGAAAAGTGGAGGTGGAAGACATGCAAGAAGAATGGTTTCTACACCATGTCTGCTTGAAGTTTTGAGAGAATGTCTCAATTCCTTTTTCTTTGAATCTACCCATATCCTTGTGAGCTATATGACAAGTAATAAAAGATTTCCTAGTATCAGGCTGACAATATATAATTTTAAAGCAATAAGGAACTTCAGATAGGACCCAGCACTGAACCCCTCTCATTTTTCATTCTGGAAATCTAGGTCTACAGAGTCAATCTACTATATTCTCAGTTACTCGGAGAGTTAGTGAACTCTCCCTAAGATAAATCTCAGGAAGATAAAGACTCTTGATTTCCACTTCAGTATCTTTTATTCCTTGAAGAGACTAAATCAATTATTGCTCTTTAAACTAGTCCCCAATCACATGCTGCTACTCCTTTGTTCATTTGGGGGTTTTAGGAAAAATAATTCCTTACACCAACCCCTTACCAGCCTGTGGTGTTCTGTCTGGGTCTTCAGCATGTCCACTAGGTGGTGTCCTAACTCAGAAGCTTTGTTGTGGGAGTTGAGGACTTCTGTGCCCTAACTAGAACTAAGGGATCCACACAGTGTTGACCCATTACAAACGCTGAATGATTTGAGTAAGGTATTATTAGATCTTGTAGTTAAATAAAGATAAAATTGAATTAATGACCATAAATGCTCTAGTTACAGTAAGATATATAAAATACTTTTAGACTTTGTTTCCAGGAATGTTTAAGAATGTATGTTAAGCTGGGCGCAGTGGTGCACACCTGTAATCCCAGCAGCTCAGGAGGCTGAGGCAGGAGGATCAAGAGTTCAAAGTAGGCCTCCGAAACAGCAAGGTGCTAAGCAACTCAATGAGACGCTGTCTCTAAATATGATATAAAAATAGGGATGGGGATGTGGTTCAGTAGTCAAGTGCCCCAAGTTTAATCCCCGGTACCCCACAAACCCTGCAAAAAAAAAAAAAAGAAGAAGAAGAATGTATGTTGAGACTGTGGTGTGAGACAGTCTAGTTGCTTCTTGAACTTGGTACTACCCTTGTTGTGGAGGGAAGGTGGGATAGTAAGCACAGAGAGAAGGGAGATAGAATTAATATTATAAATAACTACTATTATATTACAAGTTCCAAAAATTAAAGGAAAGAGGAAATATACACAAAACCTTCTTTAAGTTTGTAACTCTTAGCTCTGGTTTAGATATGAAATGATTGGTTGCTGTGTTTTAAAATCCTAACGGAATAACTGTTCAGAGGTTCCAGATGTTTTTCATGAAAACTTGGAATTGTCACATCAGCAGCAAAAGCACAGAATCTGTCTTCTGTTGGAGAATGCCAAGCAGATCCAGAGGGAAAGCAAAACAGACACCCCTGAGTGCCCCTTTAGCAATTTTTCCCCACCCAGAGTATTTGTTCTCAAGAAGGAACAAAATATATAGGAACAATGTTTATGTGTTCAGAAAAGGTAGAAAATCTAGATTTCTAGCCTATTTCACAAAGCCTGCAGCTAGTCAGAAGTAAAAAAAAGAAAAAGGTTAGGCTATATGTCTCAAATAGTAATGAGGGCTATTTCAGAAAAATTTGAAACAAGTTTCTCTTAGTTACATAAAGTTTCTCTTAGTTTCATAAACTTCCTGAAGACAGAAACCTTGTTGTATGTTTCTTTTGTTTGCCTCTACCACAAGGAACAAAATATCTGTTAAGTTGATAGATTGTCTACTTTAAGTCATTAGTTAGGCTTGGGATAGGAAGGCTTACTGGTGATTAAAGTATCTCTGATCCCTAGAGAGATGCCTGGGAACCTTGGAAACAGGAAACATTTGATTCTCATTAAAACAGAAGGGAGTGGCCGCAAGGAGCAAACCATATTGAGAACAGAGGGGAGGCAGCTTTGTTTCCTATTGGGAGAAGAGGGAGTTCTAAATTACAGCTTGGTGAAAGTTGTTACAGAAAACATAATAAATGATTAGTTTTTTTATACACTAAAGCCCACAAAACCTTTCATTCTGTGCCCTCAACCACATAGTTTGAAAGTATTTGTAAATCCCTGGCCAGATTCCCACACTTTTAGTAAACCTGAGCCAGAATTTTACTTACAACTTTTTAATCTCTCTAATTGTCTTGTTTCTACTGCTTTGTAGCATCATCTCTACTGAAAAGCAACATCTGTTTCATTGTACATGTTGATAACATTATAGACAGTGCTCACTAGGGGCTCTGGAAAAAGTGGGTGTTGTCCATCTTCATGCCTGCCATGTGCTAGGGAAGGATTGGAGAGAGAAAAGGCTTGGAATTTGGATATAGCTGAAACTTGTGTGTGTGAACAGATTCAAAAATATCCTTGCATTCTTAGCTGGGGTTTTCTTATTTCTCTCATTTAAGCTGGTTAGTGATTTAAAGGCCTGGCCTAAGGACACGATGACTTACCAGACCTTCTGTACGTCTTTTATAGTTCCTGACAGACCTTTTCCAACTTCACAGTATTGACAGAGATTGAGATGTTAAATCTCTTTTCTTCCTTTCTGTCATGATATTTGAAGCCCTGTGTCTACTCTTTCCAAGTATAAGGACTGCTCTGACCAACTCAAAGAAAAATTGCTTCTCCTGGGAAAAGAAAAAATCTTCCTTTTTCTGGATTTTACTCCCCGCTCCGCCCCCCCTTCCTTTTCTTTCTCCACTCCTTTTAGTTTTTTGTTTTGTTTTTCTTCATTCAGGTCCTTTTCCACCTTTTCTCTCCTAACTCATTTATAATCCAGTCCAAGTAAGAGAATGTCTGAAGTAAGTGCATTCTAGAATAGGTCTGCCCCTAAGGATGTTGGATTAGGCCAACACCTAGAAAGGTCTGGAATAGTAGGAAAACAGGCAAAGAAGTAACAGCCATGAACAAAGCCCAGTTAATATGAATGAGAGCACTAGTGAGGAAGTCCCAGACAGGTGACTTTTCTTGGTCACAAAAATATTAAGACAGACATAACCATTCATTCCATTCCTTTTCTCTTTAATTTACTTTTAAGCCCCTCTGTCATTCATCCCCTGACACACCTATCCAAAGCTTAACTCTTTTTTTTTTTTTTAAACCCATAAAGGGATTGAACCCATGGTGCTTTACCACTGAGCTACATTGCCAACCCATTTTATTCTGAGACAGAGTCTCACTGAATTGCTGAAGCTGGCCTCAAACTCGGGATCCTCCTGTGTCCGCCTCAAAGCTTAACTCTGTGATTTTTAAACCTTACCAGACATTTTATAGCCACTTCTGGATCCTGGGTACATAACTCTGAAATATTTGGCTAACATTTTTCTCATATTAAATCATTGCTTTGCATTTGGCAGGGACATGCAGTGTATACTTTGGGTAGTTTGAATTTTCTGTACTTCAAGGAATAGATAAGTCTGTTGTATAGGCTTGTGGTGTTTAGGGTGACAGCCCTCCTTCCTTTATTAGCATACTAACCCTGACATCAAAGAGCTCTAGTCCAATCTTGCAGTGCCTGACAGCCATTTTCATAGGAGATGGTGTGAGGAGGAGGAACAGGAGGAAGTGGATTGGAAAAAGGAGCTTTGTTTTTCTCGTCTTCGTCTGTGGATGAATCATGTTCCCACCACTGCAATTAGATTTTCAAACCTCCAAGGCTGTGAGTGCAGAGCTGAAAGGGCAAGTAGTGACGTTCTTGAGAGAGAAGTAAAAAAAGAGGGGAGGAGACAGGCAGGGAAGGGCTGGCGCAGGAGGGAGGAAGAAGGGAGGGGAGTACAGCAGGAGGAGCCTTTTTCTTTTTTCCCTTCTGCTGTGCTGTCCTCAGTTATTTTCAACTTAAAGGAAAAGCAAAACTCTACTACTGCTTTGGTGAACAAGGACAAACTCCAAAGATTTGGAAACATCTACTTTGAAGAGCATCTCTAGCTTCCCACCCCCATAAGGAAATTTTTTTTTTCTCATCTATGTTGTTTTAAGGAAGAACAATTTAATGAATTTTCTCAAGTCATCCGTTTGAAACAGAGTCCCTTTTCTTTTTCTCTCTTTTTGGCAAAATACGTACTGGATTTTTATTTCCTGCTTTTGGTTTTTTCCCTCACATGTGTCAGCCGTTATGCTTAGCCAGTTTATTCTCAATTTTTCTACTGGACTTATGCCCCATGATGGAAAGGGTGTGTGCTTCTCTTTCAATCAACATCTGAACGATTGGGATCTTGAGGCATTTGTTGCTTATATCATGAACTATAAATTGATCATCTCAGAGCTCTGAGTTTGCCAGAAAGTTCTTACTCATTTCAAAGAATTGGATTCTGCTTGGCTTTTTTTTTTTTTAATCCATCTTTGACCCTTTGAGGATATTCTATATAGAGTTGAAATCTCCCATCCACCTTAAGAAATTTGGAGCTTTGGACTTGTGTGAGCATACGGGTCCCCCAGTTAACGGTGGATATACTTTCCTGCTTTCCTGTATTTTGCTCTTCTGCATCTGAGTAAAAATGTATGAGCGGCACAAGAGGCGTTACAGCCTGTGTGACATCTCCAAAGTGGACAGGACTGTAGATGTGGTGTTGCTGAAGGTAAGCGGGGCAATACCTCATGCATTATGAAACTTTCCAGGCTATTTTCTCTGTGTCCAGTAGTAGTATCTCTGGACTTCCACATTGGTAAGAATGCTGAGAAAGCCTGTGCCAACAGGGAAAGGTAGGGGGATGAGTTTGAGATTCTTAAAAGGAGTGTCTGAACAGAAACAGGGTGTTCACAAATTATCATCAAAACACTTTAGAAATGTAATTTTTACTTTAAAATGGATTGCTATGTTCAGGAGAACCTCATACTTTCAAAGATCTCTGAGTGAGAAATTTACCCCTCTGAGTTGCTCTTTCCTGGGGTGTGTCTTTCCTTCTGTCTCTGTCATTGCTGCCTGTCTGAGTCTCTTTCTCTGTCATTCTCGCTCACCCTGCCTCCATCTCTTGGTCTCTTTGTCTTTTTGTTGGTTGTCCAAGTCTTTTCTGTCGTGTTCTCATTTCTTCAGAGAAAAGATAAACAAATTTATTTGTTTGTTTGTTTTTTCCAGAAGTGTCTCCAGTTGGCCTATTTATTAAAACAGCAAAGCTGCCTTTCTGGCTTGATTTGACTGTTTCTTACATGTAGCTTTCAACTCTGTTGATAGATGTATTTGTTTGCCTTCTCAGCATTAGTTATGTGAGGTCTTAGCAGCATAGGGGTGGAGACTCTGGATAGCTAATTGCTCACAGAAGGTATCCTTGAATCTAAAATTAGTAAGGACTTCTCTAACTGGTAAAATGAGAGTCTGGGAATATTGGACAACTCAAGGAGCATTTTTTGGAAGTTTAGTGGTTTTCTGGCAAAGGTAGGGGAAATTGGAAGCCAACCAAGAGCTGGCAGATGCCAAAAGGACCTCAGTATCTGAACTTGTGAGACTGTGGATGAGAGGGAGTGATTTTTGACCAAGTTTTGAGGGTAAGGAATGGATTTAGAAAGGTAGACACAAAAACCAGTGAAGTATCTCGTTGGGAGAGGAGATGTGATTTGTGGTGGAGTGTTGTCATTGTCCTTCCATAATCACTCTCTGGTGGTGGGGTGGTGGGGTGGTGGGGTGGTGGGGTGGTGGTTTGACTTGTGAAACATAGGCTTGACAGCTCTTGTTTAACTTGTTTTGAATTTGTTACAAGATACTGTTTTAGTTCCTCTGGTAGATCACATGTTTTAAAAGTTTTGTCCTTGTGTATGTATTTAAGAGAGCCTAGTTTTTAGGATCTTTTTTTGCATGATGCTTTATGATCTTATTGGGGCAGGAGGGAGAGAAAGAAAAATCTTTTTCTGTGTGTCTCAAGGTAATTATATATTCAAAATAGTGCTAAAGTATGTAATATTCTAGTCTAGTTGGGAGTCTCAGCCTTTATGAATGGAACTGAATCAATATAAGCTCATTGGCCTCACAAAGGCTATTTTACATTTTAATGAAGTTATTTCATATACATTTTTTCAAGTGGGACTTATTTGTCAGGCAGTGACTTTTATCCCATTTTCACGTGAAGAACTTGAGGGTTCTTTTGAGCTACAGTGAGGAATATGAAGAACTTGAGTATCAAAGATTCTTTTTCAAGGCTGCAGCTTATAAATGTTTGTACTCTTTTATTCGTGCCATATTGCATTACATATTTAAAGATTCTCAGTAGAGAAAATTGCACTTCAAAGAAAGTAGTCATTCTATTTATTTATTTTTTTTATTTTTTATTTTTTTGTGGTGCTGGGTTTTGAACTGAAGGCTTTGTGCATGTGAGGCAAGCATTCGACCAACTGAGATATATCCCCAGCCCCTCATTCTTTTTTTTTTTTTTTTTTAAGAAAAGTCATTTATTACAAATTTATAAACACTAGGAGTTTTGAAAGTATCTTGCTTCCAGTTTAAAATGGAATAAAGCCTTTTGGTGTTAGTTGCTTTGTTTGATAAGACACATCATTGAGAGCTATATATTTTAAACATATGGTAAGTACCTATTCCATGGTAGACATGATGCCAAATCCATGGGGCACATTATTTGTCTTCTTACTACTAACAGACCAAAAAAAATTAAATAAGTACAAACCATTGTAAGTGATTTGACAGAAGTTAGTAGGGTGCTGCATTGGGACGAATGGGAAGAATTAGATAGAATAGTCTTTAGCTAGAGGGTCTTCTTTTTAAGGTGCTGACATTTAAAAAGCTGATCTCCAGAGGATGAAAAAACACCCACTATGTCAAGGGAAGATATTCTAGAAAGAACCAATAGCAAATAAACTTGCTAAGAAAGGAAGGAACCCGCAGGGCCATCATAATGGATGGGAGCATACTGAGCAGCAGCAAGTAGTGAATGGTGTGAGAAGAGCTGCAGGTGGACCTGGAAGAGCAGGGCCCTGATAGCCATAGTGAGGATACTGTACTTTTCAGTTTTTTTTTTTTTTTTAATTGTTCTGGCAGTCTGGAAATCAGTATCACATGATTTTGTGGTCTGAAAGGGGAAGAAGGGAATGGATATGAGACATAGACGTTGAATGTTTACATTTCTTATATTTGTCTCATTTTACATACACAAATCATATTTCTATAGCCAGTAATTTTCCTAGAATTTCACACTTATTATAGAATTAGTGATGGGATATAACTCCAGATAAGACTTTTTCAAAGACCATGCTTTTTATCATAGACTTTTTTTTTAATATTGAAAGAACCCTTCAAAGTTTTACCTTGATCACTTCTCTCCCATTATGGGAATTCCTTTTGTGACACTTTTTAGACAACATGATAACATTTAAGTTCATTTTGTCATATTTAGCAGGTTTTCCCCATAATTAATTTATTTCTTCCTTGTCATCCATTAGTGTTCTCCAGTTATTTTTACAAAATCATTTTGAATTTTTCTATCTTCTGTCAGTGTTCATAAAATAAGTGTTTTGGATGTGATTCTGCAATCTGTACAATCAGAAAAATGAGAAATTATACGCCAGTTGATTCAAATGTATGAATTGGCAAGATCATTGTAATGTCCTGTGTAGCTAATATAAATAAATAAATAAATAGGGAAAAAAGTACAGATAAAAAAAAAATAAGTGTGTTGGGAGCATGTACCAGTTAAATTTATAAGTGATCATGTGCATGTTTTCACTCCACTCCTATGTGTAGAAGTTTCGTTTTTTTGTACTAAGGATTTTTCATTTTTCATCTATTCATTAATATATTTAAGCACTCAGAACATCTCTTAATTCATATTAAAAGCTCGACAAATATTTGTTGATTGAGTACATTAATATTTTAAAATTTAAAGTATGGATTCATGAGCCTCATGTTATATAAATTGTGTTTAATGTACTGATAACTTTAATATATGAACACAGATAAAATATGCCAAGAATCACAAGGTTTGGATTGTGAGCCTTTCACTTTGGTATTTCATATTTGCAACTCTAATCCCTCCCATTGACATCCTAATAATTCACTGTAAATTAGCTTCAGAATCCTCATTCTTGGTTTTATACTGGTACTTTCTTTGGCTTACTTTGTATTCTGATCTGCTTCCTTTGTCAGTTCTGTGTAGTTAGTCTCATTGAAGGTCTTTTGTCTCCAGAGATTTCCCTGAAGCTGGGTGCATTGGTCTTTATGTGCACATGAGTTAGCTCTTGTATCATCATTGACCATCAACATTGCCAAAGTCTTAGCTCCTTTCCAGAAATTTTTATACGTAAAAAAACTTCAGTGGGTACTATTCTGTCATCACCCACCACTTTGTCCCTTAGTCTACTTAACACATTCCTCTTCCTTGTATATGACAACCCCTTGATTCTCCTTTCCGGATGCATATTTAGCTTTGGGTTCTATAAGTGGTTAATAACTACAAATCATAGACTGAAAAGGAATATGGAAGAATTTTAATTGTTGGCAGGGGCCCGGGTTTAGTACGAACCAATATGCCCAGTTTTCCCAACATCCTTCAAGAAGCTAGAACTGACTTCACATGTCAGTGAGTGTTGAGAGCTTCGCATAGCTAAACTTCAGCTCATGATGAGCATTCCTAGAGGACATCAAGAATCAGAAACTTCCTGCAAAACTAACATACTGAAAGGAAGGAGGTCAGCAATGCATGACTAAATTTGTTACTATAGAATTCACAGTGATGTTAGCCAGGCCTTCTTCTGTTTTCCTAATTTCCTAACTTTTGTTACCTAGAAAAAACTGACTACTAATAGTAACATAATTCTTCATGTTATTGATAATTTATCCACAGCATATTTTTTGACTAGTAAATCAGAGTGTTAGCTGAGTGGTTAAGAGATTTGCAATGGTGTTGTATACATCAAATGAAAATATTTACAAAGGAACATAATCCCCTATGCATTGTGGTGCTTGGGCAGGCAACACCAACCTCATTAGCGAAAGCTCGGAAGAAATAGTTTGTCTCTAATTTCATTTCCCGGAGAAATGTACATTCTTTAATAAAAATTGGCCTCTACTTTGCAGCAAAACAAAAAGACATAAGGGGGCTAAGGATTGAAGACAATCACACCATCTACTTGATTGTAGTCTGATTCCCCTGAAGAGACTTTGACTCAAGTATTGGCTTCTATGTCCGGATGGTGGTGGGTTTTTACTTCCGTTTTGTTCAGCCTTGTAACTTTGCCTGGATCTCTTGAGACAGTTGGAGAGGAAATAGGTACCTGCGGTGGCTGGGAAGGCTGGGTGTAACCATGAGCTGTATTATTAGGATGTTCAGATATAAACAGTAGCAGAACCACTGCCAAAAACAAAAGACATTTTCCTCTTCTGAAAATACGTATTGCTCTATTTTCAGACTGTTGGGAACACATTGTGGGTGTAGTTTAGGTCATTACAAGAGGTCCGTAGACTTCATGGCAGGAATGAAAAAATTATCCAGATAGGTATGGCATTTTTTCTGAAGTTACTTTTATCATCTCATGTTCTTTACACACTGTTATCACCAGAACTTTGGATGTTCTGCTTGTCAGGACAGTTCTGTGGGCAAAGAAAAAACAGTGACTTAGATTATTTTTTTAGCTAAAGAATCATAACTGTGATCGAGGCCAAAAATGTGTTTTTCTGACCTCTGTCTTCAAAAGATGTAGATAACAATATTTAAAATTTGTTTTCTACATTTTCAGCTACTTTATTCCCCTATCCTTCTCTTTCAGTCAGTGGCCAATCTCGTATTTTATTCATAGCTCAGTGATTCCATAAGGGCAAAATTTGGAGTCAGGGGCACTCATCATCATCATATAACCTTCATTTTTTTCTCTTAAAAATCTGATTGCTAACAGTGCCAATACTGATGTTTCTTCCTTTTGTGTCTCCTAATTCTGATAGAATCTTTTGCCAAGCCTAGTCTCACACAGAATTGGATAAAAAGAGAGTTGATAGTACAAGGACCAGCTTATCCATTAGTGTAAGAACCTCAATCTTAGAGGTCACATATTGGGAGAGAGCCTGACATGAGAATAAGCATCATAAAATAAAAAGATAGTTGGTAGATTTTAATTTCCTATACTAATAAGTTTCAAATGCATTACCATGCTCATGTCCTGGCATTGTATCTGGCCTACTGGGAAACCCTCTAAAAATGTTTCTAAGAGAGCAACATGGTGTGGCCTTTAAGTTGCCTTGGTTGTGTGAGTGAAAATAAAACTGTAGAGTTATTGATGAATAGAACGAAGAGTAGGACAAATTTATCTGCCACATCAGTGATTCTAAAATAGGGAAGGAAGAGGAGGAGATGTTTTGTAATCCAATTTATCTCTTTTAAGCATCTTACTTATATAGTAATCGCAATATTCTTCACAAATGAATACGATATGCTTGGTATTGCTGTTGTACAGGATGTGGCTGAAAATGCTGATACATGTTTTGACATTCTTTCCACACTTAGTGCAATATGGAGTTTGTCCTCTGGTTAATGGCATTGACCATGATTGGTAGCATCTGGCTCAGATTACTGGCTCTGACTCTGGCTTTGTGGGCTTCCTGACTGGTTTACTTTCCACAAATTTGTATATTTCTCAGTGCTGCACACTCTTTTTTAAAGTCATGATAAAATATATATATAAAGATAAAATTTGCCATTTTTAGGAATACAATTCAGCAGTGTTAAGTATATTCACACTGTTGTATAACCATCACCATCAGACATCTTCAAAACTTTCACACCTTCCTAAATTAAAACTCTGTAACTGTAAACAATAATTCCCCATTCCTCCTGCCCTCTAGTCCCTGGTAACCACCAGTCTATATTCTGTTTCTGATTTTGACTACTCTAGGTAGCCCGTGTAATTAGAATTGTACAATATTTGTCCTTTTGTAACTGTCTCATTTCACTCAGCACAATGTCTTCAGAGTTCACCCACACTGTAACCTTTTTAAGGCTAAATGTTCTTTTTAAAGTACATACCACATTTTGTTTGTCCATATATCTGTCAGTGGACATTTGGACCATTTTAATTGTTTGGCTAATGCAAATAGTGCCACTATAATAAGCATTGGATACCAATTCCCGTTTGAATCCCTGCTTTCAGTTCTTTGGGCTGTACTCCCAGAAGTAGAGAATTGCTAAGTCATAAAGAAATTGTGTATTCCCAAGTTTTTGAAGAACCGCCACACCATTTTCCATAGTGAATGCACCATTATATATTCCTACTAGTAACACACAAGGGTTCCATTTTCTGTACATCCTCACTAACACTTTTTATTTCCACTCTGTAATTTTTTTAATACTAGCATAATGGGTATGAAGTGATATTTCATTGTGGTTTCTATTTACATTTCGTTAATGCATACTTTTGTGCCACTTATGTATCTAAGAAGCCAGCAAATACAAGACTTCTAAGCTACTTCCCTGCAAATAGGTATTATCAAACATGATTGCCACCGTGTGTGTGTGTGTGTGTGTGTGTGTGTGTGTGTGTGTGTGTGTGTGTGTGTGTATTCTCGGTGCTGTGTCTTGGCACACTCTTTTCACCTATTCACTCAACAACAAGTGAAACTATATCCAACCTTTCTTCTCTCAAGCCTCCTTAAGGTTTTTTAACCTTTTGCAAGACAGGTTGACATCTCAAACTTAGTAAAATAGAGTGTACTGTTGTTGTCTTCCCCTCTGGATTTCCTTTATCTATTAATTGTGGACCTTTGATCCCACGTTATCTCTTACATTGACGGATTCTGCCATTTGTACTAGCTCTTTGATGTACATCTTTTTCTATACACCAAAGTACATTTCCCCAGTTGAGTTGTATATTGCTTCTAGAGTAGACTAGTTTAGACTCCTCTTAACTGGTCTTTGTGTTCCTGATACTTTCTTACTCCCCAATATTCTATTTTTATCTCTACATTCTAGAATTATTTTCCAAGTACAACACTGATCCTTTCACTCTCTTCCTTATATGATTATTGGGTACCAATGCCTTTGGTAGGGAATAAAACCTAACTTTATTGTAGCCATATCTCCTATTCTTTCCTTAGTTTACACCTTTGGACACTATTGGGATTTTTGTGCTCCTGAAAGACATTTAAGCAAAGGTCCTTAATCTAGATTATACTCATGGGCACCAGAATCCCTGATTGTGACAAATGCATGTTCTTTTATAAGGGTTCCATGGCTTTCCTTAGATTCTTGATGGAATGAATCCATGATATAAAAAACTGTGAAGTCCAGCCCTAGAGTTTTGCTTTAACTGTTTTGCTCATACTTTTGTTCACATGGCTGGAATTTCCTGCATTGTCATCTTTCTCTTTCTCAATCACACTGCCTACTTTTAAGGCCTGCTTTTTTATGCTTCTACTTTTGTTGAGCTTTTCTCAAATCCCTGAAATTGTTTTTATGCTAGGAGTTTACTTACCTCTTTAGATTTCATTTATTTCTGTATCTGTTGTCTTTCACACTCTAAACAGTATCTACCAAGCTACAGGCTACGGTTAATAAAGGTATCTCACTAAGCCTGATAATTCATAGACTTATATGTTTATATATACATACATCTGTTATCCTGGGTTTTGGAGGCAATATAACATTTTACATTAAAAAGGGTTCTTCAGAGCAGGGCACAGTGGCACATGCCTATAATCCCATTCACTTGGCAGGCTGAGGCAAAAGGATCACAAGTTCAATCCCAGATAATCGCCCCCCATCCAACCTCCTGCAAAAAAAAAAAAAAGAAGAAGAAGAAGAAAGACTCTCCAGACTTCTAAACCCTGGAACCTTTGTGCAAATGTAATGAAAATCATATTTATTCATCTTACCTATTGCTATACTTCTCACATCATCGCAATACACAGTTTCTTACCTAAATGGGTTTTCCAAGAATGCTGGCTGGCTAGCTCTGTGGATGTACTAATTTGTAGCTGATAACTTTAAGAAAGAAGCCACCTTTTTTTTGTTTTTGTTTTTGGCCGTATTTTTTGGGCTGGGGTTGTAGCTCAGCAGCAGAGTACTTGCCTAGTACATGTGAGGCCCTGGGTTTGAGCCTTAGCACCGTAAATAAATAAATAAATAAATAAAGGTATATGTCCACCTACGATTTAAAGGGGGAGCAGGCTGTGGTTGTGGCTCAGTGTAGAGCGCATGCCTAGCATGTGTAAGATACTGGGTTTGATTCTCAGCACCACATATAAATAAAAGACTAAAATAAAGTTCCGTCAACATCTAAAAAATTGGGTCATGTGGTGGTTCCTTGCCTAATCTTTTAAGTAACCTCTATACTGATTTCTGTAGTTGTATTAATTTATTTATTATTTCTCTCACATTTTTAATTGGCATATTAGAGTTGTACATACTGATGTGATTTGTTGTTACATATTTGTATGCATTCAATACACAGTACAATATAATTTAGCCAATACCACTCCCCAGCACTTCCCCCCTCCTTCCTAATCCCCCACCCCTTGGTCCCTTTGATCTCCCTTTGATTTTTATGAGATCTACCCCATCTTTCTTTTCTTCTTTCCTCTCTTGTGCATAGGAGAGAAAACATATGACCCTAACCTTCTGAGTTTGACTTACTATACTTAACATAATGGTTTCAAGTTCCATCATTTTCCTTCAAATGCCATAATTTCATTTTTCTTTATGGCCAAATAAAACTCCATTCTGTGTATATATCACATTTTCTTTATTCATTCATCCATTGATGGACACTTAGGCTGGTTTCATAGTTTGGCTGTTGAGAATTGTGTTGCTATAAATGTGAGTATGCATGTATCACTGTAGTATGATGACTTTAATTCTTCATGATAAATACCAAGGAGTGGTGTAGCTGGGTCATATGATGGTTCCTTGCCTAATCTTTTAAGGAACCTCTATATTAATTTCTATAGTTGTACTAATTTATAATCTCACCAACAGTGTAAAAAGTATTCCTTTTTCTCCGTATCCGCTCCAGCATTTAATATTACTTGTATTCTTGTTGACTGCCTTTCTGACTAGTGTGACATGAAATCTTAGAGTAGTAGTGATTTGCACCTTTCTAATTGCTAGTGATGTTAAACATTTTTTCATATATTTGTTGTCCATTTGTATTTCTTCTTTTGAGAATTGTCTGTTTAATTAATTGTCTGTGTATTAATTGGGTTATTTGATTGTGTAAAGTTTGAGTTCTTTATATATTCTAAATAGTAATCCTCTGTCCGAAGAATAGCTAGCAAAGATTTCTCCCATTCTGTAGATTCTTTCTTTCTTCACCTTCCTAATTGTTTCCTTAATGTCCAGAAGTTTTCTAATTTGATGCCTTTCCATTTATTAACTCTGGACATTATTTTTTGAACTTTAGAAGTCCTATTGAGAAAGTCATTGGCTGTAACTGAAAGTTGGAGTGTTGACTCTACATTTTCTTCTAGGAGTTGCATAGTTTCTGGTCTAATTCCTGGGTCTTTACTCCATTTTGAGTTGATTTTTGTGCAGGGTGAGAGATAAGATTATAGTCTCATTCTGAAAGATGCCGTCTTGTGCTAGATTTCCTAGTCTTTTTCTGGCATACAAGTACTAAATTACCTGAAGTTCTACTATTTTTTTGTATAGATTTTATTTTTAAAAGTTTATAAATTAAACCTTCAAACAGAAAAGGAAATGACTGAAAATGTGCATCATCTGATATATAATTAGATGACATCTAATTAGAGTCAAAAAACCTCCTCAACACATTACTAATAATCAACTTTTGGTGATTAAAAACATAGCTACTAGTAATAGGCAACCCCAAAACAAATAAATTGTTTTGATGTTTGAAACATTGATATACACAGTTGCATTTTAGTTAAGTTTTATTTGTATTTATTAATTGATTGATTGGTACCAGGCATTGAACCCAGAGACGTGTAACCATAAGACACATCCCCACCTCCTTTTAAAATTTTATTTAGAGACAGGATCTTGCTGAGTTATTCAGGCCCTTGCTAAGTTGCTGAGGTTGGCTTTGAACCTGCCTCAGCTTCCCAAGCCACTGGGATTACAGGCATGTGCCACCATGCCTAGCTTAAGTTTCATTTTAATATATTTTATTTTCTACATATTTTTAATCTAAATTAATAAGTGACATTGTCTTCCAGTAAATTTTTGCTGGAGATGTTATCAGGTACACTTTGCCAGACTGACTTTCTGTGTCTGTCTGTCTGTCTGTCTGTCTCTCTCTCTCTCTCTCTCTCTCTCTCTGTCTCTCTCTCTCTCTCTCTCTCTCCTGTCTCTGTCTCTCTCTCTGTCAGTGTTGAGTACAGGGAATTGAACATTACTACTGAGGTACATCCCCAACAAATGCATTACCACTGAGGTACATCCCCAACCCTTTATTTTTTATTTTGATACTGGCTCTCACTAATTAGGGCATTACTAAGTTGCTGGGTGACCTCCGAACTTGAATCCTCCTGCCTTAGCCTACCAAATAGCTAGAATTATAGGCATGTACCACAGTAGCTGGCTCAGATTTATTCAGTGTAATATTAATATTAAAAATATAGTAAGCAGTTGCTATTGAATCCTGAGGTAAAGAACAAAAAGAGACGTTTGCATGGGTAGGTAATGAGCATGAAATACAAGTATAAGGGAACTTGAGTCTGATTCTTTGTTTCTGAATACTAGTTAACTATTGCTTTGGTCACATTACTTCACCTCCTTGGCCTCTAATTTTATATGGGACTAGTAAATGGAGGTAAGTATAATCCTTAAGATTCTCACTTTTAATTTTCTTCAGAATCACTGAGAATAATGAATTCAAAGATTACCCATTAAGCCTCCACCATGAACCACGTATTAATAGTGAGGAGAACCATGGAATGAAAGATGTGATTCTGTTCTCAAGAACCTTACATACAACATAGTTCACATACAAGGACTTAATTCCCAAGTTACTAAGACTCACTAAAAGAAGGAAAGAAAAAAATCTGAGCATGATGAGCATCTTCGTTGTGTTTTCCCTTCCTAGAAAGTAAACCATAGGTTAGAAAATATTTTCCATTTTTTAATTAATTAGTTTTAGTACTGGGGATTGAACCCAGAGGCTCTTAACCACTGAGCCACATCCCCAGCCATATTTTGTATTTTGTCAGGGTGTTGCTGAGTTACTTAGGGCCTCCTTAAGCTGCTGAGGCTGGCTTTGAACTTGTGATCCACCTGCTTCGGCCTCCTAAGCCAGTGGGATTACAGGTACTACTGTGCCCAGGAGAAAATATTTTCCACTTTAAAAGAAACGGTCATACCTATGATGATGACTACAATCAAAAATAGAGATAAGGGCAAAAGTAAATGTTGGCAAGGATGTAAAGAAACTGTCAAATGGTGCAGCTATTTTGGAAAACAATCCAGGAGTTCCTTAAAATATTAAAGATAAACTTATATGTGTAACCCAGCATTTTTACTCCTAGGTATACACGTAAGAGAAATGAAAACATATGTCCCCACAAAATTTTATATGCAAGTATTCATAGCATTATTATTCGTGGAAGCCACAAAAGTGAAAACAACACATATGTCCATTAATTGATGAATAGATACCTAAAATTTGGAGATGTCATTTGTTGAAATATTATTTGGCAATAAAAGGAATGAAGCATTAATACATAGTACAACCTGGATGAGCCTTGAAAACATTCTAAGTGAAAGAACTCATTCGAAATAGATTAAATAATGTATGATTTCATTTGTATGAAATGTCCACAGTATGTGAATCAGTAGAGATTGAAAGTAGGTTGTGGTTGTCTGGGATTAAGAGAAAGGGCTGGGATGGGGCATAGACTACTAACGGGTACTCAGTTTCTTTTTTGTCAAGATGAAAACATTCAAAAATTAGGTAGTAATGATGATCACACACCTTTGAATATACTAACACCATTGAATTATACTTTAAAAGGGATAAATTTATGTTATGTGAATTACATCATAATAAACATGTTAAAATGCTTATACACACTCAAATTCCACGTGGCTTCCTGGATTAGATCCTGGAACAGAAAAAAAAATTAGTAAAAATGCAAGTGAAATCTAAATAAAGCCTGCAGTTATTACAGTAGCCTATACTATTTTCTGTCAACCTAAAATAATAATATATGCACATATAATATATAATTATATTTAGTATTATTATTTTGATACCAGGAATTGAACCCACGGGCATTTAACCACTGAGCCACATCTCCAGAGTTTTGCTAAATTGCTCAGAGTCTCACCAAGTTGCTAAGTCTGTTTTTGAACTTGACTATCCTCCTGCCTCAGCCTCCCAAGATGCAGGGATTACCCCTCCTGGCTTCAACCTCAAATTATTACAAAATAAATTTAACAAACATAAGGTACAACATTAGTAGAAAAGCAAATATGAGATAGATTGGGTAGAGAGAAGTAATGGGAGGGGAGGGGTGGGGAAGGGGAGATAGGAAGGGCAGCAGAATAAAATAGACACTAGTATTGCTTTATGTATGTACATGTCTGTATAACCAATGTGATTCTGCAACCTGTACACTCAGAAAAAATGAGAAATTACACCCCATTTGATTCAAATGTATGATATGTCAAGATCATTGTATTGTCATGTGCAACTAATAAAAAACAAAAAAAAAGAAAAGCAAATATGGGAAGCAATAGAACAATTAAAAGTAATATTAGTTGTCTATGATTTTTCAAGTACAAACACTCAACTAAAAATAGAATCAGGCTTTTTATCATCACAGAACTATGATTTTATCAATAGATTTTTGGTTGCCACTATGTTTAAATTTTTAAATATAACCTAGGATATACTAATTGTCAAGAACTGTAATGAGTCTGAGATTTCACCCTCCTTGCAAGCAAACAAGTTAATTTAGGTCTTAACAGTTTCATGGTTGCTGGCTGCAGTCACGGGGCTTCACTTACTCCTCTGTACTCTTTGCACAGCAAACAGCATAAATATTGGCTTCATATAGGTCCCTTTTGCTTCCCAAGGACCATGAAGGCAATAGAGAGGACTCAAACCTTTAAAAAAAAAACAGTTTAAAAAATGGGCAGTAAGCCTTTTTCTTGATGGAAACATTATACAAGACTGTAAAAAAGCTTGTCCTTTGCTTCAGAAGGAAACAGTATTTTATCTTCCAGGGTTGTTTGATATGCACACATTCTTAGAAAGATAATCTAGAATAAAAAGACAGTAAATTGGTGCCTTTGCTCATCAGACCTGCAAAAATGCAAAAGACCCATTGAAAATTGTTTCCTTACACTAATTTGTTCTTATTCCATAGTGTATTCACTTAGAGATGTTATTTTAATTGTATTTTTTCCATCTTTGTGTTATTTATTATGTATTATTTTGCTAAATATGGAACACTGTTTGTAACATACAAATGCTTTAAATGACAAGAAAAGCTTAAAGACTCTATTAGTCTATTGCATGTTTAAGGCAAGGATATGTTCCCACCTTGGTTATACAATATAACAAGTTTCATATTGAAAAGGTGATGAAAAAAAATTCTAAGATGTAGAATTTAGTAAATTTTCCCAAAATGTTGACTGACAAAATTTGTAGAAGGTTGTAGAAGCAGAGAGGGAGAGAGCAAGCCTATAATTCAGAGTAGTTTATTTTCAGATTCTTCACCCTGTTTTTAAAGAATTGTTATGGTTTTGTTATTTCTATTAACTAAATTTGTTGCTCTATTCATGCAACTCCTTCCTATATCACAAAATAATATTCCATTAAAATATGATAGGCCTGGGCCCTTATTTTTACTGTTAACAGAGAAATTTATTTCACATAAGCAAATCTTGGCCCATTTCAAATGAGATACAGTTTAAAATGAGAAAAATCTATCTTTTTTTTTTTTCCTTTAAGAAAATTTGTTGCATCACTTCTTTGACAGATGTGAGTAGGGTTTGGTGAAGTTAATGAGTATATGGTTACTACTTTATTGTGCACAACTAGTTTAAATTTTTGAGAGGATTTTTTTGTATAATACTAGGGTTCCTGCAAAACATTTTTTTTTCATTTAAAATCGTTTTCAAATATTGGACATCATTTTATAACACATTAGGAAATGAAACAGTTATGGCCTCTGGCTCCTGCTGCCTTTTTCTCTGTAGTGGTAAAATAGCTGAAATGAGCAAATGTTTTGTTTCACATGGTTCTAAGTTTGCATTTTGGTTACTTGTAAGTAATTTAATTCTTTTCTCTTGTTGTCAATTATTTATAATTCTAGAAAATGTTTTGTAACTTTCTGCCTCACTTCACTCAGTATATTTAGTAAAATTATTGATCTTTATCAACCGAGTAGTTTAATATATTCTCACTGAAGTGATCAGAAAATTAGAGAGTTCATAGAGGTCATTAAATAAAATCATAGTTTCTGTGTTTTGGCACTACAAACATTCAATTACATGATAATTTGTTTAGATAATCCTATTTATATTATTTAGAATTACAGTTGAGTGTTTCAGTTTTAATGAGATTGGGGGTTGTGATATTAAGGTGTTTAGAAGTTGTTAAGACTAAAATTTATATTATGTTTCACTTTTAAATAAATAAATTAATTAATTAATAAATATATAATTTGCCTGTAATAAAACTCACCTGTTAGGGCTGGGGAGGTAGCTTAGTGGTAGAGCCCTTGGTTAAACATGGATAAGGCCCTGGGTTCAATCCCCAGCACAGGAATAATTTTTTGTTTTATCAGTTTAGATTTACTTGTGTTTAAGCAAATTTTAAATTCTGTAATCAGTACACCATTGTATAGGAATCTGTCAGTTCAAAAGATCCTTTCTGTCCCTTTATACTCAGTCTACCTGTCCAGTCCTTGTTAATCACTAATATGCTTTCTGACATTACAGTTTGCCTTCCCTAAAATATCATGTATATAGAACTGTACAGTAGATCATCTTTTGTCTGCCCCTCACCCCACTTTTTTGCGTCATTCTCTTGAGATTGATCTATGTTGTGTAAATCACAAGTTCAGTCCTTTTTATTGTGAGTCTACTGCATTGCATACTATAGTTTGGCTATTTAAACTGTTTCTAGTTTGTGTCTATTATGAATTAATCTGCTATGAATATGTCAGTATACATCATTATGTGAAAATAGATTTTGATTTTTCTTGGATTAAAATACCCATGAGACAGATGCCATATTTTATGTAAGTGTATGTTTGACATTATAAGGAATTGCTAGATCATTTTTTTATTGGTTGTTCAAAACATTACAAAGCTCTTGACATACCATATTTCATACATTAGATTCAAGTGGGTTATGAACTCCCACTTTTACCCCAAATACAGATTGCAGAATCACATCGGTTACACATCCACATTTTTACATAATGCCATATTAGTAACTGTTGTATTCTGCTATGTTTCCTATACTCTACTATCCCCCCTCCCCTCCCCTCCCATCTTCTCTCTCTACCCCATCTACTGTAATTCATTTCTCTCCTTGTTTTTATTCCCATTCCCCTCACAACCTCTTATATGTAATTTTGTATGACAATGAGGGTCTCCTTCCATTTCCATGCAATTTCCCTTTTCTCTCCCTTTCCCTCCCACCTCATGTCTCTGTTTAATGTTAATCTTTTCCTCCTGCTCTTCCTCCCTGCTCTGTTCTTAGTTGCTCTCATTATATCAAAGAAGACATTTGGCATTTGTTTTTTAGGGATTGGCTAGCTTCACTTAGCATAATCTGCTCTAATGCCATCCATTTCCCTGCGAATTCCATGATTTTGTCACTTTTTAGTGCAGAGTAATACTTCATTGTGTATAAATGCCACATTTTTTTTTTCCATTCATCTATTGAAGGGCATCTGGGTTGGTTCCACAGTCTAGCTATTGTGAATTGTGCTCCTATGAACATCGATGTGGCAGTATCCCTGTAGTACACTCTTTTAAGGTCTTTAGGGAATAGTCCGAGAAGGGGAAAGGCTGGGTCAAATGGTGGTTCCATTCCCAGCTTTCCAAGGAATCTCCATACTGCTTTCCAAATTGGCCTTACCAATTTGCAGCCCCACCAGCAGTGTACAAGTGTACCCTTTTCCCCCCATCCTCGCCAGCACTTGTTGTTTGACTTCATAGTGGCTGCCAATCTTACTGGAGTGAGATGGTATCTTAGGGTGGTTTTGATTTGCATTTCCCTGACTACTAGAGATGGTGAGCATTTTTTCATGTACTTGTTGATTGATTGTATGTCCTCCTCTGAGAAGTGTCTGTTCAGGTCCTTGGCCCATTTGTTGATTGGGTTATTTGTTATCTTATTGTTTAATTTTTTGAGTTCTTTGTATACTCTGGATATTAGGGCTCTATCTGAAGTGTGAGGAGTAAAAATTTGTTCCCAGGATATAGGCTCCCTATTTACCTCTCTTATTGTTTCTCTTGCTGAGAAAAACCTTTTTAGTTTAAGTAATTCCCATTTGTTGATTCTTGTTTTTAACTCTTGTGCTATGGGTGTCCTGTTAAGGAATTTGGAGCCCGACCCCACAATATGTATATTGGAGTCAACTTTTTCTTTCTATCAGATGCAGAGTCTGTTTTGATATCAAGCTCTTTGATCCATTTCGAGTTAACTTTTGTGCATGGTGAGAGAAAGGGATTCAGCTTCATTTTGTTGCATATGGATTTCCAGTTCTCCCAGTACCATTTGTTGAAGATGGTATCCTTTCTCCATTGCATGCTTTTGGCACCTTTGTCTAATATAAGGTAGTTGTAATTTTGTGGATTGGTCTCTGTGTCCTGTATTCTGTACCATTGGCCTTGTTTTGGTACCAGTACCATGCTGTTTTTGTTACTATTGCTCTGTAGTATAGTTTAAAATCTGGTATCGCTATACCGCCAGTTTCACTCTTCCTGTTTAGAATTACTTTTGCTATTCTGGGTCTTTTATTTTTCCATATGAATTTCATGATTGCTTTTTCTATTTCTACGAGGAATGCCGTTGGGATTTTTATTGGCATTGCATTAAACCTATAGAGAACTTTTGGTAATATCGCCATTTTGATGATGTTAGTTCTGCCTATCCATGAACAGGGTATGTTTTTCCATCTTCTAAGTTCTTCTTCTATTTCTCTCTTTAGGGTTCTGTAGTTTTCATTGTATAAATCTTTCACCTCTTTTGTTAGGTTGATTCCCAAGTATTTTATTTTTTTGAGGATATTGTGAATGGGGTGTTTTTCCTCATTTCTGTTTCAGAAGTTTTGTCGCTGATATACAGAAATGCCTTTGATTTATGCGTGTTGATTTTATATCCTGCCACTTTGCTGAATTCATTTAGTAGTTCTAGTAGTTTCTTCGTAGACCCTTTTGGGTCTTCTAGGTATAGAATCATGTCATCTGCAAATAGTGATAATTTAAGTTCTTCTTTTCCTATTTTTATGCCTTTAATTTCTTTCGTCTAATTGCTTTGGCCAGTGTTTCGAGAACTATATTGAATAGAAGTTGCGATAGAGGGCATCCCTGTCTTGTTCCAGATTTTAGATCATTTTTAAAGTGGCTATACTGTTTTTCATTCATACACCATGTTTCAATTGCTCTATATTTTTGTCAACACTTATTTTATCAGTCTTTGATTTTAGACAACCTAGTGGACGTGTACTTGTATAGTGACTTTGACTGGCATTTCCCTGTTAAGCAATGATTTTCTAGATCTTTTCTCATGCTTATTTGCCATTCATATATCTTTTGTTTTTTGATGAAATGTTCAAGTTCTTTACCTATTTGAAAAGTGTTGTCATAGCAATCTAATAGTCTTTTTGTTTGTTTTTAAATGTTCTTGGTAAGAGTCCTTTAGCAGGTGTTCTGTATATATTTTCTCCCTGCCTGTAATTTGCCCTTTCATTTAACTAATTTGGTTTTTGAGGAGCAAATTTTAATGTAGATACAGATGAATTTATCAGTTTTTTATTCTCTTTTGTGTGTAACTTTAATAAATTTTTGCCTAACCCAATATCACAAGAAAATATTCCTGTTTTCTCTACAAGTTTTAAAGTGTTGGCTTTGATATTTTCATATGTAATTAAATTTGAGTTCATTTTTTTTTTGAGAGAGAGAGAGAGAATTTTTCAGTATTTATTTTTTTTTAGTTCTTGGCAGACACAACATCTTTATTTTTATGTGGTTCTGAGGATCCAACCCAGCGTCCCGCACATGCCAGGCGAGCGCGCGCCACCGCTTGAGCCTTGAGTTCATTTTTTATGAATGGTATAAAATTTGAGATTTTTAGGGAGTTATTTATTTGTGTGTTTGTGTATATCTTTTTCACAGTCCAGTTATGCAGTGGAGTAAGTTGCAAGACAGTCAAAGTAAGTGCCCAGACATGTCAGGGAAGACATGATTTATTGGGAAAACTTACAAGAGATCAGGGACTACATCGAGAAGAGATCACTGTCAACCAGCTGACAGATAGTACCTCTGTCCCTTATCATGTTTTGCCAGGCAGTGCCTCCTTTCCCTCATGGAGTTTGTCCAGTGGTCGCTGTCTGACAAGTGACATGCATCCCTCAGTTCAGCTTAATGATAGGCTGCAGAAGCAGTGACATCATCAGCATTAGCTTGTTAGTTTGTTTGATCAGCATCACAAGGAGCAACTGTCCCAGTATACGTGCAAAAAAAGTAGCTCTCTACAACTAACACTAAGTTAACCTTCATTTCCCGTGTGCATAAGAGAGAGCCAAGTCCTTCAAAATATTATGTTTCTGGACTTTCTGGCCCAAGATTGCTCTCATTGTTCCATTAACTGGGCTGGGTCTTTGAGATCAGAAAGGAAGCATTTAGGGATAGGGTGTTTTACTATCCCCCTTTCTATTAGGGATGACATAGCATATGTATTGTTGAAGTATTATTTGTTCATATAACTATTTTCCCCCATTGAAATACATTGACATCTTTGTCAAAATCATTGAGCTATCTCTATGAGAGTCTATTTGTAGATGTTGTGTTTTCTTCCATGGACCTGTGTGTCTTATGTGTACACCAATACCAAACATTTTGAGATCATGTAGTGATTTAAGAGAGAACTAACAGCTGTTGAAGTTTTGTGATCAGTAACACATGGTATCTCTTCATATTAATTTGAGCCTGCTTTAATTTCTCTCATCCAGTACCTCAGAGTCAGAGTACAAGTTGTACTTGTGTTTTTTATTTCTTTTTCTTATTTCATGCAATGACTATAAACTTCAAGAATGATGTTAAATAGAAGTGATTAAAGTGTGCATCTTTGACTTGTTTTCCTATCACAGATGAAAGCATTTAGTCTTTTCACCATAGAATATGATGCTAACTGTAGGGCTTTTATATAGTTTCCCCTTATCTGACTGAGAAATTTTCTTTCTGTTCCTAATATTCTTAGGATTTTTAATCATGAATAGATGTTGAATTTTTCCAGGTTTTTTCATCTATTGAAAATCATTAAATCATTAGTTTGTGAGTTTGGGATGTAAATTGATTTTTTTTAATGCTAAACTAACCTTGTATTCTTGGGATTAACTCATTTGGTCACAGTATCTTGATCTATTACATATATTACTTGATAGAATGTATCTAACATTTTGTTAAGAATTTTTATATTGATGTCCTTGAGTAATACTATTCCAGGGGGTGGTACTGGGCTTATAAAACAAGATATGTACCTTTTCTTTTATTTTCTATAGAAAATATTTTTTTCTATTTATTTTCTATTTTGTATAGAATTTGTATTATTTCCTTCTTATATATTTGGTAGTTTAGTGGAATTCACTACTGAAGCCATCTGGGCCTAGAGTACTCCTTGTAAGAAAGTTTTAAACTATGAATTAATGTATTTAATAAGGCTATTAAAGTTGTTTATGTCTTGAGTAAATTTCAGTAGTTTGTAGTTTCATGAATTTTTTATAGTAAAGTTGTTCATAATATTCCATTAGTCTTTCAGTGTCTATAGAATCCATAATCATTTCCTTCTGGGATCGACAGTATTGGTGATTTGTAAATTTTCTTTTCTTCAGTCCAGCTAGCATTTTATTGATAGTTTTGATTCTTTTAGGGAGCCAGCTTTCTATATTGTTGATTTTATTTTTTTTTATATTCTTATTCGTTTCTGTCCACTATTTTCTGTATTGTTTACTTTGGATTAGTTTGTTGTTCTTTTTCAAGTTTCTTAAGGTGGAAGCTTACATTACTGATTTGAGAACTTCCTTGTTTTCAAATGTTACAAACTTACTGTTGCTTTGTTCTAAGTATTGCTTTGTACCCACAAACTTTTATATGTGGTATTTTAATTTTTATTCAGTTTAAAATATTGTTTTCCTTGATATTTCCTATTTGATTCATTGGTTACTTAGAATTATTTTTAAAAATTTTTAAATATTATTTGGGGTTTTTCAGTGATCTTCTGTTTTTGGTTTCTGATATAATGCTGTTGTGATAAGAGTATACATGTTAAGATTTTAATCCTCTTAAATTTAAGAATTTGTAGGTTTTATTTATTAAAGGTTAATGCCTTTGAATTTTTTTATATCTTTGCCAATTTCATGTCTAGTTATTTTATTAATTACTGAGAGGGAAGTGTCGAAATCTTTAATGGTAACCTTAAAGTTTTTCTTATTTCAAAGTTACGGAACATAGAGGGTTATAATGTTAAGATGGTTGCAAGATATAAAAGCTAAATTTTTAAAAACTATTTAATTTAGGAGGAAGGGAGTATATTTGCTTTTTAGAATTGCAAAGACTTGCATTCCAGAACCATTCCTGCTATTTGTGATCTTGGAAATCCCTCTTACCCTATTTTTCCTTTGGGTGAATAGAGGTAACAAACTTTTGGTGGCTATTGTGATGATTGGATGAGATAATACTTGTAGAATTCTTAACATGGTACCTGGCATGTATTAATTCCTAAATAGGAATTATTTTGTATTTTTAAATTTTTGTGTCTTTTCTTAACTTGCATACTAGGACATTAAATGTGCATTTTAATATTTGGTCGCTTTCATCTTGTTGACTTCTTTATTATTTCACCCTTGGCCTGCACCATGTCCGTTTTTGTTGTTGTTGTTTATTTTTTCCTCTTGCTTTTGTATGCCTCTTTTATTGACAGTCTCTTCAGAGCTTTGAGTGTACATTGCCTTGGTTGTATTGAAGCTTTTGTTGTATGTTTTTCTTCCTTGACATAATTTTACCCACCTTGCAATAAAGTAGCAAAGAAAAAGATGGAAGGGTTTATATAATAGATAAACTTTAACAACTGTAAAATTGTTCCACATTACTTTGCTGTCTGAAACAAGTTGTTTTTCTTTTCCAGATAAACCGAGAAAGCTGGTGTACAATAGAACCATGCCCAGAGGCAGCATCTCTTTTGGCTTCCCAGCAGAGCCCAGGTAAGCAGAGTTTTCCCATTTTCCAGTTTGCCTGAGAAACTACATCCAAAATGTTCATTTTTCTGAAGCCAGAATTCTACTCTAATAATAGATCATTGATTCGTAGCTCTGCCCTTCCTTAGCATGTTCCACAGGAATCAGAGGAATGGATATGTGTGATGTTCATAGGCGTCTGGTTCATAGGCATCTCATTGAAGATGAGCACAGATAGTTTTCTTAATTTTATTTTAGAGGCAACAGACTTAACATGTAGCTTTACGATTTATTAATTTATTTGTGAAATTATCTGGTGCTGTGAATTTGTGTGTGATATAGGTTTTGTAATCTGATAAAATTGTAAATATATGTATTATTAGGGACTAAACCCATGCTTCTCAATTTTGGCTACACAGTGGATTTATCTGGGTGAGCAAGCTTTCAAAATACCTGGGTCCTATTCTCTGAGATTCTGATTTAATTAGGCTGGATATGGCCTGAATCTCAGAATCGTAAGCTCATTTGGTTTTCCTCTTGGGTAGCCATGGTTGAGAACTATTGCAACTTTGGAAAAAATTGTCAAGAATTTAATTTGTTATTTACCCTTTCCATATCCTAACTTCAAGCATAAGCAGTTTGGCCTTTTTAGTGATTATTTTTAAAACTCAACATAACAGAATTTCAGATCTGAATTACACTTCTGTACTTCAGACCTGAGATTTGTATTTTAGGCAGGTGTTTTTTTTTTTTTTTTTTTTTTTTTTTTTTTTTTTTGGTGTGTGTGTGTGTGTGTGTGTGTGTGTCCATCCCAGGTGTATACTTTATCTCGAAGGTTTCTTTTTTTCTCTGTTTCTCCCTCCTTTCCTCCTCCTCCTCCTCCTCCTCCTCCTCCTCCTCCTGTTTTTTGTTTTGTTTTGTTTTGTTTGTGGTTTTGTCCATTTGTAGTACTAGGGATTGAACCTAGGGGTACTCTGCCACCATCCCTAGAACTTTTTTATTTTGAGACAGGTTCTCCCAAAATTGCTGAGGCTGACCTGGAACTTGTTATCCTCCTGTCTTAGACTACTGAGTAATTGGGCCACCACAACAGGCTTCAGTTTTTGTTTTACTTTACAGTGTCTCAGTAGAACAATAGAGTTAGAGCAAATAAGATAATAACGTTCTTTAAGATCATTTTGTGTGATAAATACAAGATAGGATTATGATTAGCATGATTTAACAAAGCCCAGTACATGTTGCTGATGTTTTCCTATTCTTTTTCAACTAAAATTTGTTAGCATATACAGTCATATATGGCCCAAAAATAAGGATACATTCTGAGAAATGTGTCTGAAGTGATTTTTACCATTGTGTGAACATGATAGAGTGTACTTAGGCAAATCTGGGTGGTATAGGTACAATCTGCTGCACACCTAAGCTGTGTGGTATATACCATCATATATGTGGTCCACTGCTGACTGAAATATTTTTATGTGGTGCAGAAATTTGTCATTTTAAACCCAAAAGACTGGATAACATCTCAAAAAGTATATTTTCTGTTAGCTTTTTAAAAGTTAATGATGCAGTACACAAAAATTGGGGGCATATTTGTTTATGGGTTATAAAACACGACTTGTCCTTGCTATGCCCATTTTCAGATAACTATCATCCGGATATTTAAAGAATCACACATTAGAGATTGATGGAGTCTGAACTTGATTAGGCACATGTATCACATATCTGCTAAGTGCTAAGGACCAGAGTTCTGGTTACTATGTGTATAAATTATTTATGTCACTACAACTCCTGCAAGATACTAATCATTTCATTTCACTGGTATGAAAATAAAGAGTAGAGAGTTAAATTACTTCTTGCCTGTGATCTAGATTTAAGCCAAATCCATTGAACTATAAAACTAGTACTCTACTCTTGTTTATGTTGCTCTACATTATTCATTAGGTGATGTGTAGGAAGAAATGAAAGAGTTCATTAATTTTGAAAACTTAACACATGTGACACAAGATCTGGTCACCTTTGGGGGAATGCCCCCCCAACACACACACACACACACACACACACACACACACACACACACACAAAATGGAGGAGGTTCTGGGGTTATAATGGTTTAAGGTCCTTGTGTCTCCATTACTTCTTTTCCATCCCCTTCCCTATTCCCTACCCCAGCAGTCAACATTATCAGTGAACTGTTCCTCTCCCAAACTAGGTTTGTGGTCCTTTTTGCTGGCTTGGATTTATTTTCTGGGTGAGGTATTTCTAAGTCTGAATCTGGATCTTTCTGTGGATTTTCTGTTAGAATATCTTGAGCTGGGTTGTTTTCCAGTCTGGAATTTGGACATGGTCTGTTAGATTGCCAGCTGGACAATCTAGCAGCTCAGCATAGTTGCTGTGACAGCCCTTTCTTTTCTTGGCTAACTCCCTTGTTTTCCCCTCAGCCACAGAATGGAGCTTTTAATTTTTCCAAGTGGGAAAAGGGAAAGAAATAAAAAGATCACAAACCCACCAACTCCACCTAAGTTTTCTACATTCTGTGCAATGTAGGGGAGGGGACTTCCAGAATACCCATAATTTCCAATGTCTCAAAGGCAGGTCCCTTCCCATTGAACTAACACATCTGAAATAGTCCATTAACTATAGGGTCTTTTTTTTTAATTTCAAATTTTTAAAGTTAATCCACAGCCCTGACTCATTTCATGTGGATGGCATCCTTTACACAATTCTATGATGAAATTATCTTTTAATGTGTTCATTTCTGCCACAGATAAAACCCCCTCTCCCTATATATTTTTATTTGGACACTTCCCAGTACCTAAATAAATGCCTAACTACAGAAAAAGTAGTTTTACTGACAAGCAGTGCATTACCTATTCTGATTCAATGCCTCCTTCATCAGAACTTACCTGGCTGATTCAGGGTAAATGATTTTATTAATTCTTAATTTAGATAAAAACTTCCCATTAGCTCTACCCTACATCCACACCTCTCTCTCTTGCTCTCCTTCCTCCCTTTCTTTCTCCCTCTCCTACACACATACACACACACACACAAACACACAAACATCATTCAAGCATTGAATCTAAGAATCAGAAGATTCACTGGAAATTAACTGGTGCAATCTACATTCCTCCCTTTGTATATATTATAGCTTTTCTTATAATATCTTGACATAGGCATTCAGTCTGTGCTCCAACTGTCCTGGTCAAGTGACATTATTTACTTTTTGAGGCCTCAGCAAAGTCCTGAGAATAGTGAAAACTCTGCCACTTAAACTCAGTGGTCTTTGTTCAGTTCCTAGAAGAATACAGAAAGAAATATACTGCTGTCTTTAGGCACATTTTCTTCAAACTGTTGCCCAAGCTGAATATAGCCTGTTTGTTTCTACTTTTGTGACCTCATTACCATGTACACATTTTTTGTTTTATCAGTTTTCCAGTTTAAATGTTGTCTGGGAATAAACAGTCATGTGTAATATGGTCTTGAAAACACGTAGTGACAGGATCATCCCCATTTGGATTCCGGTACATTGAATGTTTATAGGATGTAAGATTATTTGTGTGTATTTGTTTTGACATCACCTTGTATTGTCAGCTCCTTTTTAATTTGCTTTCAACCAAGACTTCTGGGTAGAGATTTAATGAACTGCTGCCTTCATCACTTGGGTCACATACAGATTTGATTCAGTATACATGTATATATGTCCTCACCAAACAATAAAATAACTTAGGAGCGCCTATCTTCAAACCTCCGAAGAAGGTTAATATCTACCCACTACTTGACTTTTGGATTCTTCATCTGGAATATGTTAGTAGCAAGAATGGGAACTGGTGAGCCAAAAGAAGGATCCATGACAGAACTATTAACTCAAATGTGAAGGAACCATTGGATTTCATGTTAAATCTCTGTAATCCTATTGCTAGCAGGTCTTATGTCCCTTTGTTCACAAAGTTAATAGGAAATAATAAGTGCATTGTCAATTTCAGGTTAAGTCTTAAGGATCCTTCATGTGAGTATAATAGTTTTGTCATGGACCCCACCTCTCATTCATCAATCTCCATCCTAGATATTGAATTGAAAACAGATTCCAGATGGATACATTTTTCTACTTCAGCACATTTTTTTCTGATGTAAGATCTATTTAAAGGGAGGAAAAGTTAAGTTACATTTATTATTACTCAGTAGAAACCATAAGTGTAATACACATATGTTTATTGATAACACCCCCTTTATCTTTATACCACTCTTTAGAAAAGGTAAAAAGTTTCCAAGCTAAAATTGGCCTCAAACCCTATCACATAATTTCCTAGTAATGAACTTCAGATTTTGGTGGCAAAAGAGAATTATTCCCTAACTACCAGGAGGAACCATTACTATTTAGATAGAATATGATTCTAGATCATCGTTCTTTCGTTACCTTACATAAACATGGCTAACTCATAAGCGGCCTATGGCAAATGTATGATCCTAGAATTGGAATAGTAGAAACTATTAATTTGACTTTTAGTAGTAGAAGCTACTAATTTGAGTTCTTGATATCTAAAAAGAAAGAGAAAGAATGAAGGGATGGATGTAGAAAAGCGGGGAAAACAAAAGAGAAGAAAGGTTAGTTGCTTGGAAGAAAAGAAAAATTTTTAAGTATCAGTTGAATAAATTTTCTTTTTCAGGATGTGAGAACATTTTGGATGTTGCATTGAGCGGAGAGTGTAGCTCAAAACAAGATGTACTTCAGAGAGAATCTGGGAGTGATTCTGACCTCTTTCATTCACCCAGTGATGAAATGGACAGCATCATCTTCTCAAAGGTATTTGGGTACCTTCCCTTTTCATTTTGTTCAGTGATTCTCATGCTCCCTTTGGTCTTCCTTAAATCTCTTTCACTTTGTTCTTCTCCTATGCTCATCATCTTCTCAAGGCATATTATTTCCCTTAATATGTGACTCCTACTAGTAAATTGTGATCCAGCTGGCCCCATAGATTTTGCTTGCCATTGTAATCCCTTTTGAAAAAGGAAATGAGATTTCCAGAGTTTAGGAAAAAAGGCATTATCCAAATTTATTTTCTGCAAAATGCAGCTTGTTTACATGCAAGTTTTGGAACTTGCATTGAAATCAAAGGCATGGAAGTTCCTTTAGAATGAACTAAATCATATGACTAAATCATATGACAGTGAACACTATTCCTTGGGCAGGAAAGGACTACAACTTAGACTGTATGAGGTCATGTGTGTAAGCTAACCATAGATTCATTTTCTGATTGATGTGTGGAGGCCTGAAACTTTACTGTTGATCCTGGTGATATCACCCTTATTCATCCACCCTGCTTAATTGGAACTTTCTAGATCTTTGCTAAGGGATTCAAGCTTTCTATATAGTGAAAAATTCATGCACACAAATCAAGTTATGTTTGCATAGAGTTTGAGGCTAGGGAAGTGGGTGATGGGAGCATTTTGCTGTCTTTTGCTTGGGCTTGTTTCTCCTTGCAGCAAGTTGTTTTGTCCCATAAGAAGAGTAGAGGGCTTCTACACAAGCAGAGGGCAGATAGCACTCAATTGTGTGCCATGAGTGGTTTTCTTAGTGGTGAGAGGTGGAGGGGCAGAAATGCCATGGTAGCTGTGAAGAAGACTCTTCCTTCAGGTTTTAAGATGACTTTGGAAAAGTGGTGAGAACAGTTGTGCTAGTGGGTGATCAAGTTATCCAAGAGAGGGTGGTGATTCTGTGTTTAGAAGTTATAGTATAATAATGAAGGCATAAAGTCCTGGAATTCTGGTTTGGAACATACTGAAGCTTCTGTGAATATACCCTGTTATACTTCCCTTTCATGTTGTCCAGGGACTTTCCTATTCTGACTGGGTGTTTCCTTATCCTTTCTACCTTGTTCCTTTCTCTTCCCAAGGTCCTTGGGAAGATTTGTGGTGCAAATTTCAGGATTTCTGTCATTGTTACTCATAGTGTATTGACTGAAGGGATTCTTTGAAGTAAAAACTCTGTACGTTGGAAGAGGGAAACCAATATGACT
The DNA here is from genome assembly GCF_052094955.1 of Ictidomys tridecemlineatus. NCBI lineage: Eukaryota > Metazoa > Chordata > Mammalia > Rodentia > Sciuridae > Ictidomys > Ictidomys tridecemlineatus. The sequence goes on along the minus strand of NC_135481.1, from coordinate 139,834,626 downwards.
TTTAAAATATCAGAATTTCGGTACTTTCCACTGTGCCTTCAAGGCTTTAATTGTAAGGACTTCTGTTCTCCTCTGGGGAAATATCATTGTGAATATACATGTCTCTAAAAACATTGCTTTTGTCTGAGATGAACACATTGGATGGTTTCTCTAGTTCCAGCTTTAACGTAGGCCCATTGATTGATAATGATGGTATATGAAGGTTCACTAAGTATTTATGTTTTGAAATATTAATAATAACATTTTTTTACTATTGGGATTGTTTCATGTAGAAAAACTTGGTTGTAGTCTGCCAAAGTGGTTTGTTACCAAGAGACACTTTGCATTAAATATTTTCTCTAACATTAATAAACCAAGGGCTTACTACTTGTGAAAGGAAAAGGAGAGAGACAAACTAATATTGATAGAGTGCTTACCATACACAAAGCCCTGCAACTCTAGTGGTTTTGTCTTCCTTTTACCCTTAAGGGAGTAGAGGCTCTGATTGGTAAAGAAGTTAATCCAAAATTACTGAGCTACTGAGTAAGAGAACTGAGATTTGCACATACGCCTGACTCTAAAATCTCTTTGAATTTTTTTATTTTGCTCTCAGTCTCTGAAAAACTCTTCTAAATCCAGTGATTTATTTGAAAGTATAGTCATGGTAGACAGGTCATCAGCTGCTTCCTTAGAAGTCTTCCTCATTGATCATCCACACATGGACTGTGTAATACCAGAATGTTTCAATTTCTTCCCAGGGCCTAACCTCCCTTTCCTCCTTTCTCTTCCCAGGGCTTACCCCTCCTCTTCTTCATTCTCTAAAAATATAATCTGTGGGCAAGATATTGCAACATCCTTTTCTGTGAACCATGAGTGGTGCATTAGGTCACTTCCTGCAGTCATTTATGTGACTATAGTCTTACAGAGCACTCCTTAACAGCCTGAAGTGTTCTTCACCAACTGTTCACCTTAACCTGTCTTTCCATTGAGTGTGCCTCCCAGCATATGGAACTATCTAATGAGTGTTATGAGCTTCATGTTTATTCTTATGAATATTTGTGAGTTATTAAAGTCTTTCCGTTCCTTATATCAGCAGCATAAATTTTACATTTTTAAAGTGAGAAGAAATCCTGGAATTCTTTTTGGCACTGGCTGAGAAAATGTGATCATAAAATATGCATAGTCTAGGCCACTCTGATCTAATACTTAAGATTCTTATATAAAATATTATTAGATAAAATAAATGAGTTAAGTGATTGTGGTATGTATTAGATGTTTAAAATGTGAGCTGTGATTTTTCAAGGCACATAGCAGGACTCCTTGAATATAACATAATAAATAATATTAACTAATGTTGAGTGAATAGATAAATGAAAATTAAAGGACCAGTGTTTGGGCACTATTAAGTTTGATTCCTTCAGTTATAGTAATAAAACAAAGTGTTTAGCTGTTTTCACATTTCTGTGTGTATGAGTTATATAATTTTTATACTCATATATCTTATTTACATAGTTTAACTCTGGTTGAGGAAGCCAAGCAGGCGTTTCCCCCCAACTTTTCATTATCAAAACACAGAAACATGTAGAAAAGTTAAAAAAATCATGCAGTGAAACCAAATATATCCATCTCTCAGATTCTACAATTAACTTTTTATTGCATTTACTTCCTCACATAGCAGTATTTCTGTTCATTCATCTATCTACCCACCAGTCCACCTAAATTCTTTGGTGCATTTCAAAATATATCAGTACACTTCACCTCTGAATACTTAGAATTCGTCATTTGTTTATAGTTGGTTTTTGTTTTATTTGTAAAAATTTATATACAATGAAATATACAATCTTTTAAAAATTTTTATTTTTTATACTGGAAGATTGAACACAGGAGCAACTTTATCACTGAACTAAATCTCCAGTCCCTTTTTATTTCTTATTTTAAGACAAGGTTTCACTAAGTTGCTGAGGGTCTCACTAAATTTGTTGAGACTGGCTTCAAATTTGCAATTCTCTTGCTTCAGCCCCTGGAGTCACTGGGATTATAGGCATGTGCCACTGTGTCTGACTGAAATGTACAATCTTGAGGATTCAGTGACTGTTGATAAATACATTCATTCACTTTTTAACCCAAGCCCACATGAAAATATATAAACTATAAAGATCACCTTGGAAAGTTTCTTTTTTTTTTCCTTCCCAGACAGTCTCCATTTAAACTCTCCAGAGTCAGCACTCCCCCAAGCCCCCACCCCCACCCCATGTATTAGTTTTCCATGTTTCAGAACAAGAAATGACATTATTTAGACTGGGGCTACAGCTCAGTAGTAGAGTGCTTGCCTTGCCTGTGTGGGGCACTAAGGTCGATCCTCAGCACCACATAAAAATAAAGATGTCGTGTCCATCTACAACTAAAGAAAATAATAATAATAATATTATGTTTCTTGCCCGAGTACCTAGAAGTGGAATTGTTAGATTATATGTAGGTGTAGGTTCAGTTTTATGAGAAACAGATTATTTTCCAAATTGATTATACCATTTTACACTCTCACCAGTGGTGTATGAGAACTCCAGTTGTTCTACATCCTTATTGACATGTATAATTGTTTTAGTATTTCTGGCATCCATGTAGTAGTATGTCTTCAAGGTTTTTGATTTACATTTCCTTGGCAACTAGTGTTGTTGTAAACACATTTTCTTGTGTTCATTGACAACTTTCGTATCTTCCTTTGGGGAGTTTCTATTCAAATCTTTTGACCATTTTAAAAAAAATGTATTGTTAGTTGCTGCTGAGAAGTAGAGTTCTGTGTGTAAACCTGGATATCAGTCCTTTATTAGGCTTATGTTTTGCAATTTTTTCTATGTATGCCTTGCCATTTGCTTTTATAATGATGTTGATGTGAGGTGAAGATTTTACTTCTGATGAAATGTGATTTGTTAATGTTTTCTGGTTATTACATATTGTGTCCTACTCTATTTTTGTTTTTCCTGCCTTTAGTTTTAATGTTTTTATTTAAAAGTTTTATACTTTTAGCTTTTACATTTAGCAGTAAGATCCATCTTAGTTTTATGTTAAATATTTTGGTAACAGCTCTACAGGTTGATAGCACTAGGATTCAATCCTAGCTGCATCTAGAATCACCTAAAGAGCTATTAAAAAAAAAAAAAAGTGAATCTAGCTCTTGGCTGAGACTAGCTAAGTTAGAATCTTGAATTTGTCATTTAAATTCACTGATCCTCAGTTTTCTCAACTAAAAATGGGAATGAGAATATTTATTCAAATAGTTATAAGGATTAAGAGGAATAATATTTCAAAATAGCTTAGCATAAACCTGACATGTGATAAGTAACTAATAATTATTATTCAAGTTTATCATATTTTTTGTTTTATATTACTATTTAAGAATAGTAATAGCTTCTAAGACTTTATTCAAGTAGCATCATTTTGTTTTGACCTTTTTCATTTATTTTACCTATATAATTATTTTATAATTAAAATCTTAACTAGTTTATTTTACCCCAAATTAAGCAGAACATTGTCCTTGTGCTACTTTATAGCTTGGTTTCTGTCCCTCTAACTGAAGCTGTTCATTTAAGGCTGCTGCTTGTAAAGAGCTGCAAACTCTTGCCTTTGTCTTGCTTGGAGAGCCCTTTCTTTGGAAGTATCTGTCTTTGCCTTTTGCTACCCTTATGTCTTTTGCAGATTTTTAGAATTAGATAAGCCCTAAGGATTTTTCCTGATGGTAAAGATGATACTTTTTAGTGTATTCCAACCCTCTTGTATGCAGGAGGAAAAACAATTGTGAGAACTCAAGGGAAGAAGGATTTGTGTCAATCTCAGATATAAACACAGCTTTAGTTTTTCCAATGTTTTTCCTTCTCACATACATACAACTATTACCCACCCATTCTCTCTTAGTCTCCCTTTCTGTGTCTCTGTTTCTTTGTCCTTCTTTGTTTGGTGTCCTGCCTTCGAACTGTATCTTAGGGGAAGAACGAAAACCTGAATTATGTTTGGCCATCTACTGAATGTACCAATAGAAATACCACTGAATTATAATTCCATATAAATTAGATATCTTGGATCAGCTGATCCCGTGGCATCATTCCTTCAGACAGGAGTAATATCCGAAGTCCCTGGAAGTCATTTAGTTAGCAGACATTTTTTAAGATAAATTATCTGCCTAAGAAAGACTGACACATAACCAAGAACCCTTAACAGAAACTTTGGATCTTAGACATGGAATGTTAAATGCCAAAAATCATAAATTTTCTTTCCTTCCAACATATAAATGGAAAAACATAATTCCCTCAAACCTGGTATTTGTATGTAAGGGGGCAGAAAGAATGGGGGAAGCAATAGTTCTTTAGTCTATATTGGGTAGCTCTAAGAACTTCAGCACTAAATAGTTTCAGGAACTAGAAAGCAATTCTGTTCTTAAAAAATTGGAAAATTTACAGAAAGTTTCAGTGTCATCCATGATTTAAATGGACCTTACCTTTCAATAGGCCTCGTATTAATATCTGACCTCTGTTAGATCTGTTGAACCCTTTCTTATTAGATGTCAAGATAACATAAAAAAGTGATATCTATAGTCAAGATGATTAGCTATAGCAAGACCATGACTATAGTCTAGATATGATTTTCAGTTTGCCACCCATTTTTATTCTACAGGGATCATGTAAAGACATGATGGAGTTGCAGGGACAGCACTTGAAAACATGTAAAAGTATTGGGGAGAAAGTAAAGATTCCTTTAGATTTGGTCCAGCATTGAGGAAAACTATTTGTCTTAGTATTTAACAATTGAACTCAGTTTTAGTTTCAGAATATTGTTCTGCTTTTGCATTTTTGGATAATACACAAAAATACATGGGTGAGAGAATATTACACTATGTGAACCTTACTTTTATCAGAAATGCAGGACTGGAAAAAAAAATCAGAGTTACTGTTAAAGACTCCTTGGTCATTCCTCAAAATGTCATACTACACACCAGAGGAAAAGGCTACATTGAGGATAAGTTCTAGACAGATCTCTTCTTTTTTAAAACACATGAACAGGCCATCAAAGATTTTCCCATTTTGTTTTAATGTTTTGGGAAAGGGAAGATGTTTATTTTATGAGTTTCAGATTCGCAAAATGCAAAGTGATTTTTTCAAGATAATAACCTTCTAAGAGTAGATGCCAAAGTAAAGAAGCACCTGTTCTGCTGTCATGAGTCATTTCCAAACTGGGAGGAGCTAACCTATGAGAAGAATATATAGTAAATGGAAAGTAACTCAGAGGTTGTGTTGCCTTTGAAGCCCTTCTTGTGTTTTTTAAAACAGGCTTGTCTCATTTTGCTTATTGATGCCCATTCTGTTTGTCCCCTGCTATTATTTTGAGAATGAGAAATTTAGGGAACTAGGTGAATATATTAATTCTAGTGCTGCTGTTAAAAATTACAATAATTAGGGATGTGTCTCAGTGATAGAGCATTTGCCTGGCATATGTGATATCCTGAGTTTGATCCCTAGCACTCACTGAAACCAAACAATCTCCCCTCCCCAAATCTGGGTGGCTTGAACGAACAAATTTATTCTTTCACAGTTATAGAGGCTACTTGTCCTGAAATCATGCTGCCTACTGAGTTGCTTTCCCCCTAGAACCTCTGAGAAAAAATCTTTTCTGTGCATCTCCTAGTCTCTGGAGCCTTTTGGCAGCCCGTGGCATTCCGTGGGTTGTTCAATCTTTACTTCAGTCTTCATGTGGAATTCTCCTGTATCACTTTCCCCTTCATTTCATCTTGGATCAAGGGCCCACACTACTCCACTGTGATCTCATCTTGACCCTATTTCCAAATAAGGTCACGTTCTGAGAAGGACACGTGTTTGAGAAGGACACGTTCAACCCACTGTAGTGAGAAAGCTAAGACATTCTAGAAGTATTTTCAATAGTTGGCATTTTTGACCATTTCCATTTTCTTTATTTGTGGAGAGTGTCTCTGTGAATAGGAATCCTTTAGGATGGCCATATCATTTCCTCATTAACTTAAAAAGAACTGTCAGTGATTTTATTTTATAATAATATTTATCATTACTTTAGAATTTACTTGATGAAGTGCAGTTTATTTTGTAGTTTGATACAGTGAGGGGAGGGGACTTTTCTGATACTTAGAGATCTTGTCCTTATAGAGTTTTTAAAGATACTTGAGATAACGGAATAGGGCAGTTTGGAGTTGAAATCAACTTTGATTTGAATCTTGATTCTGCCACTCACTGCCTATGTACCTGGGAAAGTCCATTAAATAGCCTGGGCCCTGGTTCCCTGACAAGTACTCTGATCCCATTGCATTTTCCCCTCTTCCCTCTCAATCTCATTTTACACATTATATAAAAATGAATTAATCTAGCAAACTATACTGAGAGGGGTGGTCAACAGTAGATGAGATCCAGCCAAAAAGGTACAAAGGTGCTTTTATAAAGTAGTATGCTTTTGGTCATGAGTATTTATAATTAAACCTTTTAAAAGACTGTCCTTCAAGTACAGGGTTTGTTTTCTATTCCAAAGCTGAAAGGACTCATTGGCTCTCATACTTTAAAAAATCTTTCTCTAAGAACCACATATTTCTTCACTCTAATTAAAACATTGAATTAAATGACTAATTAGAAATATACTTGAAGGGGAGGTGTCACAGCATGCCTTTCTCTATTCCTTGTTCCTTGCCCTGTTAGAGTTCAAAATAAAGATATTAAGGAAGTGCTTATAAGTGAGAATGTGACCATGCATCTCTTAAATACTTAAAAACAGTCTTAAGGCCTTTTGTATGCTATGAAACTCATCTTACTTATCAAGAAGTAGTGTGTATTGGGCAACTATGCCTAAAATGTGCCCACTTCCTATTATGCTCTACAGGTTGGGCAGGAAAAAATCATTGTCACTTTATCAAAGACCTCATTGCCAGGACTGACTGTTTTGGCTTCATAATATTCAGCCAAGTTAAATGAGAAGAAATAATAGTTTTCTTCTGTTTTGATATTGGTGGCAGAGTTAAGGTGGGATCAGAAGCTATTCTGTGTTTTTCAAAAGGACACTTAAAAATACTTAGGTACTTGCTTTTGGAATCTTAACTTTACTACATTATTCTTGTAGCCATACAGGTTGTTTTGTTTCATTTAAAGCTTTTGAAAAAGTTAACTCTTAATTCATTATCATATTGTACTTTTCATGCAGCAGAAAGTCTAGAGACAAATGGTTCCCCTCATTTCAGTTGATCATATTCATTAAAAAAATTACTTGTAGTCTAGTACGACTAGTAAGATGCCAGGAGCTAGACCTAGAATATTTCTATACTGAAGGCCAACTGCAATAATGCTTTAAAAACAAAAACAAAGCAACAAGTCTGTTCTAAGGCAATTATTTATCTTGTCCACCTTTGATCAACTATGAAGCCATTGGCTTGTTCTAGAGTGATTGAGACTTCTGGTTGATCCTGCCAGTTTCAACTGTATGTATTTTCTCTCCATTACAGCCGGAGGAAGAGCAGTTGGTCTGTGATATTACAAGATCTGGTTCTTCTACTGATGACACAGCTTCTCTGGATCGACATTCTTCTCGCGGCAGTGATGTGTCCCTCCCTCAGATTTCAAAATTGAAGAGATCTAGAGACCAGCAAAGCCATGATGGCTTCTATAGCCATGGGGTGGGAGTTGAGGGTCCAGAAGGTGAGAGTGAGCCTGCTGGCTCTGGGGAAATTGAAGAAGAGGAGATGGACAGCATCACTGAAGTACCTGCAAACTGCTCTGTCCTGAGGAACTCCATGCGTTCTTTGTCCCCTTTCCGGAGACACAGTTGGGGTCCTGGGAAGAATGCAGCCAGTGATACAGAAATGAACCACCGGAGGTGAGATGAGAGCCCATTTACTTAATGTCTCAGTGTCTGCTTATTTTTGAGAAGTTTCTGATTTGGTAATATTATCAGTGAAAGATGTTAGGAGACACCATGGTATTGAAGAAATAACATCGGCTGTTGAATCGGGAAGATCTGTGTTCAAACACCAGCTCCATAAATTTAACATGTAGGAAACCTAGGCAAGTCATTTGACTACTCTGAGCTTTAATTTTCTCATCTGCAAAACACTGGCCTTTCAGAATATTTGTAATAATCAAGTGAAATGTGTCATTTAGTGAGTTTTGAATAAATAATAATGTTTATTCTTGTCAGATTTGTTAATGAAATTTGTGAATTAGAAAATATTGGAGCATGGGGCCTGGGGTTGTGACTCAGTGGTAGAGCACTTGCCCAGCACCTGTGAGGCCCTGGGTTCAATCCTCAAAAATTAAATAAAAATTAAACCACATAAATTGTGTCTATCTACAATTAAAAAAATATATTAAAAAAAAAAGAAAATATTGAAGCATGGCATGATGGTGCAGGAGGATTGCAAGATCAAAGCCAGCCTCAGCAACTTAGCAAGGCCCTGACCAACTTAGTGAGACCTTGTTTTAAAATAAAAGAATTTTTTTAAAAAAAGGCCAGGGATGTAGTTAAGCACTCCTGGGTTCAATTCCTGATACCCCCAACAAAAGGAAAAAGAAGAAAAGAAAATACTAGAGGGAATGCTTTCTTGTCAATTTTCAATTAAGAAATAAATATGAAGTCTTAACAGTCTTTGACACATCTCAGTTTTTTAGAGTGATTCCTGAGAATTAAACCTTCTGTTTCTAATGCAGAAAGTTTAGATGAAGTCTAAATGATCAATTTTTAATCCTCAGGAGAGCACAAGACTCATGAAATACTATAACCTTATTGGTATTTCACCACATGTCATATACTTTGAGGGATTTTTGCAAGTTTGGTCCAATCTTAGTCCTTCAGTTTGGCAGTAACCAAAACAGAAGATAAGTTGGATTTGGCTTCTAAACACTGGCTGCCTTTATGAATTCAAGCAGGTGTTTTACCTATAAAGAACACATACCCAGTATTTACCAGGCTAAACCTATTCTACTTTCTTTATGAGGAGACCAGGCTAAGAGAGGAGACTGATGATTAAATGTTGTAAACAACTCAGCTGAAACAGTCTGAGAACCTGCCTCAAAATAAAAAGGGCTGGAGATATGGTAAAGTACCTCTGGGTTCAATCCCCAGTACCAAAACAAAACAAATCCTAGGTTATATAAAAATCAGTTTCTTACTGCTTTCTTTCCAAGTTTTAAGCAAACTGTATTTTGCAAAAGCATTCACATAGTAGAAAATATGAGAACATAGGGAATGATCCCTACAACCAGAATTTTCTCCCTGAAGCAAGGAACTTTTTTTTTTTTAATGTTTTGTAGTTGTTGATGGACCTTTTTCTTTTTCTTTTTTTAAATTTTTTAAAATTTTTTGTCTTATTTATTTATTCATTTGCAGAGCTGAGAATTGAACACAGTGCCTCACACATGCCAGGTCACAACCCCAGCCTAAGGGAATTTCTTAATAGGACATCCTTGTGTTAGATGCAAACAGCATCCCAGAATAAGTGTTAATTTTATATATAAACACATTTTTTAATAACCCACTGTGAATCATGATTTGATTTCAGAGCTCCATGCTACTGTATATCATATAGTGCACATGAGGAAATTGAAGCTCATATTAGATGATATGTCCAAGATTACATGATGATCGTAAGATCAGAGATTAGAACCCTATAACATAAGTTGCTTATATTTTTAACCTGTAGATCATGAATTGCCTGTTTTAATTTAGTGCTAAGGATTACCTACCACCACTATTTTTAATACTTTGGGAGATAATGGAATGAGAATTAGGTTTTAATTATCACTCTAATAGTTTGACTGGTTCTTTTGGTGTTATCTGCATGTAGTGTTACCTGTATGTTAAAGTCTTAAGGAAAATCCTTTTAAAGTTTTGAATGACACTTTTTTCTGATCCCTTTACTTTTATAATGTAATAAACTTAGTAAGTTGTCATCTTGATAAGTAGCCCTTCACAGAATCTGTCAGGCCTTTTTGGTTCCGATATTTTTCTCATTCTACATTCTTTCATTTTCTTACTCCCTGTGCTATTTATCTTTGGGGATTATCTCTTTTCCCAGTGTGGTGTCTGATTATTTCATGCATTTGTACCTCATTTTGTTTCACCTGCATCACTGACCTCTTCCATCATTCATTTTCAGTTCAATGCGAGTTCTTGGGGATGTTGTCAGGAGACCTCCCATTCATAGGAGAAGGTACAGAGTTCACAAACTTGATGGACTAACCATGTCGCCTCTGAGCATATACTAACAAGCATTTCATCCTGCTTAATTCATAATTAGACAATTTCTTGTCCCTCTTCTCACCTCCTCCCACCTCAGTGTTAAGGATGACACCCAGGGCCTTTTGCATGTTATGCAAGAGCTCTTCCACTGAGCTATAACCATCATCCCCCTGAACAGACTATTTTTAAATAACATCACTTCTAATTCAGGCAAATAAAATATCAGTACTTATTAATTGCTTATGTCAATTCTATATGAAGTAATTTTTAAAATTTTTTTTCCTATTTTCTTAAAATATTTGAAATATATTTTTCATCTTGTGCTTCTTGGTTCAGATAACTTTGGTAATAGAGTCTCACCCAACTTTTATTGGAGAATTCAAAGTATTTTCTGTATTGTGCCTATATAATGGATCCAGGGGAATACCTTTCTTTCTCTTTCTCTCTGGAAAAGAAGAATCAGAAATATGTATGTGCTTACACACAGGTCCTAAATATTTTCAACACATTCTTTAACAATATGATGAAAGACTTTATTACTAGGTCAGTTGGCAGTTTCCATTCTGTTGTTGACTTTGTCATTTCAGAAAGCAATTAAGAGGCATAAGCCTTTGAATTCCTTAATTATTGTGTTGGATAAAAATTTGAAACTAAAAATAAGTAATTTGTAAGCTAAGTTACTTCTAATCACAGAAGTGCTGATGTGCTTCAAATTTGCCAAAAGCTACAATTTGTTTTACTAATTAAAATAACAATGAAGTTTAGAAGTCGTTCATCCATTATTTGGAAAATACAATTCTGTTAATATTAGGTTCTCATATTGAGAGATATTTATAAAGAAGTATTTTTATCTATCAGCTAAGTGTGTTGGGAATCAGGCAAATAGTGATTCGCCTACTTCATCTTTTTCAAGTGAGTCCTTCCTTTAATTCCATATTTTAGGCCAAAAATTGAGCTTACATTCAAACAGTATCATGAATCTTAAATGATCATGTCTTTGGTTAAATTGCCCTTCAGGGGAGGAACTTGTTCAAATGCCTTCTTCAATAAAAGGTATTCTAAAATCTTTGGAAATGTTTTTGTCAGGCTCTGTATTAGAAGCTCTTCACTATGAACTTTTTAAAACGTGCACTTGATGACAGGGTGGAGGATGCAAGTTACTGGAAGCAGTTAGCATATCGATTTAAATAATAGCCCAGTTACAATTTTACCCTTAGTGAAACTTTTTTTTTTTAGGAAGAACATGATGTATAATTTAAAGTTTATAAAATTGAAACATTCCAACAGGAGAGTAGAGGAAGTGTTTGTTTTTTAAAAGTATGAAACTTATAAATCTCAAAGCCAAAAAAGAACCATTCAGTATTATACCCCTTACTTACTTGAGGAATTAAAGAATTTATGATGTTGTCCAAAAAATACCATAATTATTAAATGATTTTTTCTGCTAAAAGGAAGGGACAGATATTATAGACCATCTGCAGTTTATTGTGGATCCTTGCAGATATTATTATATCTTTTTTGGGTCCCTATTGTTCTTCATCTTAAATTTCTTTGCAGTCTTTCATGTTCCATGATAAGTCTTTGTAGTCTTATCATGTTCTGAGAGTCAGATGTTTTAAACTGTAGAAAGACATTTTGAAGAACGATTATTTGGCAACGTATATTCAGTTACCTGATTTGCCATGATCTGTTTTTCAGTAAGTTGGATATTTAGGTACAGTGGCCCAATTTATTAACAGTTTAGAGATTTAAAAATTAATATCTTCCAAAAATGTATTTCTGAGTCTTACTTATGTTTGTAAAATGTATCTTGTTTCTGTTTACCCAGGTAAATTATAAGTCACTCTGATCCTGTTTATCAGAGATGTGTCTCAGCTATGTTATTTCTGCTTTCTGCTTTTGCACTTATGAGCTTTGTACTATTAATTTTAATGTGATTTATACTCTTTTATATCATTTAATTGGGGGGGGGTGTTAACCAGGGATTGAACCCAGGGGTGCTTAAGCACTGAGCCACTTCTCCAGCCCTTTGTTTTATTTTTTATTTTGGAACAGGGTCTCACTAAGTTGCTGAGGCTGGCTTTGAACTCGTATTCCTCCTACCTCAGCCTCCAAAGCCACTGGGATTTCAGGTGTGCGCCACCGCACGCCCAGTGTTTAAATTATTTTCAAATGCTGTTTTAAAGATTTCCTTTTATAAGAGTCATAGGAGAAGTTGTGCCCCCGCTATTTTCTTTCCTCTGCCCCAGAAGGCCACTTGACAATCAAGCAGTTCTTAGATGTATTCAGGATGGGTGTTTTTGGTGCCTGCATGCCTTCCCATTCACAAGAGGCAGTAGGGAACCCAGCAGTTTTACTATTGTCCAGCAGCTCTGTTTTTATTCCTTTTGAAGAAAAAGCATACATCACTTAACATTTTAAGGCCCAAGTTACAGGTGTGTGTGTGTGTGTGTGTGTGTGTGTGTAAAATTTAAAAATTAATATCTTTCAAAAATGTATTTCTGAGTTTGTAAAATGTGTCTTGTTTCTGTCCACCCAGGTAAATTATAAGTCACTCTGATCCTGCTTATCAGAAATGTGTCTCAGCTATGTATATATATACACACACACATATAGACAGACACACACACACACAGACATACACATATTTTAAATATTTTTTTAGTTGTGGATGGATACAATATCTTTTTTTTTTAAGAGAGAGAGAATTTTTTAATATTTATTTTTCAGTTTTCGGTGGACACAACATCTTTATTTTATTTTTATGTGGTGCTGAGGATGGAACCCAGCACCCCACACATGCCAGGTGAGGGTGTTACCGCTTGAGCTACATCCCCAGCCCTGGATACAATATCTTTATTTATTTTTATGTGGTGCTGAGGATTGAACCCAGTGCCCCACACGAGAGAGGCAAGTGCTCTACCACTGAGCTACAGCCTCAGCCCCCCCACATATATTTTAATGATAATTTCTGTTAATCAAAAATTCTGACTCAGAACGCTGGAAGTTTGTTTGGGGGAATTGGGAGGGTAGATTCCTGACATGTTGATACAGTTTTCTTCACAGAGTAACTGATACTTTCAATTGGTTATTTTTTTAGCTGGCTATATGTATTTAGCCTTTCCAACCTCAGATCAATGAAAGGAAGTAGATGATCAAATTATTTTTTTGTTTGTTTTTCTTTAATCTTGTGGGCACAATGGATATTAACTAAAATTGAAAAGATAAATTTCTAGCTCAGTACTATAGAATTCTAAGGGGAAAAAAATTCCCGTTATTACATAAAGTCCAAGGGAATATGGCCATTATCACATGCTTTATTTTTAGCAGGTGAGCCTAGTAAGTAGCTTTTGAAGATGTGATATAAACTGAATATCGTGCAAGATTTATGAATTGTCTCGTCTAATTTGGACCCTTACGGAAAACACTGAAAAAAAAAAAAAAAACAAAACTGATGACTCAGTGAGCCCACCCTAGCACAGTTTGTCATTGTTCCTTTTAGTCCTGGATTAGAACTCCTCGTAAGAGTGCTTTGGAGGCAGTGTGGTATATTGAGGAATCATCCCAATAGTGGAGGTGAAACACCCTTCTGAGAGTGTCTGAGGAGGAAGCCAGGAATGGGGTAGGCCCTTTGCCAGGGGATCGCTTGAGAAAATTCTTGGATTTCAGATTGGACTGATTATCCTGTAAAGAGCTCAGTCTTTTCAAAAACATTGTCTAAATGGACATCAGTTGAACAATTTTAAGTTTCTGTGGCTGTTATTCTAGCCTTTTTCTAAATTCTCAATGTTACATTCCTAAATTTTTTGATGATTAAATAAATCCATCAGTCTCTAACTATACCCTTTCCTTTTAAACCTAATAACTCTATACTTGTTTCCCTTTTTCTCCCTCCATTTCTGTTTCTGCCTTTGATGTCATCTCCAGTATGAGCTGGTGTCCTTCTGGTGTGCAATACTCTGCTGCCCTGAGTGCTGACTTTAATTATAGAAGGTATAGTATCATTGTATGTCCAGCCATCAAATGAGAAACTATAAAATATGGCATCTGGCTTTTGGCTTGGAGCTAGCTGGCTTCTGTGTGGCTGGAATGTATATGGGCAGCTTTCTTTGTCTGTGGGCATAGTGTTCCATTGTCTCTGCTCTGGGTATCACTAACTCAGTTGACGGGTGTGGCCTAGGAGAACCCAGTGATGTATCCTGATGTATCATGTTTGTCTCAAGAGCTGTAGATATGGTGTTTTCTATACAGACTTGTCTCTGTATAGTAGACTACGCCTCTCTTTGTTTTGTTCTGTTCACATTCTCAGATGAGGAAAACAATGAAAGAAGCAAGAAAGTTATTAAGATGCACTGGTTTCTGTTATGCTTCTAAATCCACCAGTCTCTTCAGATTCCAAATTCAGAGACTCCTCATCATTTCATATTTTTCTTTTAAATGAGCAGCCAAATTTAATTACCAAAATATTTTTAGTATTAAGTTTTGTGGAAAACATAGATCTGGTTTTCTCAGGCTTTTCTAATAACTCACAATACAAAACTAAGTTTCCTTTCTTCTTATTCCTAGTATTGAAAATGAGCTTTACAGATGTATTTACTTGTAATTAGTCATAATCTCTATTGTCATATTAAAATGAGGAAAACCTATTATTTAATTTACCCAGTAGAGAAAATCATGACATTATGACTTTAGTTTATAATAAGTAATTTATGAAGCCAAAAAATGCCATAGAAGGCTTTTTGTCTGGCATGTATGAACTTAATTGTAACTGTTAACTGTACAGCTTTCCCAGACCAGAGGTAACTAAATAGCTTCAGTACACCTCCAGATATAGTTCAAACTGGTTGTTAACTGGGGACCTGGTCAGCTACAACTATATTTTGAGAACTTACTTATTTTAAAGAAGTTCACACTGCATTTATAACAAATGCAAATTATTCAAGTTTGCAGACCCACGGAAGATAAATAACTAAACCCTCTCTACATAGCTTCCTGTTACAGAAAATGTTTCTAATTGCAAACCACAGAATCTTTATCCCAAAGATCCCATTTAAAATTCCAAACCCTGTTTTTTTTTTTCTTTCACTTATATCAAGACAGAAGAACTCTTAAGACCCTGTAGCTTTTTAACATTTTTTCTTTAATGTGAGGTGTAATGTCTGTGTATCTGCAACTAACAATTCTCAGGAAGCCTGTCACCAGTTATTATCTAGACAGGCGAATACAGATAGTAATGCTCATGAGTAAGAGTAGGGTTTCTTGGGTGGAAGTATACCTGTAAAGTTGGAAAGGTCAACTAGAATGTAATTGTAAAGTTATAAAAAGTACCCGACACACGGAAACCGGCCACTTTGCTTTCTGGAAGTTACTAATATTTTCTCTGTGAAATTTGGCATGTAACAGAGATAGAGTCTGGCAAAGATTAATTACAACTGATTAATTTTTAAAAAATGATAGTAAGATAAATATGGTCTATTGAAAAATGTGAGAAAATTATTTTAGTTTAATATTTAGATGAGTTGAACAAAGTGAAAAAGATCTATGTGTAGTATTCTTAGCATTCCAGGTCCTCTGGGGGCAAAGGTGGCTGGCATTCATTGTGACAGGCCCTTACAGAGAGTTTTGGTAGATGACACAGAAATACTATATGAGCAAGGGAGATAAAACTAAAGGGATTTTGTGTCCTCTTACCATTCCATAACATACAAACAGATTGAATGAATTCCTGTGCTCTGTGTTCAGTTTCAGTCTGGAAGGCTTGACAGGAGGAACTGGTGTTGGAAACAATCCATCTTCATCTCTAGAAGTAAACTCTGCAGACTCAAAAGAACTCAGACACTCTTTCAGTGGGGAGGAACGGGGTGACTCTTTGGTGTCACTTTCAGAAGAGGATCTGGAGTCAGACCAGAGAGAACATAGGCAGTTTGATCAGCAGGTAAGGCTGATGTATCTATATATTGCTAATTTTGGGGAAAAAATATATTATTTCCCCCCCAAAAAAGAGTTCATATTAAGAAATAGAAGGCAAACCTCTGTTAGTATAATGCTAGTAGCTATGCTTACTTGCCCATTAGTAAGATAGCATTGAAGCAAGTTTTTAGTACTTTGTATTAATTTTAAAATACCATTAATCTGCATAGACTTAAATATTTTATCAAAGCCAACTTAGTAGAAATGGAAAAGTATTGAGGATATTCAGTTGAATTTTTCTTCCTTTTACCACTTTAGTAATACAGTGAGTCTTGAAGTATGTTACATGTCATTCCTAAATTTCCCAGTTCTCAAACATTATGTCCCAAGTTTGTACTTTCTAGAAAAAATACACTTTGTTTTACTACACTGTCCAGGAGATGACTATTGATTCCCTCTGCTTTCTGATACTACCAGAATTCTTTACAGAACATCTACACTCCTGCCCTCTCTTTGTCACCACCTAATCATCTCTTAATTTCCCCTGCTAGCATATGCTTGAAACTCCTTTGACCATAGTCCTGTCTTATCAAGTCATGGGCCTTGTCAGTCAAATCAAGTGACTTGATCCTATTTTTTGTCACATTAGGCCCCTCATTGTCACCTCTGACACCCCAGAGTAATTTGAGGGTTTTTTTGTTTTTTTTTTTTTTGTTTTTTTTTGAGGCGGGGGGATTGAACTCAGGCCCTGTGCATGGGAGGCAAGCACTCTACCAACTGACCTATATCTCCAGACCGCAGAGGAGTTTTTGAATTGAGAATTGTTATTATATGCTATTGTTATTATATCCTACCTTACCCACAGTCCTCCTTCTTTCTCTTGGGCAAGGAGACTCTGGGTTAATTTCTGAAAGAATGTGGAATACCACTTAATTCTTTCAAATGAAACATTTATAATAAAACACACAAAAGGTAAAGTGTGTGTCTTTGAATAGTGACTATAGTTTGAGATAGGAATTTAATGAAACATTTTTAAATAAATATTAACAACCTGTTGTTTGACTTGATTACTGGGCTTTTTGTATAGAAATTTAATTCCTTATTTCATCCTATTTAGCATTGGCATGACTAAATATAAATTTGGTACTAAAAGATTATCTTGGCAGTGAATTTATGATTTTTTTAAGGCCTGATGAATAAAGAGAATTTAGGCCTAAGGAAAATCAAATTGAAGATATAAAGGAATTTTTCCACTTTTTGAAAATTTTTTAAAAGTTTCTATCTTTATCAACCACATAAGAAAAAGTTAAAAAACAAACAAACAAACAAAAAGACTGTAGAGAATATGCTTATTGATGCAAGTGGTTTAGATTTATCCAGCCTGATGGTGACAAAAGAAAGGAGGGGAAATAGTAAAAATTATTTGGTGACTATCAAGTATAACTTTGATGAAGGTAAATAAGCCATGAAAAATACATTGCATTTCAAATGGATGGAATCTTTGGGAATTCAATTACAAGGCCAGATAAAATGCCCAAATTGTAGATTTGCAAAGAGAATCAAGTACTTGGAATCAGTGAATCCCTTCAGATTCATCTCTCAAAATCTTGTAAACATGAGAACTTCGAGCCCACTTAAGCGACCTAATAACATGTAATTATTTGTGGAGTAGTATATTAAACTGAGAATTCCTAGCTGATGGTCTTACTGCCTCTTTTCATTTCTTTGGACAGGTTTTAATGAGGAAATGAGATTATTTTAGTTTGCTTAATATTATTTTATATGCTACCTTTTCTGAGACTGATATTTTCAGGAATCTGACAGACCCTTTTAAGACAGAGTCATCTGTGATATTTACACTGATGTCTTTCTGAAATGGACCTTCTGATTGAGTCTTCAGATAAAGTCAATAAGCTAGGTAAAATTCAGCATTTTAGTGCCTTGCTGTGTATATCCTCCCTAGAACTCTATGCTTACCCATATTTTTCATCTTGTGTGCAACCTCAGAGCAGGTATTTGAGCTGCTTCTATCTCTCTGATCTGTACAAATTGCCTGCAGCCAACTTCCTGTTGAAAGTCTGTGCCTTTTGCTGAGGTCATTTTTTAGACCTCATGGTTGTATTTGAAACATAGCAACTGTTTGCCTTGGATTCCATGGTTATACACGGAACAAGCTCTAAATAATCAGAAGTCTGGCCCAATTGAGTCGAGTTCATGCTAGTAATGGATTTTCATTGCTTCCCTTTCAACATGTGTGAGTCATAAGGAGACAGATTTCATCCTACTAAACAGTGAAGAGACTGATGATAATTAACATTGGTTAACAGAATGAGCTCTCTCAAAAGAAATGGGGAGGAAGCCCTTTACCACCAGAAGCGTGATACTGTCTAACTTTCAGGGATGTTGAGCAGGAACCTCTGCAGTTGGTTGGATTTTATGGCCTTGAAGCTGCTGTGAATTTACTCAGGGAGTTAAGTTACTGAATTTCAGTCACCCTCATGTCCATGTAGAATCAATCTTATCTTAGAAGAGGAAATGAAAGAGATTGAGGTTCTTTCCAGACGCTCTGCTGTTTCGCTTATGATCTTTAAACACTTTTACTTCCATCTCAGTTTTCAACTCTTTAAAATCAAAGTAATATTACTAATATTCTGAATTTCTATAGATAGTTTTCAAAGAACAGGTACCACATGTAGTTTGGTATTTCCAGAGTAATCATTTTTTTTTCAAATTGTGAATCTAGCACATATTCATTAAGGACTTACTTAGTTTGAGATATTATTTGAGACTCTGAGAGATCTGAAACCACTATAAAGGATGACTACTTTATCTCTGCTTCAGAAAACCTGAGTAACTTCTCAGAAGTTAAGCAGTTACTAAGTGACATAGGCAGACTAGAATCTAAGTCTATCTGACTAGGAAGAATGCTCTTAGCTCCCTTCTAATCTGCCTTAATTCACAGGGTTGTGTCTGAGCATAAATTCTGTTTTTGTCAAGAAGTATTAGAAGGTGTACTTAGTACCTGTTCTTTACTCTTTTACTTTATAGACATGTCACAGACCTAAGCAACGGGGATTTAATTATTGCACATCAGCCATTTCTTCTCCATTGACAAAATCCATCTCCTTAATGACAATCAGCCATCCTGGATTGGACAGTAAGTATTATTACTGTTTGAAAAATGAAACATATCTTATCCACTTTCTTATCATATTTCTTACTTTAAGGTCCTATAACATTAACTTCCAAAATTTGCCTGCTTCTTTCTCTGAATAAATGGTTCAGCACTGAAACAGATAAGGATACAGAGTTTGGAATCTTTCTTTTTTTGCTACTTAAAAAAATCTCCTTAATACATTAAATTTACTATATTCTTGGGTGTAAATCTGACAGTTTTCTTAACTTTTTGTTTTAATATAATTTCAGACTTGAAAAATAAATGCAAATGACCCTCATCACACACATAGCATTAAAAAAACAGTACAAAGAAGCCTCATAAATTCTTCATCAGAATTCCCAAATGTTACCATAATACTCATTTTTTTTCAGTCTCTATCACTCTTTAAGTTTCTTTTTTCCTGAAACACCTGATAGAGTATGTATCACAATGTTTTCTTTTTACCTCTAAATAATCTATTGTATATTTCCTAACAAAGATGTGCTTTTATGTTACTGTGGAACAGTTATCTGAATCAGGAAATGCAATGCTGATAAATTTATGTTATCTGATATGCATCCCTTATTCGTATTTAAAATTTTTTCACCTATTTTTGCATCTAGGACCTTATCCAGGAACATATGTCAAATTTTAAGTGGCCATGTCTCTTTAATCTCTTTTAATTTGAAAGTATTCCTCAGTTAATAAAGATCAGTAGAGATACCCTCAACAGGTAACTGACTTGAATACATCAAAACTGTCAAGCTCATGAAGGGCAAAGACTAACCGAAATTCAGTTTTAGTGAAGCAGAACCAGGAGGAACACTAGTGGAATTGTATGCAGAGTCATGCCCATTGATGTGTAGAGTTGGTACATAGAGATGTCGTGGTATCCATAAACACAGGGTGTTTGTAGATAAAAGATGCTGAGAAACATTTGAACTGGATAAATGCCATAGAAAAGCATCATGTTTGAAAACACCTCCTCCAAAAGATAGATAGATAGATAGATAGATAGATAGATATAATATATATTTTTTTAAACAAGTAATTGCAATATGAGACCTTGATATAAAGGTTAAGTCAAAGAGTGAGTGATGCACGATATTCTTTGCTGAAAGGCCAAGTATTCTGGATGCTGAAGCAAAGGAGCAAACACAAGCTGTTTGTATCCATGGTGTTTTTTTAGTGTCTCCTGATTTTATAACTCAGTTGGAAACAATGGAGCCAAAACAGCTTCCCTATATCAGTGGGATGTTTTTTCTTACTTCATAGCTTACTGCAAGCCTATAATATATATTATAGGAAATATATTATATAATATATATATTTCCTATAATGTCTGACACACAGTTTCCTTGTGGATGGAATACTTTTATTTTATTGTTTTTCCTCCTAAAGCAATATGGTTTTTTACTCTGTTTTCAGTTGCTATCTTTTTAATTTCCACAGGGGAATTAAGACAAAATGGATGATTCTGTTAAATGTGTCCTTATTTTCACATGATTAGCATTTCAAATACAAATCTATGCCTAATGATGATGTATTTTCTTCTTTTTTTTTAACTATTTAGACGTTGATGGACCTTTATTTTATTCATTTATTTATACATGGTGCTGAGAATCAAACCCAGTACCTCATGTGCTAGGCAAGCACTCTACCACTGAGCCACACATAACCCCAGCCCTGATAATATATTTTCAAAGATACAGATATAACTTCACAAAACTGTGACACAAATAGCTTTTCCTTTTCTACTTTGACTTGACTTTGAGTTAAAGGTTTTGCTGATAGAGAATGGAAATTATAGTTTCAATGGATTTGATGAGCCAGACTGCTGGAGTGCAACAGCCAAAGAAATGCAGAAAAATACTCTGAGACTTTCAGCTCCGTACACCTTCCTTCTGTGACCAGAAAGTGTTATGGCACAATGGAAGTCCTATAAAAACCAATTAAAACCAATAAAACCAATTCCAACAGAATGTGTTCCATAGAGAGATCTTTTTCCTATAATATCTGACACACAGTTTCCTTGTGGATGGAATACTTTTATTTTATTGTTTTTCCTCCTAAAGCAATATGGTTTTTTACTCTGTTTTCAGTTGCTATTCAAACACTATAAATAATGTGGCTAATGCCCAGAAAACACTGTTTTACAGATTCTGGCACATATAGCTTTTTTCCCCCCTGTTGCTGGGAAATTATCTACCCAGCCTATTGACTGCCTAAACCAGTGTAGACTATTGTCAAGAGTAGAGTTTGAAGCAAGATTTTAATCCTTTCATCAGCACATGGTACCCTCATTTTGATTTATAGTATGCACTTCATTTAGTTTTGAATAACTAATTTCTTACTTCCCTAAATTGGCATATATTATAATTGGAAGATGAATCACTTTTTATATCACTTTAGTTTTTCCCATATACAGTTTATAAAATTCCCAATTGTATTTCTTATCTTTTTCTAGAAATGTGACTATAAGTCTTTTTGGAAATGTTAAAATTCTGACTATTGAAGATAAAATTAATATTGTTAAAATCTATATGGTATACCTTAAGCATCAGGGTAACTGGATATTTCATAATCTGCAGCAGAGTCAGAGGTCCCTCCATTTCTACATCTTGAAGACTCTTCATGGTCTGTCTTTGTTTATGGTTTTCCTAATGGAAAGTGTCATCATTAAATCTATAGTTGATTTTTAAAGCCTGAAGAGTTTGATATTTAAAATATCCTGATATTATATTGTAAGCACACTTAATGGCTGCAAGACTTGGAGCTTATTCCAGAAACTCTTCCTAAATCATTTCAGCTATTAAATAAGAATAATAATGTGATATGTGAATTTATTTAGAGCCTTAGCATATTTCCTATGATATAATAAGTTTTTGTTATCTCTATGGAGTATTGTGGTTCACAGTGACCACAACAGTGCCAAGGAGTGATTTTTCTCTGACCAGAATTTAAGCAGTGTTAAGAGACAAGAACATTGTTTCATAGGTAGCTGTGTCTTATGAGCATTCATGCTTGTTTAGGAACAGAATGCTTTGAAGTCATTCCTACCTTACTGCTTCCCAGCTTTTATCTGTGCTCTGTCTCCTCCTCCTCAAAAAATTACTAACTGCTTCTACCACATTTTTTCACAGCTGTTAACATTTGAGCAATGTTTTGAAAATGTATATCCTTTGAGGTATTGTGAAAAGTGTCTTGTTGGGTCATTTGCTAGATTAGAAAAAAACAGATAAACTTGTAGCATTTTTTTTCTAAGGTGGGAACTGTTTCAAAATCCATTGATGTGGAAGAAAATACTAAAGGGGGTGACCAAAACATTTCTGTATCATTTTCCAAGGTGAAAGTAGACATCTTATTTAGGGCTGGAAAGCTGCAAAAGCTCCCTTCTTGAAAAAACAAGTTCTGTTTTGTTGGCTCCTTTTTTCAGGGAATAGCTGAGGGGCTGGCTCTGTCCTGAGGCATTAGTAGGAGGACTGCCCTGAGGGAATCCACTCCAGCAAAAGTGTTCATGGCATTTGTTCTCCTTGAGTCAGAGAGAGAATGCCTGGGGCTTTTGTCTCCCAGCAGACAAACTTAAATGGTTTATTGATAGAATTTAAGAATAAACTTTATATTAGCATATGCAGAATAATTCATTTATTATAGATTATTCCATTTCAAGACTATGTTTTAGTACTTTTCATTGCTGCTACCCAGAAGATGCTATAGACAATAGAGAAACTGCTTGATTGTACCCCAGAACTCTTTAAGTACATTAGTAGTGATAGTGTTAAAGGCAGATTATGCCCACTAGATGTTTTAACCTAATGTGCTTATTAATGATTTTATTTTCCCCTTCAGTTTGCATGGACTGTCATCATCAAGAAGGGTATTCACAGATGACATTTAACTTTGGGATCATTCTTACATCTTAGTGTGTGTTTGCCCAGTTTCTCATGCATGTTTTGGTGGGAGTGCTGTCTTATAATTATATAGCTTGCTGTACACTGTAAAAGCAAAGTCCATCTTGAGAACTGAACACTGGCATTAATATATAATTTCTACTAGGCCTAAAATGATAAATAACCCATATGACCAGAGATTAAGAGTGAGCCTCTGAAAAGTTAGGCATCAGTGCTAGTGAGATTATTTCATCTCCATTTTCTATACTGGCTCTCTATTTCTAACTATGCAATGTGGGATGGAAATTTACTGGAAAACATATATTTTCTTAGTTCTATTTGGAGAAGGCAGCATTGATTAATATGTCTGAAAGAATAAATTTCATCCAATAAATTGGCTTTTTATTGATCTTTTGGTTAAATTATAAGACTTTGTGTGTTTGTGTAGATATATACATGTATGTGCATAGTATACCATAGATATGTGTATTTTGTTTGTTTGCTTTGAGTATACTATAAACTTACATCACTGTGTTACCATAACATCTTTCCATATATGTTGAAGATTTTCATATATGTTAGGGATATTTTTTAGATATTCATAACAATAAGGTTTTTACTTATCCATGATTTCTTAACATGAGAATATACTCCTTGATTATAGATAATAAGGCAGCTCATTTTCATTTCCAAAATTTGCTTCATATTTTGAAACATTTTAAAAGGACACACATTACAGTAATCTTAGTTTTTACACAAGTCTATGACTGCCTAAAAAGCCACTCTACATTTATTTGTGCCAACATTTCTTTGGTCTCTGTTACCTGCAGTGACTCTAGACAACAAATAGTCTGACATCATTCAGCATTTATCTGGGGTGTGGAGTGGCTTGCATACCAGTAGGTACAGGGCATTTTGTGTGTGTGTGTGATTACATTTGGAATCTTAAGATTCCTAGAGCCTGATAAGGAAAATTTATTTATTACTTTGTTGTATTTATTTATCACTACATATTTGAGTATCTACTCTTTGCTGTGTCCCAAACTAGATAGTAGTAGGAGAGAGATGAGCTTACAGATCCGGTTTCTTTCCTGACCACATTTGCAACCTACAGAGTTAACAAATGAGTCTAATAGAAAACAGTAGAGCAACTAACAGAATTTGATGTATGGAAGTGTCTGAGTAGAGGGTAGTGGATCAGTAGAAGGCTTTTTCAGGATTCACCTGACAATAGGATGGTGATCTGAGCAAGATTTAGAGCAATAACAGGAGAGGAGAGGTTGAGGTTCAGAGAGACCCAGAAGACAAAGTCAAGAATTCTGAGGAAGAGTGCTATAAGGATTCAAAGATGGTACCTACTTTTCTATTTTGAGTAACTTGTTAGATGTTAGGTACCACTCACAAATACAGGAGCAGGAAAAGATTAGTTAACTTCTTCCATATACTTGTTTAGTTTCAGCTGCCTGTGG
The DNA here is from genome assembly GCF_052094955.1 of Ictidomys tridecemlineatus. NCBI lineage: Eukaryota > Metazoa > Chordata > Mammalia > Rodentia > Sciuridae > Ictidomys > Ictidomys tridecemlineatus. The sequence goes on along the minus strand of NC_135481.1, from coordinate 139,809,988 downwards.
AGTATTTCATCTGTAGGAGAGCAATGAGGTAAGTGAGTCTATGCCTGAAAGGAGAGATGTGTCTTAAAGATTAGAAGGATATTAATCACTGGAATATTGTATGCACGTTGTCATACAATGTGGAGATAAATGAAATTTAGGGTGGGGGAAAAGAAAGCTAAACACAGATGAGAAGGCGGATCTCCTTCTCCATCAGCATCTCTCCACTCCTCCTTAAATCTAAAACGTTGTCAAAAGTGAAATATTGGCCCAAATACATACCCAGTGACTTTTTAGGCACTACTAGAAATATACCCTACAGCTTTTAAGGAAGAAAACTCCAGCTATGAATGGTGACCATTAAAAATAGCTTACTTCATGTTTCTGTAATTTAACAAATACATATTTATTGGGCGAGTTTTTTTTTAACTGCATTAGAATTCTATATATATAAAAATTCAGAAGTACATTAATTACATTGTTTACCTAGATAGCCTTTCTTGGAACCCCATAGGTCATTGACATTCTGTTTCCACATGGATCAGAGATGCCTTTTACTTTATCTTAGCATAATCTGTGCATGCACTAATGTCTCTCTGTTAACCTACTTCTCAGCTCAGCAGCAGATGCAGCCAGCAAGGCGGATCTCCTTCTCCATCAGCATCTCTCCACTCCTCCTTAAATCTAAAACTCTCTTTTCTCTTGGCTCTTCTTCTTCCAGTGATGATGAGGAGGAGTTGCATAGTAAGTAAGCAACTTTGGTGTCAACTGGCTGTTCTCCAACATCTGACCAGCTCTAAAAATGCTGTAGGCTTGGTACTGAAAAGTTGTTTGAGAACTTTACTCCTTGCATGCCATCTTTTATAAATCATTTGACTTCATGCGTGAAATTTTATAGAGATGAAATAGTTCTTGTCTTTCGTACACTACTGACCCTGATCAATCCAGTGGCCTCCTGAGTTCAAGGCAAAGTGCATCTTTCCAGAACACTATACTTTCCTAACACTATACTTTCTTTTCTTCTCACCATTTCAGAACATCTCTTTAAAAACATAATTTAACTTTGAGACTAGCACCTATAGATTAGGGGATGGGTCTCCTTTTGAACTTTTATTTTATCTATATTTCTGTCCTTTTGGCAAACTAGAGGTTTCAGATGAATATAGTCTTAATAAAACCTAGTTTAAAAACATTATAAGATAATGTTTTAGTAAACTTGGAAAGGAAATGAATCCCCCTTCATGAAAATGATTGTCTTCTATTGTACAAAATTTATACAGTATTACAGGATTGCTGTTTTTAATAGAAACAAATTTCTATTACAAAGTTAAATAATGAATTTCTTTCATTTTATAGAACTTACATTATGACTTTAAAACATTTAAGTCTGTGTAATTGAGAACCCTAATCCTCTTCCTCTTGCTGATCCATAATTGTAGCAGTGTGTTAGTATTGCTCTGGCTAGCATTTTGCATTATTTTTATGTAAAAGTGTCTTGGGCACAGTAACAAACTTCAGTTGGTTTAGTTAGCTTAGTTTTAAATGGAGTATTAGTGTTCAGTAGATTTTTCCACTGTTAAAAGATATTTGAGAAATAAACACACAAAAATATATTTACATTACATTACCAGCTATAATAGGAGGAAAGTTACAAAAATCCACTTTAACTTTGAATTGAAATGAGTTCATCTTTAAGTTTCTGAAATTCTCCAAAGCTGTTTCTTCATAGTGAATTGATAATATTCTCCAGGTCATCATGACAAACCAACCAATGTCCCAATAGTATTTTTTCTACCACCAAAACAGAATTATAATCCACTGGTCACTCAGTAATCCAACATGATGGAGTCCTTAAAGTATAGAAATTGATGAAGAAACCTTTGAATCAAATGTGTAGTGTTTCTCAAAATGTGTTCTTTCAATTCAAAAACACCAGTGGGAATTATGGCAGGGTGAGGAGGTGGGTGAAGAAAAAAGAAGGAGTTGGTTCATACCTGAATAAAGTAATAAATCTCTGGGTTAAGCAGATGCACACACATTTATTTAAAATGATAAATAAATAAGTGCACACACATTTATTTAAAATGATAAATGTGTGTGCATTCTAAAATTCCAAGGCAATATTTGATATGCTGTGTTTCCCATTTTTATCAGCTAGGAAATCATAAATGTACAGAGCTATCTATAACATTTCATTAAACAAGTGTTCCATGGAACATATTTTGAAAATTATTGGTCCTGACGGTCTAGTAGTTGCAGCTGAAAGTCCCTGTATGTATATACTATAATAGGTCTGCATGTTATATTGCACCTTCAAAATAATCTGGTTAAAATGTTATTTACCTGCAATAATATCTTTTGGACTAACTTTAACCAAAATCTCTGATTTTGTGATGGATATAACTTTGGTTGTTTTGTATTCTCAGATACTGTGAACACTTATTGAAAAGTTAGCAATATTACAGGCATTGGTGAAATAATCAGTATTCAGAACACCTCTAAGAAGTCATAGTAACTGAACTAAAAAAAAAAAAAAATTGGCAGTGAATAAGTTGGGAATACTTACAGGAGTCATAGATTTCTCCCAGTACCTAATCACGTTTGTTCAGTTTTTAATTTATTCCATTGAAATCTACTAATAGCTTATCCCTTGCCAAGCTTTGTGTTGAGTATTTTTCTGCAATATTTATTTTATTTTTATCACTAGATGGCATCTTACTAGGTATTTGCTTAAAAGTATAGCAGAATACTGGCAGCCTGAGGTAATTAATGCTGCTTCTATCATCAAAGTCCTCTTGAGTGGAAATCATTTTAAAGCCACTGGTTAAAACCACCATCTTGATTTTTTTTTTTTTTTTTTTTTTTTTTGGCTAACTAAGACATCATGAGGTTAAAATGGTATGTGGAAATTGTACATTGATAATTTCATACCTAAATGGTGCAGAACCTGGAATATTGAGCTCAGATATCCTTATTCTTGCCCCACTGATCTTTTCCTGTCACCTGGCTATTGTTACCAGGCCTTGTAAGTGAAGTAGAAGATCCCCAAGTAGAGAAAGAGAAAAAGCATAGAAGCCATTCTCTTGAAGATTAAGGATTATTTTTAGAGTTTATAATGCATTATTCCCACCTATTTAAATTTAACTATTTAAATTTCTTATAGTAATAACTAACTAGAATTTTGCATTTCTATTCAGATCCTAGAACAGATGGGGAATTTAAAATAATCTGAGAATCTAGTTGTGGAACATCTTCATATCTGTAGCAGATTAAAGTTTTTTACTCAGAGTAATCTCAGAGATCCTTGAAACTAACCTCAAAGAGAAAGAGTATATGTTGTCTATGTGGTAATAGTACTTTTACTGAGCAAGCTGTATCTATCTGGAATATACATGGAAAGTATTTCTATACCTGGTCTCACTAAAAATTGAAACCCATTTATCATTTTGTGACTGGGGCCTTGCTTTCAAGTCCTCAGTACTCAAACTGCATTAACATGATAGATGGAAATAATGATGCTGTTCCTTCTGGGTTTTTTCTCCCTGTTTCCCTGCTGTCTGATTTAGCCTTGGATTGTTAATGGGTTACTTCCATTAACAAGAAAGAAAGCATCTGCCCCGTTCATGTTATCACTCTTCCCCTGGAAGGACTTTATCATCTGTTTTATCCCCAGTATTTCACAGACTGAGGAATGAACTGAAAACAAAATGTCTTGCCCTAAGTTAGAGGCAGGGCCAAGACTTTACAAAAAGCAAGCTCTGATGCTTCCCCCTGATCACTAATCTGTTTCTAGAAATTCTTAGGAAAATGTCAGATAATATTAAATTTTTAGTATATAAATATGTGAAAGAAGGATAAACAATGAAAAATATGACATTTTAATTTTTTATTTTATAAATTCTCCCTGTGACATCATTTAGGAAAATGGCATGTGGAAATGTGGAAATTGTACATTGATAAGAACATAAATAAGTTTAAGCATTAGAAAAATGTTGATTTTTCCCCCCCAGGTGGTTCAATCTTGAAATAAATTTATTTTATTCATGGGAAATCCATATTGCTATCTTTTTCCAGCTCTAATTTGAAGGTTTCAAGTTCTATTTTTCCTTCTTCCAAAACCTGTGAAGGGAGGTAGCACCGTACACTGACTTTCAAACTCTAAGTTGCTTTAGCTATGGGAAAATCTTGAAATAGTTTATCTGTCAGTAGGGTAAAATTCTTTTGTTTTAACTTTCCCTTTCCCTTTTTTGTTTCCTAGATTCACGGCCTTTCCACAGCACTAGTGCTAATCTGACTGAGAGGTACTGTCCATTTATTTTGTCACTCATTTTCCCAGAATGAAATTAAGAAAATCTAAACTATGCTATTTCATATAATTAAGAAAACTTTTTTGAGCTCATTGGGTTCTTACTTCCTTGAATGGTAAATTTGGAATAATTATCAGAAGTAGTTTTATAATGAAGGTTATCTCTCTTTTTTCTAAATTAGAACATTATAGTTACACATAGTAATTGGGTTCATTTTGACTAAACCATACATACATGGTGAAGACTATATCTTTTTAAATTATTATCTTCAGTACTTTTCCACTTTTATTCTTTAATATTGCCCTCGTGATAAAGATTCTTATGTGCATTTATTTATTTAAAGGTACACTTATATTTGACTTCATGACCTTATGCACATGTTGTGTGTGGGAACTTTTCTTTATCTTTTCAAGAGCATTGGTTTTTATGCCATTTGTCTTTTATCTTAAAAACAGACTACTTTGTTTTGTAAACAATGTGTATATCAATAGAATTTAGCTTTTGAAGGGAACACATTATAGTCCTACTTCTGCCTGCCTTCTCACTGAGGCCAATACTGCTGGATCTGAAGGAAAGATGTAAAATAACTGTTCTCAAACACCTAAACAAGGTAGTATAAATGGATTATTTCTCCATTTAATGGATTATTTAAGTATTCTTTAAGAAAATTGTCCATTGTGAGTTTTTTAAGGTCAAAACATGCCTATCTTGGATGGACTTGGATTTTATATAGGCTTCCTAAACAAGTAGATCAGTAAATCTGGATCTTTTCTGTGTTCTGCTTGGAATTGCCTGATATTCAGTATATTTCCTCCTAAAATTGTGCATAGCCTCATGGACCAGTTCACAGTCTTGATTTTTCCAGTGTGCCAGAAGGCTAGAAAATATGTGCAAAACTCTACTACTAAGCAACTTGGATATGCAGTCAGTCATAAGATTCATTGGTTCACAGCCCAATGAGTAATTAAGTACTCTTATTCTATTATATATACAGAATTTCCTTTCAAGAATCTATTTGTTACAAAGTAGTTTAGAGATTGAGTGCTATTTTAGATTAAGAAGTTTGAGATACAGTAATTAATAATCTTGTTCTTAGATATTATATAAAACTCTTCAACAGCCTCTGTACAACTCTTATTCTTCCATTTAACTTCTGTAGTCTTTAAAAAAACATTTTTTAAAAATCTCAATCTTGTTTTTATTTAGTATAACTGAAGAAAACTATAACTTCCTGCCACAAAGCCCCTCCAAGAAAGATTTTGAAGGGAAAAGTGGAACAAAAGTCAGTCGTACATTCAGCTACATCAGGAATAAAATGTCCAGCAGTAAGAAGAGCAAGGTAAGTATCACATGGGCATTCCTTGTGTGACTACCTCAGTCGGTAATGAGTAAGCTCATGTCACAGCCTGCACACACCCAAAAGCTAACTAAATGATGGGATCATAAATGGAAATAAATTCAGGGTCATCTCTGAAACAGCCTAGTATATGAAGAAAAGTAATAGTAATAAAAAACAGCAGCAAGAGGTGAGGCTACTTACTGAGGTTTTACTACATGCTAAGGGCCATTCATATATTGCTTTATTTAATCCTTTCAATGACTTTGTAAGATAGGTCTTACCTCCTTTCTCTCGGAGTATGATACCTTATCTAATGTGGAAATAGAAATTCAAACCTAGATTACTTTGACTTCTGGTCCCACACTCGTAGCCACAGTGCTTAAATTAGTAAATTAGGTTTAAAATGCAGTAGAAGGATTTAATGCCAAGATTAGGGGACTGAAAATATATATAGTGCTTGGGTTTAGAGGGAAGAAAATTCTCACACAGAAAATTACAAGCACTTTTAAAACTAATTTAATATCCTCTTTAGTGCTTAAGAAATTATTTAGTCTCAACTTTTTATCTAGTTTATTCTTACATTTTTATTTTAGGAATCTTCAAAATATAAAAGCAAGAAAATAAAAATCATTTGATAACCCCACATAGAAATAAATATTCTTAACATTTTTAAATCAGTGGTGAGAAACTTTCTGCCTTCCATTTCCTCTGTACTCCATTCACCTACTCACATATGCTCCCGTACAATTAAGAATAAGTAAACAAAAATTTGAAATCAAAGTACTCTTATAAGGAATCATTGTATACATCTGTGTGTTGTATATACAAATATGTATGAATACATAAACACATTTAGAAGTTGAGGGAATAAGCACAGAACTCAAGGATATTGTTATATAAATATACCCCCTTGCCTCAGCACTAAGTCTGTTGTACTCTCAATTAAATGGGCTGATAGAACTAAAACCAATGTATTTTACAGATTTTTGTGAATAAGATCTCTTTTTTAGCAAATACTAAGTCATCACTCAAAGGAATTTTTCCATAAAATTTTCTATCAGAATTGTGTCTTCTCTGTATTTATCCTGCCCAATTGAAAAAGAAGAGAGAGTCAACAACTGGGAAAAGATGCAGTCTAGCAATTCATTTCTAGCTTAATCACATATTTAAATATTAACTTCTAGAGCTCACAGCCTTGACCTTGAAAATTTTTATGATATGATTTTTTATGATTTTAGAATTTTTTATAGTGTTTTTAAACTACAAATCTTGTTTTCAAACAAACTTTTAATTGGAAGATCAGTGAGTAAGTAGATTCCTGTTTCTATCAATGTCCCCAATTACATGGATTTTTAGAAGAGTTCAGTGAATATACCACTGATGTTGATGATATAACAAGACTTTTTTTTTTTTAAAATCGGTGTAAGACTGGATTTAGAAACTGGAACCTGACCTTTAAGAAAATCATATCCCAGCCTCCTTACTTAACAGACTGAAGCACAGAGAAGTATGCTTCAAGCCACAGAACTTTATTAAGGCAGTACCTCTTGTGATTTGACCAGCAAACAACACTGGTCATTTTATCTTACTTTTTTTTTAATATTTATTTTTTAGTTTTAAGTGGACGTAATATCTTTATTTTATTTTTATGTGGTGCTGAGAATCGAACCCAGTGCCTCACGCATGCTAGGCAAGCAGGCTACCACTTGAGCCATTTCCCCAGCCCCTCATGCTTACTTTTATACAACGTCTATTATTAAGCAGTATATATTTTTCCTTTTTTCTTCTTTATAATTTTTTCCCCTAATCTCAGAGGATTAGAGTTAGGGAGTTGAGATAGAAGAAAAGTTGACAATTTTTGTTAGAGGGAAATTTGTCATCACTGGCAGAAGCAGTTGACCTCTTGCTTCTGATCATCTCCTTCATCAAAATGACAATACTCTTTTGTAATTGAGACTGGTTCCTCTTTTGGATTTGACTTCAAGATTTGATCTTTGGGGGCTGGGGATGTGGCTTAGGGGCTGGGGATGTGGCTCAAGCGGTAGCGCACTGGCCTGTCATGCGTGCCGCCCCAGGTTCGATCCTTAGCACCACATACAAACAAAGATGTTGTGTCCGCCGAGAACTAAAAAAAATTAATAAATATTAAAAATTCTCTCTCTCTCTCTCTGTCTTTCAAAAAAAATGTGTATTTAAAGAAAAAAAGACTTGATCTTTGGAGGCTGTGCTGTCTCTAGCAATGGAAACTCAAAAAATTACAGATGCATAATCCTGGGTTGCAATCTCTTTTCCATTATCAAGTATCAAGAGTGCCCCAGTGGCAAAGTATATTAAAACATCATCTTTCATAGTTAGTTTTTATTAACTTTTAAATAAGATCATTATGAACCTTCCTGTAGAAATGCTTGGATTTTGTTAGTGTCAGCAAAGATAATAAGAAATGGGGAAATAGTGAAGTTATACATGCTGTGTTGAGTTACATTAATTTCCCTGTCTCAAGATGCCACATGTCCACAGAAGACCTTTGCCATACAAAATCATTTTATTTTCTAATTGATAGCACAAGAATAAATAAATATATTTTTTAGCATGATGATTCTCATTCTCTTTTCTTAACTACTAAATAATATTACTTCTCCTTAATGATAAAAAACTAATATAGGGCTGGGGATGTGGCTCAAGCGGTATCGCGCTCGCCTGGCATGCATTCGGCCCGGGTTCGATCCTCAGCACAAACAAAGATGTTGTGTCCGCCAAAAACTAAAAAAATAAATAAATATTAAAAATTCAAAAAAACCCCTAATATAAATGTTAACACTAACTTTTCTATGAAAATGTTAAATTTTCACTTCTTTCTAATTATTTTTAAGTATACGCTATCAAAGTCAGCTTGTCTTATTCATCTCCTGAACAAATATAACCATGCCTGCTTCTTCTAAAGGAAAAATTTAAGCTACTGAATATCATATTAAATTGGCACCTATAATTCTTATCTATGGGTGGTTTGGAAATTTCTGCTTTTTTTCTGCATGATACGTGTGTTTATATAAAAATAGCTTATAGTTATTAGCCTAGATTTATTACATTAAATATATTAAATTTTGACTGTAAACACTTCTTTAAAAATATTCAAAGAAGCCCAAACTCATTTGTTTTCCTATCAGCCTATCAGACTTTCAAAGGTAATGTACTCTTAGCAGAGTACATTAATGTTTATAAAGATTTAAGACAATGTTAAGTCTAATTCTCTCCTTTCTTCTTTAATTAAACAGCAAATTATTCACCTTCCTGTTATATTTTGCCTGTAAAGGAAATTTAATTATCAATTCTTTCACATGTCCTTTTGAGAGTTATCAATAACTGATTTGCTATTGGATAAATATGTTGAATGTTTTCAGGAAGGAGTGGAGGAGCCTAAACAGGAAGTATAACAGGAAGACTGATAGTTTCTGCTTTTGTCTTAGTATCTTAGAGAGGTAGTTCTGTTTCCAGCTAAGTAGGTTTACTTGTTAGCAGTATTTAAACACTCAAATATAATGTTCAGTTTCATAAAGAGAGTGGATTGACCATCCTATTGCTCTAGTTTTCTCTCCTGCTAAGCTTTCCTTTTTGCAGAGATAGCTAAAAGATGGTTAGATAACGTTATAAACCAATTCTTAGTCTAACTGAACAAAGGCATTTTTTAGAGTACATGGGTAAAATTCCTACTCAGCTAATATACTACATTACCTTTACAGCAAAATATTCAACTCCAGCCCCTATGGTTTGTTTAAAATAGAACTATTCCCATCAGCCTATCAGATTTTCAAAGGTAATGTACTCTTAGCAGAGTACATTAATGTTTATAAAGATTTAAGACAATGTTAAGTCTAATTCTCTCTTTTCTTCTTTAATTAAAGATTTGTACCTGGACAGTTGTTTAATCACATTGTTTTCACAGTTGTCCAGCGCATTCTGTTGTTGTTGTTGTTGTTGTTTTTTAACTACAGTTACTTGCCTAAAAAGAAAGACTTAGAAAAGTGAAAATACATTTTCTTTCATAGTATCCTATTATAGTAACATAGTTGATACCTTTCCTTTTTAAATACTGTTAGAGTCTGTTTCCACACCACATAGTTAAAACATTTTGACAGTTATTAAAGGTGAACAAGTCAAACTTGAGAAAACAGTCAACCACTACTTTATCATAGGCAACTTCACTAAAAACATTTATGAATTCTGCTTTTTTATAAAATTGGGGGTTTGAAAGTAAATAAATTAATATATATTCCTTCTAGCATTAAAAATACCATCAGCCTTTGCAAGAGTTGCCCTATTGCAATGCAAGCACTATCCACATACACTGTAGCTTTGTTTCATTTCCTGTGTCTTTTATTAGTGGGGTAGTTTTACTAGGCAGCATTCAAATAGTTAAGATTGTCTTAAGGAAACCAGCAGCCTCAGCCCTCCCTCCTTCCCTTTCTCAACCAGTCTCTGGCTTCCTCTTACGGTTTCGCTAGTGGCAGTGCAAAGCTGCTGAGCTCTGCCCTGCAGGCATGAGCCCCTCCTTCTGTGAGAGCACATTTCCTGGCATGGGGGTCGAATCATGTCGCTAAAATGGGGTCGGCTTCCTGAAGTGCCCCTCATAACAGTGAGACTCACAGGACCAAAACATGGGGAGGTAAGAGTCAAATTCTAAAACAGATGAAACAATGTAGTTGGTTTTGTTTTTATCCATAAAGAACTAGTTTGAGTTGCTGCAAAGGTTGAAGGAATTATTTATTCTAATTTGAAGAGCATTACAAGGTTTTAGAGAGTAAACTAATTGTCATAGAAGATTCTTTTAACTACTACAGCATGCTTTTGGCTTTCTTCAGCAAAGCATCAGATGCTTTTCAGTTTGATGTTTTATGCATGGAGAAACCTTTAACAAAATTTAGTAGAAAAAAAAAGGAGCTATTTGGAAGAACTCAATTTTTGTTATTGATTTTTATTTTGACTAGAATTTTGTATACTTTAACAGTTGCCAATTTTCACCTAGCACAGTTTCCTTTTTTTTTTTTTTTTTTTTTGGTAATGTAAAGTAGTTTTTCTCCCTTCTTCTCATTATTTTGTATAGTTGGAAAACATACCATTTTGGTGCTCAGTTTTTGTGTGTTCTGTTAATAAAGAACTTCACATGCATCAAATATTCACCATTTCAGTATGGTAGATAGGTTCTGAACAGAAAGTCAGAAAACCTGGGTTCTAATTTTGACTTCTCATTTGCTTTGTGAACTTTTGCAAGTTAACAGATCTCTCCAGCCCTTGATGGTTAGTATGATGAATGAGAGTGCAGCTTTAGAGTCAGCCAAATATGAATCTTAATTCCAGTTTGAGCAATTGTTGATGTGTGGCTTCAAATAGATTATTAAACATCTCTAAGCCTCAGTCTCTTCATATGTAAAATGAAGATAACTTGTATTTAATTCATTGGGATGTTGTGAGAAACTTATGTAAGTCACTTATTACAATGTTTGGTACGTAGCAACTTTTCAGAATTTTAACTTATTTATCTTCTCGATTGTAAAATGGAAATCTTAATACCTACCCTGCCCACTTCAGAGTTATTGAATCAGATGAAATAATTTATATAGAAGGCATTGATTTAAAATGTTAGGCATTTAGTAGTTGTCATGATCACTAACTGAGGAACCCATTTTCCAGGTGTTTATCTAGATGATAACAATAGTATACAGCAGTAGTAAAACTCCTGCCAGTATGTATTGTAGTTCTTTCAGTTGATTTGAAAAGAAATTCCATTGCTGTTGATTAGCCAGCTGAGTGCTTTGTCAAACAGTGCTTCTTTTAGAACTTTTTAGGGAGAAAAACTTTAGGTCCCCACAGTTCCATATAGTGTTTGCTTGAAATGTCCCTATTTTATGTGTTTCATTAAGTATCTGGTATTCTGCAGTATTTCTTCAGATTTTCAAGGTTTAAATTCTTTTCCATTTCATTTTGTGCCTGTATAAGTGTTGATAACAACCCCTCTTAGATTGAGATTTGACATCACATGAAAGCCCTCTGCTTTCAATCAGTCTCCAAAAATGTCATTTTTGACATTTCTATATTGTCTTGAGATAACATCACCAAGCATTCTGGTACTCAGAAGTCTTACACCCAATCCAGGCAACCTTTTTCTCATTGGATCTAGTCTCTAGTTTTCCAGTATCCCCTGAGCCTTGGACCTGGCCCAGGTAGGCTGCCCAGTCGCCAGAAGGCCGGGCACACAGTGAACTTAGATACATGTCAGTTTTCTGTTCCCCCTGACAGGTGAGGGAAGACCTTGTGAAAAGAAGGGCACATTGTAAAGAAGATCAGAGAGCAGATATTGGGATACCTTGTCTCTTCAAACCATAGACAGTCTTCCACCTTTACTTATAGGGCCTCAGGGCAGAGGAGTGAGCAGCTAGGCCTTGGGACTTCCTTTCTCTGGGTACCCCTTTTCTTAAAGGAAGTGACCACTGTGGGTAACTAGGCTGAGGGGACAAAGGAGGTAGTTTTTAGAGTGGTTGTCAACAAGATTTCTTCCTCTCATCATTTTCATACCCCCTATCTTCCTGGCTCAGCAGCAGTGTCTTTGCCATTCTTCAGTTTTCTTTGTCTTCCTTCCTCATGTCACAATTTTCTTTCTCTCACTGCCAGGTAAATATTTCTATGTTGCACTAAGAGAGTAATAAACTAATGAAGCTCAGTGAGGTATGAATAATTATTATAACAATTTAATAATTGCTTGCTAAGAGCCAGACACTGAAAAACGCTTTCCATGTATTGTCTTGTCTAATTTTTTTAAAACATGGAATTGGTACCTTCCTCATTTTACAAATGAGGAAAATGAGGTTCAGCAAATTAACTTGTACCCCTTCATACCATTAATAAGCAGTAACGGTAGAACTTGAGATTTTTACCCAGGCCTGACTCCGTTGTTGTTTTGGTTTTTTGTTTGTTTTTGTTTGGTTGGTTGGTTGTTTGATTGGTTTTCCTTTTTTTTCATTGTCCACATTATTAAGAACTGTGCAATTTTTTGTTCTCTGAGCAACCTCTTCTTCCCAATTTGACTACAAGAGGAATATAATATCTATTAATCTTGGAATTCTAATTAGTGAAAACTGTATATGTGGGGGATATTTAGTAATTTGGGCTATAATAAGGAGGAAATATCAGAGACGCTTCTCACTTAGGGATATGTGACTAGTATGAAAAACAGAGGAGCCTCAGTAATTTTTCATGCTTTATGATTATCTGTTCTTTTCCACAAGCTAACCCAGAATTGCTACTATTCCTTTTTGTTCCTTGCCTAAAGCTGACCCTCAACTCAATACTTTATTCCTATGTGGACTATGCTATGGCATACCGAGGAGACCCCTCATTGCCCATTGTTGGTCATTAGTCATTGTATCTAGTGGTATAAATAACCCTGAGTGAGCCACTGTCCAAACTGTGGAACCTGTCCAGTTTTCATATGATTTTTCTAATGCAGTTTTTAAAAAATGCCCAGAACATTATTTTCCAGTTTTATCCAAAATAGTCACCAACCACCCATAGGCTATTTGGGTGCTCAGGTAATGGGGGATGACCTTACAGTATACTTGTATAAATTGTTATTAATTGTTGATCTTTTCTTTGGCAGGAAAAGGAAAAAGAGAAAGATAAAATTAAAGAGAAGGAGAAAGATTCTAAAGAAAAGGAGAAAGACAAGAAGACTCTCAATGGACACACTTTCAGTTCCATTCCTGTTGTGGGTCCCATCAACTGTAGCCAGTGTATGAAGCCTTTCACCAACAGAGACGCCTACACTTGTGCAAGTAAGAGATGTGCTTCTTCCTTTCATAAGATGAACCTCTCTTGGCTCAGGAAAGCTCATTTCTAATTTCCTGTCCATCCCACCCCTTATCTGTTCCTCATTTATGTGGAGAAGTAGCCCTGTTTACATTTTTCTTCAAACATCAGTGAAGAAATTAATTCCAGATATCTAACATACAATCTGTATTTTTTTTTCAAAAGCCCCATTTGCAAATACTCTTGTCTTTCTATTCATAAACCACCACCTATTCCGGAAGTCTGTGTCAGCATCAGAGTTATCAGTAGCCTCGAATCCTAAAGTCACCCTTGTCTAGACCATATATGCCCACTTTTAAATCTAGTCCTTCAGTATATGTTTCAGCCACTTGCCAACATTAAGTCAGAATGACTGCCACGGGGGACAGGACCTTTGTATACAGGTGCTCTGTGCCAATCCACTGCTGGCCTTCCTGCAGCCATCTCAGAGGCAAGTCTGTTAACTGAGTGGGCCCCTGGTTTTGATAAGACACTCTCAGGCCAGAGTCAGTTAACTTTCTCTATATAGAACTTTGATAATAAATATCTTAGGCTTTGTGAGCCATCGGGGTTTTTTTTCACAGCTACTGAACTCTCCACTTAAGTACAAAATTATCCATGAACATATAAATTAAAGGGTATGGCTTTGATGAAATTAAACATCATTTATGGATATTTAATATTATATAATATAATATTATGGACATTAAAATCTAAATTTCATACATTTTTTACATGTCATGAAATATTTTTAATTTATTTTTTCAGATCATTTAAAATGTAAAAGACATTCATACATCCTGGGCTACACAAAAATAGGCTACAGGCCAGATTTGGCTCACACACCGTAAACTGCAAATCTGCTTATAAGGCATTATATCTCAAAAGTTTTTCATTGCACACATAGAAATTAATAATTTTTGTTGAGCGTACAGAGGTAAATCAAGGAGTCTGCTTTGGTCAGAGGCGACCTGTCTGGAGATCCAGCTATCCCAGGGCCAGCCAAATCACTTAGAAGGCCAAGGTGATTAGAATAATATACCTGTAACCAAAACAATGACAAACTCAAATTCCAAAGATCAAGTCCCAGATCATGATGTCATAACATTTTGTTTTTAGTCATTTGTGTTGAATATTCTAAGTAATCTGTTACTGAAAAAAAAATGTTAATTTGTAAATAGTAAATTTTTAAAACTTTATCTGGACAGAAGTTAATTCTATAATAATTTTTACTAGCTTTCTTGAATAAGAGCAGCAAAGAACCTGTAGGTAGCAAAGGACTCGAAGCCTCTTTTATCTATATAGCTATAGCTGTTTTGAGTTTTAAATGACTGGCTTTATCCCAAACATTCTTGTAAAATTGTTTCTGTGGATGTTACACCTCCAAAATAGTCTACACCCCTATTCATTTTGCTGTTTTATTTAAAAACAAACACTTGGAAGCATTCATCTAAATCTTTGTGTATCCTTGTAGACAAAGATCACACACATTGCTATTACCCTTCACTAGTGACTTACCACAAAATCAAAAATTTCTACTATATGGTGATGAGTATCTTGTGACCTTTAAGAAATAAGAGGCCATTCTTTTGTCCAGTAGCCCTTCAATATTTTTATTTTAGAACCCATGTTCTAGTAGTACTGTTTCCTAGAACACCAGTTGATGTCTACAGTTTAGACTTTTAGACACTAGACACAGTCTGCTTCTTAGTATTAGAATGACTTGTTTACTTAGAGTAGTAGACACCGAGTGCTTTTTAGGCATGTTTATCATTAAAACATTTTTTAGGATATTTACACAGGGAATATACATTTAATGTAAAAATTACAGGAGTCTTTGTATACTTAATGAAGAGCTCATTCTAAGAATCAAAGAAGCCTCAAATTTGCCATTTACTTGTACAGTTAATATTGTCTTTGATTCATGACTTCTTAGAGGAATTATGTAGCTAGCTCTCTCTTTCATTTTGTTTTTGTTTAAACAAGATAGTACAAACCGTAAGCCCACTTAATTGGGTATCTATGTATTTCCATTTATCACAAATATAGTGAGAGTGAGCAAAAGGTGGGTTCCACATTTGCATTGTGCATTCCTAGTCCACCTCTGAAGTAAGGAGCACCCCTTCCTCCCTCAGGAGACCTCTAGTACCATTATATAAAGTGAGGCTGCCTAATAAAGATTGAGTGAGGCACCAGTAAATCAATCTATATATTAACTCCATTTTTCTTTGAAGTGGATTAAAATGTCAGCTCTAGGGAGTGGGGGTTTAGCACAGTGGTAAAGCACTTGCCTGGCCTGCAAAAGGTACTGAGTTCTTTCCCCAGCACTGGCCCCTGCCTCTCCAAAAGAAAGAATTAAATGAGAGCTGTAGAAATTTCTTGCCATATTCCAAAGGATCATACTGATCTTGGAAAAGGCCATATTTTTTTATTGGCATCATTAAATTTATATTCAAGGAGCTTCATCACTAAAGCAGAATTGGATACCTACTCTCTGTTTCACAACATAAAAATGCTGGGTAAAATGTATATATATGTACGTATACATATGTATGTGTATGCATATATGTGAACACATATGTGTGTATGTACATATGTTAATGAATATACAGCTGAAACTGCCAAAAGGAAAATCCCCTGAGTGAACTCAAATCAGAGCAGTAAAGAACATAACCCTCGGGCTGGGGATATAGCTCAGTTGGTAGAGTGCTTGCCTCTCACTCATACGGCCATGGGTTCAATCCCTAGCACAACAACAATAAAAATCCCTCGATTAGGGACAGGATATGTAGTCTTGGAGTATATAGTAGGAGCTAGAATTGAGAGCCTTGATAAAATGAAATGCTTCAAAAACTAAGATCTATGATGAAGGGCCTAGAAGAATTCCACTCACTGGCCTTAAAAAGCAGCAAGGGACTTTACCATTTCCACAGGATGCTGAGTGAAAATTCTAAATGATGCATGAATTGGGGACCCAAATTGTATATGTGCTTAAACCCAAAACTAAGGAATTTCACAACAGATTTAGTGAATCCTAGTTTAAGGATCTGCCACTGAAACAAATACAGAACTGCTCTGAGTGATAACTTTGACAAAAGAATATACCAAGAGTCTACCATGGAGGGAAAAAAATCCTAAGAAGCTGAGAACACAATAAAATACATAGATGCCATATAAGGAAGTAAACCACTCTACGGAACATTTAACAGATACATGGGCAAGAGAAGATATTGAAAATTACTATAAATTTAAAACAAAATCTATAATGAACAAGCTACAACATTTGGGTAAATATGAAAAGTAAGTGAATAAAACTTCAAGAATAAACCGGGTATGGTGGCACATACCTGTAATCCCAGTGACTTAAGAGGCTGAGGCAAGAGGATTGAGAGTTCAAACCCAGCATCAGCAACTTAGTGAGTCCCTAAGCAACTAAGCAAGACCCTGTCTCTAATAAAATATTTTTTAAAAGCTGGGGATGTGGCTCTGAGGTTAAGCACCCCTGGGTTCAATCCTTAGCAACCTGCCCATCTCCCCAAAAAAACCCTCAGGAATAGCAATAGTTGTTGAAGATTCTCTGTGGAGACTTCTCAAATATTTTGGTATTCTGTATCATCAGCATATTATTCACATTTGTAATTGTTTATTTTTTTTAAAGTTTTTTAGTTGTCAGTGGACCTTTATTTTTATTTATTTTTATGTGGTGCTGAGGATCAAACTCAGTGCCTCATAACTTGCTAGGTAAGTGCTGTACCCCTAGCCACAACCCCAGCCTTTATATTTATTAGTAAAGGAGGAAAATGGCTTCTGCTCTCTTGTCTGCTTATTAATAAGGTAAAAGCTGGCCAAATATCCTGAAAAATCTTGATGACTTCAGACTGGGTTTCTTTTTTACTTTTAAAATAATTCAGCAAAGATCATTTGCTCAAATTCTGTGAGCTGCTTTTTTTGTTATCGTGATCCATTCAGAAGCAGTTAAACAACAAATACCTTTGAGTACTAGTATGTGCCAACCATCTTTCTCAAGTTGCTTATATATTGGTTTATAAAAGTTGTTCTCAAAGTATAATTCTTGGTACTTAGATTAATGGTAACATCAGTTATAATGTAGAAAAGTTGAAATTAACCTAATTACCTTCAGATAAAATATAGTGTATGAATTAGATGAAATATTGGGTCAATACTAAAAAGAATAGGATAGATCAGGTGTTGCTAAACTTTTCTGCAATGGAACTGATGTTAGAATTTGTATCCGATCAGGTTTTTGCCATGACCCTACCCTTGTAGGATGAAAGCGACCGTAAATAATACATTTTAAAAAATGAATAAATTACAAAAGCAGGCTACAGGCTGAATTCAGCCCACAGAATATAGTTTACTAATGTCTGAGAGAGATCCACAGGAGTATACAGAGCTCTGCAAGACATTTCAGTGAATCGAAAAGGCAGCAAATAAAACAAAATGTATAGCATGATCCTAATATATGGAAAACAGATAAATGAACTAATTGTTTTTAAACACACAAAAATATCTGAAAGGATATACAACAAACTGTTAACCATCCAGAGAAAAAGAGATAAGAGGTCAAAGGGATCTTTTATTTTATACTCGTGTGTCATTTGAATTTTTTAAGAATAAGCTTATGCATTTGTATTCTTTAAAACACTATATATTGGACCATTGATAGTTTGAAAGTTTATTCTTGTTACTCGACAGCTGATCTATGATTTAAAAAAGCAATATATGTTCGAGTCAAGAATTTAATAAATAAAGAGCAAAATTATTACTGGAAAAAAAATTAGTTTCACAAGACTTGAGAGTTCTGCTAGCATCAACCTGAGAAAGTTCTATTGACTCTGTTCTGAGTTATGATGTGAAATATTATCAGAAAGTATAAGGATAAAAGAGAAAGTCATTTGAAGACAAAAAAAATCTTGTGCTGTAGAGAATATGGTTTTATAGTTAAAATGAATGAATGTATCTTGCCATGGTTAGCTTCAAACAACTTTCCAATTTTAAGTTCGGGTTGGAAGAAGTTGTTTAATATATGTCAGTTTATAATATAGTCTTGTATTGCCATTGATTTGTGGCATTATTTCTAGGTTAAAAGCAGTTGAATTTTGTTCTCTTTGGATATGTAAGCCTTGGTCTATGTTAGATTTACAACACAGAATTAAACCTGCAACTACTATAATTAATTTTTCAAATAGCAAAAATAACATTGTAATATAGAAGAATGTACCTCTTTTAACCACAGACATCCTGAGTGCCCCTCCCTTTTTTGTGGTGCTAGGGATTAAACCCAAGGCCATATGCATCCTAGGCAATCTCTTTACCAAGTTACATGCCTGGTGCTCTGAGTCCATCTTTTGTTTTCTCGATATCTTTTCCTTAATTATTAAGCATGATAAAAATTCTCTTTTCCTTAACTCCCCGCTAGGAAGTTGTAGGACTGCCACACGGTTCTGGTATAGCTCTTGGAGACTTCCATTGCCCAAGTATACAGAGGAGCCCATGGAAAATCATTTGAAAATCATTGGTTAGGAAAAAAACTACATGAAAAATGTCTTAGTACTAGGATCCAAAATTCTTAGCCACACATAGACCTAGTAATTAAATAGTTAATAGGGTAGCAGTCTTCTGGATATCTGGTGTTTAGAAGTTCCACAGATTTTTAAATTTATATATATTTAAAATTATATTTTTTTTCTAGTTAAATTTTATTTTAATGGATATCAAGATGTTATGACAGGTTTTTGGTCAAGTTATTTCTATTAAAAAGTACTTATTTTGAAACCTGTTAACTTTAAACTGCCACACACACACAAAAATAAACAAATGGTCCACCAAATATTCTCTTTCCCATCTAAAGATTTTGCAGTACATTATGATTAAGTATTTTTATTAGTTACTGATGGACCTTTATTTATTTGTTTATATGTGGGCTGAAAATCGAACCCAGTGCCTCACACATGCTAGGCAAGCGCTCTGCCACTGAGCCACAACCCCAGCCCTTAACCAGTCTTTTGCTGTTGAACTTGAATGATCATTGAAACAAATATTTCTGATACCATTCTTTTACCATTGATAAACCCATTTTGTCCCATTGTCCCAAGATCTGAAACACATATAAAAACTTAAATATAGTATATAACATAAAATAATAATGATAGTACAATAGTCACAAAATTAATGTTGATATAATAATATATACTTAATATAATGATAGTATAACAATCACAAAACTAATGTTTATGTAATAATATACATGGATTCTAGATTATGGTTTTTAACCTGTTTTGATACACCTGTGTCAATTTTGTTGAAATATTCACAGAATTAAAACTTATAACTTAAAGGGTTAAGACTAGGGTGACAGGTAGTAGAGATAATAATCATTTGACCTTCAGAGTTTTGTGGGCAGACTCGATAACCTCACCAGTTCCAGCAGCCTTTCTGTTTACAGCCTTTCTGTTGACTCCCACAGCAACTGTCTTATATCATGAAAAACAAAACCACCCAGAAGAGCATAGTCAGAGAAGCTCTCAACAGACATGGGTTTGCCAGGCACCTTTTAAACAATGCTAGTATCACCAGATTTCAAGAAATTGGGGCCATCCTGTAAATTCTAACCAGATGGTGATCAGAAGCAGTGTAAACCATCTAACCATCTAGACAGGGACCTAACTAGTGCTCATTTGTGTTGATTCAAGATAATCATCTGATCAATAAAGCTAACTGCTTCCATTGGTGGGTCATTTTTGCTGTCACCAGCAACATTGCCATGACTGACATCTTGATTGACAAGTTCTTAACTTTGAAGCCTATGTTGTTCATAGGAAGAGCTTCACTAAAAGCTTCACTGTGCATTTCTACTGACTTTACTTCAGTTACAGTGTTAAATGGAGCAGAGGGGACCAGCGTGCCAGATTTGAAAACTGTTTTAAACCTTCATTTGCATATAAACACACACAAACACACACACACACTATATATATATATATATCAACACATTAACTTTGGTATCAGCCTTTCTACTCATTAGTATTTTTATTTCCATCTCTAAGTATTTGGAGAATATACTGATTGCAAAGTTTAAAAAAAAAAATAACTGCTTAGAGCAGGGGCCACATGCCAGTAATTATAGTGACTTGGGAGGTCTGGTGCAGGAAAATCGCAAGTTCAAGGCCAGCCTGGGCAATGTAGTGAGACTCTGTCTCAAAATAAAAAGGACTAGGGGCCAGCTGTGGTGTACATACCTGTAATCCCAGTGGCTTTGGAGGCTGAGGCAGGAAAATCGAGAGTTCAAAGCTAGCCTCAGCAATGGTGAGGCACTAAGCAACTCAGTGGGACCCTATCTCTAAATAAAATACAAAATAGGGCTAGGAATATGGCACAATGGTTGATGCTCCTGAGTTCAATCCCTGGTACCAAAAAAAAAAAAAAGGACTGGGGATGTAACTTAGTAGTAGAACATACCTGGTTTCAATCCCCAGTACCAGGAAAAAAGAAAGAAAGAAAACCCCACAGCTAACTGTATTTATTTGTAGATGTGAATGAAAATGTTCTCTATCATGTACTTAAAACTAAATACAGAAATAAATTAGATGCCATGGTAGATATATAAATGGCTCAGATTTGAAATTTTTATGTCCATGAAAATGATCTCATTGATTAAAATTTTAACACAAAAAATAGAGCTGTAATAAACATTGTATGTACTTGAGTTCCCACAATACAATATTGTATGTCATCACCAGAGTTTTTTCTGTTTAGTAGGGCTGTCTGGTGGAAGGATATCATGCTGTCCTTTGCCAGTAGTTCTTTGACTTATGGTAATAGCTTGATCCAATCAGTCATCACAGGATTATTTTAGTCCTACTTGCTCAGCAAAAGCAAAGAGTTAATGTTTTGGAGTTTAATCTGAAAAGAATTATGTAGCAAAAAAGGAACAGTTTAGATAGGGCTCGTCGGTTACCTTAATATGCATCCAAGGTTCAAAATATGTTTTTAATTTGAAAACCACATCAGAAACTTAGGAGCCCAATGCTTCAACTATAGCTTTGCACCCTACTTTAGTAGTAATGTTGAAATAGTCTCCACATTTGATGGTTGCATAAAGGTTTGTGTATGATAGTGTGCCACCTGCCTCTTAAATTGAAAGCAAAGGAACAGTATGTAGTCATCTTCCCTAAAGAACAGAAGTAATTGGCTTGTTTTCCTGGCTTCCTGAAGCCTGTAATGCGTGTTTATGTGTATGAAGCCCCATCTGTTATCTTGCCTGGAAATGGAAAATATGAGTAATTTGAGGACTCAGACTCTTTCATCCTTTCCCTTCATTCCCTCTCATGTTCAGGATCTTCCCAGGAGTCTCAGGAAATACATTGTCCCTGCAGTCAGTCCTCTACCTCCTAGAAAACCATGTTGCTTTCAGAAGAAAGTAACTGTCCTTTTTGTTTAATGTAAGCTTATTTTGATGACTGATCCCTGGGTGGAGCTTCACTCAGGCAGCTGCTCAGTCAGGTTTTGACTCATGGTTTAGAAAAACCAGTCATTATGATAATGTTTTGTGATAGTTTATGTAAACTTAAATTCTGTCTTCCATCACTTTAATGTATATATCTGCATGCAAATACTAAGAAATTGATTGGAATGAAATGTTTCAAAACATACCAGCATTTCTGATGCTGCTGGATTATACCTGGACCAGTCTGAGGTCATAAGGGTGAAAGGTATATGTCCCTTCTGTGGATTAATATAGAAATGATCATGAAGACACTAGAAATAGCCAGCAGCAAAGCATCCTTATAGCTCCCGTAGAGTCTGCTTCTTGATATGAAGAGGAAAAGTAGAAGCAAAGCCTAAAAGAGTCTGGTCAGAAATATTTCCAAGTATAGGAAAAACCTAGAAGGTTTTTGTCTAATCCCAGACTGCCCTCCTGCTTCAGGATTAGGTGACTTTAATGGAGAAAAGAGTATAGTGTCTTTCTAGTTCTTTTTTCTTTATTATGTAAAACTGTCCTTAAATAATCAACTGTTTGTTCTAGCTGCCGCAGATAATTTGGTTTGTGGAAAGCATGGTAGAATCCTTCAGAAAAAAAAGAATTTATTGTGTTCAGGTTTTTTGTTTTTTTTTTAATCTTGCTAGTGTTTTTTTTTTGTTGTTTTTTGTTTGTTTACTTTAAATAGATGTAAAATGATATTGAGATTATTGTTGATGTGTTTTCTATTGTGTTAGCAGTTTCTGAGTACTTTTCTTGTAGATTGTTTCTCTTGATTAAAAAAGTAAGTAGAGCTGAGCATGGTTGTAATCCCAGCAGCTGGGAAGGTTGAGGCAGGAGGATCATGAGTTCAACGCCAACCTCAGCAAAAGCAAGATTCACTAAGCAACTCAGTGAGACCCTGTCTCTAAATAAAATACAAAATAAGAATGGGGATGTGGCTCAATAGTTGAGTGCTCCTGAGTTCAATCCCCACTACTCAAAAAATAAAATAAGCGGATTGATCACAATCTAAATGGGAAACAAGAATTTAGAATATGTAATGGTTGGATTTTATCAGAAAAGAGAGCTGTCTACACTTTTCTGGCATGTAGAGTTTGTTTTCATATGAAATAGTAAAATACATATAATAGATTAAGGAAGATTTTTTATTTGGGGTGGGGGTAGTGGTGGTGAATGAAGAGCCTAAGCAATAAAGTCCAGTCTTTATTCAAGCAGAACACTTTCATTTTGTTTGATTTTTTTGTTTACCAATGTTCTTATGAAAACTGCTGTTAACGAGTACTTCAGCCAAGATAGTTTGCCTCTTTTTTGTGGCTTTCCTCTTGTGTTATACATCAGCACTGTGGTTATTACACCAGCTACCAGAACATCTCACATGACTTTAATGTATAAGCACTATCAATCCACACCTTGCAATGTCTCATGTTTCCCTAAGAATTTTAAACAAGAAGTCATAGAATTTTGGAGCGTGTATTTCTGAGTTGCTTGTGTTTAAATGTTTGATCTTGTTCTTTGGTTTGGTTTGACTAGGGTTGAAATGATCAGAAGAAGTTGCATATTTCTATCCTTAAAGGTAATTCTTTAACCTGTAGCTCTAGCAAGGATCAGATCATTTTTCCCAGATAAATTTTGTTGCTCATATCTGTCCCTAGCTGTCAAATAGAACTCCACTTATTCCCTACTAACAATCAGTGGACCAAAGTATCTGAAAAGTCCTTTCTCCAGAGCTCTGGCTGCATAGAACTTGGCTTACAGAGGTGAATCTTTCCTTTTGGTAAGGCAGTCCTTTACTATTCTGTAAGGCTGCATAGAACTTGGCTTACAGAGGTGAATCTTTCCTTTGGTAAGGCAGTCCTTTACTATTGGCTTAGCTACTCCTCCCACTCTTCTGTAAAAAACGATTTTCTTAAGCTAGTCTCTATAATGGTTTGTTTTATTTTTCTGCTGAAATTAAATGCATGATATAATAGTTCACCAAAGATCTGTGGTGGTTTTTAGCAGAGGTTAAAAATTTGTGCAGCAACAGTTAGATGGCAGTTTCTACTCCTGTGGGGTTTGCTCCATTTTCTTTTGATACTTCTTTGTAAAAGAAAAGGAAGTTGAAGCTTGGGCTATTTGCTTTTAATCAGAGGAATTTAATTAGAGGTCAATTCTGTTCCCATAAATTACTGTGCTAAGACCTTTTTGAAGAATTTTGAAAACTAAAAGCATATTGCTTACTGCTATTAGGAAATTTTAAATAAGAGGCCAAGCTATTTCTTGTTTGATCTTCCTAATGGCATGGTATTGTGGCAGAGAGCTTAAAAATGTTTTAAATGTGTTTTCAGTTCTTATGTTCTTATTAATTTTGTACTTAATTCTTGTGTTCTTATTAACTGTCCTTTAAAAGAGAGAGAGAGAGAATAAGGTTGCAAGCCCATGACTTTGGTTGATATCTCTAGGGGTCAAAGTCTCTAAATCAGCCATGCATAGCCCTAAAACTGTAGCTGCAGATTGAGTCCAGTAACACTTAGTAACAAGTTGAATGTTTTTCAAGTAGGTACTTCAGTATGTTAACAAACATCCATATGAACTATTATCACTAAGACTTGTGACCATAATATTAAAGTTTCAGCTGGATTGTTGATTTGGAGACATGTCTCAATTAACTGAAAACATGAATCTATGTGAAAAGTTCTAGAAATACATTTAAATTTTATTTTTGCATTTATGATTCATCTAACAAAACTTTTTTAAGTCTTAAACGCTGGTCTTAGAACTTAAAAACTGCTAGTCTGTTTAAAAGTGATAGTGCCACTCGCTCTCTTGAAAACTGCCATTGGCTGATTCCCTATAGCTATTGGAACTTGCAGGGAGAAGAGGAGCAGGAAGGATCCAACTTGGGAATAAGTTCTGTCCACAGTGTTCTATCTGGTCACTTTGGCAGATTGGAGTTAATGGCAAGTTCTCAAGGAAATCCACTACCTCTTATTTTGCACCAAAAATATTATAGATTTTCAGTAAAGCAAAAATATTGTAACTGGGATATATGATAATAAAACCTAATTTTAAATTGTTTTAAATTTATCACAAATGTGATGTTACTTTTTTGTAAAGTTAAGGAAATGTTGGTAAGGACATACAAGGAACTTTGAAGGATAATGAATTTTGGTTTGGTTTGGTCTCAATTTGTATTAATATAAACTGTTATACATGGATAATTTAATAGGCATTCTATATACTTGCCAATCAAAATGGAGAAAAAGTTAAGATTTTGTCAGTGCTTCAGATTATTTTTTATTTTTTTTTTAAGAAATAAGCCATTGTAGCTGGGTGTGGTAGTACACACCTATAATTCCAGCCACTGGGGAAGTTGAGGCAGGAGGATCATGAGTTCAAAGCCAGCATCGGTAGAAGTGAGTCTAAGCAACTCAGTGAGACCCTGTCTCTATATAAAATACAGAATAGGGCTGGGTATGTGGCTCAGTGGTTGAGTGCCCCTGAGTGCAATCCCTGGTACCCCCCGCAAAAAAGAAAGAAGGTATTGTAGTTAAATTCCCACTTCCTTGCTGTTCTTCTCCAAGCACTATCATGAATTTAGCATGTTTATAATTTGATTTTTAATTTTATCTCACATAAAATTTTAAAATTTTATTATTTATTGTTTTTAGTTTACATAAATGGTACTGTACAGTGCCTACTATTTTGTAATCATCATGTTGAAACCCATTGTGATCATTGACTTTAAGCTCTTCCCTAATATTCAGCTGTAGATATGTCAGATATGTTCCACTGCTCAGTCATTTGGGTTATTTTCAGCTTTTCTGTGTTACACACAATGCTGTCAGAACATCCTTAAGGTGTGTGTGTGTGATACTAGGCTTTTTATCAAAATGGGCTTATTCACAAAGAGGGGCACATTTTCAACTTTGTTACATACTGCTAAAATACTTACCAAAGTGAGTGTATCAATTTCTAGATCTGTTAGCAAATGATGAAACTTTTTTATTCATTCTCATATCCTTATCAGTATTTAAAACTAAGGGGAATTGTGGCCCCTCTTATTTTATAGATGTGGAAACTGAGGACTGTGGAGAATGAACTTATACTAGGGTTGCACTGATTAACAGAACCTTACCTAAATTAAATTAAGTTTGACAGCTATTTGTCTTGTTCTTTTTAGTATTAAGTTGATCCAATAAGTTTCATATACTGTGATCAACACTGTGTTGGGGCATTTGACTTTCAGATAAAACAGGCATAGGTTCCACAGATAGATATGTGATTAGATGCCATGAGCCGGGCACTGTGCTAGAGACTCAGAGACTTAGCAGTGTATGAATGATCCCTCCTGAAGAGTGCTCAGTGCAGAACAACCTAACATAATCCCAGAACTGTGTGACTGGGAGAATTCAGAAGAGACCTGTGAACCAAATAGGCATTGTAGAAACAGTGGTTGCAGAAGAAATGGAAAAGTCCTTTGGGATTTAGGTTTCTGGCAGTCTTCTTTTTAGCCATTCTAGTATCTTCCCCTTCTCTTGTCATTCCAATCCCCCCAGCCACCCCTACCCCTGCAGTCCAGATGTCTGAGCTTCAGTTTTGGCCCATGACTGTTCATTAAGCTGGACAGGACCTGCAGCACTTCCTGACGCACTGACTAGTGAACAGTATCTGTGGTTGATTCCCTGATCCAGCCTTTCCCAAGGGAAACTTCTCATCTCTGTCCCCAGAGACAAATCTTTTGTTTCTGCTTTCCCTCTGGCCTCTTGGTCCAGTTGTGTTTTACGACTTCATAGCAGCAGTAAGAGCTAGTGATGACCCTTCTGAGGCACAGAGTGCTTCATTTTTACATCAGTGGTCCTGGTAAGCCAAGGAAGAAAGAAAAGTATTTTGAGATAAAAATCAATATTGGCATGAGCTGGAGTTGTAGCTCAGTGGTGGACCACTTGCCTCACATGTGTAAGGCACTGGGTTTGATCGTCAGCACCACATAAAATAAATAAAATAAAGATGTACAAAAAGATATGACAACTTTATAAAAAAAATCAGTCTTGGCAAATTGGGGTCTCTGCTTTATCTTTCAGGAAGTCTTCTACTTTCACTGAGTCAGGGTTCCCAGGAATGCTGTGGGGTAGTTGTGATAACCTTTCTTGTGTGTCTCTTGACTCAGTAGTTTGTGAGGAGCTCAGGTTATTTAAGATCCCAAATAGAAAATTATAAGCAGGTAGATTTTCAGATCCATGTCCTGTATTTTGATAGAGTACTACACAGTTTACAACTACTCTTAGTGGCATTATTTATTTACTTGTGATTTAGACATACATATCGATGGCAGACACTAAAACTTTTAGTTTTGGTTGATTCTTCAGCTTCCTGTCTGAAGAGTTCCAGAGTTTTTATTCTTGTTAATCAGAAGTCACATCTGCTCTTGTTTCTCCTCCAAACAACATCACAGGCCTGTATCCTAGGACTGCACAGTGTAATTTCCATTATTAATGATATTCTTCCCTGTGAGTGACATCATCTGGAAATCTGTAGGTTCCTTTTAGCTGTGGTGCAAAGTCAATCTCGGGTCTTTTTGCTTTGTTTTTGTGACTTTGGTTTCTGCTTTCTTTTCAGATTGCAGTGCCTTTGTCCACAAAGGCTGCAGAGAAAGTCTGGCCTCGTGTGCAAAGGTCAAAATGAAAGTAAGACATTCTGGTGAAAAGATGGCTTAAAATAAAAGGGTTTCAACTAACAAAATACTAAGAAATTGGGAGAGCTGAGGTTGCAGTGGGTTTGTTTGTTTTAATCATTTGGTACCAACCTTGAGGCCAAAATGATCAAACAATAATTTTTCTCTAAAATGATCAGTTCCCTTCTTGATTTTAACATGCTTGGGAATTTGAGACTTCTGGAAAAAGAAAATGCTTTCAGAACTTAAACATGTTAAATATACATTTCCCTGTGAGTTTAATATTTCTGAGTTGCTGATTAAAATAGTTTTGCTCTTAACCATATGTGCAGACCTACTCTGCAATTCACACTTCTGGCTTCCTCATACACTAGACAGGCACAGAAGATGGCAAGTGGGGGTGACTGGGGCTGTATTGCAGGGTGCTAAGAGCCAGTGAAAGGGCCAGACCAGGAAATTAGGCCAAAGCACACTTTTTATTCTAGGCTACTTGAAACTTGACAGAGGCTAAGTCATCAGTGCAATTTTCTTGTACTTTCTTTTTCTTTAGCAGCCCAAAGGGAACCTTCAGGCCCATGACACGTCTTCACTCCCCACGGTCATCATGAGAAACAAGCGTAAGTAGCTCAGCCAACCTCCTACAAATCCCTTTCTGACTGACTGGTTCTGTACCATAAGTACTGTTGTAGTGTTCATTTATTATTTCTAATCAGGATTTGAATACCTATTCTGAATACCTAATTAGAAAGGCTGTTTATTCTACAAATTCACTCACCAATAGTTTTATATGACACCATCAAATTCTCTTTGAAGGTTTGTATACCCTGTGAAGTTATGTAAATGGTTCATTTTTTTCCTTCAAATGTTACACATGGTTGAGTGAATCACACACTCGCATTCACATCATGCTATCTTCACCAGTCTATGTGAGGCTTCACTTTGATTTTGCCTGATATTTTACTTTTTGTTCTTTATTTCCTATCTCATTCCTAATATTGAATATTTAATGTATGTCTTTCTAATCTGCCATATCTTTAGACATATGTATTTTGGGAAAAAAAATCTGTTGTTTTTGTGCATTAAATTTAAATTAGGTGTTGTGACTTGTATATTATTATTTGTTTTCTTTTTCCTTTTTTTTTTTGTCTTCCCGTACTGAGGATTAAACCCAGAGTAACTTAATCACTGAGCTATACCCCCTTATTATTATTATTTTTTAATGTTTTGAGATAGGATCTTGTTAAGTCTTTAGGGCCTTGCTAAATTGCTGAGGTTATCTCACACTTGTAATTCTCTTGCCTCAGGCTTCCAAATTGCTGGGATTATAGGCATGAGCCAACCGCACCTGTCTTATTCTTATTTTTCACTCAGTATCATTTTGAGACTATGCATGTTATTATTGTTTTAAGCTGTTATTTCAGATTGCTGCATGATATTCTTTCAAAAGTGTATATCACATTTTAATTACTAGTTCCCCTAAAACAGGATATTTAAGTTGCTTCCAACTTAAATATAAATAATTACTACCATAAATAATGCAGTAATGATTATCCTCTTAGTTCACTCTATGAGAACCTATGAGACACTTTCCCAAAATAGAATAATTTCCAGGATCCATTAAACACACATGCTTTTGTGATCCACCCACATCTGTGAATCAGAAATTCCAAGGTGGAGTCCACTGATCTGTGTTTTAATAGGCCCCCTAGGTGATTTTGATGAACCCTTCAGCTTGAGATTCACAACTTTATGCCTTATTTTTCTAAGTACTTCCAGATAACTCCAAAATAAGTACCAGTCTGTACTCCCACAGGGAAATGTGAAATACTTAAACATATTGCCTGATGATTACCCATCTTTGCATGTAGATGGCTAGAAGAGATGCTTTGCCAGACCTGACGCCTACGTAAATCTATGATCCAACCCATTCCATGTGACTTTTGCAAGTCTAACATTAACTCTCTTACTGTAAAATGCCTGTTATGTGCAAGGTGGTTGTTATCATTTTTTAAATATTTTTTTTCTTTATTTATTTAATTGGGCTGAGGATCGAACCCAATGCCTCACACATGCAAGGCAAGCACTCTACCACTGAGCCACAGCTTGCCCAAGTGTGCAAGGTTTTTTATCTCTGACCCATACAAATGTTCGTGTGTGTGTGTGTGTGTGTGTGTGTGTTTTGCTGGAGGTTGCCCATGTTAGGCAAGTGCTGAACCACTGAACTACATTCGTAGCCCACACGCAGATATTTTTATTTCTAATTTACTCCACTGAGGCAGTATACAGGTTGAAAGTACAGATTGTGGATTCTAGTTATATGGATTTGAATCCAAGCACCACTACTAATTAGCTGTGTAACCTTAAATGCTGCTGAACCTCTCTGTGCCTCATTTTCCTCCTATGTAAAGGAGGTAATGATAGGTTTCCTAGGGTGGTCAGGCTACCTACCTGACTGATAAATAAAATCATACCTGTAGGCTCAGTGGTTGGGCACTTGCCTGGCTTGCCTATTCAATGGATTCAGTCCGCAGTGTGCCTCCCACTCTCCCCCCACACACACACATACACAAATCAGACTAGTAAAATACTTAGTAGTTGGCACTCCTTAAGTTTTGCTGCTATCATTGTCACAAATAACAGACTTAAAGATATTAAGTGACTTTCCCTGGGTGGACTATGGATTGCTTTCCATCAATGAAAGGCTATTATTTTCATCCTCTTACCCCACCTTTTGGATACAAGTTGTTCTTTATTAATTGTAGAGCTTTACATAACATTCTACTTCTTCAGCCTTTTCACTGGTCCCTTACCTACATCTCCTACCTATTTCCTCCTCTGCTTTTCTTTTTGCTTCATGATTTCTGCCTTTATTCATACAGTTCTTCTCAGAATGTCCTCTTCTGATCTATTCACATTCTTCTAGAACTAGTGTTGGGTTTCCCCGCCCCCCTTTCAGATTTAGTCTGCTCCCTGAACTCCCTTCTGAAGCACTTGGACTTCAGACTCTTGATACTTGCACATGTTCTCTTTTACCCACTGTTTGCTCTGGCCTACTAGAGCAGGGGCCACAGCTACACTTCTTGGGACTCCTGTAGCAATGTCTGGTTGTGATGCAATGTGTCATGTTTCTGGTGTTTTACTATACATCACCTTTGTCTAAATAGAATTTGAATTAGAAATGAATGCTTAGCCATGCGCGGTGGCACATGCCTGTAATCCCAGCAGCTTGGGAAGCTGAGGCAGGAGGATTGCAAGTTCAAAGCCAGCCTCAGCAACAGCGAGGTGCTAAGCAATTCACTGAGACCCTGTCTCTAAATAAAATACAAAATAGGGCTGGGGGTGTGGCTCACTGGTCAAGTGTCCCTGAGTTCAATACCTGGTACCAAAGAGAAAAAAAAGAAGAAATGAATGCTTGTATTAACATTTATTTTTTTATTGGTTGTTCAAAACATTACAAATCTCTTGACATATAATATTTCATACTTTAGATTCAAGTGGGTTATGAACTCCCATTTTTACCCCAAATACAGATTGCAGAATCACATCAGTTACACATCCACATTTTTACATAATGCCATATTAGTAACTATTGTATTCTGCTAGTTTTAAAAAAATCCTGACATTTGTCAAGGAAAAATAATGTTACATGTATGCCTGTGTGACCATTTGAGCAAATTAAAGTTCCAGTTTCCTCTTTGGCTGTGTTGAAGAGAAGTTTGCAGTAGGAGAATCAGTTAGCTATGTGACATTAAACAAGTAATCCTGGGGTTTTTTTAATCCATAAATTAAAGGAATTGGTTAGAATCTGTGCTCTCAAATGATGAACTGAAGAATTGTTTGAGAAGCCTATAAAATATGTAGACTCCCAAGTCCCACTCCAGAGTACAGCAAGGGCTGGGAATTTTATACCTAAGAAATACTTCACAGATGTTTCATGGTATGATCCAAAGAACACTGGTCTCAGTTACCTCTAAGATTCCTTTTACTCTTAATGTTATTTCAACCTCATTTTTATGAAGTTTAAATTTTAAAATATATAATATTTTCATGTGATTCTTTATCCTCATTGTTTAGTTTCTATTCCATACCACAGGTAACCACTCTTAGTTTTTCATTTATCTTCTCAAAGTTAGCCTTGTTAATGTAAATACTAACTTGGACTATTGATTTCCCTTTTTAAAAGCATAAAAAGTGGCCTATTATTATGTACTGTTTTGCATCTTGATTTCTCCCACCCCCTTTCACTTACTGCATCATAGGGATATGTCAGTACATGAAGAATATTTTCATTTTGTTAAAGCTGCATAATATTCTAGTGTATGATATACTGTAACTTATTGACTGATTTTTTGGTATTTATTAGTATCATTTCCAGTCTTTTTCTTTAATCAACAATATTTCTTTGAATAACTTTGGACACACATCCTTTCAAACATACACAAATATATCTTATAGACAACATGTTCTGAAGGTGAAATTACTAATAGCGAGGTGTGGTTGTGCATACCTGTAATCCCAGCAACTTGGCTGAGTCAGGAGGATAACAAGTTCAAGGCTAACCTTGGCAGTTTAGCAATACCCTGTCTCAAAATAAAAATTGAAGGGACTGAGAATGTAGTTCAATGGTAGAGCACCCTGGGTTCAATCCCTAGTACTGGGCGGGGTGGGGGGGTGGCAGGGAGTAAAATTACTAGATCAAAGAATATCAGTACTTACAGTTTCAGTAATTACTGCCAAACTGTCCTTCATAACCTTTGTAAGCAATTTTACCCTCCAAGGGAAAATCTGTTTTAAAGCACTTTGCTTCTGTTGGCATTGTCAGATGAATCAGTACTAAGTGGGCATAAAGATGAGACTTCAGTTGTGTCCTCTTCCTCTGCAGCCTCACAGCCCAAGGAGCGCCCTCGATCCGCAGTCCTTCTGGCTGATGAAACCACTGCTGCCCCAATGTTTGCTAATAGACGGTCCCAGCAGAGTGTCTCGCTCTCCAAAAGTGTCTCCATTCAGAACATTACTGGGTAAGTAGGAGGTTTAAAAATAACATGATTGATGTGGGTGATAAGAGTATAATAATCACATCATTTGACATAAGATTTTTCTTTAGAAACATTTGTGTAAAGTAACGGGTTGGTGCACAGTTGGGTGCTACAGATGAGGAAAATGGGGATTATACTTATGATGCACTGTTATAACTGCTATTTTGGGACAAGGATCTCCTTTAAACACTACTGTCAGACCACGTTGCTGTAGTATTTGTACATGATCAGCCCAACTTTTGAAGAATATAAAGTTCTAAAGGATGACTTTTAGATCAAATAAGAAGGCATGGGGGGAAAAGATGATTAAATTATGAATTTTTGTTTGCAGCCACTTGTATGTTCAAATGTCACACTTCTGTATTGCTCAGATGAGCCTGGTTCTTCAGTTTCTTTTTAAATCATTTTTCTATCCTTGCCTCTAAGTCAGTTTCATGGAGGTAAATTGTGGGCCATTTACTACCATTAAGTTCCGAGTCACTCAGTTGCACTCAGTTCTTTTTGAGGTCTCCTGAAAAGTTGCTGTGGCCACTGACTGTTCATGCATTGGCTGTCTGGTTAGCCTAGGAATGATTATGATGTTTTGGCTGGTTTGGATAAAATGCCTACTTGCCTTTCATCTCAAATGTAAGACACATCTTTTGCATGTGTCTTAACCTTGGTTGAGGGAAGTTAACAAGAGGATGCAAAATTTCATTTTGTCTGTATTTCCTAACCTCTGTGCTAGCTAATGTTTCCTCCTCTTAAAAACATTTTTGTCTTGTAGTCTCATTATCTCCATAAGTCTTTTTTTCAAAAGTTGTATTATTATCAAGTTGGTTTGCATTGTGACTTGAAAAGTTGTTTTTTAAAAAAATTGAAGTTTTAAGTGATTGTTATTGCTTTTGCTTTTGTGTTGTGCAGTACATTTGTTGGGTACCTACTATACAAGCTGGTGAGTTGGATTGAGAAAGTCCCAAGAATATAGCACTTAGTCTATAATTACTTAGGCAAGTGTAGTGGCTAGGCAATAAGTTTTAAATAGCAAAATTTCTTATATAATATGTACATGATATGAGTGAAGAAAGTTTTCTTTGCTGATTATCATTTAAATTAAAAAAAGAAGTCTCAAAGAGTTGAAAAGTTTTACGTTTGCAAGGATATTAAATGCTACCAAACTTTAAGAATAGTGTTGTTGCTCTGTGCCTGGTGTAAGTAATTGGTCTTTAGTCACTGTAGAACTTACAACCAGCTATCGTTTTAGAATTTTTCAGGTACTTCTTTAAGTGTGTGAACACTGCTATTTGATAGAATATACTTCTTTTTGTCCCCAGAGTTGGCAATGATGAGAGCATGTCCAATACCTGGAAATTCCTGTCTCATTCAACAGACTCACTGAATAAGATCAGCAAGGTCAATGAGTCAACAGAATCACTTACTGATGAGGGTAAGAGGAAGCTGTGGCCTGTATTATATGCCTCTGTAGAGAATGTGCCTTTACATAGAACACCATTGTTAATAGTGCCTACCTCTTCCTTACCTTGTGAAGCTTCTCTAAATTTGTCTGTAAAGCATCAAATGCATTAAAATGAATTGGTAATCACCCTTAACCAGTTGTTAATTGTGCCATTGACTTTAAATGTGGGCATACCCTTGTGTGGAGAAGTGACTTTTCTTCCCTAGTCTTTTGTGCACTATTAGTTCTAGCTCTCGTGGCATGATAAGCTTACTTTATTAAACCTGTAAAGGTAGCAGATCCCTTCCAGTTCCTGCTTCATGTGGGAATCATCTCTTATTCATATGTTTGATTTATATTTTATTTATCTTTTTAACCAGTCTTGAATGTAGAGTCTGAGTCACTCCCACATAGGACATTGATTATTTTCTAGAACCAGGATATGCTCTCCATGAAGAACTCCTGTGTTAATGCAGAGTATTTGTTTCTTAAGAAATCATTTATCAACCTAAGAAGTATCCAACCTAGGCTTTTTAGAGGTCACAGACTCAAGATTCTAATATTAATATTTTTTATATTTTGAGGAGTAGGTACAGACATGAATGAAGGACAGCTAATGGGAGACTTTGAGATTGATTCCAAACAGCTAGAAGCAGAGTCTTGGAGTCGGATAGTGGATGGCAAGTTTCTGAAACAGCAAAAGAAAGATGTGGTCAAACGGCAAGAAGTGATTTATGGTGAGATTCTTCATTTGCTCTGCTTACATTTGATTTGCATTGTTCAACAGTTTTAAACTAGTGATTTGACATGCTGTGGAAAAATCAACTTTTGATTGTTAAGATTTTAAAGATTTCCTTTAAAAACTTTGAGGTACACAAACAAGTTCTTATTTGTATCCTTTTCTTCCTTTGCCCTATTCTATTTCTTTTTCATTCTCTTGAGTGTTTTATTTATATATGAGTGCTCAGTTGCACAGCAGTCCTAGGAAGAGATCTCTTATGAAAGTGCAGTTTTGAGCCAAGCATGGTAGCACATCCTTGTAATCCCAGCAGCTCAGGAGGCTGAGGCAGGAGGATCACAAGTTCAAATCCAGCCTCAGCAACTTAGTGAGGCCCTAAGCAATTTAGCAAGACCTTGTCTCATAATAAAAAATTAAAAGGTCTGGGAAGGTGGCTCAGTGGTAAATGCCCCTGTCTTCAATTCCCACTACCAAAAAAAAAAAAAAAGAGAAAGTGCAGTTTTGTTCCTCAGCTACACTAGAAAGTAGATGAAATATAAGTTGTTTATAGAGAACAGAAACAGTCATTTATAAGAGGTGCTGAATCCAGTGAAGCATTCTTGGTGTAACCAGTACTTAAGTATACCTGTCATCAGAAAATAGTATTGGGTAATGTGAAAAGTAGAGGATTAAGATGAGAAAACCTTAGGGAAAATACAGCTTTTGAGCCAGTTTTAAAATTTAAATTGAATTCCAAAATAACCTTATGACTATAGCAGCTGATCTTTGAAGGACAATGCTCATTTAAATTAAAAATAAAAATTGTTGATTTCTGTCCTCCTTCCCAGAGTTAATGCAGACAGAGTTCCATCACATCCGAACTCTCAAGATCATGAGTGATGTGTACAGTCGGGGGATGATGACAGATCTGCTCTTTGAGCAGCAGATGGTGGAAAAGCTGTTTCCCTGTTTGGATGAGCTGATTGGTATCCATAGCCAGTTCTTTCAGAGGATTCTGGAGCGGAAAAAGGAGTCTGTGGTGGATAAAAGTGAAAAGAACTTTCTTATCAAGAGGATAGGGGATGTGCTTGTAAATCAGGTGAGCCACGGGATGGGTCTCTGGTTCTTCTCACTTGTTGTGAGGGGAAAAAGTGAAGCCTCGGGGCTCAGGAACCATACATTCACATCTCAGTTCTGCCTTTTACCTATGTAAGCTTAGGAAAGTTAATCTCGCCGAGCCTTGATTTCCTTTTCTATAAAAAAGAACAATAGGGATTCTCTGCTTTTGCTATTTAAAAAAGTTAAAGGGAAGTATCTGTATGTATGTGTGTGTGATATATAGATAAATATGTTATATATCAGTACCTAACACACAGTAGATAACACAGTAAAAAAGTTGGAAATCAAAGAATACTTATTGGAAGTCTTCACCTTTGCCCTGAGACTCAAATCAGAAGGATCTCATTTACCAAAAAAAAAACGGCTGAACATAGAAAATAGAACAAGAGACTATCTGTGAAATACATAACTAAAATATATATTGTTGATATTTTTATCATAGTGGTATGGTTTCACTCCCACTCTAAGAAAATTTATCTAAAAGTTATTTTGATACTTGCAGATGTATTTGTCACAAGCAGCTATTAATGGTTTGTTCAGAAAATTTTCTTGAAAAAAATAAAACTTACAGGTATAACACACGTACAGTTAGTATTTTTCCCCCAGCAAATCTCTGCTTTTGTGCAGGAACAGAGGCTTAATTGCTGGAACATTAGTCTGAGAATTAGAAATTTTGTCTTTTCCTTGTATTAGCCCATCCTGCTCATTTCACTAATTCATTATTGTATTCATTCATTCTTGAAGTATTTACTGAGCATCTGGTAAATACACAGATATGTTAAACATGACTTGGACCTCTGCCTCAGGGACCTGCTATTCTAGAAGTAAAAATAGGCGTGTTGTGAAATAAATGCAAATCTAGTATGGCAGATTTGCATATTGAACAGGGCATCTGCAACAGAGCCTTCCAGTCATTTTCCATTCCACTCTTTCTGCCTTACCTCTCTGCCTTTAAGGCCTGCAACAGGCAATTCACCTAACCTTGACTTATATTATCATTTGTAGCTCCTTACATTTATATGCATCCCCTAGTAAGATCATTGACACTGGGATTGAAACCATAGTACTGGTGTCTATTTCTGTGCACCAGTGCTGGATTTTATCTTTTAGGGCACTTGTTTTAGGGTATAAGTAAATAACGATCTTTCTGCTGGTTTCTCCATTGGTAAATGGGGATAGGAAAAACTACCCTGAGTTCTTTTCAAAAAATTTTTTTTTAATATGGTGCTGAGGATTGAACCCAGGGTCTTGCACGTGCAAGGCAAGCCCTCTACTGCTGAGCCATAACCCATGCCCCAAATTCTTTTTTTTTTTTTTTTTGTATAGTGCTGGGTATTGAACCAAGGGCCTTATGCATGCAAGGCAAGCACGTTGCCAACTGAACTATAGCCCCAGTCTGCTTTTCAGATTTTTTTGGTAAAGTGTAATATGTCTGGAGATTTTTAGTGCATGGAAATCAGTGCTTAGCATGAATTAGATAAGACACCTTACAAAAATTCACTGATTTACCCCAAGGTGAACATTACTTCAGATGGATCTTTGAGATTGCACAGATTTGGGAATTATTTAAGGGTATGCAGGTTTATTAAAACTGCTTACCTGAAGTAAAAGTATCTCATGAAGAAAAACCCAGCCCTTATCTTAAATTAAGGAGGTCAAAGTTTTAAGACATGAAATGCATTTTTAAATCCTGAAAATGTAAGTTTTATTCAGATAAAATTCTTATTCTCTAACAATCCACCCATTTAAAATGTGAAGCTAATTGTTTTTAGTACATTCAGAGTTGTATAACCACCATCACAGTGAATTTTAAAACATTTTATCATTCCAGAAAGAAACCCCATACTCATTAGTAGTTGCTCCCTTTCACACAAAAACCACAAATTGCCCTAATCCTAGGTAACTGCTAATATATTTTCTCTTGCCTCTTCTGGACATTTTTGTATAAACATAATAAAACAATATGTGGTCCTTCATGACTGGCTTTTTTCAAGATTATAATGGTTTTCAAGATAATTCAGAATTGTAGCGTGTAATAGTACTTTGTTGCTTTTTATGACTGAATGATACTTCCTTGTATGAATACCATGTTTTATTTATTTTATCCACTGATGGACATTCTTTTTACTATTTGGGGGCTATTATGAATGATGTTGCTATGAACATTTGTGCATGAGTTTGTTTTTTTTAAAGAGAGAGAGAGACAGAGAAAAGAGAGAGAATTTTCTAATATTTATTTTTCAGTTTTCGGCAGACACAACATCTTTATTTTATTTTTATTAAATAAAAATGTGGTGCTGAGGATCGAACCTAGTGCCCCGTGCATGCCAGGCGAACGCATTACCGCTTGAGCCACATCCCCAGCCCTGTGCATAAGTTTTTATGTAGATGTACGTTTTCATTTCTCTTAGGTATACACCTAGGAGTAGAAGTAGTAGGTCTCATGAAAGCTCTGTGTTTGACCTTTAATGGAGTGCCAAACCATTTTCCAGAGCTGCTGTCAATTTATCTTTAAGGGGAATTTATGAGAAAGCATTCTTAGCTTTTACAAATGGGCTGGAAACTTTTTACAGGATGATCCCCTGAGATAGAGCATAACCGTTATTCTCTTTCCTCTGCAGTTTTCGGGTGAGAATGCAGAACGCTTAAAGAAGACATATGGCAAGTTTTGTGGGCAACACAACCAATCTGTAAACTACTTCAAAGATCTTTATACAAAGGATAAGCGTTTTCAGGCCTTTGTAAAGGTATTGATGTGAAACATGAAAATCTCCATCAAGAGCAATACATCACTGTCAGTTTTAGCTGCAATCTTCCTTGTGCAGAAGTTCCTAACAGTTTGTTTACTCTCTTGCAGAAGAAGATGAGCAGCTCATTGGTAAGGAGACTTGGGATCCCAGAGTGCATATTACTTGTAACCCAGCGGATCACCAAGTACCCAGTTTTGTTCCAAAGAATATTGCAATGTACCAAAGGTGAGTCTCCTTTTTAACTCAGTTTTATGTGCCATTGCACTGTTGACCAAATTCTATCCTGTAGCGCTAGAGACCACCATAGAAAGCTGTTTCATATTGCATTATGTCTAAAAGAGAGCCTGTACTTTATCTTGAAAACAGTTTTCTTTAGTGAAAACTTGGAATGTTATGTCACCAGACTTAGGATGGATGATAACAGGAAGGAAAAGGGAGTACTTATTGATTCCATGAAGAGTTCAGAGCCCTGAGCAGCTAATTTCCCTGATCGCTATACTGTCAGACAGTTCCACCAGTTCTTCCCATGAGTGCTAGAACTGCTGCTGCTTCTCATGTAATCACTGCATGCTGGTTTATTGTCTTAACATTAAAGATTACAAGCTAGCTAACTATGTTAAAGATTTGGTAAAATAAAGAAATAAATAACTTGTTGCTCCTTCCTAGCCCTCCCTACTTAAAATGTAGGGTTTCTTTTATTTTGAACAGAGATATAAGTTCATATTATCTGTATTATTGAGAACTGCTAACCTTCCTTAGTATTAGACTTAAAAATGCAAGAGAGAGGAGCATGTGACCTCTGGCGTGGTGTCTGCACTCTGATAGCCTAACCACAGAGGGTGAAAGATGAAGTGGAACAAAAAGGCAGGACTCCCTCCCCTTCTACTCTAGTCTGGAAGGAAGCCATTATAGCAGAATTATTCTTTGTTCCAAAGACAATGAAGCAGAACAAGAAGACCTAACTCAGTCCTTGAGCCTGGTGAAGGATGTAATTGGAGCTGTAGACAGCAAAGTGGCAAGTTATGAAAAGAAAGTGCGTCTCAATGAGATTTATACAAAGACAGATAGCAAGTCAATCATGAGGATGAAGAGTGGTCAGATGTTTGCCAAGGAGGATTTGAAGCGGAAGAAACTGGTAAGAGATGGAAGCGTGTTTCTGAAGAGTGCTGCTGGAAGGTTGAAAGGTAAGGTTCAGCTTATTTGTGTCTGACTATGTGCCTGAGGAGAAAATCCAAGTATTTTGTTGGAAAAATTCACCACAGGTTTTTTTTCCTCTGGAGCCTATGTCCAAACATCACTCAGGAGCAATAATCATTTAATTGTGATCTTAGATCAAAAAAGACTGGTTGAGCCGAGCACCGTGGCACACACTTGTAATCCCCAGCATCTCAGGAGGCTGAGACAGAAGGATTGCAAGTTCAAAGCCAGCCTCAGCAATGGCGAATTGCTAAGCAACTCAATGAGACTCTGGCTCTACAAAACAGGGCTAGGAATGTGGCCCAGTAGTTGAGTGTTCCGGAGTTCAATCCGCGGTAGCCCCCCTTCCAAAAAAAAAGCCTGGTTGGAAATAGTTTGCAAAAATCATATGAAATAAAATTAAGTAAACAAGGAAATGATGCAGTCAGGGAAAATGGAAAATAAGATTTTAAAAAATAAAGGGGAAAATCAAAAATTAATACAAATGTGCAAGCAGTTAAGGAAGATGCATTCTCTTATGAGAGGAATGACCAGTGTGGGATTAGGGCCTGTGGAAAAAAAGTTAGAAGGAGGGAGGACTCAGTCAGCATCTGTGAGATTGAAAACACAACACTTGTTCCCAAGAGATGTTAGAGGGCCTTGCAGCTTCAGAGACCTTAAAGGTAAGTTTAACTCATATCAACCAGAAATGTTCTCTCATCTTTAAGATATAATGATGTAGATAACTGCTATCAGAGGAGTCCTTACCATAGTCTTACCATAGAGTCTCACCATGCTTGGAACAGTATTACAGAAGCCCCAGGCAGTCAACTATTTTCAAACATGAATGAATCTGGGATCAAAACAAAACTACTTGGAAAGAGATACTTGCTATCGAATCTGATACGTGCTGGAACAGGGAAAAGGGTGGGTAGTAGTGGAATTATTCCTGGTGGTGGGGACTAGCAAGTGTGGAAACATGGAATTGGAGAAGTAGACAGCCCAGGCTCTCAAACAGATTGCACAGTGAGTGACAGGGAAGAATGGAAAATAGGCCTGAAGAAAACTGCTGGAGCTGCACTATAATGAGGAGCATAGTACACACCGAGGCATCAGTGGCCACTCTTGACATATGTGGGTCAGGGATGGGTGCCCAATGGAGGGGTTTTTAAAAGGAATGGGATATATTAGACATTTTTTAGCACAGTGACTAGATGGAGTGTAGAGTTGAGTGTGAAGAGAGACTGGTGATGGAGGCATCAGGAGATGGTTGTGATTCAGGGAAGTGCTAATCCAGGCCTGCTCTGCAGTAGAGGACATGTAAGATAAGGACAGGGTAATCACAGAAATGTCTCTTGTGCCACAAACAGCTGTACATTTCACTGTTCTGTGATGTAGTTGAATCAAGCTCCTCCCTTCCAGCCCTAATGTCCTGTGATGTTCTAAGAGCTCTGCCTCAGGACTCTTTCCACACTCACCCTTGAGGCTGTCTTTTGAGAAAGCTGACATTTCAAAAATATCTGCACACTCTTGTAAGGACCTGGATTTCCTAAAGCCGCTGCTCTCTGAATCTCGCAGTATATTCTTTTCTTTGCATAGCAGTTTATTTATTGATTCACAAAATAAAAACTAATGGATTCCAACTGTTGAAAAAAAAAATTGTGGTCAAGCCAGTGTTATAAGGATAGATTTTCTGGCTTGAAATGCATCTGCTGGAGAACGAATTGGTGTTTAGACATTTACACCCCTAAGTGAACTTGTGCCAAAAACAGCCAGTTCTATGTTGAGTAATTTTGAAAAGGGTAGATTGTTTTTCTCTGATACATAGTCACCAATCATATAAATGTCAGGATTCAATAAAATTGAAACTTGTGTCTTGTTTTTTCAAACACGTACATTATCTAAAATTAAACTTCAGACAAATAAATGTGTCAAACCTAATGATAGTTTATGTAAAATTACTATAGTCTAAGTTGAAAAATTAGACCTTCCTTAAAAACGGACATCCTTCATTCTATTTTTTTATGACTATGAAGTGAATTTCACAGAAAGGGGATTCTGGTATGGCAGAGGTTTAAGACAAGGCCAGGAGGGAGCTGCACAAATCATTTCCATCCTTTTCCCGAGGAATCATAGGCTTCACTTTCTAGAGTAAAGATATGTAAGGGACAGCCTATGAGCCCTCAGTAGATGGCTCAGAGATGTCAAGCTGTCCTTAAGAGAGTAATGGAAAAGTGTCACTTTGTAGTCCTAGAAGATTACTTAGAGCAAGAGTTTGTGGAGTTTGGGGAAGTTGTTGTTTTGTTTTTATGTGTTTAATTCTTGCAACCAGTTAAGAGATGTTAATCTGGCTTTGGTTTGGGAAAGGAGGGGCTGCAGTTGAAAGCCAGGGCCTCACACATGCCAAGCATATGTATATGTTTTAATAGAAAGGAAGAGAAGGTGTTATCATGAAGACATTGAAGAGGACTACTGCCTATGGGAGCTGGGAACAGACCTCTGTATTCACTTGTACTTATGAGACCAGAGAGTGTCTGTAGAGGCCATTCTTTTTCTTTTGGGGGCACAGAAGAAATCTACTTTTTGTTAGACTTAGATACTTCTGTATATCAACTTTCATGGCTATTGTTTCCCATGACTGTAATCATAAGTTGAGAAAGATTATAATGTGAGAATTTTGTGGAAAATGTTGCTCTAGGTTGCTGTTTAACATTGGTTGAAATCTAAATTTAAAACTATTCTTAAAAGCATTCTTAAAATCTTGCCCTCTAAAATGTATCTTTTCAGGACTGAGTATTTAAACTTTTCCAAGATAAGGCTTTGGTGATAAACCCCATTTTAAAATGCCTTTAGAAATCTAGTGACTGAGACTAGTCCTACAGAACTGTAAAACTGCTACATCGAGGAAGAGTGTGATCTCAGACCATAGTTTACCCTTGTGGGGTGTATGACTGAAACTCCTTCACTAAAAACCCTTCTGGCTGTAGTTAACTATTTAGTGATCATTGTTCCCTCTTATTTTTCCCCATTGCTGCTTTTCAGAGGTCCAAGCAGTTCTTCTCACTGACATTTTAGTTTTCCTTCAAGAAAAAGACCAGAAGTACATCTTTGCATCATTGGTAAGCTGAATTGTTACTTTCTTCTGTTTGGAATTAATACTATCCAAAACAACTAGGTTAGGTGTGGAGTATAATCACTAACTCATGGTTCACCCATCCTCTGAAAATTAAATGGCTTAGGATCAATTCCTATAATTTCTTACATAGCCTCATGATTTTCTGTTGTTCCTTCCCACTGCCAAAATTATTTTTCTATTCTCTCTCAATCCTTTTTATTGCCCAGAACGTTTGATGATTTGAATAGAAATTTGTCACTGAAGTGATTCTCATGATTTGATCTCATAAGTGGTGCTCATGTATGATATGTCTGTGGGGAACCTGGAGTCATTATGTGAAAAACATGACTAGAAGCTTTATAGCTATAGACTATCATCTCCTTTTTGGAAATCTTTTTCTGTTTTTTAAAATTGAAATGAAATAGTAAGATATTTGTCTTTATCCTAAAATTGCCATTATTCTTTTAATCCATACACACTTAAACAGTATCTGGTCTTATCTTAGATAAGAGTTGTTCTTAAAAGTTAGAACATTGGATACATATTTTATATTTGCCCTTTCCCATTTTCTAGGACCAGAAATCAACAGTGATCTCTTTAAAGAAGCTGATCGTAAGAGAAGTGGCACATGAGGAGAAAGGTCTATTTTTGATTAGTATGGGAATAAAAGATCCAGAGATGGTGGAGGTCCATGCCAGCTCCAAAGAGGAACGAAACAGCTGGATTCAGATCATTCAGGACACAATCAATACACTGTAAGTGAAACACTAGGGCCCACCCTTCCTAGACCTCTTGATAACTCTGTAATTTCATAATATATCAGGCAGTAATCAGAGTAATTGATACCTTAGGAATTTTTTGTTTTGTCTTTTCTTTTGATTTTATTAGGAACAGAGATGAAGATGAAGGAATTCCTAGTGAGAATGAGGAAGAAAAGAAAGTGCTGGATACCAAAGCCCGGGAGTTAAAAGGTAACTGTTGGTCACTGGTCCAGGGCCTTTGTCTGTGGGAAGTCTATGATTGCAAAAGACTGTTAGTGGTTTCCAGAGGTACTGGCTGCTCCTCAGCTCCAGAGCTCTCTCAGCAGGCCTTGACAACAGAGGAATGAAGAGTTCCTAACAAAAGAGTCTTGGCAAAGAATGGCTATAAGAATGGTCCAATATTAGATCAAGAGAATGTTAATTGTCTTTCCAGCATCAGTATTCCTGGACCCTGATGACATTCTTTGTGTTTATCACAGAGAATTTACCAAATTTCATGGTCACATCCAAGATTAAAACAAAGGAAGAAAGGTATCTGAGGAACATAATCCTCCTGTTAATTTTCCTGTCAGTCCTGGCTTTCTCAGTCATCCATACATTCATAAATGAGTAGTGAGGTGGTTTGGGAAGAAAAGTACTTATTGATTATGTTTAACCACTATTTATTATCTGCTTTTTCTTATCAGTACTCTACAAGACAAATATTTTATTTCTTATTGTGCAGGTGA
The DNA here is from genome assembly GCF_052094955.1 of Ictidomys tridecemlineatus. Classification (NCBI taxonomy): domain Eukaryota; kingdom Metazoa; phylum Chordata; class Mammalia; order Rodentia; family Sciuridae; genus Ictidomys; species Ictidomys tridecemlineatus. The sequence goes on along the minus strand of NC_135481.1, from coordinate 139,765,533 downwards.
GATACTGAGGACCCCAAAGGCCAAACAACCTAGAGTCAAATGTATAGCTAGTAACTGAGCCAAAATTATAATTCCTATCAGGATGAGATAAACAGAAGGACCTGGTACCCATCCCCTTCACATGGCTTATTGCATGTTCCAAAATAAAGACTGCTTTGAGTAGAAATCAGGCTGAAAGTCAAGTAAATGTAAACACTAAGGTGTTGTTAGTCCTTTAAGCTGTATAAAGGGATAGCATTCTGTTTCATTGAAGGAAAAAAAAATGGACAGGTTTAGGCTGGAGCCAATTTTATCATGTTTTTATCTTACATACCAAATGATTAGGATGACAAGGATAAAATGTTTCTTCTGTTAACATTTGTTAGGCACCTGGCTAGGTGTCCTACTAGATACTAGGGGAAACTCACACTCCAACAATGTAGACATAAGGGAATGATGGGCCACAAAGTGGTTATGAGACCCATAAACACATGTAAAGTGTGGGAGATCTGCTCATCTGCCTCTGATAAGTTGCAGAGAAGTTAATGCCTGAGCTACATCTGAAAAAAAGTGATCTCCCCGAATTAGAATAAGATAAGGGATTGGATGTATCTGCAAAGAATGACAGTTTTGAGGTATCTGGAGGGTCAAGGCTAATTGACAAGACAACAGCTTAAGCTGGGAAGGAACCAGGTCTTGAAAGGAAACAAGGGCTTAATGATAAAATTTAAAAAAATAGTTTTAATATGTGTTGGAACCCATTAAGACAATTGCTGGAGGGAGTAGGGGTACACTGGTAATAGATCAGTTTGGAGACTCTTAGGTCCAGATATGTGAGAAATGAGATGGAGGACTGATGTGAATAGGAAATAAGATTATTAAAACTTGGTCAACTGGATGTAAATGATGGAACAGAGTGAGGAGACAAACTCTCAGGACTCTAGATTGGGTAACCTGAAGGATTGGGAGTGCTGAGGAGGAGACCATAAGCTAAAGGAAAGAGTAGGATAGCAAGACCAGAAAACAGATTGGTTTCTGACATCCTGAGAATAAGCCATCTCATTAGAGATGGCCACTTGACAGTGAGGCTCAGAGGTTTGATACTCAAAGAGAGAATAGGATTTGAAATGCTTGTTGGGAATTATTAGCATACAGGAGGTAATTAAAACCATGGGAGTAAGATCCTCAAGCAGAAAAGTGTAAAAAGTATAGAAAGCAGCAGAGGTTGGAACCATGGGAGGAACCCAGCTATGCCACTCCCTGGCAGATGGCAGATCCATGAAGTGCCCTGAGAAAGAGTGATAGGAATAAAACTGATGTATTCAAGTGAAGGAGAGAAATTGTCTCAAAAGGAGGAAGTAATCATCTGTTGGAAAAGACCTAAAACTAGGGCTGGGGCTGTAGCTCAGTGGCAGAGCACTTGCCTAATACATGTGAGGTATTGAGTTTGATCCTCAGCACCACATAAAAATAAATGAATAAAATAAAGGCATTTTGTCCATGTACAACTAACAACAACAACAACAAAAAGACCTAAAACTAAACTAAAGGATCTCTGGCTGGGTACAGTGGCACACACCTGTAGTCCCAGCTACTTAGGAGGCTGAGGCAGAAGAACCACGAATTCAAGGCCAGTCAGGACAACTTGGTGAGATTCTGTCTCAATACAAAATAAAAAGATCTGAGGAAGTGTCTCAGTGGCAGAATGCTTGCCTAGAATGCTAGAGATCCAAGGTTCAATCACCAGCACCACAAAAAACAAAAAGCTCTCTTTGAATTCAGTAATGAAAGCAGTTGGCTGAATGGTGGGGCCAAATCAGGAGAGAAATGGGTTGAAAAATAAAAAGCCGAATAAGGGAGCAGAAACACAAAGTACACACTTATTTGGTTAGATATGCCAAGGTGATCTTCCAGGTAGCAATTATAGATTATAAACTTGATAACTGCCTGCAAAATGAAAAGGAGTAGGGGCTGGGGTTGTGGCACAGTGGTAACGCACTTTTCTAGCATGCATGAGGCACTGGGTTCAATTCTCAGCACTACATACAAATAAATAAAATAAAGGTCCATCAACAACTAAAAAATATTTTTTAAAAAATGAAAAGGGGTAGAGGAAGCCATTTTCTGTCTTGGCCTTTTCCATAAATTACCACAAGGTGGAGCTCATGTTTTAGTCATCTTAAAATTCTAAACAAATCACTAATGAGTTTTCTCCATCCACCCTAAAGAACAACTTCAGCAGAAGGACCAACAGATCCTCCTCTTATTGGAAGAAAAGGAGATGATTTTCCGGGACATGACTGAGTGCAGCACTCCCTTGCCAGAAGATTGCTCCCCAACTCAAAGCCCTAGAACTCTCTTCCGCTCAAACACAGAGGAGGCTCTCAAAGGAGGACCTTTAATGAAAAGTGCAATAAATGAGGGTAACTACCATTTAGTATTACTCCTTCTTTGGCCTCTCCCAATGTGGATTAAACACTGTTAAAAGTTTTTACTGTGTTATTGTAAAATAAAGCACCGATACAGAAAATTAGAGTAACCCTTGGCTCAATTATCAGTTGAGCATCCTTATACAGGTCAAGAAATACAATGTAGCCAAACACCCTAAAAGCCCCTCCAGGTACCCAGTTCCCATCACATCTCCCTCCTTCCAATAGGAGCAGATATTTCTGCCCTTACTAGTAATTATACACTGTCCCCTTCTTTGTATATAGTCTGTCTTTGAATCATCTGAGCTGTTTAAACTAAAGGTGAGTATTATTCATACTGCAGTTCTGGCCTCTCTTTCCTTCAAATTCACAGCTGAGTTCAGAGGCTTAATTGCTCAGAATTGATTACTTTTGGCAAGCTGTGTTTTTGTAGTGTTGCATTCTTTGTCAGGAGGCACCAAATATGTAATTGACTCCCCTTTTATGTTGCTGTTATTTTTGGGGGGAGGAGTTGGTAACATAGGAAAAATAGGGTAAATTCTTGGGTTGTTTCCCCCTCCCTTTATTTATCAGTTTCCAAAGTTAGTAAATTGGTTTATGGTTCTTCTGAAGGGAGGAACCATACTTTTTTTTCTTTTTAATATTATTATTATTTTTAATAATAATATTTTTAATAATATTTTTATTTTAATATTTATTCCTTTTTTCACCTATTGAGCCATTTTCTGTTGATTCTGGGGTATAGCTCAGCGGTAGAGCCTATGGATCACTGATGTTCAATCAAATATAAATAAAATAAATATGGAGGATTCATGGTTTTAAACATGCTCACTGAGTTCCAAGTTATTGCAATTCTCAGTGTCATTTAAAGCTCAGAGTGTCCCATCTTTGCCAGTGAGCATCTCTTTGTTTGACTTTGTATTATGTAGCATGACCATAGTCATCTGAGAACTCTTTTTACTATCTGGTAGAGTAAGATGGTCCAGGCTCATCTTGATTGTTTTCTGTCCCAGAAAGGAATCAACCATTTTCCCAAGAGCTCTAATTTTTTTTAGTGGAAAATAATATTTTAAAACTATAATATGGACACTGGGGATGGTCAATATTACTCAATATGTCATTGTTGCTAGCTTGGGCTTTTTCAATGGACAGAGTTGGGTGAATATATTTATATGAATTCATGTTGATGTATCTAATCAAATTGTGAAGTATAGGGGTTTTTTTAACCTAATGTCTCACATTACATCTCTATCCTTCCTTCCACCTTATGAATCTTCATTCTCAAAGATGCATCATAGAATTAGAATATCCTGTATTTACTTACTGTCTTTATTCTACTTTAACACATAACAGTGTCAAATAAATAATACTGGTACTCCTGCTACCAAATGTAATTTTTGTACATTAGCCCCATTCTCCCTATGTATTTAAGTAGGTGTGCTGTGTCTATACTGTCAGCTTGTAACCAGTTATACTGAGCTCTCCTCTCATACTCTTGTTCTACAAGCTCATAAAATTAAAGCTTACCATTAGTCCTTAGGTCAGTGTCCCTCTATTCATTATGGTTGTCTGAAGCTTATCTCCAGGAGATACCTTAGGAAAGCCTTATGAGAGTAATATCCTGAATTCGTGCATGTCAGTAATCACTTGAGCATTTTGTACTTGAAAATCTCTTCTGCTGGATGTAAAATTCTTGGCCTGTTATTTTCTTCCCTTGGATGTGTTAGTTTTCTCCAATATTACTTTGTTTTGAACTGGCATAAAGTGTTGCTCTCAGAGGCTGATGACTATTTGATTTTCCCATGGAAGTCACTTGCCTAGATGACCAAAGGATTTTTTTTTTTTTTAAGTCCAAGTAGTTGTACTAGACTGCTTTCTTGTTGGTTGTTTTGGTTGAGTGTCTGTTTTGATGTGGTCACAGGTTTCAGCAGAGCATTCCTGAATCACAGACTTCAGGTGTTCTCCCTGTTCCCTGTGTGCTTTGCTTCTCCCGGAACTGCATTTGCCCAAGTGATGGTCCATCTTGCATACTTTCAGTATTTATTACTTTACTTTTAATACTTTTTATGTCTTCATTTTTAATATTTATTCCTTTTTTTACTTGTTGAGCCGGGTTTTTTGTTTGTTTGTTCGTTTGTTTCAGATCTTTGAGTGTTGCCACTTCATCTCTTCTTCTAATTTTGACTTAGGTTTTTTCACATCTTGTTTGTTTTCTCAACATGTTTAAGCATTTTTGTTTTCTGTTTATATCTTTCTGCTATGTTTTTTTTTATATATATTGTCTTTAAGGAAGTTACTCCCCTTGTTCTCTACCCTCCCTTCATTTCTTTATATGGCTTTCAGCTTCAGTACTTTTATATGAAATTAGTTTTTTAAACTTTGAGGTTCAGATAACTTTTCTCACTTGATAGTTCTCTTATTTTTGTGTGGTTTTGTTGCAATACCAGGGATCAAATCTACGGGTGCTCTGTCACTGAGCTACCCGCCCCAACCCTTTTTATTTTGACTAAGTTGCTGAGGCTGCCACAGTGCCCAGCTTTTGTGGGATTTTTTTTTAATGTAATGCTTGTTATGATATTTCCTGCCTCTGATTCTCTCAGGACCTTCTTTCTTTCATTCCTGTTGTCCCTCTTCTGCTCAACTTTTAGCACTTTCTCCTTTCTGTAGGCTCTGCCCTAGAAAAGAGCCCAAATTGGTGAGATTTGAGAAGTCAGATGCTTAGGTTCCTCGAGCCCCTTGAACCCCTTGCCATCAGAGGGACCAAAACCCCACCAGTTTTACTTCTGTTTTCACATTGACCTACCTTGCTTTCAGGGATTATCTTTTGGTCTAATTCCAGAAGCCATGCTCCTTCCAGTAAATTACTCTGCCTTCCTTAAACTGTCAAATTTCCCAGGTTTAATAAAAGTAAAGTTGAAGGTTCGTCTTGAAATGTTTCCATAGAATCCAGCTAAAACGTATACCCTGAACTAGTCATTCTGGACCAGAAAAGTCACCCAGTCACTCTGAGAACATCCTCATCCTGCTCCCTGTACATATCATGCATTACCATGACATGTTTTCCTCCTCATTGAAAAACTGAAGGTCAGCTTTGTGTGTTACCTTTTTTCCAGTGGAGATCCTTCAGGGTTTGGTGAGTGGAAGCCTAGGAGGTATACTTGGGCAAGCCATCAGCAGCCCTGTTGAGCAAGAAGTCATGGCTGGCCCTATTTCTCTGCCCCGGAGAGCAGAGACCTTTGGAGGGTTTGACAGCCATCAGATGAGTGCTTCCAAAGGTAAGCACTCCTTGACTCTCCCACACAACTAAAAATGACTTGTATTCTGGTAGCTCCATCTTGTCTGTCCTATTTAATCAATAAATGTTTTAGTGGCATTCTAAAACACTCAGTCATTGGGCTGGGGATGTGGCTCAAGCGGTAGCACGCTTGCCTGGCATGTGAAGGGTGCTGGGTTCGATCCTCAGCACCACATAAAAATAAAATAAAGATGTTGTATCCACTGAAAACTAAAAAATGAATATTAAAAAATTCTTTCTCTCTCTCTCTCAAAAAACAAAAACAAAAACTCAGTCATGTTCATTTTGACTAACAAAAAATTTTCTTCTGTGATCTCAGCTAAGCTATAGCCAAAGAAATAATAATATAGATTGAGCATCTCTAACACCCAAATTCAAAATCCAAAATCCAGAACTTCTAGAGTGCTGAAATGATGCCACAAATGAAAAAATCCACACTTAGTGGATAGTCAGAACATAGACATGCTAAAAATATTGTATAAAATTACCTTCAGTCTGTGTATAAAGGTATACATGAAACAAATGAATTTTGTGTTTTGGCATGGTCCTGTTCTCAAGATAACTCATAACATGCATATATCCCAAAATCTGAAAAAAAAAAAAAAAAAAAAAAAACCCAAAGTTCAAAACATTCTAATCCCATGCATTTAGACAAGGCAGGGATATTCAACCTTACTTCTTTTTCCTTCCTGCTTCTAGGGGTTTTGCATGAGTGAAATTACTAATAATGGTTTAGACTCCAAGTAGATTTTCCTTTGGAGGACAGGGGAAGTATTAATACAATTCAGAAATATCATATCCCTAAATTATCTATATCATATTCTTTGCTTGGCTAGTCTCTTTCACAACTTAAAAACAGCTTTGTTTTTTATTTAGGAGGCGAGAAGGAAGAAGGAGATGATGGCCAAGATCTTAGGAGAACAGAATCAGATAGTGGTCTGAAAAAGGTATTTATTTCTAGAACACATTATATCTGAACCTCTTTGGCACTTTCCTCAGAATTCAAGACTTTTAAAATTATTCTACTTTAATCTTGTTTTGTATGCTTGACTTTCTACTTTTAGTAAAATTTTTATTTTGAGGGAAAGCACAGTATTAAAAAAGACTATACAATTGAGAATCTCACATCAGTGGCGCTTTGTCCTCCCTGGTTTAGATTTATTTTAGAGTGTAAACACTTTGTTTACATTCTTAATTCCACCATCTTTCTGCCAGGACCAGTTTCATTAAGAGGTTTGTTTTAGCCTCCCCAACAAACCTGATCTCTTTATATGACTTCAATAATAAATAGTTGAACCTTAGAACTATACTACCTTCCAGTGAGAGTAGAAAAAAATAGGAAACTACAGTGTAACTTAGAAACACATTGCATATAACTTTTGCATCAAGATCATCATTTTTAAAATGTGTATTTTTTGTTTTAAGGGTGGAAATGCTAACCTGGTATTTATGCTTAAAAGAAACAGTGAGGTAAGGACATTATGAACTATATAAAAGAATATGTATTTCTAATCATTGTTAAGAATATTCTTTTTTGTTTTGCTGTTATAAACAAACTAACTCCTGGCTGTAATCTATTTATGAAAACCATACAATTGTCCATTTCCTCTGCCATTTCCCCGGCCTTAGGCACTATCTTGGAATTTGGCCAGTGAAAGTATTGTCCTAAGGCTATTTCCAATTCTCTGTCCTTAAGAGCTTCTTGCTTTTCTTCAGCTTTCTCTACACAGGACTGTGAAGCCCTATTGGTGATTTTCTTTAGTCCAAGTTCACATAGTACAATTTGTAGTAACGTTTCCTATAACACAAACCTTATCCCAAAAGTCAAAAGTCTGAACGTGGGAATTTAACTTACTGCATAGTAATATTTTCCTCTTTCAAGAACTAAAGTTGAATTTGCTTCTTTGAACACTGTCTTTCATGCATTATGGTATGTGAAGGAGCCAAGTAAAGTAGCCTTAGGGTCCTCCCAGGTGGAAGTCTGACCCTGATGCTAGTCTCCTGTAACTGCCCTCAGCTGGGCTCTCTGCCTGACCCTGCAGGGTACCAGCACTGCTGTCCCTCAGACCCTCCCTGACTCCTTTGGATAAAATCAGCTTCAGAGTCACAGCTGTGTCCAAGATTAGCTTATTCTGAACCTCTACCTTTGTGGGTAAGCAGATTAGACTCAGATAAAGTGATAGTAGCTTCTTTTTGTGGGCGGGGGTGACGTACCAGAGATTGAACCTGGGGCATTTAACCACCAAGGCACATCCACAGTATTTTTAATTGTTTTTTTATTTTGAGGCAGGGTCTTGCTAAGATTACTAAGAGTTTAGTGAAGTTACCAAGGATGACCTCAAACTGTGATCCTTCTGCCTCAGCCTCCCAAGTCACTGAGTTTACAAGCATGCACCACCACACCTGGTTGTGATAGTTGGGTTTTAGGGAGCACCTCTCAAGGATATTCTTTTAGTTTCTGCCTTCTTGCATTTAACATAAGAGCTTAAATCCCTACAGAGCTTCATTTTGAATTTTTAAGTTAAGGGAAATCATTCCTCCTCACCCCTCCCTCCCACCCCCCAAAATGAACGCTCTTGTATTTTGTTTGTTGGCATAAAGTCTAATATAGCAGTCACCTGAATGCATCCTGTTTGTGTTTATTCCTGAAGTGGCATGAACCTGGGCCTGAGGAGGTTGCTGACTCTATGTCTGCTACTTGAAAACTAGCTGCTAGTTGATTTTTCCATTCGGCAACTTCTTCCCCTATACTTAGTGAGAGAAGTCAGAGATACTACAAGACTACTTTGTTTTTGAGGCATTCCAGTATAAAGTACATACTATAGTGGGCAGCTAGGACCCAGCAGATCTTCTGTCTTTCTAGAATAACTTAATAAGGAATAAAAACTATTTTGAAAATAACTATGCTTAGTAACTACGTTTTGGGGTTTTGTTTTTAAATTTATCTAATAACTATAATCCCACCACTGAGTAATAACTTGTGATAAATGTTTGGTGTTTATATTTCCAACATTTTCTTCTATTTGATATGTCTCTGTGTATGAGTGTTGTGGAAATAGTTTTATACAATTTGTATAAGTACCTCTGGTTTTGTCCTCTTTTTTCTCTCAACACATCCTAGAAGCATTTCCCAAGGCATGTTTGTACAAAGCCTGGTATTGAACAGCTACATATTAATCAGTGTATCATGTACCATAATTTATTTAATCTTCCTAGTATTTATTTCTTTCTCTCTCTCTCCCTCCCTCCCTCCCCCCCCCCCATTTCTCTCTCTCTTTCTCTCTTTTAAATTTGGGTCAAGGTCTCTAACTTGTGATCCCCTGCCTCCCAAGTGTCTGGAATTACAGGCATGCACCAATGTGCCCAGCCCACTTTTTTTTTTTTTTAAATAATGCAGCCAGGAACGTCCTTGTACATACACTCTTTGCATAGTTTTTTCATTATTTCATCAACATGCCAGATTGCTATCTGAACTGTTACATGATACCATACTCTATTCCTCAGTAGAATCCACTTTTTAATCTTAATTTCCCCAGCATGGATGTTAGCATTTTTTAAATTAACATTTTGTTGGTTTGATAAATCCAAGTTTCATTTATTTTATTTTGCATTTATTTAATTTCAAATAAATTATTAATTATTGTTCTTATGTTCGTGCTGGAGATTAAACCTAGAGCTTCAGACATCCTAAGCAGCACTCTGCTACTCTCTGAGCTATACTCTCAGCCCCTGAATTGCTGCTGATATTGTATGTAATTGACCATTGTATTTCTTTGGTAAATTGCTGGTTTGTGTTTCTGGCCCATTTTTGTACTGGGTTGTTCTCTTTTTTTTTTTTTTTCTTTTTAATCTTAGTGATTTATGAGAGCTTTTTGTAAATCAAAGATTTTTTTGCATTTAAATTTGTGTTAAAGTTTGTCCTTCATGTTTGTGTGTGGTTTCTTTCATTACTTTGATGTTGAAAAAGCCTCCCCTATAGCTCTTTTATGGTTCTGTTTTTACCCTTAATATATTCATCTATTTGAATATTTTTGTGTTGTGAACCAAGGTCCCAACCTAATGATTTCCAGAAATTTGGCCGCTTTTCTCAGAAAAATTAATTGGATTTCCTTTCCTTCTCTGGCAATTAGATACACTACATATATACTCAATTCTTTTTTTTTAATTTTTTTTTTTTTTTTTTTTTGGCAGGAGGGAGGATACTAGGGATTGAACTCAGAGGCACTCAAATACTAGGCCACATCCCCAGCCCTATTTTTTATTTTATTTAGAGTCAGGTCTCACTGATGTGCTTAGCACCTCACCATGGCTGAGGCTGGCTTTGAACTCAAGATCCTCCTGCCTCAGCTTCCCAAACTGCTGGGATAACAGGCATGCACCACCATGCCCAGCTATATACTGAATTCTTAGGATTCGTCCTTAGACTTTCTATTCTGTTACATTGGTCTACATATCATTTTTGCCAGTCATTTTTAATAGTTGAAGCTTTATGATACATTTTAATAGAAGTATCTTGTTGTATTGTAAGGATGTCACGCCATCTGAAATTCATGAAGTCATTTTGTTCCTTTGCAGCAGGTTGTCCAGAGCATTGTTCATCTCCATGAACTCCTCAGCACCCTGCAGGTACATGCCTTCATCTTCTGTCTGTGCACTTTCTTGTTTAGAGAACAAGAGAGATTTTTGTTGATCTGAATTTTGAGGTTTTTGTATTGCTTTATGAGTAAATGGGAGCCTCGACCTAGAGAAGACTGGCTCTTAAGGTGAGGCTTACAAAATCCAGTGGTTGGAGCACCATCAACCTTCCAAGACTAGAATTGATGAACAGCTGGTTGTCTGTGGGTCCTGCTTAATGACACAGGGTGCTTACATGAACTTAGGAGAGCATTTCACTCCAGATAGTCTCTAATTGTAAAGTTTCCACTTCCATACCTCTGTGTGCTGTTATATCCTTGAATCCTGCTCATTTCCTTCCTTGAAGAGTCAACCTCCCACCTGCAGTATATACATACTCTCTGCGCCCTAGGGATGGAGACATATAGAAGTGACTCTAGAAAGTATTTGTCGTTCATATTTTATAACTGTCCAAAGTAATTCTAGAGCATCTTATTATCATATATCAGACCCTTAAAACACAATGGGAGGGAGGCTGGGATTGTGGCTCAGTGGTAGAGCACTTGCCTAGCACATGTGAGGCACTGGGTTCAATCCTCAGCACTACATAAAAATAAATCAATAAAATAAAGATACTATGTCCATCTATAGCTAAAAATATTTTTAAAAATGGGAGGGTCAGTTTCTCATAGTGCCCCCTGGTATGAAATCAGCAGGATGCTGCTCTTCTGGGTCAGAGTTGCATGGCTGTCTGCTGTGTGCTTTCCTCAGGGTGTGGTGTTACAGCAAGACACCTACATTGAGGACCAGAAGCTGGTGCTGAACGAGAGAGCACTTACTAGGAGCTCATCCCGCCCCAGCTCCCTTATCGAACAGGAGAAGCAGCGCAGCCTGGAGAAGCAGCGCCAGGACCTGGCTAATCTCCAGAAGCAGCAGGCACAGCACCTGGAGGAAAAGCGCAGGAGGGAGCGTGAGTGGGAGGCCCGGGAGAGAGAACTGCGGGAGCGAGAGGCTCGACTGGCTGAGCGCGAGGAGAAGGTGCAGCGCGGGCAGCAGGACCTGGAGAAGGACCAAGAGGAGCTCCAGCAAAAGAAGGGAACATACCAGTGTGACCTGGAGAGGTTGCGTGCTGCCCAGAAACAGCTGGAGAGAGAACAAGAGCAACTGAGGCGAGATGCGGAACGGCTCAGCCAGAGGCAGATGGAACGGGACTTCTGTCAGGTAATGAGTCTCTATCCAGCCAGGAGAGGGCTTTTCCTTACCTGTACTGGGAAAGTCACGTAATGGCTGACATTCTTAACTAAGCATCGTTTAAAAAGCAAGCAGAGAGAGAATCCCTGTTTTTACAGTCTTTGCTCTACTCTGAGATGGGGCTGGGGAAGAAGTATCTTTATCTGCTTTTTGCATCTTTAGGAAGTTGAAGAAGAAGATGGACATGTTCAGGGGTTAGGCCAGGGAAGTCAGTGAACCCTTTGAACTCACTTGAACTTCCTCAGCCAGCACCAAAATGGGCTAAGTAAGTAGCCTCAGCACATCTGCGAGAATAGCAGTCAGCCATTCAGGATTTGGGGAGCAAATCCTCTGTCCTGTGCCACATGAGAAACCAGGCATGGCGTTCACATAAAGGAACTTGTAACCTGCTAGAGAAACACCAAGGAAACCCCAGAACATGCAGTGCTGTGGCCAGGAGACAGCAGTAGATGGCTATCTGCACAGATTTGCTTGTTTGGGGTGGTGAGACACCTGGACTCTCAGGGCCTGATTCGTCCTGTGCTGCTGTTGAAGACCTTTCCTCTTTGGTAGCTGCTGTTTACATGGAGAGGTTTTCAGTTGTTCAGCATACTGCCTCCCAACTTTATCTCAGTGATGGTCCACAGTTTTTCTGGAATATGGACACTTGTGCCAGATAGAAAGCCTGGGTGTGCACAGATCTCCTCATTTTAAAACTCATGTTACCCAGTTTCTTTGAGTGATTGACATGGGACCATGAAAGAAAATTGAAGAGGCATCTTCCAAAGTGGGGACAGTGGTCACTTTCTACAGAAGTTTTCAGACATATGGTAGGGAGCAAGAAATGACTCTGTTGTTTTTTATGACCCAGGGATGGATTCCACCCCCACCCAATAAAATCAGCACAGCCTTGAGAACAGAAGGTTCCCAGGCAACTGAGATCCAATGGCTTTATCTCTGGTTTAACCTTTGACTAGGATCAGTGTAAGCCCAATTCATTTTACTTACCCTCTAACATGGACAGATCTGTAATCTCTGCTGTGAAATAGCTAGATCCTTATGTAAGTCAGTGTTGAGATAGGCAGCTGTGCTATTTCCTCAGGGAGTAGCAGTTCTCTCCTAAGCTGCCCCTTCAGAGAGGTACTATTAATCCTTTATGATACTGACATGTAGAATAGAAATATTAATGGTATCAAAAGTGATATTTTTAACATGTTCATGAATACTGACTACTTGGAGGAAAGCAGCGAATGAGCAGTTCTGAATCTTTGGACAGAACTCTACATAGCCAGTGGGAGTGGGTAAACACCAGTTGGATCCAGCCAGTAACTATTGAATGGGGACTAGGGCTGCTGATGGTCTCCAGCTTAAAATGCCTTCTCTTGAATATGTGCAGGTTTCACATCAGCACACCAAGCTGATGAGGATCCCATCCTTCTTTCCCAATCCTGAGGAATCCTCACTGCCATCTGCACCTTCAGTAACCAAAACAGGATCATTGGACTCAGAACTTTCAGTGTCCCCAAAAAGAAACAGCATCTCTCGGACACACAAAGATAAGGGGCCCTTTCACATACTGAGTTCAACCAGCCAGACAAACAGACTACCAGAGGGACAGAGCCAGGCCCCATCGTGCACCTCCACCCGCCTGTTTGGGTTAGCTAAGCCAAAGGAAAAGAAGGAGAAAAAAAAGAAGAACAAAGGAAGCCGCTCCCAGCCTGGTGGTAAGTCACCCATATCCAGTCTTCCTCTGGCCATAGTATCCATATTCTTAAAAAGGGGAGATTTTAGTGACATGAGGGTTTAAAAAGGGGATACAGTTCAGATGTATGAAAGCCAAGCTTTCATGCTCCTGAGCCCACTTGCTAAGAATATTTGAGCAATGAGTGTATAAGAACCCCTTGCTGTGTGGCACACCCGTGCCCAGTAGAATGAGATTTCATTTTTGTAGCATTCTCCTCATGAGGAAGTAGGACTTGCCCAAAGGAAGTGATTCAGGTCCTCCCTTTGTAGGCTTCATCCATTAACTGGTAAAAAAAAAAAAAAAAAAATAGCATCAGATGGTATAGTCCTCAAGTGACTGTATAAAGTAGGTCCTGCAAGCCCCTAAGAGAAATGAGGAAACTAGGCTCAGATTAACTAATGCACCAGCAGTCAGAGAGCCTGTGGCTGAGCCGTGCCAAATGTCTCCCAATCATACGCAATGTTTGCCCTGAATCCTTTTCTGTACCTTCCATTAGAATTGATCTTTCCCTTTTGTAGGCCTGTTTATAAACTCTAGTGATCATGTAAGTTATGGGGATAAGAATTAGTGAAGAAATCAATAAGGAGCTCGCTTACTACATGAGTGTTGAAGCCCCATTTATAGAAAGTGAATTAATTGTCCACAAAGCCCCTGTCACCTGCTGCATCACAGAGGAAGTGAAATGAAAAGGGTAGCTTTTCCAGGATTTCCTTGTCATTCCTGGCTTTACTGTTCCAGATGGTCCTGCTTCAGAAGTATCAACGGAAGGTGAAGAGATCTTCTGCTGATCTTATCCTCTCTGCCGAGGCAGCTGCCTACTGACTGGCTGTGGTGCCTAGCACCACCTCTCCTGTTGCCGCAGCGTGCTCAAGTCCCTTACGCTGGATGCCTACAGCTTTTCAGCATCCAGTCTTCCTGGTCTTCCCCAGGTCCTGGACAAGAACAGATTGTCTGAATGTCAGGGTGGGGAAGGAAACCCAGATTCCACTTCATCCATTATTTGTGACTGCCCAGGCTCACGGGTAGGGCTGGCCCTACTCAGGTTGTTACACCAAAAACAGTGGCCCCAGAAGTACAGGCAATGGTTTGGGACATGTCAGGAATTCCTAACAGCTTGAAAGAGTGTTTCCAAATGAGCTCTGAAACTCTGCCTTTTATTTGGGGGAACAAAACCAAAATCAAAAAACAAACTGACCAGATGGCACATGGTTATTCAGTACTTCATCCTGTTATCCTAATAGTTGGAGTTCCCTTTAAACCACCCAGTGCACACACCACCCCGTTTTTGCATGTATTTCTCATTTTATTTTGGAAGGGATAACAAGCATTTGTGAAACCAGTGAGAGAAGACTTGACATGTATAAAAGGTACCTGATCTGTACCACCTTTATCTCATTGCCCCAGACTTAAAAAAAAAAAAAAAAAATCCAGAGGAGCTGGATGGGGCCGCGCACACCTATAATCCCAGCAACTCGGGAGACTGAGCCAGGATGATTGCAAGGTCAAAGCCAGCCTCAGCAACTTAGCAAGACCCTGTCTCAGAAATAAAAAGGGCTGGGGATGTAGCTCAGTGATTAAGCATCTCTGGGTTCAATACCTGGTATTAAAAAAAAAAAAATCCAGAAGAAATATACTGGCTATAAGATACTTGCCTATAGATTCTAGGCACAGAGAAGCCTCCTGTGTACTATAATCTGTGTGGTGACACTTTTTGGTTGTCACTGACCACCCAGAATAGCCCTCATAAGGGCTCCCCCAGGGCAGCTGCTGTGTCTTGGTCCTCCCTGTGGGAGAGCACGTGCCCTGTCAGCAGCACCCACCCCAGAAGCCACCACCCGCTTGGCTGTGCCAAGGCTCTGCGAGGTTGTCCTCCCAGCACACACACTGGGATGGCTGGCTGATAAGTAGGTTCTGGCAAAGGGGATAAGCCTACCTATAGCAGTTTTCAGCAGCGGGGACTGAGAAGGGGGTCTGTACCAGGCAGTGGCTGGGAATACTCATGTCCTCTTAGAAGATCTTGTCAGAACTCGGTTTTCTAAAGAATATTTTTAAATCTAAGGTTGCTAATTATGCTTTGCCCCTTGAAGATGTCACAATGCTGCCTGGTTTTCCTTCTCTCCACTGTTCTGTGTTTGCTTGAGGCTTTCCCTGCTGTTACATGCTAGACAGATCATTGGTAAGGTTTCCCTTGAGGCCCCAAATACTGCCACCTTGGTACTCCCCATGGAGGAGACCCGGAAAATTCTGTGCTTCAGATGTGGCATACAGTTCTTGCTTTTTGCCCCTCAGAAGCATGTGGCTTTGAACATTCTTTTAAAAAAAGCAAACACGAATCTAACTTGGTGCTTGTTGATGAATTGCAAGCTGGCCTTGCAGATGGAGATATTTATCTTTCAGTTTATTTGAAAGAGGTCTGGTTTAGAATTTTTAGCCTAAATTTTATTTATTTGTGTGTGTGTGTGTGTGTCTCTGTGTGTGTGTGTGTGTGTGTTGTGTTTTGTTTTTGTTTTTAAGGTGAACCAGTACTAGCCCAACAGTTTATCTAGTCAGCACAGAGAATGAAATAGCAGGTGGTGCTGTTTATTTGTGGCTGGTTGGCTTTCCAAGTGCCTTGAAGGTCCAGAAGAAAACTTAGGGTTGGGGCAGGGCTATGGCCCTTCCTCTCCTCCACTCATTCTTTTATTGATGTTGTCTTCCTTGTTTAGGAATTAGGAAACTTTGCTACCTATGAATTTCCTTTGCCTGTTTTTGTCATAGAAGAATTCTAACTTTTAAGAAACAAACTTCTAAGACTAAAGCCAGCTAATTTTTCTATTGAAACCATGATGTACCTCCCCAAAGACTCTAAACAGCAAAAAGTATTTTCCTCCCATCAGTTCACATATATAGCTGAAGCCTCTCCTGACTTTCCTCAGAGACACCACAGTGTCCTTATCTCTGGCCCACCTGGCCTTCCCAGGAGAGCAGTCTTTAACCAAGACCTCTGGTTCTTTCCCATTAGGTAGGACAGATGGTCCTACTCTCCATATTTGAAATGAAAGTGCTGATCAGATTTGCTCAGTCTTCCAAAGATCACTTTGGATTCTGTAAGTTACTGTGCAGCCTCACACAGCTTGATTTCAATCTTCAGGTATAGTTTACTCCTTACTAGGTATAACATCTAGCTTGCTTTGGTCTATTAGTGGTTGTTTTAAAAAACATATTTCACCTCTGCCCACACCTAACTCAAAAATAGTGTGGTCAGGTTCTCATTGGACAAATTGGGAATGAGAAGAAAAAAAATCCCCTGAATTCCCCTACGTCACCCAGTAACCTGCTGGGAATATAGAAAGAGAACCACTTACCAAGAGCCGTGCTCTCACATGCAGACTCCATCTCTCTTCTTTTTTTGAAATTGGCCTCGAGGGGAATGTTGTGTTTGGGGAGTGACCTGGGATTGCTGCTGCTTATGCTTTTGCTTTCAACCTTGAGAACTACTCTAGCTGCTATGTGTAGGTTTCTCTCCTGTGAAAAGAAGTGGTTTTCCAGGGACCACAAGTATTTCCCACACTAGTTCCCCACAGTAGGAGCATTAAATTAAAGAAAGCAGATGCCTGAAATTATGGAATTTCAAGGGATGGATGGAATTACTACCCAGAATCCCCAGGTTTCCTAAAAGGAGACCACATCTTCTCTCAAAAATTATGATCATCTCAGTAGTTGTCATCCCATTTGGGTGACATGCACTTTAAATGCGCTCTCATCAGTTGGCACCGTTTTTGAGACAATTAGGTGTGAACTGTTTTCTTTTTAGAAAAAGAAGAGGGTTGAAAACATGCAAGTTGCCACATCCAACCTTTGCCAACATTCCCTGTACCCTGTGAGAGCCATCTTGTGGGGAAGCATTAACTCCTCATCAAGATGTTTTTAAAAAGGTACGGACCTTGCCTTCTTTTCTCTCCCATGTCTCAGGGTTATGCCACTAAATGCTATCCCTTTGCTAATTTTCTCCCTTGTTTGTTATCTTCCCAAGGCCTTGGTGGTGGTGGTGGTGGTGGTAGTAGTAGTAGTAGGCAGCACATGTTTTTGAGACCCTTGGGGTTTTGTTTGTTCCTTTGTTGTGGGGATGGTGTTGATATACAAGGGCTTAAATAGCCCTACCTTAAATAAAGGATGGAACCATAAGTTTTGTAGGTCAGAATTTGATTCAGAAATCACTCTCCATAAAAGTACTTTATAATTCATTCTTTTGTTTCTAAGGCTCTTTTTCCAGCTCCAGTTCTTTCTTCCCAAGGATTTTGGTATTTGCATGACAGTTGTATCCGTAGGACAGTCAAGCCCTGGGAGTGGTAGATAGATGGACAGTCCTAGTAAGTGGTCTTGGTGGCCAGGAAGGTGACTCCAAGATGACCCCAGACACTGCAGAAGGGTGTTCCCCTCTGGGCCTGGGTGCCATTTGCATATGGAAGCCTACAAATGACCTGATCCTTATTCAATAGTACCTCCGGTGGTCCCCACCAGCCCTGCTGCTCTCCCTCACCCTTCCTCAGAGATTTGAGAGGGCAAAGAGTTTGTTTGGGTTTTGTTCCTAATTTTTTTTTTTTTCATTATAGCATAACATTCCTAGTTAACCAGAGCCTTGGAATCTACTACCTGCTGGCCAGGTTTTGAAAAGTATTTTAATGCTGCCATAAAAGGAAGGTGGAGGGGCGGGCGGGAAAGGCCTGCTCACATACTCATATATTTTAATTTGTCAAAAAAAATGGGCAGGCCATGAATTATTTCTCCATTTCACTGAGATGGGTGGTCCTTATTGGCTGAGTGTCCACTACCAGAAGCGGATGACCTCCCTAAACCAGGTGGGAGCCACTGTGCCAGGGCCCTCCAGACCTCCCCCTAACATGAGCTGTCCCCTGCCTTTCCCCACCACCTGACAGATGGGTCCTCCATGCACTGATGAGGGACAGCCCAGTCTGTCTGCCTATGATCCAGGTCAGCCTCGCTGTGTGCACTGCAACACCAGGCCCTGCAGAGGGCGCCTAGGACACACCTGGCACCTCTGCTCGCCATGGCTGTTTCAGATGCTGTATGAACACTTCTGTGCTAACTCCTATTAAATAAAAAGGTGGGTTAAAACCCTAATGCTGTACATTAATTTGTAATTATGTATAAAAGTGAAGCAGGTTTAAACTTTAAAGATTTTTTTTCAGTGTGTTTTCTGGAATTTTGCCACAGCATACTGGCTTTGTATTTTATTTATCTTTCTAGTTACTGGCTTTAGACTCTTGTAAAAGTTCTCCTCAGCCCTTTCAAAAAAATAAATTTCCATTGAAGTCTTGATTGTTGCTGGGATTTGTTTCTTGTCTTGGGTTCCTGGTAAAAGAGGTACTCACCCCCTCCCAGCTCTGAGGAGAGCCTTTTCCCCAGCAGACAAAAGGTTTATTTCTATACCTTTGGCACAAAGCAGTGAAGAGGACAGTTTGACCCTCTCCTGGAGCCAGACCCAAATCATGAGGGTGACTGATCTGCCCTGAGGTCAGAATGGAAACTTATTTCCATTTAATCAATGCAATCCAAGTGTTCCATGGTTTTCAGTCTACTGTCTTCAAAGTTCCTTTACCTTTCTTTGCCAAATTTTTCCAACCCATCCCCAAATGAGCAACTGCCAGAACTAATTCAAGAAGAGAACTTCCAGTTTGCATGTAGCTCCATAGGGATTTGTGGGGTCTGGTCTCAGAAGGCTGGTGGGGGTGGGGAGGGGGAGACTCCAGGAAACTACTGAGATGCACCATGTCCAGCGGCACTGGCTTCCTACCTCTCTGAGTCTGAGCCTACTGGAACTGGCCCTCTGATGCAGAATACATGGCAATGTTGCCTGGAATCCTGGCTCTGCCCCTCCTCACCCCAACAACCAAAGAGTCCTGCCAGACTGTGACGGGTAGTCCCTTTTTCCATGAACTTGGAAGTGCACAGATTTCTTCACAGAGGCTTTTGTATCCCTGGCAATAGCCGCCTCTCCTTGAGGCAGGGGAACACTGGTCCCTTTTCACCCACTTCTCCGCCCTCCACTGTCACTGCAGCTCCAGCAGGACCCTCCCCCACTGAGCTATCCAGCTGGTCCCTTCTGTCCCACCCCCATCCAACCCAGACACCTCAGCCCGGCAAGAGGAATGGTTCCCATGGCCTCCCTCCTGGCTCCCCACTGTCGTTGGTTCTGAGCCAGACAGGCTCTGTCTGGGAAGCAAAAGGGGCAAGAAGGTTTCATTCTTCCCTTCCAAAAGAACAACAGAGGCACAGAGCACAGAGGGCTCCAAGGATCCTAGATGACTGGCCATTCAGTGTGGGTGTGAAGTCTCGCCTGCCTAAGAAGCGCTGCTGTGCCCCGGGCCTCTGCGAGCCCAAACCTGCCAGTATGAAAATACCCCATCCCAAGGGAAGGTGCTTGGGCTGGGGGTGGCCATCCTTCTATCTGCATGAGGTCTGTAGGCAAGGGTCTGCCCAGAAAGTGGGTAATCTAAGCAGAGGGAGAGAAATCTAAGCTAGAAAGACAAAGGGACCCATAAAGAGCTTGCAGGAGAGGAAAGCTGTGCAGTCTGCAGGTCCTATAATTTCCTTTCAAGCAGCAACAGAAGCAGAGCTGAGCTGCAAGAATAAAATTAACTCCCTTCACAGTGGGTGACCCCTCACTTCATCCCCAAAGCAGCCTTGTTGCCTGGGGACCACCTTCCAGTCCCATCCAACTCTGCTCTCCCACCCCTGTGGGTGTCTTTCAGTCCTGAAAGGAGTGTAAGTGGGGAAGGGGGCCCCGGCTTAGGAGGAAGTGGTGTGTGCCTCAGATTTCTGGAATGTTGGCCACAGCACCCCACTGACTTTCCATCTCTGCTCCAGTTTGGTGCCCTCAGCTGGCTCCTCCCCATCTCCTGCATCTACCATTCCCAGCTGCCCTGAGTATCCAAGTTACAGCCCCCAGTCCCCAGCAGGCCTCCTCCTTTTATAAGGTAATCCTACAGCTGTAAATAGTTCCCCAGGTGTGGGCTTCTCTCTCCAGCTGCCTTGGGCTACTTTCCTTCTTCCTGGGGAAACTCTTTACCCTTAGGAGATTAAAAAAAAAAAAAGGAAGGGGAAAAAGGCCTTCCCACACACTCGTATATTTTAATTTGTCAAAAAACAGGCATGAATTATTTCTCCATCTCACTGACAAATGGGTCTTCAATGCACTGAGGAGGGAGGCCTCAGTGGGAAAACCGATAGGCCTGAGACTCCTGAACAACCAGACCTGCTTTTCCTCTTCCTCCCTGTTACCTTGCCCTCCAACCCCTGAACTTCCCACCCCTCTCCAGGCTTACAAGTCCAAAATGGACAGTTTGTTTCATGTGTGGCCTTGATCCTTGCAGTCCAAAGGAGGTCATCTGAAACAACACTGCCTGCCCTGACATGAGCTAGCCCAGCAGTGAGGGTCTTGGGAGAGGGCCACTGGTGCCCATGTGGTCCAGGAGGACAGTCTGAGGAGGCCAGGGAGTGAATGACAGCCATCACAAACTTTGGAGCAGAGGGTCTGGGTTCCAACTCCAGTGCTGAGCAGACAAGTGAGTGGCCCTTCCTTCCCTCCTCCTTCAGAGCAGACTGCATCCAACTTGAGGTCAGCGGTGAAGAGGTGAATGTAGGAGCTTGGTGCAAGTCCCCTCTGGCCCTCACTTGGCTCAGCTTTACTGTCGCTTCTTTTAAAACAGCTTCCCAGACAGCCAAGGGAAACCTCCTCTCTCTCTGTCTGCCCCTTAGCTGGAGCTGGCATGGGCAGACCTGCTCAGTCTTGCTGCTGCCTGAACCTCTCCCCAGTTGGCTTCAGGCTACAGAAGCTGAGCCCCTGCCCCCCCACCCACCCACCCCCGCCAAGAAATGGGCGGAGATCTCCTCCTCCTGCCTGTATCTTCACTGCAGTCCTGGGTTCTGGAAATAAAGAACAGGCAGGACTATGGCAGACATCTTAGAGTGACAGAAGTGACCACTTTTCTGCCAGCTGGGCTAGGTCTGAAACAGGAAGGTTCACTCCTGCTGGAGCCTCCAAGGGGACCTGGGTGGCAGCCTAGCCCCTCCACTAGAATCAATGGAGCACTGCCCCACCCGCCACCACAGGTCTTGTGGCTAAAGGTAGGTCAGGCAGCTCTGCTCCACCTAGAACCAGGGGACCAAGAGATCCCTCTCACCCTCTTCCACTGGCATGAGAGGGAAGACAGGTTGGGAGAGACAGAGACTCAAGTTCACACCATGTGTGATGCTAAGGTGTGTGATTAATCTTTTTGAGCTAGTCTCTCAGTATAATGAAAATAGTAGCACAAACCCCATAGAGTCAGGGAAAGAGAAAAAGCAGGAAGGGACAGAAAAGTTGAAGGCCTACCTCCTACAGCTTGGGAAATGTGTGTACAAGATGACCTGCCAGGTGGGAGCACTTAATCTGATGTCAAGGGACCCACAAGATTTCAGACCCATTTGGGTCAAAGAAAGCTTGCCAGTGTTCTGTCTGTGGGGAATGAGTTCACTGAACCTGGGGGCTCATCAGAGTGAGAAGGACTGGTGGAGGCCTCTCAGGAGCCTGCCCCCCCCCAATCACATGGGCCCCCATACCCTGGAGCGAGGGACTTGATCTCCCTACTTGTGGGGAAGGAAGACTGGATTTTCTCCTTAGAACAGTGCTTTCTAAAAGGCAGTCACTGAATCTCCTGCCTTAATATTATCTGGGCTTCTTGATGAAATGCAATTCCCTGGGCCCCACCACCCCAGCTCCAAATCAAAACCTGACGGGTGAAGCCAGGGAATTCGCATATGGAGCTAACACTCTGCATCAGAGGCCTTCTGAGGCCTGCTAAAGTTCCGGAGCAGAGGTGTGATCCTAATACTACCACAGGCAGAAGCAGGAAGGGTCAGGGGAGGGAGGAGACAGGAAGTGGAAGAAGTATCACAGGAGCTCATGGCCACCTTAGAGCAGGGAGGTCCTGGAGAAAGAGGTCCCTTCCATGGGATCCTGGTCTTTGTTTGTGCAACAATTCTGTAGATGTCCGTGAGCAGAGGTAGGAAGAGCAGAGCTCTGGGCAGGGATTAGCTTCGATTTCTTCATCTGGAGGGTAGGAATGGACAGCCTCACAGGGCTGTCACAATGATGAAGTGACAGGACTGAGCACAGGATAAATGCTCTGTAGATAGTTCTACCACTGATTGTGAGGCCTTGTCTCTGAATGGCTATGTGGCCTGCAATGCATCATGTCCACAAAATTGGGTGCCTGGTCTGGAGCAGTGGTCCTTAGCCTCAGCTGGCTGCACACTGGAGTCATGGGGGAGCTTCAAGCCTCACACTTCAGGCAAATCATACTGGAGCCTCTGGGGTGGGGCCCAAGTGGCAGGACTTTTTAGTACCCCCATGCAGCCGGGGTTGAGAAGCCCCAGGCTGTGTGATCCCCAGGCTGAGCCTCAGAGATCAGCGTCTATGATGCGGGTGAGGCACCCCCGCTCCTGTGTATCACCAACTGTCCTGATCCAGTGCAGCCAGCTCTTTGTCTGATGGATACCCGAGCTTTGCATTCCCAGGACTCCAGGCCTTAAGGGCAGCACCTCTCTCCCCAAGGCCTTGAGGCCTGGCAGAGCTGCCGAGCAGCAGGGTAAACATGAGACGGAATGAGACAGAAGCAGTGCCCATGGGAAGGGAACAGCCTGGGCAGGGCCTGGGCTCAAGGGAACACTCCAGAGGCCTCCAGAAGCAGCCCCACCTGCTCTGTTGGGCTGAGCTAACCTTGGGGACATGCAAGGCTCAGAGGATGGGGCTACCTATAGATCCTCCCAGGACTCCCGGCCATCTTCTGCCCTTTCCCAACCACCCTCCCTCCTGACCTGGTATTGGCCACCTTTGCAAGGGTATTATAACATTTAGGAGGTTTTGTTTCATATCATTGTGATTCATGTTCTTCTATGGTGGAAAAATTCTACTTTTCTTTCTTTCTTTTATGTATTTATTTGTTTGTTTATTTATTTATTTGGTACTAGGGATTAAACCAGAGGCACTTTAACCACTGAACTACATCCTCAGTACTTTTCATTTTTTATTTTGAAAAGCGGTCTCACTAAATTGCCCGGGCCAGCCTTGAACTTGTAGTCCTCCTGCCTCAGCCTCCAGAGTTGCTGGGATTTACAGTGTGTGCTGCTATGCTGGGCTAACCATCATTTTAAAATCATTTCTAAACATCTATTATCTCATTACCTGGAATAAACTATCTACCAACATTTCATGAAGATGTTAAAAAAATTATTGTTATATTCTACATAGAAATATTCTACTTATGACATTTCACATTTGCTTAGTACCAGGGATTGAACCCAGGGGTGCTAAACTACCAAACCACATCCCCATCCCTCTTTTTTTTTTTTTTTTTTTTTTTTGAGACAGGACCTTGCTAAGTTGCTGAGGCTTTGAACTTGTGATCCTCCTGCCTCAGCCTTCCATACCACTAGAATTACAGGTGTGTGCCATCACATTTGGCAACATTTCACATTTTTTAAATGAATAGTGGGTGCTTAATAATCTACTTATGGATAAAATATTGTTGGGAATTTATGTGTTTCCAAATTTTTACTCGTAAGGATAATATGCAGGGGCTCCTTTTATAATACTATTTTCCCCCTAAAACTCTTTTGAACAACCAGGTACCTCTTGTATATTTTTAAGTTGATCTCTAACCTGGTCTCTCAAGTTCAACAAAGTACAGTTGCTCCTCCACTTACAACGTGGCCACATCCCGATCAACCTAATGTAAGTTGAAAAAACTAAGTAAAAAAAAATGCATTTAATATATCTAAGCTACCAAATATCATAGCTTAACAAAAGAGTACCCACTATTCACCCTTGTGGTCGCATTGTTGACAGAGCACCACGCAGCATCATGAGAGTATCCTACCCCACATCATTGCCCAGGGAAAGACCAAATACAAAATCCCAAGAATAGTTTCTTTTTACTGAATGTATGTTGCTTTTGTATCATAAAGCCAAGAAACCATAAAGTTGAACTACTGCTATAAGTCAGGAACCATCTGTATAAAATTTAGAACACACTATTTACATGCTTCAAAGAAGATTTCAGTTGTTCAGTGTCTAGGAGATGCCCGCCGGGTAACCTAATTAGCAAAGTCAAAGCAATAAACCAATTGGCTGATTTGGAATTCAATCTCCATGGGGAAAAAGTTTGATTTTGTTTTAAAAATTTAACTGTTATTCTGCATCCCTAAGAATTGGATAGGGAGGGAGAAGGTAAATGGGCAGATGGGTAGGTGGGTAGGTGGGTGGACAGATGGATGAATGGGTGAGTGGGTGGACAGGTGGGTGTGTGGATGGGTAGATGAACCAAGTAACCAGATGGACATCTTTGTGTGTGCAACATTGGTAGGCACTTGTCAACTGAATTCCAAAAGGCACCGTCTACCCCAGTGTGTCAATCTCTTCCTCCAGTGCTGCCAGTTCTTAACATATCCCTTTGTGCCCCAGGAGTTTTTATCCTCTAGGCAGTGCAGGGAGTTTCAGGACAGGTCAGAGGAAAATCAGCTCTGTTGTGAAATGGAAGAAGGACAATTGAGGGAGGCAGATGGGAAGGAAGGAGCAGCCCCAGGCAGAGTCATTTTCTGGGGAAAGAGCTGCCAGAAAGGAAACATGCTGGAGAGTTCCAAAGGACATCTTCAGGTTGATGTCCTTGGGCGCTGGGCCACTTCCTCCTGATAAAGGGGCACCTTGGAGTCTCCCTGCTGTCACCCTGTCACAACAAGCATTTTGAGCCCAGGCTTTTACCAGAAAAGAGAAATGCCTCTGTACCTGCTAGCCTGACTCCTGCTTAGATAAGTCTGGACAAACCCAGCTCATGCACCGTGACCTTTTCACTCTCCTAGGAAGGATCCTCCACGCATGACCTGACCATGCAAAGCAATGGGCCAGAAGACTCATTGTTCAGCCACAGGCTCACCTGGACCTGGAGGAGACTGTCCCTGCCAATAGCCGCGGGAGCACACACACACACACACACACACACACACACACACACACACACACACACTCTTCCGGGATGCAGTCAGCCCCCCCACCCCTGCCCCAGGAGAAAAGTCTTAGAATCAGGAAGCCAAAGAATGGGTTTTTGTTTGTTTTAGCTCTGAACTTCCCAAGCAGGAACTGAGGTCCTTTGAACTCAGTGCTTAAGGCAACCATTCCCACAGGGTGGCTCATAATACAGAAAATTTGGGTCACAGAAGAAAGAGGAAACATTCATGACAACAAGAGGGAAGATATAGTCCCTGTGAGGAAGCTCATAGTTGGCTCTAGGCTTCCTGGAAACCAAGGCTAAAAGGGAAACATGTATTTCTAATGGAGTTTCCTTTGACTTCCCAGAGAAGTTAGATTGCTTTCTTGTCTCTAGTTTTGTTTTTTTTTTTTTTTTTCTAACACCATTTGTCAATGAAAACCTTATATGGGGTAAAGAAAGTGAACATTGTTAATGGAAATCTAGTGACATTTTTATTTACCCTACTCAGTTTAGTCCTTACAACAGCAATATTGGTATCTCTCTGTGTGTGTGTGTGTGTGTGTGTGTGTGTGTGTGTGTGTGTGTGTAAACAAATAAGGAATTGAAGCTGGAGGAGAAAAGGGACTTCCTAAGGCAGGTCATCTGCATACAAGGAGAGCTGGTGTCTGGACCATCCTGCCTCTCAGTGTGAGGGCACTATCCCCAACAAATGGAAAATGTCCTAAGGCCTAGCGAGGAGCACAAAAAACAGTGTCCTGTGAGGTCTAACCTTGACCCTTAGCAGAACTCAGACCTGTTGTGGAGAGCAGGATTGACAGGGACTCACTGCCTACAGAGAGGTCTGTGTGAATGAGAAAAAGGAAGCCAGGCTTGGTGAGTGGAGGGGTCCCTGGGACCCCTGGCACCCCACATCAGGTACAACCCACAGCAGCGCTGGGTTTTCTGCTATGGCTTTTAAAACCTCATTAGTCATTACCATCTGTGAGAAGTGGAGAACCTAGGAGTGGAAGAGACTGGCCCCTGGTGCCCTCTGGTCTAACTAGGAAGTAGTTTGGGGCCTGGAGCTGTAAGCCTCAGAGCCCTGGTGTCCATGCTACAGACAGAAAATGGACAGATGAGGGGCTCTCCCCATCTGACAGAGAAGCAACATCCAGAATATATGAAGGACTTCAAAAAGTTAACAAAAGAACAAATAATCCAACCAATAAATGATCTAAAGATCTGAACAGACACTTTCGAAAAGAAGAAATACATTTGTTAAGCATTTCCTCAGTTTCTTTAGCCATCAGGAAAATACAAATCAGGACTACAC
This sequence comes from Ictidomys tridecemlineatus, assembly GCF_052094955.1. Classification (NCBI taxonomy): domain Eukaryota; kingdom Metazoa; phylum Chordata; class Mammalia; order Rodentia; family Sciuridae; genus Ictidomys; species Ictidomys tridecemlineatus. Next base: position 139,738,904 of record NC_135481.1, on the reverse strand, counting down.
TGAGGTCATCATGTTAAGTGAGATAAGCCAGACACAGACAAGTATCGCGTGTTTCCTATCAAATGTGGAAACTAAAAAAAAAAAAAAAGAAGAAGAAGAAGAAGGAAGAAAGCAAAGGAAAAGAAACAAAGAGCCCTGAAAATAACGGGGGAAGAGAATGGAACCATGGGAGGAGAGAAGGGAGAGGACAGGAGCATTAGGAGGGGAAGGCTCCAACCAAGCATGCATGGAAACAACAGAGAAACCCGTGGTACTCAGAGTTAATATGTGTTAATAGCTACAGATTTTTAAATATCAGGACCAAGCTTAATAGCATATGCATACAAAACACCTGGTGCAAAGAACTGCTCATAGCTCCAGCTCTCAGGGCTGGCATTTGTCCTCAGTGCCATGGCCCAGAGGACACTCTGTCCTCTGTTCCCTCCCTGGTCCCAGTCCTGGTAGAGACCCCCAAGGGGCATTCAGAGATGTCTGAGCATGTGAGGGCTGTCACCTCTGGGGAGGACTGGCCCTCTGGGCCCAGGGAAGAGGACTGCCAACAGTCAGGGCCTGGAGTTGGTGCACCACAGATCAAATCATTGATCATGGAGCCCATGATATTAGAACAACACTCTTCTTCATGAGCTGTGGAAAGGACAGGGAAGTTGCCCAGCTCCACCCAATTCAACCCAATCAGTTTTTGAGCATCTAAAAAAACCAAAAACAAACAAACAAAAAACACTGCTCTTTTGTAGCTGCAGACCCTCAGAACTTTAGCTCCAGTCATCCATCCAGCCCAGCCCAAGGCCAGAACAAGGTGCCTCCAGTTAGGAGAACAGACCCTGAAACCAAGCTTCAGCTGCTGCCCTATTTGGCTCAATTTTTCTCTGAAGGCAACTCCTGGCCTCAACAGGCCCGTGTTTCAGTCAAAACATGGTGGGTGAGGGGAGGCCCTAAGCTAGAGGGCAGAGGCACCTGGGACACACGTGTTGCCCCCTGGCTCCAGGACCAAGGTCTACATCTCAGGACATCCTGATTTCTCAGCCAGAGCCTTAGACTGAGATGATTCATGAGAGGGACAGAGCTCACAAGGTCCTCCTTACTCCCTGAACTATTCCAAACCCAATGTGGATTTGAAGGAAAGAAATATGCATTTTCTTCTTCGAGCCCATCAACAACCCCTCTCAGCAGGGCACCAGCCTTCTTTAACAGAAACAACCCAGAAAGAGACTCTTACCCAAAGTCAGGCAGCTAGAGATGGATGAAGCCAGATCTGAATCTAGATCTGCTTGGCTCCCAGGTCAGCTCACCTGCTCAAGACCCTGCCCTTTGACCTCACAGCCTGTCTTTTCCATCAGACCACAGTGCACTCGAACCTCAAAACTCATGCTGAGGGCTGGGGTTGTGGCTCAGTGGTAGAGCATTCACCTGGCTCACGTGTGCCACTGGGTTATATCCTCTGCACCACATAAAAATAAAATAAAGGTATTGTGCCCACCTACAGCTACAAAAATACATATTAAAAAAAAACCATGCTGACGTAGAACATAGTTCAAAGCATTGACACAAGGAGGAAAATAGCAACTGGTACAAAGTTCATGGTCGTGTAACAAGCCACCAACATACAAACCAACAGAGGGGAATCGGCCCTGTGGTTATGTACAGGGGACGAGCTGCATGGGTTGTGACATAGTGAAAGGTCAATGTGCTTGGCCAAATAACCACACAGCAAAAAGAGCTTTTGAACACTTCCTGAGCCCCATGTACTGTTTGCAGAACCCTATGAGTCCTAAGACCCACATGTGCCCTTAACTCACTCAATTCTCATAAAAGTCACTGAAATGGCCATGCCTAATGTCCCAGATTTGGTAACAGAGACACAAGGAACTGAAGTGCCTTGTTGAAGGACACAGATAATTTGGGATGCTCTGCCACAGTGTGTATGATTGCTACATGGTCACATCTACAGGGATGGTGTGGAGTGCACAAAAGAGAGCCCAGCAGAGACGTCTGTATTGGTGAGCAGAGTTCCAAAGTGTGTGCACACTGACCTCAGATAGAAGTGCACCTAGAAGGGGTAAGGAGAGCGGGCTGTGAGACCAGCTCCCCTCCTCTGCCACCTTACTTCATATATATATATATATATATATATATATATATATATATATATATGTACATGTGTGTGTGTGTGTTATATTTTTTACATTTTTTTCTTTTTTAACAAAGTTGGCCAGTAAGTTCTAGCTTGGGCAAGCACCTGGTGGCCAAGTGAGTGAATGAAGAATAAGATAAGGGTGTGTGTGTAGGGGGGGGGTGGCGCATGCCTGTAATTCCAGGGACTGAAACAGGAGGATTACAAGTTGGAGGCCCCAAGTAACTTAGTGAGACCCTGTCTCAAAAGAGCTGAAGTTACAGCTCAGTGGTAAAGCACCCATGGGTTCAACCCCCAGTGCTAAAACAAAAAATAAATAAATAAACAAGATATATATGAATGGCTGACCCTAGCATAGCTATTGAACCTCAGTTTCCAAATTAAGGAAGTGGGCCCTGCCTCTATGGATCCCCCATCACCCATGGGTACAGGACATTCAGAGCTCCTATCAGGCTCAGCAAGCACTTCCGCTGGCCCAGGGCTGGTCTGAAGTGAAATCCAGGAGCAGCTCTGTGCAGCCAGGAAAGGCCTCCAGGCAGACTCCATTGGGCCTGAGGGAGCTCCTATGAGCCTAACATGGGAGACTGAGCTTGCTGAGTGGTTCTCCAGAGCTGACTTCAGGACACTCACAGTAAAGCCGGATTGGTGCTGCTGGAGTGTGGGAGAGGAGACCCCAACTATTCTAGGCCTGTGAGTCAAGTCCTTGGCTCCCTTGGAAGCTGCATGCACTTGCTTCTCCCTGGATCTGGACCCCAGAAAGGAACATGTTGCTGTACCTGGCTTGAGTCCTGGATAGGGCACTGTAGCAGCCTGCAGCCACTGGCTTTCCCCTCCACTGAGCTATGACCCATGGTACCCACAGGGATAAGACTGAGTCTTCTGAGCATGCTGCATCTTCCTGATATCCAAGGACAGAGCTTAAGAGGATGCTCTTATTGATTAGTGAAGGAGATTGAATCCAGAGCCTCTTATGTGCTACGTAACATGCTCTACCACTGAGCTGCACCCTACAAAAAACACAGTAGAGGCACCTGTTGTAACCAATCTACTAGGGCTTCCATAACTTAGCTCCACAAACTGAGTAGGTTCAACAACAGAAACATTCTCACCCACCTGGAGGCTAGAAGTTGGAGTTCAAGCATCGATAGGCCCAAATTCTCTTGTAGGCACCTGAGAAGAATTCATTCACGCCTCTGGGCTGCTGGTACCATAACCAGAATTTTCACATGACTCACATCCTGGAAAACTCACCCGGAACTACTCCGGGCTCCCTGGGCAGAGCCTGAATTTCTGAATGTGCTGAGAGTGGGATGAGGTGGTCAAGTGGGGCTGAGACCACCCTCCTCTGAGGGCCCACCCATCATTCTCCTGCCAATGGGGCAGGACTGGGGACCATCTGGATGGATGGAGCATGAAATTCCCTTACCACACAAAATACCCACCCAGGGATGACCCAGATGCACAGAAGTTTCTTTCCAAACTGAGATTACAGACGATTGCTTCTTTAAAGGTTCTTTCTTTGCCTATCAGGACTCACAACTGTGGGTGTTGAGCAAGAGCTGTTGTGACACTGGGTTGAGGAGTCTGGGCTCCCCTCTCAGCTTCTTGGTGGAGGAAAGTCCCTCTGAATACAGGGAAACCTGGCTGAACGTAGCATGGAAGCAGCTGGCTACTCTCTACTTGCCCTGTTCATGTGGTGTCCCCAGCAGGCCTGCAGGATGCTGAAGCCTCTGAAATGGCCAGTTCTATTGCCACAACCCAGGAAAGCTCCATCTGCCATCTAGGGACTCAAGTCTCCCAGGAAACCTGCCCCACATCGATGGATGGACGGAGAGGGCTCCTTCCTTCCCAAAGCCCCATCCAGATTCAGTCTGGCTCCCGAGAGGCCACGTTCTAGGCCTGCCGGTCAATGACTGGGGGCAATCTCCCACTCCGCCCTTGAGCAGTGCATGGATTGGTCTACTACTGCAACCATTTCCCCCGGTATCAGGGCTCTACAGGTGCTGGCCATGTGTTTAGTGCTTTCCAGAACCTGACTTCAGTTCCTTCTATTAACCCCGCATCAGCAAGTCTAACTAGAGAAGCAAATGGTATAACCAAGGGTGAGGTCATCAGACCTGAGACCAGGCAAGCCAAGCCCCAGTGGCCATATTCTATGGGTGACAACATGGCATTTACTACTGCTGAGACCTTGGGAAAGTTCCTGTGGCCTCTGAGAAAAAAGAGGTCATGAGGGACACTGTGAGGGTTAAAGGAGGTAATTATACAAAGTGCCGCAGTCTGGCTGGGCACAATTCAGGAGCCACTTGTCAAAAGAAACTAACTTTATTTTTAGAACTACACACGCCAAACAAAACAGCTCCTCAGGAAAAAACCCTCAGAGCCCAACTGCCACCACCGGCTTCCACAAGCCTCTCACCCCCACACCAGCCTCTCCACCTCCCACAATCCTCCTGCTCTTGAGGCCGATTGGCTGGGTTGCGTGGGCAGAGCCAAAGAAGTCCCCGAATGAGCAGCTCCGTGGAGGAGCCAATCAGCTAGATGTTGCTGGGGCCGCTGTGAGCCAATCATCAGCTAGCAGTCTGAAGGGCAGGAAACAGCCCAATGAACATCACCGCAGAGGAGCCAATCAGCTAGATGTTGCTGGGGCCGCTGTGAGCCAATCATCAGCTGGCAGCTGGAAGTTTGCTGGCAGCTGGAAGTTTGCTGGGGCCCCTTTGGCTGTGGCTCTCAACATCTCCCCCTCTCTGTTTAAACAACAAGCATGTGGCTTAGGGACTGTGCCTGCCTTAGGTTGTCCAATACTACATATGGTCCTTACCCATTATCGGATGAGCTGATCTCAGGGCGTCAGCCTCCTGTCTTAGGTTGGTACCATTGTAATTGGATCTTACCCGTCATTGACTACCGGTCCAGTATACAGCCACACCTGTGGAGAGGTCTTTGTACCAGCGGGGGGGGGGGGGGTGTGAGGTTCTTTGCCTCACCTCTGTTGGCCCCCAAATGTTAGCTGAAGGATCATGACAAGCAGAAGGGAGGAAGATACACCAAGCCAATTGACGGCTCTTGTTGGAAAAATTGTACCACCGATGACATCATCAGCAAAAATACCCCAACACTACCACAAGTCGCTGCACCAACAGATAGTTCACAATGCATACAAGTGAGTTCACAATGCATACAAGTGACAAATAGTTTAGGCAAGTTCTGCAAGCAGTTCAGTGATGGCTATTGCAGAAGCTGTAGATTAGTTTTATCTTTGTCTTCACTGGCACTAGGATGAAGATAGGAATTCTGGCAATAATGGCTAAAGAAAAAATTATGTAACATTCCAGAAGGCACTAAAAGAAAACAATTTTCTTTTTTTTTGTAATCAACTAAAATTTAATAACAGATAACAGAAAAGTCTTCAAACAAACACTTCCAAATAATGCATGAATCAAAGATGAAGTATTTAGGGAAATCAAAAGACAATTGAATTGATTGAAAATTAAAGTACAACATATCAAACTGTAGGATACATCTAAACATATCCCTCATTAGAATAGATGCAAAAATTCTTAACATAATATTGGCAAATAAAATTAAGTAGTATATAAAAGGAATTATATACCATGACCAAAGGAGGGATACAAGGCTATTTCAATATTCAAAGTCAATCAGTGTATTCCACTACAGTATCAAGTTAAAGAAGAAAAATCACATGATCATATTAATCAGTGCAAATCCAATACCCACTCATGAATTAAAAGAAAAACACTCAGTTTCACTTCTTATGCTTTAGAAGTCTTACTGAGGAAGTCAATTTCTGAACCAGTATAATGGAAACTTGGGCCTACTTTTTCTTCTAGTAGGTGCAGAGTCTCTGGTCTAACACCTGGGTCCTTGATCCACTTTGAGTTAAGTTTTGTGCAAGGTGAGAATTTCAATTTCAATCTAGGGTTCAATTTCAATTTCCACTACATATGAATTTCCAGTTTTACCAGCACCATTTGTTGAAGAGACTGTCTTTTCCTCCCGTGTATTAAACATACACTTGTATGAGATAACTGTATTTATGTGGGTGTGTCTCTGTGTCTTCTATTCCATTCATCTTCATGTCTGTTTTGCTGCCAATACCAAGCAGTTTTGTTACTATAACTCTGTACTAGGAGTTTAGATCTGATATTGTGATGCTACCTACATCAGTCTTTTCTCACTAAGGATTATTTTGGCTATTCTGGGCCTCTTATTTTTCCAAATGAATTTCATGACTGCTTTTTCTATTTTTATGAAGAACATCATTGGGATTTTAGTAGGAATTGCATTAAATCTGTATAGCACTTTTGACAGTATGGCTATTTTTTTTTTGCAGCATAAGATTTTTTTTTTATTGTTGGTAGTTCAAAACATTACACAGTTCTTAATATATCATATTTCACAGTTTGATTCAATTGGGTTATGAACTCCCATTTTTACCCCATATACAGATTGCTGTATCACATCAGTTACACATCCATTGATTTACACATTGCCATTCTAGTGTCTGATGTATTCAGCTGTCTATCCTATTCTCTACTATCCCCCCACCCCTCCCCTCCCCTCCCCTCTTCTCTCTCTACCCTCTCTACTGTAAATCATTTCTTCCACTTGTATTATTTTTCTCTTACCCCTCCTTTCCTCTTATATGTAATTTTGTATAACCCTGAGGATCAACTTCCATTTTCATGCAATTTCCCTTCTCTCTCCCTTTCCCTCCCACCTCTCATCCCAAGGGGAATAACTAAGGACAGGATAGGGACGAAGAGCTAGAGAACAATTTTCTTAACAATTTACATTGTCTTCACCGGCACTGGGATGAAGATAGGAATTCTGGCAATAATGGCTAAAGAAAAAATTGTGTAACATTCCAGAAGGCACTAAAAGAAAACAATTTTCTTAACAATTTACATTGTCTTGAAGAGAATTATTAAATATAATGAAAAGGAAAGGTGAAAGTAAACAAATAGATCTGTTAACCTCCTTTTTTGTTTACATATTAAAACAATTCTTAATAGTTATTTACCCAATTTAAATTAAACTATTTAAATCACGTGAATAAAAAAAAATATTTGGATCCATTTTTTCATGAGCGCTCATCATATATGATATATGGACATACGTACATTCAAACATATAACACAAAACATAAGTGTGCACACATAATATAATACATACAACACATAACATAATAGTAAAGGCCTTATAACTTTTTACAGGTGAAATCTCCATTGCAATGTTTAAAAACTCTATAGTCAAAAAAAAAAAAAATAGAACTGATCAGCAAAACATTAACCTAGGTCTGTATGAGCTCAAAAAACAAAATAGAACTTCATGATATGGGAAAGGGCAATAATAAAATAGATATTGAAAAAAGCATCCTGGTTCTGTCGCCAATGTAAGGATAGCCAAATTGGAGTTTTGGATATCAGCTGTTATGGATTTGAGCCAAATCATCTTCTTTTTGGTCTGTAAAAATCGCTTTAGTTAATCTTTCTGGAATCCAAATTGGCTGCTGTTCTCCCTGTGGAAACACACAAACAGGACCCCGGCTCCAGACAATCACTGGGTCAGGACTTTAGTTAATCTCTCCGGAATCCAAATCGGCTGCTGTTCTTCCTGTGGAAACACACAAACAGGCCCCCGACTCCAGACAATCACTGGGTCAGGACCTTGGTTAATCTTTCTAGAATCCAAATCGGCTGCTGTTCTTCCTGTGGAAACACACAAACAGACCCCCGACTCCAGACAATTACTGGGTCAGGACCTTTCCATTGTCCTGTTAGAATATCTTTCCAAAGTACCTTGGGCTTTGGACATTTTTTAGACACATATGCCTTTCTGCAGCACTAAGTCCTGATGAATCCAAATTTAAAAAGTTTAGAGTAAAAAGGGTTATTTTAAGTTTATCTTTGGGGAATATATACCCCTTCCCAATTCCATCTTTTTGCTTTAGTAAGTACATTTTAATAGTTTGATGAGCTCTTTCAACTATGCCTTGTCCCTGTGGATTGTATGGGATTCCTGTTATATGAGTAATACCAAATGATGAGCAAAATTGTTTAAAAGAGGTAGAAGTATAACCAGGGGCATTATCTGTTTTTAACTGTTTTGGAACGCCCACAGTGGCAAAATTTTGTAAGCAATGAGCTATAACATCTTTAGTTTTTTCTCCGGCATGAAGGGAGCCCATCAAAAATCCAGAAGAAGTATCAACTGTAACATGTAAATATTTTAATTTTCCAAATTCTGGCAAGTGTGTGACGTCCATCTGCCAAATATGGTTAGATTGACTCCAAGATTAACTTGTGGTAAAAAGGTCACACAATTTTGACATTGTTTTATTATTTGTCTAGCTTGTTCCTTAGTTATTTTAAAACACTTTTGTAAAGTATTAGCATTGACATGGAACCTTTTATGAAAATTTATAGCTTCTTCTAGTGAAGAGAAAATATGTATGTCATGTGTAGTTTTATCTGCTAAATCATTGCCCAAACTAAGGGCTCCAGGAAATCCTGTATGTGCCCTGATATGTCCTATAAAGAATGGATCTTTTCTGTCCCAGATTAAACTTTGTATAGTGGAAAACAAAGAAAAAACAGTAGAAGAAGGGGATATCCTACCAGCATCTTCAAGGGATACTATAGCATTAACTATATACTATCAGAAAATAAATTAAATACAGAATCTTTAAACATCACAAAAGCTTGTAATACTGCATTAAGCTCTACCTTTTGAGATGATTGTTTGGGTACTAAAAATGTAAAAGTTTGATCAGGTGTAACTATTGCTGCTGTACCATTATTTGACCCATCAGTGAATATATTTGGAACATTCATGATAGGTGTTTTTCTTGTCATTTTTGGAAAAATTACAGGATGCAATGACCAAAAAGACAATAAAGGATTAGATGGTAAGTGGTTATCAAATGAAACATTAGATTTGCACATGATTATTGCCCAAGTATTTAACTCATTAGCTAATTCATCAATTTGATTCATAGTATATGGAGTAATAATTTTATTGGGAGAAATTCCAAACACTCCCTTTGCTGTTTTTATTCCTTTGAGTATTAATTGTCCTACAGCCTCAGGATACCTAGTAAGAATAGTGTTAGGAGAATAAGATAAATGTATCCATAATAATGGACCTCCTTGCCAAAATACTCCTGTAGGAATATTTTTTGTTGGTAGTACAATAAATAATAAAGGCAAACTTATATCAATTCTATCCAAATGCATATTTTCCATATATATTTCAATGATTTTTAATGCCTTTCTTGCTTCAGGCGTTAACATTCGGGGTGAATTTGGATCTGATGGACTTTTTAGGATATCAAATAAAGGTCCCAATTCTCCTATTGGAATACCTAGATAAGGCCTTATCCAATTTATGTCTCCTAATAACTTTTGAAAGTCATGAAGTGATTTGAGTTGATCTACTCGTATTTGAATTTTTGGTGGACGGACCATGGTTGAGGATAATAGAACTCCTAAATAATTAATTGGAAAATTTAATTGTACTTTATCTATTGCTATCTCTAGATTATAATTTTTTAATAAGTTTGTAAGTGTGGCATAACATTCTAGCAATGTGTTTTTAGCTTGGTGTGCTAATAATACATCATCCATATAGTGAAATATTTGTAGTTCAGGATTTTGATTTCTAAGTGGCTGGATTACTTTGTTAACATAAATTTGACACATAGTTGGGCTGTTAGCCATCCCTTAAGGGAGTAATTTCCATTCATATCTCTGATCAGGACCTTCATGATTTTAGTGCAGGGATAGTAAGTGCAAAACGTGGACTATCCTCAGGATGAATTGGAATTGAAATAAAACAATCTTTAATATCTATAACTAAAACATACCAAGTTTTTGGCAAAGCAGACAATTGAGGAATCCCCAATTGAGCAGGTCCCATAATGACCATTTCATTATTAATGGCTCTTAAATCTTGCAATAATCTCCATTTACCAGATTTCTTTTTGATGACAAAAATTGGAGTATTATGGGGAGATACAGAAGGTTGTATATGTCCTTCCGCTAATTGTTGTTTGACCAGATCATGGGCTACTTGTATCTTTTCTTTAGTCAAGGGCCACTGAGGAACCCATATTGGTCTTTCTGATTTCCATGTAATTTTTATTGTCTCAGTGGCCCTTTGTGAAAATCCAACCCATGTCTGTCTGTTCCTTGCTCTATTTGTATTGGTGCTGCTACACCTTGTTCTTGTTTTTCTAATCTTTTTCCTTTCCTAAAACCTGTCTAGCCATAATAGTGGGTGCATTTTGATTGATATTATTTGTTAATGTCAAACCTAATTGATCTAAGACATCTCGTCCCCATAAATTTACGGGAAGATGATCCAATACATATGGCTGTATAGTTCCTTCAGGTCCTTCAGGATCCTTCCAATCTAATACCATTGCACTTCTATGGGATTAGTCGCCACTCCTAGGCCTCGAAGCGTTTGAGTGGCTTGTTGTAATGGCCAATGTTTTGGCCATTCTTGACGAGAGATGATGCTAAGGTCTGCACCTGTATATAGTAGCCCATTAAATTCATGTCCTTGAATATTTAGTTTTAGCATGGGGCGAGAATCTAAATTTAAAGAAAGCATAGCCCAATCTACACCTGTGGAGCCTAATCCCTTGGAACCTCTTTCTACAGCATGACTGGAAAATTTATCATGTAGGCTTGGTATTATTAGTAACTATGCTATTCTATCTCCTGGTGAAATTACTGATATACCCTTTGGAGAACTGGCTATAATTTTTATTTCACCTTCATAATTGGGATCAATTACCCCAGGACTTATCAAAAGTCCTTTTAGAGTAGAAGAGCTTCATCCCAATAATAAGCCTACTGTTCCTTTGGGAAGAGGTCCTTTTACCCCTGTGGGAATGATTTGAACTTCCATCTCTGGAGTTAGTACTGATCTGGCAGAGGCACAGATGTCCAACCCTGCGCTCCCTCTGGTTTGTCTGATGAGGGATCTGATGGACAATGTGTCCTGGGCACTACCCTGATGGGGTTGCTGGGTTCCTCCAGTGCTCCGTATATTTGTGGTTTGGGGCCCAGGAGCATTGGGGCCCCCTGTCCATTTTTTGGCAATGGAGCCCGATGCCTTTGTCCACGATATTGTGGATAAACACCTTGTCCTTGTTCATTTTTTGATAATGGAGTACCCTCTATGGTGATTTGAGAATGGCATTCATTAGCCCAATGTAATGGAGTACCCTCTATGGTGGTTTGAGAACGGCATTCATTAGCCCAATGTCTCCCTCTACGGCATCGTGGGCAAATACCCAGTATTCTACTCCTTTGATACCTAGTTTTGTTAAACCCTCTTCCTAAGGGGCAATTCCTTTTAAAATGTCCTGTTTGTTGACAATTGTAGCATGTTCTTGGTCTGGTATATAAAGCCTGTTTTACTGCAGCTGCCACAATTTGCCCTTGTTCATTAATGTCTCTGGCATCTAAAGCCTGTTTTACTGCAGCTGCCATGACTTGCTCTTGTTCATTAATGTCTCTACATAATTTAATATATGTGTTTAAATCTTTCTATTTCCATGGTCTAATGATATCTCTGCACCAACGATTCACTTGGTCATAAGCCAGTTGTTTTATTAATGGCATTGCTTGTTCTGTATTCCCCAAAATTCTGGTAGCTGTTTGAATAAGCCTATCTACAAATTCAGCATAAGGTTCATTAGCTTCTTGTATTACCTTAGATAATTAACCTTGTAAACCTCCATGTCCTTGTAAAGTCTTCCATGCCCTAATTGCCTCTGCAGCAATTTGTAAGTATACGCCAGGATCATATGCAATTCGTTGCTGCTGATCCTCATAAGGTCCCTTTCCTAACAACATATCTTAGATTTCTCTGAGGATAACCAGCTGTTGCATTTCGCCTAGCCGTCTCCTTGCAAAATTCCTCATTGGCAACCTTCCATAACAGGTATTGACCTCCATTTTGCACAGCTTTACACATTTTAACCCAATCTGCTGGCGTCATGTTCAAGTTGTTAATGGATTCGACCAAGCTTACAGTGAAGGGTGCTTGAGGACCATAGGTTGTTACAGCCTCTTTTAGCTCCTTCACTATTTTGAAAATTAAACCCTGGGAAATTCACTGCCCTCCTACCTCAAATACAGGGCATGTTAATACTTGAGATCCTGTCTCAGGATCCCAACTATCAACTGCGGGGGTTGGGGGCCTCCCAGCATATGGAGGTGGCCTTGTTAGTTGGACATTTACATCCTCTGGTGATAGAAAGGTGTTAGTAACAGTCTCCTCTAGAGGTGGCGCTGTTGGTTGGACCCTTACATCCTCTAGTGATAGAAAGGTGTTAGTAGAAGTCTCCTTTTGTAACTTTCCCCCTGATGGCTTTTTCTGCTCTAAATTTTCTTCCTCTGTCTGACTAGTTTGAGACACCTTCTGTTTTACTTAAATCTTTTCCTCTGTCTGACTAGCTCGAGAGACCTTCTCTTTTACTTGAATCTTTTCCTCTGTCTGACTAGCTTGAGAGACCTTCTCTTTTACTTGAGTCAATATGTTTTCTCCTTCCTCTACCATTGTCTGAACTGAAGGCTTTGGACTAAGCAAACAAGATACGAACGTCCACAATAGCAATGTGCCAACTGGCAGAGTCCCTGGGCTTTTCTATTCTTTTTAAATCTTCACCATGATGGTTCCATTATGATATATTTAACAACTCCTCCTTAAAAAACCATGGGCTACATTTTTGTATTGTATCAACGTATGCCCTGACTGCTCTTGATTTTACTGGGATGCCTCCTTCCTCTAACAATTTACTTAACACTCTTTCGGTTTGTTTTTTTACTAATTTCTGATCCCATATTTCTACTATAACACAACCCAACAAGATAACACCAAACAAAACCGAGATAGAATGAAATAAAAATGGAACAACAAAAAATCATTATAACCTTTCTCCCTATCTGTTCCTCAGACGGAAATAGTTTTTCCTCGGATGTGAGCAGTTTTTCTTCCGTCTCACTCATCTCCAGGGACAGGCAACTTAAAACAAAAGTGAAGCAAAACAAAAGAGGAATCTTAAAATGGCTACCCATTCTCTTGCCCTGCCCTCAGGGGCGAGCAGTTTACTTACCCTCAGTCACTCCCCGTGCGGGCCACCAGATTAAATTTTGTAGGAGGTAATTATACAAAGTACTGGCCAGGGGACAACACTCATGAGCAGAGCCAGCTCTCAATGTTCGGACTCAGTAGCTCCCTGAGAAGAGGAGGCAGGTCAGCGTGAGCAGGTTCCTTCCAAGTTTAGACCAGCTTGTAGATGAGGGGTCTGTTACCTATCCATCTTCCCTCTTCTAGTGACAAGAGTCCTGGGGTTGAAGCTGGGCACTTCCCAGCCTCCCCAGAGGCCACACATCTTGAAAGGGCACAGAAGTTATGTTGCAACTTGTGAGTCATGCCCTTAGGGGCTTGTCTGCCCCTGCCTCCTCTCCCTTTTCTACCAACTGGAATGACAATGGGATGGCAGGAGCTGGGAGGACCATGTGGTAACAGGAAATAGGGCACTGCCTGGAAGACGATGGGACAATGAGAGAAGCCTGGGTCTGCTGATGCTCACACTGTCACTACACAGCAGGCCACCTCTCCTGTCTGGGCTGCATTTACAGCAGTCTAACCAGAGGCCAAGCCCTGGCTTCTGCTGCCAAGGAACTGGCCGCCTCCACTGTGGTTTCCCCACCAACGGTGTAGGAGTAGGCGGTGTGTGGGGTGGGCGAGGATGTCCCTCCCGGGGCCTTGCCTCAGGGGCTGTGGCAAATAGGACCACTCTGCTCTTGGCTCATCTACTTATAACACTCTAGTGATACACGCAGGGAAGTGCTCCATTCAAAGTCACAAGAAAACTGACATCACACCCTCCTTCAGCATCTGGATCACTTCTTCATACCCTGAAGGCCCCATGTGGATTCTGTGGGTCTGCGTTTCAAGGGCCACCACTGAAGCTGAGCACCACGCTGCAGTCAGTCGGCATCCTCCCTGCCACAGGCCACTTGGCTACGTTGCTTAGGGCTGTGCTGAGGGGTGCTGACGCCCACACAGCTGCTTCACTTGCAGGAGGGGCATTCCTGCATTTAGTGTGAAAAGCGCAGAGAAGAGGTGACAGGATTGCTGTGGCATAACTACTGAGGGCCCACCCTGCAGTCAGGCGTGCTGAGGTCTGAAAGCTGCCTGAAGTCACACCCACTGCATGGCACTTGTTGCTTTCACATCTATGTGACAATCAGGAGCCCACACTGCACAAAAAACACCTGTTGAAAGGGATGGAGTTACACTTCCAACTGAGGAGGGGGAGCAGCATCAGGATGCTCCAAGATCAACGCAAAGGGTTCTGGGGCAACCACACTCAAGGAGGAAGAGGAACCCTCTCCTCTTGTGGGTTCTCCACAAGGCCCCAAATCAGAGGCCAACAGGCACACCCTAGGCCCTGGTGGTGGGCAGGAACTCAAGTCTGCCAAAACTGGTCCCAGCACCCAAGGAAGACCAAGACTTTCTGAACTCTTTTTTATTAAGTTAGAAAACTGATAAAAGCAACACATTTTGGGGGAAAGCACCATGGCCGGGTCCTTTGTGCTGTGAGAAGTGTGCTTTATCTCGGCTCAGCAGCCCACGGGGTCAAGGGCCACGCCCTGCAGGCCTGCAGATCTTCCACCAGCTACAGGGCCCAAGAGCCCCAAGTTCTCCAGCAGTGTAGCTGCCTGAGAGCACAGGCTGGCCTCTGGAAAGGGTGGGGTGTGGGGTCTAAGGTACCACCGGAAGCAACTGCCACTTCCAGCTCTCTCCTGGTGGAGCCCATCCATAGGCAAACCCAGCCCAAAGTCCCACTCCCCAAAAGACACCCACAGAGGAAGCACCGGTGTAGAGGTATGGGGTCATTTGGGGTCATTAAGTAACTGGTCTGTACCCCCTTCTCTACCAGCAGCATAGCCCACATGAATCCCACTCCTGAGCCAGAGAAGCAGCACATGCAAATGGCAGGTGGCCTGGGAAGCCACAGGTCAGGGAGCCCTGCCCAGCCCCCTACCATGGTACCACGTCCCTGTTTCCCTCAGATGGTGGATAGGATGAGTGAAGGATGAGACTGAAGTCTGACACCAGGTGTCAGAAGCTGACCTCCATGCAGTCTGAATTCTGTGAGTTCACTGATGAGGGGCTCCCCAGGAACTAGGAGGTGAAAGCAATACACAAGTGTTTGGCAATTCTCTCGGGACCATTCTATTACTTTCTGAGCTCACAGAGCAAATGGGTCAGGATGCAGTGTCGCCAGTTACAAGGACAAACCGCCAGAGAGGACAGTGGGCACTGGCTGGAGGCCTGTCACCAACCTCCAACTGAGACAAACCTGGCCGTGGAGTATCTGTAACGGGTGCCCTCTGGTAACTCTGTCATCCCCAGCTCACAGCTGCTCCCAGTCTTAGAGGGCAGGGCCACCACCTGAGGACAGGTGTGATCTCCCGAAAGAGCCCTTGGTGCTGTTGATGGGTGCGCTCCCATCAGGAGAGGGAGTCACTACTGCCTCTTAGGGTGGGCTGAGGGGACAGTTCCTAGGCCTCCAGTCTTGCTGAGTTGACCCCAGCCTCCTGGGCACAGCATCCCGGGGCCAGGTCCCCAGTGGGCTAAGGTTTGAGGGCCTCATGGGGCAGGAATCTCCCCTTGGGCCTTGGGGGTCTGAGTCCATGTGCTAATGAAGACTTGCAGATGTCAACAAGGTCACCAGGTGGGGTTTCTGCCTTTATGAAAGCCATGCTGTTTTCTCCTCAGCAGCCTTCTGCTCACTCTGGTGGACATGCCTCCCCGAGGCCTGGGACAGCAGCTGTGGGTGACATTACAGCCCCCCACAGAGCAGCCCTAGAATCAAAGGCTGTGCCATCAGTGCTAAGTGACCCAAAGCTCTCCTATGCTGCCACCCCACCCCTTCTCTGCCCTTGACCTCCCAGCCCAAGTCCAGGACTTGCTGACAGATGACCTCGAGCCTCTGCAGGTGTGTCCTCCCCAAAGGCCCAGGGGAGTTTTGCTGGCACCCTGTCCTCTGGCTGCTCTTCTTCCATGCAAACCACTCGAAGCTGAAGAGGCTTCCAGGGCCGCAGGATGCTTGTCTTGTCGAAAGCTCAGAACAGCCTCGAGGTTGCTGCTGCCTGGAGCTGGTGCAGTCGGCTTCTGGCCACTCGGAGAGCTCTGCACTGTGGCAGCGGGGTCAAGGCCACTCTGTGAAAGTGAGGGCCGCAGCCGCGGGGCAGGAGAGACACGCAGAGTCTGTGGAGGAGAGAATGGGAGAGAATGAAAGAACAAATCAGTGGCCATGTTCTTCTGTCCTAAACTGGAACAAAATCAAGAGGCACCGACAGCAGAAGTCCAGGAGTAAGAACAGGGCTCTACCTCACCAGCTGCACAGAGGTTTCCTCACCTGCAATGTGAGATACCACCTATCTGCCCTCATTCATCCCAAACCACATTCCCTACACACTCTCCCACTGTTGGGCACCCTGGAGACCTGGGGGCACAGGAAGGCAAACAGACACAGCCACTGTCTCCGTCCAGGTCCTTGTGGGGGAAACCGCAGACTTGTACAAATAATTATACAGAGAGAAGTGCTACAAATGACAAATTTTAAAATGAGAGTAGAGCCAGGGCCTTCATTTTATTTTGGTGGAGGACGTGGGAAGTGAGTAATATTTAACCTGAGACCAGAAGGATGGGCAGGAGTAAGCTAGAGGAGAACGGCAGCCCAGACAGAAGGAACAGAATGTGCAAAGACCCTGAGGTGAGAATTTGGCACATTTGAAAATATAAATAAAAGTAGGCTGGTGAGGCAGAAACACAAGGGCAGATGGAGGGTCTGCAAGAAGGGGGGAGAGCAGGCATGTGGTCGGCCATGCTGTTAAGAGGAATAAGTGACAGACAGGCTGTGGACAGTAGCCAGCACACTCATTTGTGCTGTAGACAAACATTTACTGCACAGCCTCTTGACTCCAGGCTGTGGGGACATAGTGGGGACCAGGTGAGACTGTCCCTATGGTCAGGAAGCTCACACTCCTGTGCTGTGTTCTCTATCAATATGCACCCGCTTTGAGCAGCAGTGCTTCTCCTGGAAGTGAGGAGATGCTTTCCAGAGAAGCTGAGAATCCCAGGGCTAGGAGAGGCTTGGTGGGGAGCAGCCCTGAAGCAGGGAGAAGAGCTGACTTGCTGCTCTGGTTCTCAGAGCTCAGCAAATCCTGGCCCTGAGGGGGGGATGTGGCTGGAGCTGTGAGCCCAGGAGACATCCCCTGGCCAGGCTGTAGCTCCTGAGTGAATTTAGACAGACACACCCTACAGGACAGAGCACTGGGCAGGCGGAGGACCTGGATGAGAGGGTGAAGCCCCCACAGACAGCAGATCTGCTGGGCAGGGTTTCTCAAAGGAGGGTCCCCTGTATGAAGGGGAGGAGTTAGAATCCTCCATGAGGGTCTTCTGGTGCACCTGTGTCCACTCACAATTTCAGTGCCCAACAAGCTCTGACTCTGCTCAGCCTCTGCTCAGCTGCCTTTAGGGCTCCTGGGGCACAGACAGGCCGTGCTCCCTAACAGCCCTGCCCATGCAGCCTTCACTCCAAAAGGCTGAGGCAGCACAGTCTCCGCAAAATATCCTGGGTGCTCCAGTCTCAGGGGTTTTTGGGCGTGTGTTGCATTTAACCTGTACATCTGTGCTGCCTAGCAGCTGCTTAGACTGCGAACACAGGAGCTTTTACTTAGTTGTACGTTTCTATGTATTTAAGTAACATCGTTAAAAAAAACCAAAAAAACAAAAACCTGAAGCCAGCACCGGGGATTCCTGCCCTGTAGGAATCCCCATCTCCAGGTGCCAGCAGGTTTCTAGATGCCTGTGCTGGGCTTGCAAGGTAGCTGCTGTGTTCTCAGTGGACTAGTGAAGGCCCCACAAATCCCTCCGAGTTTCTCCCAAACCAAAAGGCACCCCTCGTGGTGTTCTAGATGGCATCACCAGAGCTCCAGGGCCTGGCTGTCAAGGTCCCCCTGAGAGGCCGTCCCAGCCACTGGGCCCCACCTCAGCATATCACACGCTGCATGTGGGTCCCCTCAGGGCAAGGCCCCACTGCCACCAGTGCCGGGGTGAGGGCTATGCACCCCTGGCTGTTGAGAGGGAGAGATGGTGCCCTAAAGACCGGACACCCGGGGAGGCGCAAGCCAGGCTCCTGTGCTCCCTCTCCCATCACCTGCTGCTCTCAGGCTCATCCCAAGGTCGTCCCTGAGGGGCCTCCTGATTCTTGGCAGCCTCTTCTCTGAGGCCTGGTTTCCTCGTTGTAAAATGAAACAAACCCCCGCCGTGGAAGATGGTCTGGTCGTCCCCCACTGCCTGGGCAGCAGGCACAGCCAAGGCCTGGGCTGAGGGCTGCTGGTGCAGGTCTGCCTGTGGACGTGCACTGCCCTATGGAGACCCGGGTGCCATCCTATTCCTAGGCTTCTCACAGGCACAAGTGACCCCAGGCTCCTGGAAGGACAGGCTCCCCTAGTGACTGAGCTGAGACTGGAGCCCCCGAGCCCTGCGAGGAGGAGACGAGGTCTCATGGCCTGGATGCCAGCACTGATGTCCTGAAGCCTGTGAGGGAGGGGGGTGGGAGGGAGGGGCATGGGGAGCTGGAGAAGAGGTAAAAGGAAAGGACGTTGTGGCAAGTCCACCCTCAGCAGGCAATCCAGGGAGATGGGGGCACACCTAGCTCCAGGGTCCCGCTGCCAACCGTCCCTAGGGACACGGATCTTACTGTGACACTAGAGTGAATGTGCTGGCCCCAGAGGTCAAGGTCCTGATGGTGCTCAATTTTCAACATAGCAATGCCCTGTCCCACTGTGCTGCTGAAGGGCCACTCCATGCCTTGCAGGACCTGAGGATGCCCGGTGACTCTCCCCAGAGATTCCTGCAGGGGTGGGGCACGCCTAGGGCCCAGGTCCTGCTTCAACCCTCCTAGGATGGTCGCCTGATGCCAGCTATCGGCCTTCACAGTCATGTTGCCAACCCTGTGGTATCAACAGATATGACAAGT
The DNA here is from genome assembly GCF_052094955.1 of Ictidomys tridecemlineatus. Taxonomy (NCBI): domain Eukaryota; kingdom Metazoa; phylum Chordata; class Mammalia; order Rodentia; family Sciuridae; genus Ictidomys; species Ictidomys tridecemlineatus. The sequence goes on along the minus strand of NC_135481.1, from coordinate 139,719,669 downwards.
TGTTCTGGGAGGACTAGGGAAGGACAAAGATACTCAGCGCAGACGCAGCCCCTAGCAAGAGCTCCACATGGAGCAAGGAGGCCACCAGAGGTGCTGAGAAGCTGCCACCTGCAGGGGACCTGGGCTAGTGGCTCCTGGAGCTGCATCTGCACAAGGCACAATGGATGGAGTTCTATAGGCATAGGGAGAGCTACATTTCTGGGAAGGACCTTCATCTGGACCCCCACCCGCTGCTACTTGCCAGGAAAGGCTGGAAGAACAGGAGAGGGACATGTATTTGGGGGGAGAGGGCTGAGACCACTTCTAGATGAGGTCCTGGTCGGTGGCTAAGTTGGGGGCTCTCCTCCAGCTCAGTCCACTTCTCAGGGAGCCAAGGGCAGGTGTGGATGGCCACCCAGAACATGGGAAGGGTCAGGCAAGTGCCCTGAGTGTCAGCTCTCTGCCCTGCTTGCTTGGCATGGAGTGTGGCTCTCCCGAGGAGAACCTGCCTTTAAGTAGAACCTGGAGCTGTCCAGGCAGGAGAAGGGGCATAGGAGCAGTCACCTGCAGAGCCTGGAACAACCCAGCATTGACCAGAGGGGACAGGAGTCAGAGGAGGAGAGGTCTAGACAGAGGGGGGCTGCAAGGAGGACTCCACTTGGCTGCTAGGGCTCATGAAAAGGTCACAGAGCCACAGCTGGGGCCCCAGAGCAACCTGGAGCTCCCACTGCAGGAACTCAAGACGCCTGCAGCCTGAATGCCTTGGAGACAGGCTCTGGAAAGCAGGGTTTGGGAGTGGCTTCCTAGGCCCATCTAGGATGGGCTGGCTCTTGTGCAATTAGCCCACTTCCTCATCCCTAAAGTGGGGCTGATAACAGCACCCCGCCATGCACCAGGGAAGACTGACTAAAGGGACAAGCCTCTGTAGCACTCTGGTGAGCATTCGAAGGTACCCGGATTATAGCAATTGCAACTGTGAGGATGGGCTAGGGACATCGAGGCCCTTGTAGTGCAGTGTCCCAAAGCTGTCATCGTGACATCATCCTCCTCCCCCTTAGAAAAGCAGCATCTGATGCTGGCCCCTCACTTGATCTCTAGTCAAGTACTTCGAGCAACACAATATCCATTCCCACTGTCCAGACAGGAAAGCCGAGCCCCTGGCATGGAATAATCTGCCCAGCGTCAAGCAAACAGCAAGAGTCAGAGCCAATGTGTGCTTCCCTTCTGGGGTCCCCAGAGCACAGAAATTCCTGAAAACCACATGGTTTGCCAGGTCCAGCTGAGCTGACCCCACCCCAGCAGGCAGGGACAGGCAGCAGGGACATGATCCAGGGGTGGGCAGCCTCCCTGCTCCTACCCTTCCCACTTGAGTCATGTCACCGATCCGTGCGCTCAGGATTCCAGCGATGGACGGAGACACCCCCCCCCAGTCTAAGTGGGGCCTCCACCCTGCAGGTGACCTAACACCCCAGGTTTCTAAGCCACCTAGAGTCAGAGAAGGTCATCAATCAGATATATCAATATCCTCCTTGAAGCTTACTCCCCATGGGACCAAGAAATTTGGCAGGGTAAGATTTTTCTCCCAAAGAAGAAAGCAGATTAAAACAAAACAAAACAAATCCAAAAGGCCATAAAGAGAACCAAGGGCAGATCTTACTCAGGCTGAGCTTGGCACCCTGTGCTTACTGACCTGATGCCTGCCAGACCCTTAGTGATTCAAAGGCTTGGCTGGATCTCATTTAAGGGCTGAGACATCAGCTTTTGTTTAGGAGCTAAGAAGGACTGCTGTCACTGTGTACAGCTTTCAAGCATTTGTTTCAATGACTGCCTATCCATTGAGGAAATTAATATTTTGGCTCTGGCTACCTCCTGGCACAGTTCCTATGACCTAGGCTGAAGGAGTCTGGACCTGAGCCTGCACAGGGGGTCTTTCAGCCCTGTAAGAGCAGGAGGTGGGTGGGGCCAGATCAGAGCTAGGTCGCTGGTGCAGCTGGGGGAACAAAAACATCTTGGCCCCATGCAGGAAGGCTCTTCCAGGCCTCCTCTCCTGCTGCTAGACTCTACCTCCAGCTTCCCAGGCCCCTGGGGGTCACCCTCCATTCTCCATCCTAGGTATGCACAGGAGGAGGGCTCTAAGATGGGACATAGGACAAGAACTAGTGACATGCCAGCCTTTCCCAGGGCCTTACTATGGAGAGCATGTCTAGCACCTAGAACCCTTCCTCTGGTGCCTAACAACCCACCACCCTTGCTGGTGCCTCCTGAAGCATCCTGCCAGGCTGGCTTGGACACTCCCTTCCAGTTTTGGTACTTGCCACTTGATGTTGCCTCTGACCAGCTGCAGGAAAAACCACACCCCCCTCAGAAGAGGCGGGGCCAGAGCAGACCTTCCTCCCACTGTTCCTTCCACTCACTAGACTCTTTGCCTATCCCAGAACTGGCCTAAGTCCTGGTGTCTCCTCTCCCTCCTTTCATCCTCCTGAGAGCCTAATGTGTCATACGGCTCTCTCTGTCTGTGGCACTTTTACTGGTTTCCATTTAACAATTTCTCACAACCGTGGTCCTAAGAATAGAGACCAACAGACTCATGGGCACCTGCTCCATGGCAACCCCCACTCTGAGGCCTGGAGGAATGGCCTCCCTTAATTCACATGCCCACCTACCTGCCTGCTATAAGGAAGGCCTCCTCTCCAACTCATGCATGAAACAGAGAGAGAAATTCCCTTGCACGACAGCAAGCATGCCACCCTGGCCTCAACCCAGGGTCACCTGTCCCTAAATCCCAGTCATCTGCTGTTCACCTAGCCTTCCCTGGAAGATACAGCCACCATTATCCAGAGTGGGAACAAGCAGAAGTGTGTCTCCCCTGGTCCTTCTGGGGGCTCAGAGCAGTCCCAGGCTGCTGGGGCTCACCTGGCTGGGCTCTGCAGGTGCTCCTCACGCCGGCAGGTGCTTCCAGGTGCTGACAAAGGCCGTGGGGATGAGCGAGTAGGGCACGGTGGTGATGCAGTTCCACGTGTCCGAAGTGGGGTCATAGCAGTCTAGGGTCTTACACCTCTGGGTTCCAAAGTAGCCCCCGACCACGTAGAGCTTGTTTCCTGAAGCCAGGGCATGGCAGGACATACGCTTGGCAGTCATGTCACCGATCCGTGTCCACTGGTTGGTCTCACAGTCGAAGCGGTAGGCTGAGGCAGCTGTGAATTCTGTGTCACCTCCCATGATGAAGATCTGGCTGCCCAGGACAGCAGCAGCTGTGTACCGCCAAGGTTGGGGACACTCAGCCTTGATAGTCCACCGGTTTTCTGATGGGTCATAGCATTGGACTTTGGATACCATGTCTCGGTGGATGCTGGTCCCTCCAAAAACAAAAAGCTTCAGCTTGGCGCTTACCACGGCAGCGTTGCTGACACCGTCCCTCAGTGGGGCAACCATCGTCCATTTGTTGGCTCCAGGGTCATATTTCTCTACCTGCTTCAGGGAGACTGAAGGCGAGGCCGGGAAGACGCCAGCCAGGGACGTGTGTCCCCCTACCACATACAGACAGTTCTCCAGCTCGGCCGAGCCGTGGCCAAAGCGAGCGATCAGCATGGGTGCTGCCTTGGACCACTCCTCATGGACAGTATCATACACCCAGACATCCTTGGAGACCCCATTCTCGGAGCCCCTGCCTCCCGTCACATAGACCTTGCAGCCGATTGCAGAGGCACTGAACTCCTTCCGGGGGCTGGGCAAGTCTGCCTTGGGGATGATCTCCTTGGCCTTATGGTCCACCTGGTAGATCTTGTCACACATGAAGGTCTGGCCCCCCAGGATGAGCAGCGTGTGGCCTGCCTTGCGTGGCCGGGCACAAGGGCTGGTGACCACCCCATCATTCTGCAAGATCTTGGTCTTGCAGTGGAGGGCCTCGTCTATGATGAGTTTGGTGCGCTCGTCCGCCATGAGGAGGGCCTCGCCGGAGACCGCCTCCTTCAGGCAATCCGACGGCAGCAGGGCCAGCCGCACACTGCGCAGGAGCTCAGGCAGGTGGGCCTTCCGCTCCTCCAGGTCGTGCTTCACCCACTGGAGGATGGCTTCAAAGACCACCCGCTCGTCCTCGGTCTCCAGCTCATCGCTGGAGATGAGGTCCAGCAGCGTGTCCTTGGACAGGCTGTTGAAGTCCTCGCTCTGCCGCACGGTCTCGAAGTGCACCAGGCACATTCGCCAGGAGAACTCGTAGAGCCGGCGGCACTGGTGGGCGTCCGACAGCAGCATCATGCCTAGGCAGTTGGAGGGGACGAGGTTCTTCTCCAGGAACTCGGCGGCCGCGTCCCGCACGTCATGGAACTGCAGCATGTCGCCGGCCTCCAGCAGCGACTCGGCATTCTCCTCGTTGATGACGATGCGGGAGGAGTAGGCAAAGTCCAGCAGCAGCTCCAGCACCTCGGGGTGCAGGTTGTCTTGGAAGTTGACCGTGTCATCCCGGCTCTCCCGCAGGCCGTGACTGAACATGGCCTCGAAGTAGCGGCTGGAGGCGGCCAATACGGCCCGGTGGCAGGGGAAGGCGCGGTCGCCCGCCCAGAGTGTGACGTCGGTGAACATGCGGTGCTTGCGCAGCGTGTTGAGGTGGGCCAGCACGCAGTCGGGGTGGGAGGCCTTGTGGAACAGGGTGATGTTCATGGAGCCCGTACTGCTCCGTGACTTGCGGGTCTCGTGGACGCTGACCGACATGGTGCGCCAAACTGCAGGGGGAGGGACACAGGTGAGAGAGGCCTCTCCTGCCCACAGGCCCCCGGCCTTCAGCCCCCAGCCCCACACACCCTAGCCTCTCCTTCCCCTCCAGTCTGCTCAGCTCTGGCAAACCATCCCCACTCCCTCAGCCACACCTCTAAGAACAATGGGCACCAAGGGTCTCTCTCTGCCCTGGAGAAACTGATTTTGTTCCTAGGTTGGAAACACTAGGACACATCTTTGGGCTGAAGATGAGCCATCCCTGGGGTAAGCTCCAACTAGGGCTGCCTCTCCTAGTGAAGAGCACATGGGAGGCATCCTGATTTGTGTAGACAGAGGCCAAGGGAGCGCTCAGTAGCATGTGCCCTTGACCACACTGCATGCTCAGGAGTCCTTGGTTGAAGGGTCTCTTGTGAGCCCCATTGTTTAGTGAGAGCAGCCCAGGCTCAGACAGGCAGAGCAGCTATGCCAGGAGCCAGGGCCAGGTATCCCAGGCAAGCTGTCTACTTCTGAGGCCCGTCTCTACCTTCAGCATATGGAGGCTGAGATTCCTGGAGAATTGGCCATGGGGGACTTTTTAAACATGTTCCCTAGGACCAGTGAGCACCCCAGCAGAACCTTCCATATTCCCACCCCCACTCCCATCCTGTGCTAGGCTGCAAACAGTAGGAGCCAAAAAACCCCTTCTCCCCAAATGTTCAGTGTGGATATGTTCTCCAAATCCAGGGGTCTGCAGAAACCTTTGCACCTAGCTGGGACGAGTGAGGGTTTGGAGGTGAGGCCAGTTCACCAGTGACTCACCCTGGGGAGCAAGACAAAGGCCTGGGATGACAGTGACACCCTCAGCACCAAAGCAGCCATAACACTCAAAGCCTACAGTCCCTTCCTGATCCCTCTAGGTAACCACAGAATCTCGGCCACCAAGGGTGTGTCTCCTGCCTCCTGTTCTGCTGGGCACCGCAACTGTGCAACTGGACTGGCAGAGGTTCACCACCTGCTTCAATCTGGAGGGTTCAAAGCACTTTGGCTTTGATCCAAATTCAATTAAATTCGAATTTGGGAAAAATTCCAAAGCATTTTAAAGTCCAGCAAGACCCAGTTTAGTGTTGTCAAAGGAAGTTCTCACCAACAAGACAGGAAAAATCACACGCCTCAAGAAAACACAGCCAAGAAGCAAACTGCATTCCTGTATCCTGACCTCCCAAAGCCTGTGCTGCTTTCCTCCCACTAGCAGTGGTGGGCACAAGGAAGTTTCTTCTTCACTTTTAATTTTCAAAAGTATATAACTCCCCTTGCCCCCACCCAAAGTCAATTTTCTACTTAAGTATAATCTGGTAACGGAAGGAAGCGATTTCATGCTTCAGTGAAGTTCTAAATTAGCGTCCAACTTCGTTCTTCTCTCTCCTTCCTTGGCAAAGAACCAGAGAAGCCACAAACTAATGTAATCAGAGCTGCGTGGGTGAAGTCCCTGCTCCTGGCCTTGCTGCTTAGGCCCCCAAGATCCAGGCAGACCCTGGGCCAGGGACCTTCCACTGACACTGCTATGTGAAGCTGCGCACCCGAGGTCATGAAGTTCACCTGCCTGGGAGCAGGAGCGAGGATGCTATCGGGCTGTGTACAGGGATCTCTGCCATGCCCGCACTCTGCCTGGGGTACCTCTCCCCTTCTCTGTATCTCAGTCCTTTCTTCTCTAAAGTCGAATCCTCATTCAGCTCAGGCCTCTGTGATTCCCTCACTGGGCAATTATTTCTCAAGCCTGCCCTGAAGCTGAGGCCCTAGGATATGGAGTCATGGAGGCTGAGAGGCTGTGCTGACCAGTAAGTTGGAAGCTTTGTCAAGGCCCCTGACCCGTGGGAATTGCCCAATATGAACTGTGGACCCTGTAATGCGTTTCCCCAAATCTTGCTGTGATTGCTAAATCCTCATTCCATCTTCTACTCCCTCAATCCCTGGCCTCTTTCCCCAGTGTGGCCATTCACCCGGGAGCCCTATCCTACCCCTCTCCGTGAGGGCCATTTTATGAGGCAAGTGTGGCCTCTGATTTGTAGACCAGGTAGGGGGGGGCAGAATGTGGGCTCCAAGCCAAGGACTAAGAAGGACTCTGGGACTCTCAGGCCCAAGCCCTCTTTCCCCCGGGGGCATGTGGGCTCCACCAGTTAGCACAAGACCTGACCCCCAATGGGTGGTGAGGGTAGTGTTCTTGCTTTCCCCATGGCGGTGAGGACAATATACCCCAAGCTTGCAGATGGAGGCCTGAGGGGTTTTCTGGTGTGGGCAGTGCCTCACATGCAGTAATCCCCTCCCTTGGCCCTTACAAATCCCAGGTCTGTGCTCTCCAGGCAGGTGATCATGGGCTGCAGGGCCTCCACACTGGTGTTCACAGGGCACTGGTGAGGACATCCAGGGGGAGGCTCCATTCAGAGGGGTTACAGGTAAGCTCAACAGACTGAGGAAGTGCCAAAGTGGGGTTAAATCCCAACAACTGCCCTGAGAAGGCCATACAGTAGTGACCTCTTCAGAGCCCGAGATGACCCATGTCTTGCTAAACTCACCCTGAATGCCTGCTTGATAACAGACACCAATAACTCTCCCTGTACCACAGCAGGTTCCCGCTTCCCATCAGCTGCCAGCCTGGGGGCCCCTCTGGGCCCAGAGCAGCAGAGGCACCTGCCTGGCTGTTTCTCAGCTTTCCACCTCCTTTGGACAGTACTTGCCTCTGGGTCAGTCTCCCAATGACAGTAGCCATTGCCTCGCCATATCCCAAGTGAAGCACTTGGACCCAATATTCAGACAAGGAATACGAGGGCCCACACACATTCCAAACCTGTTATTTAGTATTGTCTCCCTAGCTGCACAGGAGGCCCAGCAAAGCAGGGACCATGTGCAGTGCGCAATGATGCGCCTCAACACCCAGCATGAACAGCAGTCCCTCAATTTGATGGAATGGACCCATCTGTCCCTTTCTCTGGTGGTGAGACAGTCCCGAGAGACATTCAGCACATGAAATTCACTTCACAAAACACCCAAACTGACTGCTCCCAGATGCTGTCTAGACCCAGAGGGCAGGAAGACCACGGTGGTGGTGAACGCTGCCCAGGTGGCTGCAACCACGTGTGTGCATGAAGGACATTGGCTGTGTGTCACTGAACCAGCAGGATGCCCCTTCCTCATGCTGACACCTGGCTATTCTCTGGGTGCCTGCTGTCTCCACCCTCCTCCACTCCAGGGTGGGCATTTGGTTCTCTATGGCTCAAGAGGCACATCCCGCCAGGCTTGGCCAATCAGTCTGTGCCCATGACCCAATGGGGATGGCCTCACTCCACAGATGGGCCTGAAGACTACTCTATGGTGTATACAGAACTTTCAGGAGAGACACAGGCTTTTTCGCCTCACTGGACTGGACCAGGGCTGGGAGCAAGGTGGATGATGGCTCTGTGCATGACGGAGTCTGCATCGAGGGAGGACAGCGGAGCCCCTCATTCCTCCAGGGCTACTGCTGGACTGTATTCTCTGTTGAGGTCAGTCACTTGCCACCATGGGTCCTGGCTGGGACAAGGACTCACAGGGAAATCAGTTAACTGAGGCTGCTGGCCTTGGTAAGGGGTCTTCCTATGTGTGTCCCTCTGTTCTTTCCATCTCCAGGGAGCCCAGCCTGGCTCTGAGGAGACTGCTCTCGTGTGTTCAGGGCCAGTTATGCCTCAGCCCCTGCCACAGGAGTGCAGTGTAAAGCAGAGGCAGTGGGGAGGGGGGAGGCATCTTAGAGGGAAGCAGCAGTCCTGTGTGACCTCCCAGCAGCCTCCCCATCTTTGGTGGCCACCATCAATCAGACACTCTCACACTATAAATATGTCAGAGAGGCTGTGATTATCTAAGCATTGCCCTAGGGTTTGATGAATTGAAGGCACAGAGCACAAGTGCATATCACTGCAAGGCCACAGACCGGCAGTTCATCATCCTGCTGAGAGGACCCATCACCTCAGACAAGGCCACTCGCACACTCTGCCTGGCGTCCCAACCTGTCAAGGAACTATTAAAATGCGCAGCCCATGTCTCTTAGTGCTCTTGAGAGGTTAACCAAGTGCGCGGTGAAACAAAGTAACCCAAATGAAGGAGGCAAAAAGTAACAAAGCGGGTGAGGCCTTCAGGAGGACACCTGCCACATTCCCAGGACTCCAGGGCTGAAGGCTCATTCTGAAGGGAAGATGAAGAGGCCTGTAAAGCTGCTGCTGGGCGATGCTCTCTGGGAGGCCTGACTCCGGGGCACAGCACCAACCCCGCCTCACCTCGCTCCACCGGAGGAGCCAGCCAGCCCTCTGAGTCCACCATTCTTCACTGGAGGCCAGTGGGGTGGAGAGACGCTCCCTGCTCTGCTTCTGGGTGGCTCCTGGGTGTGCATAGCTCAGGGCCATGTTAAGAGCTCAAGGCTGCAGCTAACCCACATGGCTCTCTGGTTCAAGCAGAAAAGAGGGCCCTCGTCTTCCCAACGGTGTGCGGGTCTCTGGGTCCAGACGTAGGCCTCAGAGAGGAGCATGCAGCTGGACCTCCACCGCACCAGGCTGGGTGCTCTGGTGCGGTGAACAAAAGGCACAGTAGTCGTGGCAACGGCAGGAGCCAGCACTGACCGCAAGGCAAGCCCCTCCTTGCTGCCCAGGTAAGCACCGGGGGAGCCGGACGCCAACAGGACCACAAGAACCTGGGCCCTGCCACAGCCCATTCCCGTCATTCCTGGTTTCTGTTGTTGTTTTGTGGTTCTGGGGTTTTACTCCAGGGCCTGCTGGGCACCACAAGCACATTACCAGTCCTTCTGATTTTGAGACAAGGTATCAGTAAATTGCCCAGGCTGGCCTCTGCAATCCTCCTGCCTTGGCCTCCTGAATAGCTAGGATTAAGGATGTGCACCATGGCACCTGGCCTCCCCACCCCCCTACCTTTTTTTTTGGGGGGGGGGACAAGCACTCTACCAACTGAGCTATATCCCCAGCCCATGGCTCCCAATTTAATGATAAGAAAACAGAGGTTTCCCAACACACTCCTGAAACACTGGCCTGACTGCATTTTCTGAGCTCCCTACTCTGAGAGGGGTGTGGGGGGGTCACAGCAGGGGAAGGGAAGACAACAGAATGATAGAAGTCTTCCCTCCCACCTCTCCTGAGGGCTGGCACTGCAGGCTAGGGTACAACCAGCTGCCGGGACAGGTAGTCAGGTAGTCTTCCTAACGTTTAGAGAGGCTGTGCCCAGGCCAACCATACAGAAGGGCAGTGCCCAGAGGTGGGGGGCTCTGGAGGGGCCCCTGTGAAATCAACTTCAGAAGCAGAGGAGCAGCTCAGGGGGCCAATCCCGCCTTGGAAGTGGAGTCCATCGCCCCAGACACTCATTGCCCTCTCTTCCTGCTGGCAGTTCTCATCACCAGAGACACCAGCAGTTGTACGCGAGGGCTGACCACTTGGTTCTGACTCACTCACCCTGAGTTTCCTGAATTCCATGTACCACCTGCCAGGACAGGAGATGGGGGTGGCCGGCACTTGGGCTGGGGAGGGAGGGCAGGATGGAGTAAGCAAATGAGCGCACAGGGTAGACTTACTTCCTGCATGTGCGGACAGAATCAAGTGGTCTCCAGAGGGACACGAGGGTGGGCTCATCTAGCCCTGTAGATGGATGACACTCAAGAACCAGAGCAGGCGAGAAAGGAGGGCTCCAGGCAGAGGATTAGCAAGTGGAAAGGCTGGGTGGAAGTGAGGCTTCAGGAAAGAGAGAGGGGCCTGAGAGAGGGGGGCCAGGGAGAGCTCACGTGGGCGAGTGGAGCAGACAGACCTCCCACTCCAAGGGGGGCTTATGGCCCTGCCTTGAGCCTGTGCAGTTCCTGGGACTACCACTGGGAACAGGGCGACACTGCCCGTTCTCAGCTGAGTTCTTCAGAGGCTGGCAGCCTCTACTTCATCTCTGTGAGGCTCACTCAAGGGGAGGCCAGCCAAGCTGGAGGGAAGGCAGACTACCCCGGGGGGCAGTGCTGAGGAAGCTAGTGCCGGCCACAGGGTGGGCAGGAGCTGCCTGGCCTCCCCTGCTGTTCTGGCCACCTGGGCTCGGGAGCCAGCCATGTGAGTGAAGGTCCACCTGGGACATTCCAGTGGCAGCAGGTGCGAGATGGAGAACAGAGGACCCCAGGTGGGGGCTGGAACTGGAGTCCCAGCCTCTGACCTCACTGACTGTAGTGCTCACAGGTCAATATACACAGACAGACAGACAGACAGCCACACACACAGTGTGCAGTACTGGGGACTGAACCCAAGGCCTCACACACTCTAGGCAAATGTTCTTATCACTAAGGCCAGGTCACCCAATCTAAAAATCTGAGATAAATCCTAATTAAGCACCTGCTGGATACCAAACTGTGCTGAAAACCAAAAAAACAAAAATCAAGATGTCCGGGCATAACAAAACACACATGGGTGCTGGGAGATGGGAAAGGTAGCAAGTAGTTTGGAGCTGTTCTCTCAGGGTAATCTGCCCCAGTTCCACTAATATAACTGTCAAGGAAGTGCTGAAAAAAGGTCAAAGTTTCTCAGTGCTAATGGTTAGGAATAGGAATCCTGAAGGCAGCTCAGCCATTACTGTGTAACCTTAGGCAAGTTAACTCACCTCTCTGGTCCTATTTTCCTCAATTATAAAGTGATGATTTAAAAAGCAGCTACTTTACAGGGTTGTTGCGAGAACTGGCTGGGATGTCAACTGGAAACCACTGAGAGCAGCACTGCCTAGCATGCTTACTGGGTCAAGCTGCTTTATGGCCATTGTCACTACACTGTCACCATGTAAAGAACAGAGTAGATACTACTGGTTTACACTTTCCCCAACTTCCTCTTTGGATAAGGGGAGTTCACTGGACAATTTTTAAGTCGTTGATTTTTTTTAATCAGTATGTATTATTTTACAATTAAAAATCCTGAAGCTCTCTGTCAAGGCTGTCGGATGTGGGTTAACCCTGAGACCGCACTGACGAAGGACTTAAGGTCCACCCAGCACGCTCCACGTGCAGGTTAAGGCTCGGTGACATATCCCCAGGAGAGGCTTTCCCACCTGAGGCTCCTGCCCAGCCCTGCCCCCGGGTCCAGCTCAGGAAGCCCACAAGGGCACAGGGTCATCGGTCCTTCCAGTTCTCCAATGGAAGCCAAAGCACCCTTACTGAGCACCCAAACCTCACTGTTAACTGAGAGTAAAACGAATGACTGCTGTATCTGAATCAGAGCCACAGAACATTCTAGCGAGTGATCAGACCATGAGTCCTTTCCCCAGATGTTTCTGCCTTTCAAAGGCCTTCAAAAAAGCCAAACAATTACAAAACCCTTTACACACACACATCCGTTCAAAAAGCCGCAGGGGCTGGAAGTCCATGGGGACTCTTGTGCTTAGCAGGCCCCAGGCCCTGGGCTCCACCCCCAGCGCCCAAGCCAAACACACCAAATCTGTGCACACCCTGGGATTTTTTGTTTTTGTTTTTAAGATGCAGCTGATCAGAACTATTTATGTATTCCACTGTATGTGCATTTATTTATTTTGGTTTTGAGCTTTTTTTATTACAGGAAGAAGTTCAGTCAGTCGGCCCAGTGGTCAGATGGCCCTGCCCGGGGCCCCCAGCCGTCTGTCCAGGGCTGTGCTAGAACGCAGAGTGGGTCTAGAGGATCTGGAATAGAGAGACCATCACTATACAGTGTAACAATGGGCTTCCTCTTCACGGGGACCCCAGATGTCCCTGCATCAAACATCTCCCTGTGAAAGGCAGGATGGCAGGCCACCACCCCCGAGCTTCCCCTAACAGAGCAGAATCACACCCTCACCAGGTCCCAGCATGAGAACAACCTTGTCTTCACCTGCTGTCTGAGGACCAGCTCAACAGTGTCATGGCCCGCTCACACCTGCACCTCCCAACACACAGGGCCTGGGCAGACAAGGAATCCCAGGACCTGCACGCAGCCCCCACTGCCGACAGCCTGGGCTGGAAAAGGGGCGAGGACAGCATGCATTTCAGTGCAGCGCCACTGCAGCTCCTCACTGGACGCAGCCAACGTGAAGCACGCTGGTGGAGGCCAGCCACCAAAGCTCCTGTGATCGATGGTCACGTCCCTGGCTGACTGCAGCCATGGTGGTCAGGGAGTCGGAGCTATTATTACAGGTTGATGGACATTATTGAGTTTGATGTCTTCCCTGAGGAAGGTTCACTGTGCTGGGCCTGACTCGGGGCAGCAGCTCTGTCTTGCCAAAGGCAGTATAGAGCTGGAGGTGAGAGGTCAAGGCCTGTGGAACCTGCTGAAAGATGAAGCAACACTTGCTGCAAGAATCAGTAGGTCAGGAGGGATTCTGGTCAGGCAGGGAGTCAAGTCATGACTGCCATGTACTTAATTTCACACTGAGCATTTTACATTATCAGACTTAATCCTGACAACCAAGTACAATATGGTCATGACTGTTTTAGTCAGAATAAGTAAGGTTACACGGCAGCAACAAACAACCCCCAGACTGTGTAGTGGCTTCACAGGACAGAGATTTATTTCTTGCTCAATACCACGTTTTGTGGTTGTAGTAAGCATTTACCTCATCACTGTCACTCTCACCTTATTCCTGTCACTTTCAGGAAACCAGATGACAGAGCTGCTACCACGTCACCAATCACTGTGCCAAAGAGAGAAAGGAGGGCTCTGGAAAGCATAGCACTGATTAAATGCCTGGCCTGGAAGGATACACACTCCTTCTGCTCACAACTCACTTGCCAAAACCAGTCACACAACTTCACTGGCCCGCAAAAGAGCCACGAAGTGCAATCCTACTATATACCCTACTATTTCTGCAATTCACAGATAAAAAACAACAACTCAGAGGTTAATGATAATGAAGAGCTCTGTGTGGTGACTAATCTAATCCCTACCAAAGCCTTAGGTGCAGTTGAACCTGCACTTTACAGGTTAGGAAACTGGACAGAGAGACATTAGGAAACTTGCCCCAAACCCCCTGGGGAGTGGTGGGCAGAGCCCAGGATTCTGGTTCAAGTCTGTTCCAACAACAGCATTATACAGCCCAATGTCACAAAACTGGGGAAGGGGTGGCATCTGAATTCATATCCGATTCATTCTTTCCCCTCTACCAGAGGGGGACAAAGAAGAAGGCCCACAGAAGTTTACCACCAGCTTCTGGCACCAGGATAATGTCCTCTCTATCTACCCCAAGGAGCAGCCTCTCACCAGCCTCGGCACAATCAGTACAGCAAGATCTTCAGGCAAATCAAGGCCTGTACCCCAAGACATCCACTGCAGGTAAGAATTCATGTCTCATAGGCTGGAGATATAGCTCAGTGGTAGAGCACTTGCCTAGCATGCATGAGCACCTGAGTCCAATGCCCAACACTGCAAAAATAATTAAAAAAAAAAAAAAAAAAGAATTCATTTCTCTCCTGAGCAACAATGGGTCCAGTGGGATGCAGAATCTCAGGTCATTTTGTGTTCTGTGTTCAGACCCCAAGTGAGAAAGGCCATCTTAGGGAAGGAGCCTAACCTCTCCCAGGGCTTGCCTTGCTACTCAAGGCACCATATGGATTTGGCCAGTTCCTCATCAACATATCTTTTTTAGAAAAGCTGTCTGGCTAGGAGAGAAGACAGCAGAGCCCTCCCACGGGAGCAACTGAGTGGGCCACACACCCAGCCCAGGGCAGATACAGTCACAATGGCCAGTGCCCTTCTGCTCAGACAGCTCTGCAGACCAAGGAAGGAGGCCAAGATGAACTCAGGAGCTCAATCTGTTGTCTTTTACTGAAAAATGCAACACAACAGTAACGAGAAAGATAACAGTCTTATTTTTATGTACAAAGCAGATACACACAGTACACTGAGAGACACACAGGTCTACAAGGGTATTAAAATTTAATGGGGGTGGACGAATTTAGAAAAAAAGGTTGAAAAAGATTTTGGGGTGTAGGGTGCTAACAATAGAAGTCCGAGAAACATTGCAAACAGAAGAACTCTTTCCATTTTGGTTTCTTATTGTCAGCTTTTATCCACAAATAAACAGTTCTAAATTGTTGCAATTGGGCTGGGCGCATGGCTCAGCAGAGGGTATACTGCTCAGCATGCATGAGGCTCTGGGTTCCATCCCCAGCATCACATAAAATGAATAAATACATTTAAAAATTGTTGCAATGATAGATACTGTGTTACACTGTTTTTACCTTAGCTTTTCACATAATTGCCATTTTCTATCCTACATTCACTACTTCACAAAGACTGTCTGAAGGCCTACTGTGGGCACATGCTGAGGAGCCACAGGAATCTCCTGGCGCCTACACGTCTGTGGTTGTCAACTATAAACTTTAATGTCTCTAAAATATATAAGAACCATAATTTATTATCTATTCACCCATAATTTTTTGAATTTTTATCCCCAAATAACATCTTTGCTTTGGCTGAATTACTGTTTTCTCTTGAGAAAAATTCTTTGGAGAATGATGGAGATTTGATGCCACACTGTCCTAAAAGTTCCGCTTCCCAGGTAGGCTGTGCCAAGCCACGCTTAAAGCCCTCCAACAAAGGCTTCTCCCATCCAGGGAGGGAGGTACAGGCCCCTCCCTGTCCATCAGGTGCATGGCAGGTGCCATCCAACCTCTCCAGGTCACATCCCACTCCCATCAGCTCAGCAGGGCTGCTGGACTGATTGTCCCCGTCCCCCAGAGCTGGGAATCATCTGCCAGCCCAGCTATGGGTCTAGGCAAGAGCAGAGCCAATAAAAGGGACACCACTGCTCTAGTCAAGAACTCAACACTCGGGCTCTCCCACCTGGTGAAACAGCGTAACCAGAGAAAGCCAGAAAGAAAGAGAGGGATGTGAGCAGAGCTCCCTTCAAAGCAAACACAGCATCCCAAGGGGTTCCTCCCTCCTCATCAGAACTACCCGGCCCTCTGCAAACAGGCGCTCCCTCCTGCTGTCTAGTCCACAGATGGAACTGTTAAAAGCATGCTGACCTAGATATCACTATCACTTTCAACAAGCCGCCTGGAGAAAAACGAACAAATCAGAGAGCAGGGAAAAAACAAGAGTCAAGCACCAGCAGTTGTTAGCAGTAGAGCTCCTCCCGTCTCCAGAAGCTCTGTTCCTCCCTAGCTGTGCTGGTGAGAATGGTACAGCTCCTCCTCTCCCCATGAGGAGGGCAGAGCCTCTGTGCCCGGGAACCTTACAGGTACTTTCACTGGGTCCTCTCAACCTCTTTGCAAGGCATCACTGGCCCCATAGTACAGACGTGCAAGCTCAGGGTCCCAGAAGGTAAGTAACCTGCACACATCTATAGTTTAGCTGGAGTCAGCGCTCAAGGCTATGTCAATCTGGGACCCCCTGCGTCCCAGCACTCCCACTTCCGTGCTGAGACCTGGGCCCCACATTGACAGTCTCAGGGCTTCAGTTTTCTCATCTGTAAAATGGACGTGAAAACTACACCAACCACAAAGGACTGCTGAACAACTAAATAGGGGAACTGGATATACACAACTCAACACAGAGCCTGACGCCTGGTGCCAGCTTTGCAGGCACTTACGGGAACAAAGTCACTCTTAGATTGCTTAATCTAGGATCTCTTTATAATGTAAAAATGATTGAGGACCCCCAGGTGCTTTTGTTTATGTGGTTTTGTCTATTGAGATTTACCATATTCAAAATTAAAACTGAGAAAAATGTATATGTTAATTAAAAAATAAAAATAGGGCTGGGGGGGTGATCAGGTAGCGCCCTTACCTAGCATGCACAGACCCATGGTTCCACCCCTAGAAGGAAGAAAGGATCGACCCATTATATGTTGTTTTAGACAGCTGTCCATGGCCATGACATAATACCTGAGAAAAACAACTTAAAGAAGGAAAGATTTGGGCTCATGGTTTCAGTTTATGGTTAGTTGGCTCTGCTGTTTCTGGGCCTGTGGCAAGAAATAGGCAGGGAGCATGTGGTGGGGGAAAGCTGCTCATCCCATGGTGGCCAGGAAGAAGGGCAGTGTCTGGAGACAAAATATCCACCTTGAAGGCATGCCCCCAGTGACCCACCTCTTCCACTAGGTCCTTCTTTACCTTTAGTGGGTAAATTTCCACTACCTTCCAATAATCCACTGGGGACCAAGCCGTCAACACATTTGGGGGACATTCCAGATTCAAATGATAACATCTTAGCATAAATAAGAGTTATTTTTCATAAATTAATCTTAAAAAAAAAAAAACTATTGACAATAGTAGCTGGATTCTCCTACCTGCTTTTGTACTTGACCTGCTGAGTTGGTTTGATTACAGGCTATGAAGCCCAGTCTCCTGTGGCTGGACAAGGCAGAAGATTTTAAGAGTCTTTTTGGATCACTGTGGACACACTTCTGTGATATACTACACTAAGACCTGACATGTGGTAGCTTCTTTAAGGCTTGTTGCAATGTGGAATCTGAGCCTCTGTCTATGAACTTTTGTACTCTGACATTCTCCTCCACTGGCCTGGCCTGCACTTTGAATGGATGGTTTACCCAGGCATGATTTTGTAACACAGTGCATGGGTCATTTGGAAAACACTGGTACAGAGTTATGCACCCAGAAGAAAATGAGTGAACAAGGCAAGCATCATCTTAGAATTACTGTGAAAATAGTTTTGACCTGTGAACCCTCAATCTCACTTTGAGGACGCTGCATGGCAGAACTTTCTTAATCTCCACATTAATCATGCCTTCTTTTAAGAACGTAGAGCAAGAAACTTCTGTAAAAGTGTGGGGGCCTGTATGGAGTCCTCCATTTCCCCCTCCCCCAGTTTGTACTACCACTAGCCAGCTGCCAGGGGATCCAGCACCTTCTAACCCACAGGTGGCCATCACCTTCTAAAACACTTGCCCTGCTCTGCTCCTCCCTTCACTAGCAGAAGGCTTCTTCTGCTATGGACCACCTTGATCTCCTCCAAAACAACAGTACTTGGTGGTTTGCAGAGGGCAGGGCCTTGGGCAGCAAAAGTACACCATGCATGGGCTGCTGAGCTCAGGCATTGCAGTTGATGATTCTAGGTCTCTTGAAATTACATATGTATGTATATTTATAGCAAATACATGGGTGTCCATAAATAGCCACTTGCCCATGTACACTTTTAACATATCGCTGAGCCACCAAGTTCCATTAAACCTTCCATGATGGATCTGCGCATTAGGCCTTCTTTTCTGGTCCTACCTTTATTGCTGCAGACTGGGTTAGCCCACTGTCCCCACGTCTCCCCACTTCCACCAATGCAGTACCAGATGGTTACTTGTTGACTACTCTCCTGCTCAAAAGCCTGATAGGAGGCTTGGCATCTGAACCTCATTCAATCTGTTGCCCCTGTTCCAGCTCCACTGCCCACCCTAGCCCCTCTTCCTCCATAATCCTTATCAGGTCACACACTCTGGTCTTCACATTTGTTCATCAGTTCAGGGCCTTGTACATAGCAGATGCTCAAAAAAATTAATGCAATGATTAATTTCTAGGTACCTTCAATATGCCAGGCCTACAAGTGCCAAGGATGTGGTAAAAAATAAAGCATCCCTGTCTTCTCTCCTGGAATTACCATTCTAACTCCCTCTGTTTCTTTGCTGCATGCAGTACTGTCACATTTCTCCTACTACTGGTCAGCATTCTTCAGTTTTTCATGTTGCTGTGTATTGTGTCCCTATCTATATTTGCAACTCCTCGAGGACATATTCTATGTCATATTAGATGTTCACATTAGATTGACACATCAGATGCTCAATAAATTCAGTGGAATGGAAAGTGGATTAACCACAACATTTACTGGAGTAAAAAATGAAAATGATCCAGAGATCTGTTAAACCCACGTAAAAGGTCCCCAGTGTCTGCCATTTGAAGTATGATTGACATGTTTCATATGTAAACATTTTAAATGCTAGATGGGGAAGAGCCACCCTCAACCCTGTTCTGGATAGTAGTCCATAAATCACACAAAGCAAATTGGAGATACTAATCCTAACTAGCCTAGCAGAATGGCTGGCTATGAAGTGTCTCTGGTTTCAAATGCTGGCACCTGTAAAAACAGCCTGTGTTACTTATAGTCTGAGTCTCAGTTTTCTCATCTGGAAAAAAGATAGAATAAATAAACAATAAGTTTTAAATAACTTTTGTTACAATATATCTTATAATAGTTCTATTTTATTAGTTATTGTTGATTTCTTTCTGTGCCTTATTTTTTTAGAGAGAGAAGGAATCTTTTTGTAGATGAACACAACACAATGCCTTTATTTTTATGTGGTGCTGAGAATCGAACCCTGGTCCCGTGCACTAGGCGAGCGCTCTACCACTGAGTCACAATCCCAGCCCATCTGTGCCTTATTTTTAAATTGAACTTTTATCATATGTTGTGTGTATAGGGAAGAACATAGTATCTCTAGTGTTTAGTTCTCTTTAAGGTTCTGGGCACCTGTTGGAGGTCGTGGGATATGTCCTCCAAGTATAACAGGGGCTTTTGTAACTACACCTAGCTCAAGGTACCGTCCTAAAAATTATTTGAGAGACAAGACACCAAGAGTTAAGCACAAGGGGGCAACATAAAGTTCACTCAATTCATGAGAGCTGCTGTTATTAATGCTGGTGTGGCTGATGTATCCTGCCAGCAGAACTCCTAGATGACTCCTGATCTCCACCTGGGGTCTTATTCCGTTGAACATGTTGCTCCATACAGCAAAGGGACTTGCAAATGAAATGAATCTTTGCTACAGATGTAATTAATGATGTTACCAATCATTAATTACATAACATTAATGATGTTACCAAGAGAGGGGGACTATTTGTGTGAGTGTGACCTAGTCCATGAGCCCTTTAAAAGCAATTTTCTCCTGTTGGTCACAGACTGGAAGTCAGGTTTTTGAAGCAGAACAGGATTTGAAGCCCCTCTGCAGGGCTGAAGATGGCAAGGGCAGGTGGCATGGAGGGAACTCAGCCCTAAGACTACCCAAAACACAGTTCTGCCAACAACCAGAAAGATCTGACACAGGATCTCCCCAGAGCTCAGGAGGAGACCCCATCCACCCGACACCTTCATTGTGGACTTTGTGAAACTTGAAGCAGAAAACCTAGTTGAGCTAACCCAGACTCCCAGCCTGCAGAACCATGCACTAATAAATATGTTTAAGCTGCTAAACTTGTGGTGACTTGCCATGTTGCCATAGAAACTAATACAAAGCCCCCGTTCTCCTTGGAGGACATATCCCACGACCTCCAACAGGTGCCCAGAACCTTAAAGAGAACGAAACACTAGAGATACTATGTTCTTCTCTATATACACAACATACGATAAAAGTTCAATTTAAAATAAGGCACAGAAAGAAGTCAATAACAACCAATAAAATAGAACTATTGTAAGATATATTGTAACAAAAATTATTTAAAAGTTATTGTTTATTTTTGGAATTTTCCATTTAATAGTATCATACTGCAGTTCACCCCAGATAACTAAAACCATGAAAGTCCAAGTGCAGATAATGGGGGACTACTGTGCAGGTCCACTTGGCCTCTAGCCATAATGTATATGTATTAAAAGCATATTAGGTGCTCATCTAAAAGGTTCTGGGAAAACGTGAAGTGTTCTGCATTCTTCAATTGCTGGCTGTGTGAGGTTTGAGAGCGGAGGCTGTCTTATTTAGCTCTGGCATTTAGCACAGTGGGTAGCATGGGTTCTCAATAATTTCATGTAATAAAGTTCTAACTTCCTGGACTGTTAGGAACAACATGGCTTCACCAGGCTGGCCTCACCGTTGCATGTGCAGCCAATTATGAGGTGTTCATGGGCAATTATCTAGGCCAACCCCAGCAAAGTCCTCTTTTGGGCCTAGAAGAAACTGCGGGCACTGGAAACTGCTGAGGATGCCGTCCAGCAACAAGGGTAGCTGTGAGTCCATATGCAAAGATATCTTGCTTTACACACCAAGTGACCACTCTGTAGGGGGACCTGCCTTGGCCCATGGCCGGCTCCGAGGGCTAAGTTGGCCAAGCAAACCCTGAAATTTTGCATGTAATTGCACCTTCCACTAAAAAGTCCTGGACGAAATGGTAAAAATAGCAACTGCAATTTCCTGCAATGCAGATATCCCAGTGAGTCCCAGTGCCTAAAAGCAAACCTGGCCATCCAACCTCTCTCCAACTTAGTGAAACACCTGGCTGCAAGCGGTGCCCAGGACAGAAGTGGCCCACTGGTGCCCCCACCTCCAGGGCATCTCCAGAGTGAGATGCTTCCTCACTTCCTTAAATACTCAGTCTTCAGAATCAAGGGGTGGCCAATAAAGCAAAAGTGCCCTTCAGCCCTCCCTCCCCTTACTAGCCAAAGTACACATGAGGAGGCCTCCCTCCAAGAGGCCTTTGGGAGCCCCACTGTGCCCTTGGCTGCCCTCACCTCCCCCACCATGCCTGTCTCCACCAGGTCGGGCTGCCTGGGATAACAGGAGCCTCCTCTGGGGCTCAGTCCTGATCATCCCCAGGGCAGCAGGGGAACTGCAGCCAAACTGGATGTTGCTTCTCCAAGGGTGGGAGCAAGGCCACTTGGGAAATGACAGAAGAGCCTGATCAGTGGCGCTAGGCAGTAATGAATTCCCCTGGGGGCCCTGGCTGTGGCCCCACCATCCCTTGACTCCTCTGTCAAGGGCCTGGTTTCCACCATTCCAGATCGGCCTCTCTTTCTCCTTTAGTCTCCACAGCGTTTCCCTGGCCCCCTTCTGTCTGCAAATCAAGTACAAGGGCCTTTTGGTAAATCTTCTGCTTGTTTTGAAGCTTCCTATTATAGGAATACAAAGACCCCCAAAGTAATATACATGGAAATTAACAAAGTTTTGGACTGCAGCCTTTGATCTTTATCAACAGGTAAATAGAGTCTGTGACGGCCGATAACTTTTGGAGCCTTTTCACGGACTGGTGAGGGAACTTTCTCTGTCCTGCTAGCTTATTTCTTCATTGCTACAGGTGGGACAGGAGGCAGCTCCCGACTGGCCAAGCCTCTGAGAGGTGCTCTGGAGCTGAGCCAAACTTTTCTCAGGACAGGTAAATTTCTTTGCATCTCACCTAAAGCCATCTCCGCTGACCATAGGCAAAGTCATCCCAGGCCAACTCTTGGATACACTCTTGTTTAGAAACCCTGAATTCACTCAAATGTTTCAGCCTTCAGATATTTGGCCCTCACCAGTAAAAGCCTAGCCTCCTTGTGTTTGCAGAGCTTCTGAGCATAAAATGAATTTCCAGGAATGTTTTCCCATGCACAGGGCACAGCAGCTAGCAGGGGGCAGGGCTGGGCAGGGATTAAAGGGCCTCATTTCACAGATGCATACACAGGGCCACAAGCTCTGCTCAATCCCCAGCTGAGGCCAGGAGACCAATAGGAGGCAGAACTAGCCCTGGCTAAATGTTGATCCTTTGGAAAAACAGAGGCGGATTAGAATCAAAAGAGAAAGCCTGAATACACTGGATCAATTTTTTTTTTTTTAAAGGAATGAGATTTGCTTCATCATGTTAACTAAAACTGAATATGTGAATAATATCAAGGATGGGTGAAAATGTGGAGAGATAAAACTAAGTTTATCTGCAAGGCATCTGACTTTAATGATGGGAATTAACAGTCTCACTTTTTCATCAAGATGCACAGTCAAGGATGTTCAAGACTTCATTGCTTGTAATGAGGAAAATCAGGCATGACCCAAAAGTATCTCTTTAGGAGACAATGGGATGAAAGATAGTGGTCTGGTCACAGTGCAGAATATTATGTGCCCATGAAAAGGGTAAAAGTTTCTCCACACACTGAGTGATAGAAGTTGTAGAGTACTGAGTAGGATCCAAATAATGGAAAAATCAAAATCCATACACCATCTATATCTGTGGATACATACCAGGGAGAGGGACATAGTTTCATACCACGTTTTGTTATTTCCCCCCTCTATTGTTCATTTATAAAAAGAATCTGTTGGTGTGCTAATTAAAAAAAAATAAGATAACTTAAAAGCACAATATTTTCCTTAGTCTCCCTATGCATCAGAAGACCATACGACGTCATGGTTGCAGCCTTTCCTGGTGCCTGGTCCACACCCGTCTCCAGCCTGTGCCATCCCAGTCTTGACACTCAGATCTTCTCATGGCTGGCTCACACACCACAACCCCACAGAGGACTTCCTTGACCCCCTCCCTCCACGTGGCTCCTCCGCCCCCTGATCCTTTCTCTCTCACCTCCCTGTCCATGCCCCAACAGCCTTTCCTACAGCTGCATTTATATGGTCTGTTATCTGTCTCCCCCAGTTGAACAGGAGTCCCGGAAGGGTGGGGCCTCATCTTGTTTTCTGCTGAATTCCAGAGCCTGACCGAGAACTGATGGCAAAAAATACTCATTGGACATGATGGAATAGAGACCAACAATGATCTTACTCTCCAATGTGGAAACTGAGGCAGACTCCCCACGTGCCACTCACACCCCAGCACTGTGCCAAGATACTCACTGTCTGTGATACCCTTCTCCCTTATTTCTGAGACTGTCGATTCACAACAGAGGCATTCACAGGTCAAGGGACTTGCTGACCAAGGACTCACTCACAGGCCCAGCTCTGATGAAGCAGAATGTACACTGTGGATGCTGGATGACCTGTCATGGTTTTTTAGAAAAAGACTCCTAGCCCTCACTTCTACCCAGACAAATCAACCTGGCCAACTGCAAACCTGGCAGACAATTCATCTTGAGGTTTGGACTAGGAATGCTTCTCTTATCTTAATTAGGAAATTAATTCTGTTTGGCCGAGATTGATCTGCAGTCAGACTCTCCTTGGGGGTTCAACAGGAATAGGCAGAGAACATGCAAGGCTTCTTTGTTTCTGTCCCTCCTATCTCTGTACCCTACTTCCACACAGCTGCCAGGCAAAGGCGTTGATCTTGTGGAGGCGGAGAGAGTGGCGCACAAGGTGAATGTAGTCCTCAGGCGGGCAGCAGCCACAGCTCTCCCATGGCCATGCTCAGTGGGAGGAGCCATCCAACAGGTCTTGCAGGTGCCTCCTGGGCAAAGGCTGGCACTCAGCCTCCTCCTTCTGTCCCCCTCTTCTCCTCACAATCCCTGTTGCTCAAAGGGACACTCTGACTATCTCTGGTGGCTCCGGTTCTGTGCCCAGGGGAAACCCCACAGGCAAGGTCTCATCCCATCTGTTACAGAGCAGGGGCCATCCAGGATACTCCTCTATTTGCTGCCCAGCTCCCTCCCCAGGATCAGTCAGTGACAGTGAGCAGTGAGTCACCCACATGGCATCTTCCTTTGAGCCCATGCTTGCTCCCCCTGGGCCCAGACTGGTACTTCCTGACCCAGTCTTCTGGCTTCCCCAGTCCCCTCACCCAGCACACGCAGGCCCCAAACTCTGAAGGAGTGGGCAGGGAACTAAGGGAGGTTGGAAGAAGAGCCCTATCCCTCTGGAAATACTGGGAAAACCCAATCCATCTCCAGTCATCCAGATGAGGAAATAAGGAGCTTAGCTACTGCACTCCTCTCATTCTACTAGAATCTCATCCTAAACAGGGAAAAGGAGGGTCCAGAGAGGGAGAATAACTTGCCCAAAGCCCACAGTATGTATCAGAGGCAGAGATGGAACCAGAATCCACTCAGCTCCTGTTTTCTAACATGGCTCCTCTACACTCCACTTGCCACTTCTCAAATTCTTCCTACCTATGAGGGCTGAGCCAACAACCCAAGCTGTGTAAAGCTGCTTGACATCAGAGCTTGCAAGAACTTTTGAGATATCACAGGAAAACATTTAATAGAAACACTTCATGGAAGAGCAATGCCCATTTTGTAGAAAGGCAAACTGAAGCCCACAAAGGTAAGGGGGCCTGCAGAGACACACAGCCAGGAGGGGCAGGGCAGGTGGGACTCCCCCCACTTTAGTGTTCTTTCTGCCAACAGGTTCTAGGTCTGAGGGGTCCAATGGTAGGATGAAGAGGTGGAGCTAGTTTTCAGGCCTTAGTCGCTGAAACGGGGATAGCCCAAGGGAGCCTCAAGGGGGGAAGAAAGATTGGGCAGAACTTTATGCATTTACAGAAAACACTGTGCAATTTCACAACTAAATTGGATTTCTGAGACCACAGAGCTGTCACTTTTAAAAACAGGTCAATAAGCCACATGTGTCTGTCTACCCTTTACCATCCGAAAGGGCACTGAGACAGGGGTTGAAAGGAGCAGGGAGGCGGCTGAGGCCCAAGAAAGGGCTGCAAGCCAGCACCCAGCCTCAGTCTGTGCCCAGGGAATGAGGTGAAGGGAAAAGGAAGCTGGCTATGACCAATGTCCACTTGGTGCCAGAAGATTCTAGAGGAGTCTACACGGTGAGACTATTAATCTTCAGGATATCCCAGGAGAGGCCAGTAAGGCCCAGCGAGGTTACAGAATTCAGTCACAGACACTCAGCAGCATGGAGCCCCAGTCTGGGTCCACAGCTTGCACTTCTTCCACTGATACTGTACTGAGGGGCTTACGGAGAGCTTGCCCACCCCTGAAGCCATTCTATGTCCCTCTAATCCCCCAAACTCCTACCTCCTAATGGCGCTTGAGGGACCTGAAGTCAGTGTGGTGAGGCAATGGCTTAAAGCCACTGGTATCAGCTTTTGCTACCTTTAGAACTAGTAATGGAGCTGGTGCTGCCGAGGGGAGGTAGTCCAGAAAAGGGGCTGAAACCTGCAGAAAGGTGGCTGCAATCACAAGGGGACAGATGTAGACTGATTAAGTCCTGCTGGGATGGTGTGACTAAAAGCTGCGGATACATAAGCTCTCCCTCTTCCTGCCACTCCTTCCACTTGTCCAAACTAAGTGTTCCTGGTTTGGGGAAAATGCTTCGACAGCCCTGAGCAGGCAATTCAATTAGGAAATTTACCACATTAGATGAAACCACCATCTCAGTCAGTCAATTCATTTGTCTAGACACTCTATTTGCTTGTCCCAGCTCTGACAGCCCCCCTATGGCCAGGCTACACCCCCACTACCCTATGTTACAGAAGGACTAAGGGGTCAGGCAATGAGCTGGTCTTTAGGGACAATGGGGTGGGTTCTGTCAGGACCCCTTGCATTCAGAAGCCACACAGTTTGCTGTGAGTGGACTACTGCCAGTGCAGAGCAGACCACCAGAGCTGAGAAGACCCTCTCCATCACCTCTCACCTGCATTCTCTCTGACCTCACCGGTGCCCTAAGTTGACATCAACCTGAACTGGCTCTGGGAGAAATGTGGGTGGGTGGCAGGAGAGGAGAATCTGGGCTGAGGCAAGCCTTTTCTTAGACCAGGCATCCTCTCTCCAGGACACCTTTGCCACCTGCACCCTTCCTTAGTGTCCCCTCAGCTTCCCTTGCTGCCTTTATTAATCACTGGGGTTCTCTGTACTCTGATAGTCAGGGCCCCTGATCCACATGCCAGCACCCTCTCATCTAGGAGGTCCCTAAAAGCAGGGTCCCCAGTCAAAGTCTGAAACACTGAATAAAATAATAAACGAAGGAATGAATGACTAAAACCACTCACTAAATAACATACTCATTCTTTCTGTACTGGGAAGAACCAGGCCTGTTTTCACTGCAGACTGTACAGTCTGGCACAGGGTAATTTCTTTCTTTTCTTCCTGGTCTCCTTTCCCAACACTGGGTGCCCGCAGGTTTAAGATGCCATTAAGGACATCAGGCTACAGAAGCCATCTCCAATGTGGAGGGTGCAACTTGCCCACAGCTCTTGTCTCTACACCACACACATAAATTCAGCAGCAACCTGAGACCCAGGAAGAAGGTTGATTCTTCCATTTCTGTCTACTCTCCTTAATGACCTCCCTGGAGTCACTTCCTAACAAATTAATCAAAATTGAAATATTTGTGGAGCCTGGGAAAAGATAATTCTGTCAGCCTCCACAGGCACAGCTTGGAAACCCAGGACTCCAGGTCTTGGAAAGACCAACTCTAAGGGTGGGAAGGACTCTGTGTCCTACTCCTCCCAGCCCCCAGCTTTCCCAACATCACCCAGAAATCCTAACGGCACACATAGGCCCACTGAGCATCAGTTCCACCTATGAAAGGGGAGACAGAGTCCCAGGGTACCAAAGGCCTGAGTCTCAAGTGACAGTCTGGTCCTTGTGCCATAGGCAACTTCCCTCCTTCCCTGCCCCACTGCCATGCCAGAGTGAAACCAAAGGACCCAAACACCTGACACACTTTGCCCTGACTCACCAGGGAGGGCCAGAGCCCAGTGAGCCTTCCCCAAGGGAGAGAGCACTGGGAGCTCAGCAGGATTCAAGAATCCAGATTAAAGGGAAGGGGCCTGGGCCAACCACCCACTTCCTTTGACCAGGTCTTTATGGAAAGTCTTCTTACCTCAAAGACAGTGGGAGTGAACTTTGGGGTGGCTGAAGCAGCAGCAGCACACACAAAAAAGGAGTCTGGTACCCCTGGGAACACAATTCCCCAAAGGCAAAGCTGCTAAAACAACTATGAAGGAGAAAAGGAAGGGGGGAACGAGAGGAATCCCTGGGGCCAGGTCAAGATGCGGGAAGAGGAATCAGACTATATACTTGCTCTGGAGCTGCAAGGTTGGTCACCACCCAGCTGGACAGGTGGGTGTGACTTTGGGACTATTACCCATTTCTCCCTTCTCGTGAAATGCACAGAGATACAGGACTCTTGTCTGGTGGGGCATACAAGTCCTGGGGCAAAAGGGTGGCAGGCTCCAGGACCCGGCTGGAGTAGACCAGACCTTTCAATCCTTGTCCTCGCAGGGCACCCGGCAGGGCCCAAGTGAACGGGGACTTCGCTCCGCCAGGGCGCAGAGCTCTGCCGCTCATATCCTCGAAGACAAGCAACCTCCGTTTTCCAGGATCAATAGTAATTTTTTAAAAAGAGAGTGTGTGGACTCAATGAATCAACCGCTCCCAGGGGGGAAAGTAGCAGCTCCCGTGCGCAACATCCATTTGCAAAACAATTCATTCCCTCGCCCAAGGCTCTTAGCAAATACCCTCGCGGAGTCCCCAGGCACGGACGCGACGGGAGGACTCCGGGCTAGGGGTTGGGGTGGCTGAGTCTGCCACCCTCCCCGCCCCCACATTGTCCCCTACCCCAGTGGCCCCAAGACACGCGGTAGCCGGCGCAGCTCCGGGACCCCAGTCCCTCTGCGCTCCTCCCAGAACTCACGGCCTTGAGGAGGCTCCCTTTGCCCAGGACTCCACGAACCGGGTCCAGCCCGGGGGAGGTGACAAGTCCCCGGTGCGGTGGCCGGAGCGCGGACGCAAGCCGGCCAGAGGACGGCGCCCCCAGCCTGGCTCAGTCCAGCCCAGACACTCACCGCTCCGGGCGCTGCCGCCCGCCGTGCTCAGAGACCCCTGGCCGTCCGCACGAGCTCCGCAGCCGCCGCCGCCGCCTCCCCTGACCGGCTCCCCACGGCCCCGAATGCGCCCGCCGCGGTACAGCCGAGGCGCCGCCAACAAACTAGTTTCTCCGGCCTTCCCGCCCCGCCTCCCGGCCCGAAGCGTAACAGCCAATCAGAGGTGGCGCCTCTGTGACGGATGGGCGTCCGAACCCATAGTGCCGCCTCCCAAGCAGAAAGAGGTGGGCGTCCAGACCGCGCCGGTATCGCGGGGAGGCGGGGCAGGGCAAGGAAAAGGACTTCGACCAGATTCTTAAAGGGACAGGCGCTTGCCCTTCCCCCCCCCCCCCCCCAGCGGCCCGAGTTTGGGAACAGAAGGAGACGGTGTTCCAGAGCTTTCCGAAGGAGGGAGCTTTGTAGTTTGCGCGTCTGTCCCGGAATCACAGGCGTTGTAGACCTCTTCGCAAAGTCGCACTTTAGTTGTCCCAACGTGAAGGGAACCCTTTCTTTTTTAATCCGAACGTTTGTGATTTTCTGCGGCCACCAAACCCCAAGTGTACAAGGAATCTATATTTCAAGCGGAACTTCAGCTCTCTTAGGTCTAAATTTCCTTTATAAACCAGCCTTTAAATACTCATTCATTCATCCGCCCATCCATTAATTTATATCACGAACCATTTTAATGGACGCCTTTGCGATGTGCTAGTCTGAGGGGGCGGGGTGTGGAGAGAACGATCTGTAATTCCAATCTGACGTCCTTGCAAATCCGTGTTTGCAAATCATTCCACCTCTTCAGCCTGCTGTGTGTCCAGTTTCTTCATATGTAAAATGGCAGATAAAAACTCCTCAGTGGATTATTCAGGGGATTAGAGGAGACAAAAAGTGTGCAATAAATTTTCCCTTTCTTTTCTCCTTCCTACGGAAAATAAAGTGATAAGCGCCATAAAAGCCAAGAATGGAGTAAGGAGAATTCCCAGAAAGCAGAGATCACGCTGATATGGAGGTGCAAGGAAGGCTGATAGAGGAGAAAGGGAATGTACAAAAGATTTGGAAGAGGGTTAGGATTGTGACTGGTGGAAACTGAGAAATAGAATCCAGGGGCAGAAATCTGTTCACACTGCTCATAAGAGATTCCCTGGCTTAAAAGACTGTTAGACAATAGAGAAGGCATCACCAACAAAGGTATTTGGGGGAAAACAGTTTGATGTACAGGCAAACAGCAGTGTGAGTTCTGGATTTGAATAACAGCTCTGTTCCTCATGAGCTATATATGACTAAGCAGATTGCTGGTACCCTCTGAGAGTCTGGTTCTTATGGGTGAAAGGAGGATTCTAAAACCTTTCTTGCAGAGTTATTGTAAAGATTAAGTAAGATAATATATGCAATGAACCTGGCACCCGGTATGTGTTCAATACAGTTTCTCCATTTGGCCCAGATCTGGAGACATTTAAGACACTAGGATTCAGATATTTAAGAGCAGGATTGGCCAGAGGTGAAAAGCTGGCCAAGTGTACTTTTAAGGTATCTTCCAGAAGGAAAACACAACATCAAAATAATTGCTCCATTAAAGAAATGACACAGATCATATTTGTAGTTTTAGCATCCTGCCAAGTTTCTTGGGCTAGAGTATTTATATAATTGTTGATTGGATGAAACTTCACATGCAAAATTGATTCCTAGCAAGTTCTTAACCATTGCTTATTATTCCTTACAGGTTTTCTGAGAAATTATAAGTGCCAACCATCTAAAATCTGGTCCACATTATCATTTTCTCCTCTTCAACTTCAAGGCTTAAATTAGTAGTGGAATATATTAAAATAAAATATAGTCAATGGAATGAAATCAGAGCAAGAACACATGTTGAGTTATTGAATTTAGATATGATCTGAAAGGAAAGGAGGAAAAGAGATGAAGCTTGCTTTACCATCTGCCTCAGTCCTGGTGTGGACTCTGGAACAACCCACCATAATAGCTCTTACCAGTAGCATTAAATAACCTGATGCCAACCAGGCCAGCTGGGTGTACAGGGAGTTCTAGGAGAGCAAGGACCATAAACAATCATCTTTTAATCTTTAGTGCACATAAGTTGTCTTCCCAGTTTTGAAGAACTATGAACAAATCTCCTATAAGTTAGAATTAGCTTGTTCTGCATATGACAGAAAAGCCAAAATTAACTGTGATTTAAATAAGATGAAAGTTTGTTTCTTGCTCATTCAAAAGATCTAAAGTTAAGCAATCCTTGACTGGTTGACAACTCAACAGCTGCCAGGAACATAGGCTCCTATGTTTTCATTCTGTCATCCTTAATCCTTGGTTTCCATTTACAAGGTCCAAGGTGGCTGCTGGAGCTCTGAATTATAACATCCAAATTCTGGACAACAGGAAGGAATAAGGGTAGAAGAGCAAAAGATGTATTCCTCTCAGCTGCATTAGCACCATTTAAGCAGAAATTGCATATCACACTTCTGTTTATATCTTATTGGATAGACCTTAGTCTACCTACCTGCAAGGGTACCTGGGAAATTATGAGTACATTGCCTCCCCAAAGTCAAGGTTCTGTTAACAAGAGGGAAGAACAGATGCCTGATGTCAGCCTACAGTCCTGGCTAAACCTTGTTCCCCACCCCAGTATTGCCATCTACCCAGTATTTCTGGTGGCCCAGAATTTAAAGTCTTAAAAGTTCTTGAATGATGGGTTGAACTCAATGCATATTTGTTAATACATCATTGAACTCTTGGTCCTCTCCAAACCTCTTTGGATATGCCTTTCAATCTCTTCTGTGTTTTCTCTTCACCTTTCAAACTTAAAAATAGTGGAGTACACAGAAATCGAGTGCAGATATATAAAAACTTTTTCCTACCTACATCCACACTCTGATCTCATGTAGGACCATGAAATCATGATGTTCTCATAAACTTTGGCAAATCCCATATCCACACCCCCAGCCCCAACTTCCCTATGGGCTCCAGGCCCACACATGCATCGACTTACTCCGTATCTCCCCACTTACGTCTCAGGGCATCTCAACCTAAACAGGCCCTCACTGAGCTCCAGAGAGCTGCTCTTCGAGAGAGGCTTCTCATCTCAGGGAAGCACAATCCAATCTTTTCTTTGCTTAAGGGAAAAACTTTGGCATGCTTCTTCATCCGTTTCCAAGCCATCAGGAAATCCTTGAAGAGTCCGGGTGCTTCACGGCACTCTGCTGCTGCCATGACTAGTCCCCGCGGGTATCTTCTCTCCAGCCCTTGGCACCACTCATCTCCCTGCTCCACCATTGCCCCTGGGGGCCACTCTCAGCACAGCAGCCAGGAGATCTATTTACAACAAAACTTCCTTATGGCTGTCCACTAGAAGCCTTCTAGTGGCTCCTGCCTCACTCAGGGTGAAGGCCAATGTCCTTATGCTGCCCCACAGGCCTGCCTTGATCTAGCTGTGTCCAATACTTAACCTGTCATCTCCCACTTCCTTGTCCCTGAGTGCTTTGCTCCAAACCCGTTGACCCCCATGCTAAGCCTCACACCAGCCAGCCCGATTCCCCCTCAAGGACTCCACTGTCGCTGGCTCTACCCAGACTGTCCCCATCTCCTCACCTCCTTCCCCACTGCAAGGTGCCCTCCTTTGCTTCCTTCAGTTTTCTGCTCAAATGTCACTGTAACACACTGGGCTTCCTAACCACCCTAAAGTTACCCCATTATGATGATATTACGATGGTTTGACTTAGGATCTCTTGATTTTAAGATGGAATGAAAGCACATCCATACAACCAAAGTTTCTCACTTTCAGTGTTGTATTAAATACTTACGTGAAATTGATGCTTTCTTATGAAATAGGATTTGTGATCTCATGAAGATAGAAGGGAGATTAGTAGAATGAGGGCAAGGTAGGAAAGGGGAAGAACTGGGGAGTGAAATTGATCAAATTTGATATGTGCATGCATGAATATATCCCAATACACTCCAATTATATGTATGTATATATACACACAATATGTGTATGTGTGTGTGTGTGTGTGTATATATATATATATATGCACACACATATATATGTCACCAATTAAAAATAAATACATAGAAGACTGATACAATACAGGAAGGGGATGGGGAGGGGTGAGGAGGGAAAGAGGAAGTACTGATGATTGAAATGGAGCAAACTATGTTATATGCATTTATGCATGTCAAACTGAATCCCACTATTATATATAACTGTAATGCACTATTATGCATAACTATAATACACTTTTATTTTATTTCAAATAAAAATATTTTAAAAATAAAATCAAATAGGGTTTGTGTTAGATGATTTTCCCATCTATAGGCTAATGTGTGTGTTCTGAGCCCATATGAGGTGGGCTAGGCTAAACTGGGATGTGCAGTAGATTAGGCGTGTTAAATGCATTTTGACTGAGGATATTTTCAATGTAAAATGGGATTCTCAAGAAATAACCCCCCATCATAAGTCAAGGAGCACACTCAAACAAACACATGTACAGAAATGGATGGAGACTGTGCCTGACATCCAGGAGCTGGCCCTGGGCCTGCAGACACAGCTAGGCCATGGCACTCTCCCACTAACATGAACAAGTTCAACAACAGACAATGCCAATCTATGGTGAAGAATGGTCAAGGCAGAAACAAGACCACTCTAACATCATGTCCAAACACAGATGACAAAGCATTCATATTGTCCAAACCACAACATAATAGGCATCTTCCTCTTTTGATTGATATAACTGCTGCTTCTTTATAAATTTCATCTTTAACCTCACTCTAGCCTGTCTTTATTTTACTGTTTTGTTTTATTTTAGAGACAGTCTCACTAAATTGCCCAGGCTGGTCTCGAACTTGTGATCCTCCTGCTTCAGCCTCCCAAGTAGCTGGGATTCCAGGTGTTCTTCACTGCACTTGGCAAAACTGTTCTTTTAGATAAGATTGTTTGAGCTATCCTATCATGGATTTATTCCTGCTTTCTAATAACACCAATCCAGAGCCAACCCCCACTTCGTTGGGCCCTCTCCTCAACCACTCTATCAAAGCCCAAATCCTACTGTAGTGTCTTTCTAACATCCTGTTACTGAGTTGCCCCATGTCCTCCCTGGTGTGTGATCTCCCTCATTGTGATAAGCAATAAGCAGTAGGCTCCACCTGTTTAACTACAAGTGGCCCTGGTGGAGGGTGGTGACTATAACACCCACATATATAAATTTTCCTTGTTGGAGGAGGGTTTAATTGGCAGTCTTCTCTCTCAGACTATAAGTTCCATGAGCACAAGTCGTCATCTCCTGATCTAGAACTGTGGCTGGCACTCAGTGGGTTCTCAATCACTATTTATCCAGTGACTTCAGAATGAATGGAACATAACTTTGGAATTAGTGTCCGCCACCCTGCAACCAGTGGTTTATGATGTCAGTGTTTGGTAAATTCAACTCAGTCTTCTGTTTTCAGTCAAGCTCCCAAAAGATCCAACCCTTAGTCAGGTGAGGTTGTGGCAGGAGATGTCTTTTTCGGTTTTGACTCCCAAGGGAGTGGGTAGGTGTTGCCATTGCCATTGCAAGGGGTGCAGCCAAGATCAAGATCACCGGGGAGCCACTGTTTAGGTCTTGAATACGCTAAGGAACAGTAGCGCTGGGTTTGGTAGAGACAGGCTGCAGGAGGCAAAAATGGCCGTGTGGGGGCTACAGGACAAGCAAGAAGTCCTCCGGCCCTCACTGCTCTTTCTTACTCCAAGAAGCTACAGCCATTCATCAGAGTTGCAGTGTGCCCATGAAGCCCTTTGCCTGAAATGTACTCCCCCTACCCTACAACTCTGGAAATGCCACAGTTTAGACCCTATTTGATATAGGAAGTGTACTCAGGCACCAGCAGTACAGGATGGGGCAAAGTCATCACCATTTTGATCTATGAGGCAGTGGGCAAGTTCGGAGACACCACAGAGAAACCTTAGGGTCCAAGGGCCAGCCTAAGAAGGAGCCATCTGTGGAGGTGAGAATGAGCTGCAGGGAGAAAGGTGGGGTACATCACAGAATAAACAACCCCATTTATAGTCACCCCTCCTTAGCAGAAACAAGAAGAAAGGAAACAGAGTATGGAACAATGGTTAATGAACAATTGGTGAAGATGTAAGACTGTATTTAGTGAGGGGCCTTTCAGCCCCAAAGAGGGAAACATAAGAAAGTACTCTTGTTAATGCATGTAAGTAAACAAAGACTCCGCCAGGACCTTTCAAAACTAACTCAGTAGCCTCTCGTGAGTGGAGTCATCTTTAACGAGAATGTCATCCCTGGTAGCTCCCCAGCTGCAGGGGCAGGAGCTCAGTACTTCTCACTTGCCACCTCTGAAAATCTCGTCCCATTAGGAGTCTGATCCCAGTTGGTTGGCAGTGGCAGAGGGAATGGCCTCTACCCGCCAGTCCCCTCCCAGACGTCCATGGAAGCTGTGGGTGTAGCCAGGACAAAACTGGAGGCTTCTTGGGCCTGGCTCCAGAAAATTTCTCCAAAAAATAGGCAGTGTGTTCTGTGGAACTCTTTTCCACTCTCAAATGGGTTCCATCCTAGATGAGTGGGGATGCCCTCTGGGAGTTGTTCCAAGGTCACAGGCTTTGTTCATTAATATGTTAATGTTCAAAAAGTGAATTAAACATAGGTATTCTAGGGCTGGGGTTGTAGCTCAGTGGTAGAGCATTGGCCTCACACGTGTGAGGCCCTGGGTTTGATCCTCAGCACCATATAAAAACAAATAAATAAATAAATAAAATAAAGATATTCTGTCCATCTACAACTAAAAAAAATATTAAAAAATTTTAAAAAGCCCATATGCATTCTAGGCACCATGCTGGGAGCTGAGTGGATATAAAGGAATTAAGACAAAGAGGAGAATAAATCATAGTTCTTGTCGTTAAACATAGCACAACTAATGCTCAATGGTGCCCCAAACACTCAAGCTGAAAAATTAAATGAAGAATGCCATAGAGTTTCGAATTTAAATGCTTTGGCAGAGTCACAGAGGGAAAGGTAAATTGGGGAGGTAACATTCCCAGGAGGCCTTGCTGGGTGAGTACAATTCAACAGTGGAGGAAAGCAGCTTATCCCTGATCATATGAAGAAAACTCACCACATATAAAACAGACATAAGAGTTGGTAAACTGTATTATCCATGGGTTCAAAGAGAAGTCTCAAAGGAAATCATAATAATAAATACGCAGACAATAAATCTTAAAAGGGTGTCTTTCAAGATAATATAATATTAAGAGCAATGTAATGAGTACAAACTTAGATAGGAGGGATGAGTTCTAGTGTTCTGTGGAAATGTAGGGTGACTGTATTTAATAATAATTTGCTATATGTTTTGAAATATCAACGAGAGGGTTTGAATGTTCCCAACACACACACAAAAAAATGATGAATATACTCTGTATCCCATTAATATGTACAGTTATTACATAACAATTTTTAAAAAGTCATAAAAATCCAGTTTCTCATAAAATCTGTTATAAGTCAACATCTTTTTTTTTTTTTTTGGTATCAAGGATTGAACCCAAGGGTGCTTAACCACTGAGCCCCATCCCCAGATCTTTTTATATTTTATTTTGAAACAGGGCCTCACTACCTTTCTTAGAGCCTCGTTAAATTGCTGAGGCTGGCTTTGAACTCACCATCCTCCTGCCTCAGTCTTCGGAGTTGCTGGGATTACAGGCATTTGCCACCACACCCAACTAATATCTTCTTAAATGCTTGTTTGTTTCAATACTAAAAACAGGACTGATTTGGTGTGCACTGGCTGGCAAATGTCTCAAACTTTCTTTCTCACATGAGAAAACAGATCATCAGAAACTCATAAATGGTTGGGTTGAAAGTATCTCTATGTCTCCTTCTTCCAACATTTGTTTGTGTGTGTGTGTGTGTGTGTGTGTGTGGTGTTGGAGATGTATCATTAAGCTACATCCCCAGCCATCAATGTGGTTTCTTAATGACTAGCTTCCAAGATTGACATAATATTTTTGAGTTGTTTTCAGACGCACCCTTGAGCATTTCTCTGTTTTTTTAATTTTTACTCAGGAGATGGAAAGAGAACTGTTAGTAAACAGAAGTTCCTCATGGCTTCATTTGTATGAGAGCATATCAGGGACAACAAATAATAAACATTTCTGACTAGTAAAAAGTACATAGAGCCCGGGACGCATCTGTAATTCCAGCTGCTTGGAAAGCTGAAGCAGGAGGATCATAAGTTTAGAACCAATCTCAGCAATTTAGCAAAATCCTTTCTCAAAATAAAGATGAAAAGGGCTGGGGATATAGCTCAGTGGTAAAATGCTCCTGAATTCATTTCTTAGTACAAAAAAAAAAAAAAAGAAAGAAAAGAAAAAGAAAAAAAAGAAAAGGAAAGAAAAAGAAGAAAATGAAAAAAAGTACATAAAGTTGAAAAACACCGAAATACAACATATCAAAATATGTAGGTGTAGTAAAAGTAGTGCCAAGAGGGAAAGTAATAGCACTAAATACTTACATTAGAAGTGAGAAAGATCTCAGATCAGTAACTTAAATTCCTCCTTCAAGAGACAAGAAAAAGAATAGCAATATAAACCAAAAGGAAAAAATAAAAAGCATAAACCAATAAAATGGAAAATAGGAGCACAATAGGGAAATTTGATGAAACTAAAACACCTGGTTCTTGAAAAAAATCATTAAAATTGATAAACATCTAGTAACACTAACAAAAACAGAAGACACAAATTACCAATACCAAGAGTGAAATAAGGGATATCTGATAGCTCTTTCATTACAAAGATAGTGTAAGCAACCTCACAGGATAAATCAGACACCTTTAAGAAATAGATCAATTCCTCAAAACCCACACACTGCCAAAACTCAATCAAGATGAAACAGACAATCCTAGTCCTATCACCACTAGAGAAACAGAATTAATAATTTAAAAGCTCCACTAAAGAAATATTCAGGCCCACATAGTTCTGGGTTTTTTATTTTTTTATTTTTTGAGAATGTTTTAAAATATCAAGGAGAGGGTTTGAAGCAGATAATGGAAGAGGAAGGAATACTTTCAACTTGATACAAAACCAAACAAAAACGGCAAAGAGAAACAGACATTATAGAAAAATATTTTCATGAACTTGGACATAAAAGTCCTCAATAATCCAACACCTATTTGCGATCAAAACTCTTGACAACTTAGGAGTATGGGAGACTTAGCATGACTTGATAGAGAGCATCCACAAGAATCCTACTCTGAAAGTGGTTGTTAAAAAAATATCAATCAATATTGATTATCTACTTAAATGTAAACATGAAACTACAAGCTTTTTAGAAAAACTAGGCAAAAATTTTCAGGATTTAAGGTTGGGCAAAGAATTCTTAGATTTGACACCAAAAGCATGATCCATGCATGGAAACATTGATAAACTGGATTTCTTTTCTTTTTAGATTAGATTACATGTTTGCTTTCCCACATTCTGAAAATATTTAAATACAATAATTTTTTGGTTTAATTTCTTTCTTTTTAAAAATTTTTTATATACATGACAGTAGAGTTTATTTTGACATATATGCATGAAGAATACTAATTAGGATTCCATTTGTGTGGTTGGTTGTACATGATGTGGAGTTTCACTGGTGGTATATTCATATATGAATATAGGAAAGTTAAGTCCGATTCATTCTGCTGTCTTTTCTGTTTGCATCTCCCCTCCCTTTCCTTCATTTCCCCTTTGTCTAATTCAATGAACTTCTATTCTTTCCTCCATGCCTCCTTATTGTGTGTTAGCATCCACATATCCGACTTTGGTTTTTAGGACTGGCTTATTTCACTTAGCACGATAATCTTCAGATCCATTCATTTACTGGCAAAAGTCATTCTTTTCTATGGCTAAGTAATATTTCATTGTGTACATGTACCATATTTTTTTATATTCATTCATCTATTGAAGGGCACCTAGGCTGGTTCCAAACCTTAGCTATTGTGAATTGAGCTCCTATAAACATTGATGTGGCTGTGTAATTGTAGTATATTGATTTTAAATCCTTTGGTATCTACAGAGGAGTGGGATAACTGGGCCAAATGGCAGTTCCATTCCAAGTTTTCTGAGGCATCTCCATACTGCTTCTCAGAGTGGTTGCACCAATTTGCAGTCCCATTAGCAATGTACAAGTGTACATTTCCCCCAGATCCTCCCAAACATCTATTGGTACTTGTATTCTTGATAATTGCCATTGTGAGTGGAGTGAGATGGAATCTCAGTGCAGTTTTAATTTGCATTTTTCTAATTTCTAGAAAAGTTGAACATTTTTTCATATATTTGTTGACCATTCATATTTCTTTTTCTATGAAGTGTCTGTTCAGTTCCTTTGCTCATTTATTGATTGGGTTATTTGGGTAAACTGTATTTCATCAAAAAATTAAAATTTGGGGTCTGTGTTAGTCCATGTGGAAAGGATGAGTTATATATCAGGAAAAAATATTTGCAAATCACACATCCAAATAAGGACTGGTATTGAAAATATATAAAGAACTCTCAAAACTCAATTGTAAACACAACAAAAACCCAAGTCATCCAATTAGAAAAAGGGCAAATGATAAGAACAGATATTTTATTGAAAAAGTTGTAAGATGTAAGTCAGCATATGAAAAGTTGTTCAATCATCAGGGAAATGCAAATTAAAACCACAATGAGATATCACTATGTACCTTCCAGGATGACAAAAATTAAAAATTGACAACAGCAAATGCTGTGAAGGAAACAAACAGAATCACTCATACATTTGTTGGTGGGAATGTAAAATGATTCAGTCACTCTGGAAAACAATTTGGACAGTCTTTTTTTCTTCTTTTCTTTATTTTTCTTTCTCTCTGTGCCTCTTTCTCTCTGTTTCTCTGTCTCTGTCTCTCTCCTTTCCAATGGGGTCTCACTATGTTGCCCACACTAGTCTAGAGCTCCCAGGCTCAACAGTCCTCCTGCCTCAGCCTCCATGTCACTGGGATTATAGGCTAAGCTAGATTTCCTACAACAAATGAATGGCTAAACAAACTATGTTATCCATAATTCATATTATGGATAACTATTCAACAGTAAAAAGGAATTATTGATATATGTAATAACTTGAGTAAATATCCAGGAAATTATGCTAAGTTTAAAAATGCAATCCCTAAACATTAAATACTGTGTGATTCTATTTATACAACATTTTCAAAATGACAAAATTTCAAAAATGGAGAATATTTTAATGGTTTCTAGGTGTTAGAAGTGGGGGTGGAGTGCTGGGAGAGAAGTAAATATGATTATAAAAGGATAAAGATGATCTTTAGAGTGTTTAAACTTAAACTATTGAGTATCATGACTGTGGTGGTGAATACACAAACTTGCAGAGGTGAGGGAACTGTATATCACTTACACACACACACACACACACACACACACACACCATTTCCAGTAAAACTGGGGAAATACAAGACCAGTGGATTGAATCAATGTTAATGCACTATAGTGTTGCACTTTGGGAAAAATTGGGTACAATGCCGCAGTCTGGCTGGGCACAATTCAGGAGCCACTTGTCAAAAGAAACGAACTTTATTTTTAGAACCACACACGCCAAACAAAACAGCTTCTCAGGAAAAACCCTCAGAGCCCAACTGCCACCACCAGCTTCCCACAAGCCTCTCACACAAACACACAAGCCTCTCCCACTCCCACAATCCTCCTGATCTTGAGGCCGATTGGCTGGGTCACATGGGCGGAGCCAAAGAAGTCCCCCAGTGACCAGCTCCATGGTCTGAAAGGGCAGGGAAACAGCCCAATGAGCATCACCGCAGAGGAGCCAATCAGCTAGATGTTGCTGGGGCCGCTGTGAGCCAATCATCAGCTGGCAGCTGGAAGTTTGCTGGCAGCTGGAAGTTTGCTGGGGCCCCTTCGGCTGTGGCTCTCAACATCTCCCCCTCTCTGTTTAAACAACAAGCAAGTGGCTTAGGGACCGTGCCTGCCTTAGGTTGTCCAATACTACATATGGTCCTTACCCATTATCAGATGAGCTGACCTCAAGGCGTCAGCCTCCTGTCTTAGGTTGGTACCATTGTAATTGGATCTTACC
Organism: Ictidomys tridecemlineatus; assembly: GCF_052094955.1. Lineage (NCBI taxonomy): Eukaryota > Metazoa > Chordata > Mammalia > Rodentia > Sciuridae > Ictidomys > Ictidomys tridecemlineatus. The sequence goes on along the minus strand of NC_135481.1, from coordinate 139,679,535 downwards.
TGTCACTGACTACCCGTCCAGTATACAGTCACACCTGTGGAGAGGTACGGGGGGGGGGGGGCGGGGGTGTGAGGTTCTTTGCCTCATTTCTGTTGGCCCCCAAATTTTAGCTGAAGGATCATGACAAACAGAAGGGAGGAAGATACACCAAGCCAATTGACGGCTCCTTTTGGAAAATTTGTACCACCGATGACATCATCAGCAAAAATACCCCAACACTACCACAAGTCGATGCACCAACAGATAGTTCACAATGCATACAAGTGAGTTCACAATGCATACAAGTGACACATGGTCTAAGCAAGTTCTGCAAGCAGTTCAGTGATGGCTATTGCAGAAGCTGTAGATTGGTTTTATCTTTGTCTTCACCGGCACTGGGATGAAGATAGGAATTCTGGCAATAATGGCTAAAGAAAAAATTGCGTAACATTCCAGAAGGCTTACTAAAAGAAAACAATTTTCTTAACAATTTACATTATCTTGAAGAGAATTATTAAATATAATGAAAAGGAAAGGTGAAAGTAAACAGATCTGTTAACCTCCTTTTTTGTTCACATATTAAAACAATCCTCAACAGTTGTTTACCGAATTTAAACTAAATCATTTAAATCACGTGAATAAAAAAAAATATTTGGATCCATTTTTTCATAGCACTCATCATATATGATATATGGACATACATACATTCAAACATATAACACAAAACACAAGTGTACACACATAATATAATACAACACATACCATAATAGTAAAGGCCTTATAACTTTTTACAGGTGAAATCTCCATTGCAATGTTTAAAAACTCTATAGTCAAAAAATAGAACTGATCAGCAAAACATTAACCTAGGTCTGTATGAGTTCAAAAAACAAAATAGAACTTCATGATATGGGAAAGGGCAATAATAAAATAGATATTGAAAAAAGCATCCTGGTTCTGTTGCAGATGTAAGAATAGCCAAACTGGAGTTTTGGATATCAGCTGTTATGGATTTGAGCCAAATCATCTTCTTTTTGGTCTATAGAAATCGCTTTAGTTAATCTCTCTGGAATCCAAATTGGCTGCTGTTCTCCCTGTGGAAACACACAAACAGGCCGCCGACTCCAGGCAATCACTGGGTCAGGACCTTTCCATTGTCCTGTTAGAATATCTTTCCAAAGTACCTTGGGCTTATGTACATTTTTTGGACACATATGCCTTTCTGCAGCACTAAGTCCTGATGAATCCAAATTTAAAAAGTTTAGAGTAAAAAAGGTTATTTTAAGTTTATCTTTGGGGAATATATACCCCTTCCCAATTCCATCTTTTTGCTTTAATAAGTACATTTTAATAGTTTGATGAGCTCTTTCAACTATGCCTTGTCCCTGTGGATTATATGGGATTCCTGTCATATGAGTAATGCCAAATGATGAGCAAAATTGTTTAAAAGAGGTAGAAGTATAACCAGGGGCATTATCTGTTTTTAACTGTTTTGGAACGCCCACAGTGGCAAAATTTTGTAAGCAATGAACTATAACATCTTTAGTTTTTTCTCCTGCATGAAGGGAGCCCATCAAAAATCCAGAAGAAGTATCAACTGTAACATGCAAATATTTTAATTTTCCAAATTCTGGCAAGTGTGTGACGTCCATCTGCCAAATATGGTTAGGTATCAATCCTCTAGGATTGACTCCAAGATTAACTTGTGGTAAAAAGGTCACACAATTTTGACATTGTTTTATTATTTGTCTAGCTTGTTCCTTAGTTATTTTAAAACGCTTTTGTAAAGTATTAGCATTGACATGGAACCTTTTATGAAAATTTATAGCTTCTTCTAGTGAAGAGAAAATATTATGTCATGTGTAGTTTTATCTGCTAAATCATTGCCCAAACTAAGGGCTCCAGGCAATCCTGTATGTGCCCTGATATGTCCTATAAAGAATGGATCTTTTCTGTCCCAGATTAGACTTTGTTGTGGTACACTTATGTTGCTGGGGCCGCTGTGAGCCAATCATCAGCTGGCAGTCTGAAAGGGCGGGGAAACAGCTCAATGAACATCTCCAATGAGCATCACCGCAGAGGAGCCAATCAGCTAGATGTTGCTGGGGCCGCTGTGAGCCAATCATCAGCCAGCAGCTGGAAGTTTGCTGGCAGCTGGAAGTTTGCTGGGGCCCCTTCGGCTGTGGCTCTCAATGGTACGATGTACAGGGGAAGTTTCTATTGTTTCTTAGAACTGCCTGTGAATCTCCAATGATCTTTATAGAAATTCAATTAAGAAAAACTTATTCAAAAGTTATCCCCAATACCAAAAATCAACCAACCAAACAAAAAAGGTCACAGATCCTTTTAGTGTGTCTCCCCACCCATAGAAGGCTCTGAGTTAAAATGATTTTAAAGAAGACATCATTTCCCATACTATTTACAGTATTTCAGCATATACAGGCTTGGGAGGCTGAGGCAGAAGGATGTGAGTTCAAAGTCTTCCTCAGCAAAAGTGAGGCACTAAGCAACTCAGTGAGACCTTGTCTCTAAATGAAGTACAAAATAGGGCTGGGGATGTGGCTCAATGGGTGAGTGCCCCTGAGTTCAATCCCTGGTACCGTCTCCCCCCCAAAATGGAAAGCTGCAAAATACATTTTATTCAAATAATATCACTACTAAAAACCACACATGGAACCCATAAACAAAAGAGAACTTTTAAAAATGAAGCCCCTTTGGTTGAGATGGAGAGGGAACTCTGTTCAGTTACTTCTTCCCCTCCTTCCTACTCTTCTCCTTGACCCTCCTTGGCCTGTTCCCTTCCTCACCTAAGAGCTATCCAGTTCACTGTTGAAAATCACTGTGTGAAACATCACATGATACCCCATTAATATGTACAATTGTTTAGGTGCTTTATGTATCAGTTAAAAATTATAAAAATGAAAATATAAAAATAAAAAAGGAAAATGACCGCTATTGCACAAAGCTAATTATTGAGAATTATAACTGAAAAATCCCAAATATCACACTAGCAAATTGATTTCAAATGAAACTATCATCTAATGTCACTTACAAAGAAAGGTTTATCTCAAGAGCATTAAAATGGTACAAAATGTAAAATACTTTACTATCTGTATGATATGACACATCATTGATCCAATAAGAATCCTGTATGATAAACTTAAAAGGTGCTGGAAAAGAAACTTAATAAAATTAATATCCATCCCTGGTTCTTTTTCAAAAACCAATTTACTAATAATAGAAGGAAATGTTCTTAGCTTGACAGACAATGGGGTGAAGAACCATCCCAGCATCTTAAGGACATGCTCTGAGGCTCCAGAAGATTTATCTTCTGGAGCTTAATGTAAGGCTTGGGGTCAGAGGCTCTGGTGGGGGACCAATCAAAGGCTACTGCATGGGACAGGGCGAGAATAAAGAGAATAGGGGTGTCGTGCTTGCCTGGGGAGGGGTGGCTCACTAAGAAGAGGGCCTGACATTGGCTTGGGCTGTGAGGATAAAAGAGAAATTGAAATGGACTCCAAGGTTCAGATGTTGAGTGAATGAGCAGTGTCTCACTCAGAAATGGAGTGTGTGGGGGGGGACAAGCTTTGTGGTCAGGGGATAAAATCCATTTTTTTCCAGAAATGCCACAGAGGTGAGATGAAGTGTGGCAACATGCCACATCCCCAAAGAATTTCCAACACTTTCTTCTTGACTCAAGGTCTGCAAATTTCCAAGGAAAGTCTTTTTTTTTTCATGAGAAAAACCTGGATTCATTAAATTGTCTAATAAATGCAACATATTTTGATGTGGATTCTAGAGTCCCAAGCAGCTTCAGGAGAAATCTGAGATATAAAGTCTGGTTTTGTGTTGCATTTATAGCTGCATAATAAGAAGACTGGAGAAAGTTGGGTAAATGATGATCATTATTGAATTTTCTATAATGAGCCTTTACATTCTTTTTTTCATAGGACTGGGGATGTAACTCAGGGGCAGAGCACTTGCCTAGTGCGCTTGAAGCTTGAAGCTCTGGGTTCAGTTTCCAGTCTGGAATATAATTGAGAGAAGCTTTTTTTTTTTTTCTTTTTTTTTTTTTTGCTAGAAGGAGCTTTCAAACACAATAGATAGGGAGGAAAAGAAAAGTAAACCACTCAAGTTTTTCCATCATGGGGAAAACTAGGAGTTAAATATGCCAGGAAGATTTCCCAGAATAAAGAGAAGATTTTGTGCAAGGACATTGTGAAGACAAACCATCCCCAGATTTGTCCCTCTTGATCCTGGTTTTTAAAATCTTCCCTTACCGATTGCTGGTACCTGCGGGCATGGGCAGCAGAACAGCATTTGTGAGCCTTAGCAAAAATCAAGTTTCTATAATGCACAATAAATGACAAAGAACATTTCCCTCACTGGAGTTTTATGGAGGCCCTTGTGGCAGATTTCGAGTGGGATTGGGTTGGCGGAGGAAAGGGAGTAGGAGTTGGGAGGGCTTCAGGGAATCGTGACTCGTTTTCTGATGTTGAAAAAGGAGGAGAGGAAAGAATGACAGGAGAAGTGGTCCTTAAAGAACCTCAGAGAAGTCTGCTGGTATCTGTGCAGATACTTCTTTCTCCTTTGAAGAGGTTTTAATTTCTGTCGTCTCATTCAGTCTTCACTCTGTGAAGGTCCCATGGAGATGCTAACCTGCAGGCCCACCTGCAGAGCTTCAAAAGGCCATGGGCACTCCTCCACTGAGAAGCTGTCTCCCCCAAAAGCACATAAAATTTACCCATCTGCCACAAGAAATGTAAATCACGTAACTTTTACAGAGCGAGGCAAGAAACGAGTCGAGCTGCGATGACTCTCTCTCCTGTGCTCCATTTGTAAATATTTAAGCATGTATTCACGTTGCCTTCTGAGATGCCTTTCTTTTTAAAGCTCATACATTCTTCCTTTAAAATCTTGGTAACTTTAGTCACTTTAACCAAAGAACCTTGTGGATGCAACGCCTGGAGCTCCAGTGTGTCATTGCAAGCTTTTGAAATCCCAGAAGGTCCTTGCAGAAGGACAAAAAAACATGGGCCCAGTGGTTGGAACACCAACCTGAGAAGACTCACATGGGGCTGTTGACAAGAGGAGTGGGGGACAAGAGGCAGGGAGCCAGCACTGTGGGTAGGACAGAGGGAGATGGCTCTCAAATAGCTTCCAACAAATCCTAGCGGGGGCACCTCCCACATTTCTCAAAGGACCTACAGTTTTCTCCTCCTGCAGCAGAGAGAAGCTCTTCTTTCTTTTTAAAGTTGTAGGTTGTAGGGTAGATTCCAAGTCCAAAGGGCAGCCCAAGTCTCTCCTGCCAAGCGTCTCCTGCTCCATCAACATGGTCCAGATGTGGAATACCTATGAAAACATAAATGTAGTAAACAATATGTAATATAATGTACAATAAGAATATAATATTAACAAATGCACACAAACGTGCACGCGCTCACACGCACACACGCGCACACACACACACACATAAAAGCTATAGCTTATTATTTCCAATCTGTTGTAATGTATCTGTGTCAATTTCATTAAAATATTGGACAGCATTGAAAATTGGGGACTTAATGGGTTAAGTTTGGAAAGTTTCTTAATTCTTCTGTCAGATTCTGGCCTCCATGTGTAATTTGAATGTCACACGCCCTCATGAAATCATTTAGCTTTGCCCCAGGAGGCCTTCAGAAGTGGTCTTGTGGGATGACATGATTTCGTTCTCATTTATTGTTTTTCTTTCAATCTGTGTAGCAGGTGTGAGCACCCTTCCAATTCACCTTTCAGAGAGGAACATTCATAAACGGGACCCCAAATCCATTGGCCATTGCTCTCTGCAATATCAATGTTTTTGTTTCTTTTTGCTTTAAAATAATCAAACTTGAGCTGCTCAGTATACATTCGTGGGCTCCAGAGTCAGGAAATGATGCTTTTTGATGTTGTTATAAATGGCTTATTTTAAAATTTCATTTTCTATTAGTTTGTTGCTCCTCTATAGAAATACAATTGATTTTTGAGCTTTTATTTCCAGGGTTCCTGATAAGTCACTTATTAATTATAATAATCTATATCAAAATCTCTGCAGATAACAACAGTTTATTTCTTCTTTCTAATCCCTGAAGTTCTTAATCTTTCTCTTGTTTATTCCACCTCCTTTGATGTCCAGGACGTGATGAATAGAAATGGCGCTCACAGGCAACCTTGTCTTAGTCTTGACTTTAGGAGAAAAACACTTAATATTTCATATCTTTTTTGTTTGTGGTACTGGGGATTGAACCAAGGGTGCTCTATCACTGAGCTACATCCCCAGCCTTTTTAATTTTATTTTTTAAAAAAAATTTCTAAAGTTTTTTTTTTTTTTTTGTAGTTGTTGTCGCAGAAGGACATAAGACCTATTTTATTTATTTATTTTTATGTGGTGCTGAGAATCCAACCCAGTGCCTCAAAATGCTAGGCAAGTGCTCCACCACTGAGCTACAACTCCAGCCCCCTTCTTATTTTTTTAAATTTTGAGGCCGTGTCTTGCTAACTCACCCAGGCTGGCCTTAAGCCTGCAGCCCTCCTGCCTCAGCCTCTGAGCAGCTGGGATCTCAGGTGCATGCCACTGTCCTGGCTTGGAGCCCTCTGTATTCACCGTTCTGGATTCTCTGCCACACTTGTCTTGTTCTAGTGAGCATCTTCTAGTGAGCATCTTCTCATGGGCTCTGGTCACACACGTGCTTTTTAAAAAATTTTTTTTAGTTGTAGTTGGGCACAATACCTTTATTTTATTTGTTTATTTTTATGTGGTGCAGAGGATCGAACCCAGGGCCTCAAAAGTGCTAGGCTCGCATATGCTAGGCGTGAGCTCTACCTCTGAGCCACAACCCCAGCCCCCATGTGCTTTGATAGCCTTTTCCTCCATACTATGTGATTTTTTTCCCTTCATGCCCAGAGATCTTCCCTGGTGATTCTGAGGTGAGAGATATCATAGGTCCCCATAGGGTGTCTTCAAAAGCACAACCCCTAGGCCAAGTTTCTCTCCTCTCCTGGGCTGAGAAGCAGATGATCTAGCTGTGAGGGCCCCCTCCTCTTGACTCTCCCTCCTCCCCATCCTCCCTTGCCCACTCCCCACCCTCTAGCTCCTAGAGATTCCTTCAGGCTTTGCTGTCTGGGAAACTCAGACTGAGATAATTGATAACAGGTGTGATTGTAGAAAGCCAACTCTCAGAATTTTGGAGCTAATTACTCACAGGGTCAAGACCTCAGTGCTCCATAATGGATGATTAGATATGTGTGTGATAACAGCGGCATTGGAAGTGTTGGGCTTTTTAGCTGTGGTTGATGTGGAGGAGGTCTGGGTGGTAAGGGAGGTACAGTGGAGGCAGTGGCTGTGGCTCCTGGATGCTGGGGGCAGTGCATGAGGCTAGGGGAGCATGCTTGTCATTGTTAATGGCATGGGAAGCCTTGGGGGCGTGGAAGCCAGCGGGCTCAGTGCAGCCAGCTGTCAACTGCAGGCACTCTGAAAAGGACAAATGAGAGGCTTATCTCCAAAAGTCACAGGGAACTGTGCTGAAAACCAGTTCTGCTGATTTTTGTCCCTGAGTATCTGGGAGCTGTTATGAGCACAGCACAGTCAAGATTGTTATGAGTTTGTGATGAATCGATGCTTTCCCTGGAATGAAGTGAGCCCTGGGAATACTCTTAAAGTTCACTTTGCCTGTTGTTTATACGTCCTGCCGACTTTCTTTTGCTTACTGTTGTGTGGTAGATCTTTTCCCACCCTTTTTTTCTTTCAACTTGTCTTTATGTTTCCTGTAAAGAACATTTAGACGGCTCTGGCTTTTAAAAAGAAGTCTGCCAATTTCTGCCTTTTAACTGAAGTGTTTAGGTAAGGGTTTAAATAATTGGTTTATCCTTCCATTTGCTTCCAAAAACATATTTTTTATATCAATATTTCCCCCTTCGGGCGCATAAGGTAACATAATCTAAGCATTGTTCTAGTACTTTTCTTTCCCCTTCTTGACAATGTATCATGGAGATGAACTCGGGTTGGTTTATGGGCCTCTTCCTCATTTCTTTTTATAGTTGCAGTGTTCTCCATTGTTATGATGTGCCAATGTTTATTCAAACCGTTCCTATTGACAACATCTGGGTCCAGTCTTTAGCGATTCCAAGTACAGTTGCAAGGAGAAGCATCGTGCATATGTCCTTTTTGTATTTTTGCTCATGTAATTTTGGATAAAACTGTGTCCATGGGCTGCTGATTAGAGAACAAAAGCACATGAAAATTTGGTCCTTATGAGAAATTCCTCTTTGTGGGGAGGGCACCTGTTTGCATTGCCCAGTGGGGCTCCTCAGATGGAAGTTCGGCCTCAGAGTGATGGGGAGGCCTGTCCATTATCCCAGGCCTCTAAATGCCAGAGCCCAGAGTTCTTTTCCCATATAACATTCAGTTTCTTTAAAGAGAGATTATCTGATTGTTGCCTGGAGGGAGTGTACATTACTTCCAGGTGTCTGTGTCTCCATGTGTGTACAAAGGCAGGGTGATGGGAGGACAATGATGATGACTCCACTTGTTCCAGATGTATATCTTCTATGGTAGCTCATGCTGTACTTCCACCAAATATTTCTGAGCCCTGAGTCTGTCTACATTTCTGCAAGACAAGCTGACTTCCTTTTAGGGGTAAGGCTGAATACCTTGTTCTTGGCTGGGACTTCTGCCCACAAGTTAGAGTTTTGTTTTATTTTTGGAGATGGGGTCTTGCTGTTGCCTAGGTTGGTCTTGAACTCCAAGGCTCAAGCAGTCCTTCTGCCTTAACCTCCCAGGTAGCTGTGCCTACAGGTGCACACCACCTCAGGCAGCCAGTACTTGTTCCTCTGCATGGGCTCTTTGTCTTGCAGAACTTTGCTGCAATCTCTTGTCTGTTTGCATCCTACCTTACTCATTTTACTATTGAGGGTTCATACCTTCTACATTAATTAATACCATTTTATGGGTTTGAGACCGAAGAGATGACACATTTGTGGTGTTACTCCATCATTTTGGTCCAGAACACCAAAACTTTAGAAGGAGGCATTGAGGACTCAGGGAAGGAAACAGAATTTCCAATGAGGGCTGCCTTGGACTGAGCTTAGCTTAGCTCACCTCTACTTCCTGGTTTTTGAGAAACACAAGTAAAGGTTTTGAATTATTTTGAAGCTACTTTTGGTTGTGAGACGAGTGTTATTTTTTTCTTTTACTTGACCACATGGGGATCTTGATACATAATGGATTAGTGACCAACTGAATTAATTTTGAAAATAGAGCCAATCTTTTTTTTTAATATTTTAGTTTTTGGTGGACACAACATCTTTATTTTATTTTTATGTGGTGCTGAGGATCGAACCCAGCACCCCACACATGCCAGGCGAGCGTGCTACCGCTTGAGCCACATCCCCAGCCCATAAAGCCAATCTTATGCTTAAAAACTTGGGCATAATGAAGTATTTGACTCAGCAATTCACACAGACACACGTACACACAAACCCTCCCCCCGCCACCAAGAAAGAGAAATTAAAAAATCAAAACCAACCCAAAACAACAACAAATAAGACATCTGCAGAATTGTGTTCTGTGCTGGGGTGGATTCCAGCCATTCACTAATGTGAAGCTAGTAGCCTGGGAGGATATCATAGATTCCCTTGCAGACTTGGGCTAAATGTGTCAAAATAACCAACAAGGGTCTTTTTCAGGTGTCAGGGTTAGATCTAGAAGTACCATTTGAGAATTCATGGGGGCCTTTGCATAGGCCATACATGTTCTCAGGAGCCTTGCTTCTTCTAAGACTAAGATATAAAATAAACATTTATCCTTATAAATGGCACATGTCTTTCTTGCGTAATCAATAATCTAACTTCCATCTACCCAGGAACATATTGTTTCAGGCACTGTCCTTGGTGCTGGGAACAGGACAATCCTTGTGGTCAGGGAATTTATAGTCTGTTGGGGAGTGTGGGGCAGGTGGACCAGCAAAAAGACAGTTAAACAAAATGATACGATGATGCTTGCTATTATAGTGAAATGAACAGATGAGTCAAGGATTTAATTATCATAACTAACAATGTACATTTTTATACATGCTCACTTTGACAGTGCATATATTAAAACTGAAGCAATACAGAAAAAAAAAATTGGCTTGGTTCCTGAGCAGAGATGACAGAAACTCATGAGGCACTTTTATTTTTGCGAGGCAGCCTGTTGTAGTGGGAATGTCGGACTTGGTCCCCAAAGCCTGGGTTTGATAGATTTCCACTTCTACTTTTTATTTCTGTCAACTTAGCCCTCTCTGCACCTCCGTTTCCTACTTTTTTAAGAGAGGAAACTGAGCAGGGGAAAGACGAAATGCTGGTTGAGGCTGTTCCACATTGAAGCTCCCACGGGGTGGATTCCAGTCATTCTCTGATGTGAAGCTAATAGCCTGGGAGGATATCATAGATTCCCTTGCAGACTTGGGCTAAATGTGTCAAAATAACCAAGAGGGTCTTTTCAGGTGTCAGGGTTAGACCTAGAAGTACCATCTGGGGGAACAATCTTGACAAGTTTCATGGCAGTGGAGTTACATTGCTCTTTATGTCTGAAATCCGAGGCGCTACCTTCAGGAAAATGCACTCTGAAACAACACGCAGACCTGTCTCACCAACAGGGTGAGCAGAGCACGTGTGGTGCACACTCAGAGGTTCAGGGGCCCGTTCAGGTTACCAACTCCTGCTCACACTGGGGAATCTATTCAGGAGCCATCAAACCATCAGAACAGCCTCTTGAAAACTTGTTAATAATGTCCTAAGGACGTCTTTGGGGAACCCAGTATTCCATAAGATTTAGTCACTTGGAGGATAGATCTGTGTTTTGGCTTATGATACATTTTGAAGATCTAGCATCTACCTCGTCCAAGTTCATTGCAGATCTATGGGAAATGCAAAGGTCTATCTTGTTGCAAAGTACCTAACTCACTATTCCTCAGCACTGCAGGTGGGGCGGGAGTGGTATCGTGCTGGTAGTGGGAATTCATTGCTTTGCTATTTTAATTGTGATAACATGCGCAATTCATAAGGTTTACCATGGGTTCATGCTCCAGTGTAAGGCTTGGTAGTGTTAAATACGCTCACATTCATAGGCAACCCATCTCCACCTCTTTTGAAACTGAATCTCATTACCAGCTCAACAGTCCTCCATTCCCTCTCTCCCTGAGTCCCTGGAGACCACCATTCTGCTTTCCGTCTCTTTGAACTTGACCACCTTGCCGCAGTGGAATCACACAGCGTTTGTCTTTTGGGACTGGTGTTTTTCACATAGCATCATGTTCTCAAGGTTTATCCCTGTAGCATGTGTCAGAATGTCTTTCCTTTCTTTTCTTTTTCTTTTTTTCCTTTTAAGTACTGGAGATTGAACTCAGGGGCCTGTGCATGATGTCCTTCCTTTTTAAGGCTGAAGAGATCTTGTGGAATGAATGCTTGCCTTCCCCACCCCCACCCCCCAAATCCATATGTTGAAGTCCTATCCCTAATATGGCTGTATGTGGAGTAAAGGAGTCAGTCAGTAAGGTCAAATGAGGTCACAGGGTGGGGCCAGGATGACAAGTGACACCAGAGAACTAGCTCTCTCTGTGAGCACACACAGGGGACAGACCAAGTGAAGATACAGTGAGAAGCCTACTATCTGCAAGCCAGGAAGAGATGCCACACCAGAAATGGAATCAGACAGAGACTTGATCTTGGACATCTGGCTTCCAGAACAACATAAATTTATTTATGTTGTTTAAGCTATTTAATTTATTGTACTTTATGATAGAAACCCACACAGACCAAGTATAATAATATTCCATTGTTCTCGTGTATCACTTTTGTTTATCCATTCATCCGTTAATGACATTTGAGTTGCTCCCAAGTTTTGGCTATTGTGAAGAATGCTTCTGTGAACATGGGTGTATACAAATAACCTCTTCGAGTCCTCCTTCCTTCCTTCCTTCCTTCCTTCCTTCCTTCCTTCCTTCCTTCCTTCCTTCCTTTCTTTTCGGACCTGGGATTGAACCCACTGGCAATTTACCACTGAGCTACATTCCCAGTCCTTGTTTTTTTAATTTTTTGAGACAGGGTCTCACTAAGTTGCTGTGGCTGGTCTCGCTCGAACTTGTAATCCTGCTGCCTCAGCCTCCCGTGCAACTGGGATTATGGACATGTCACACCATGCCCAATTCTTTTGGGTAAATATCTAGAAGTAGCACAACTGGATCATGTGGTAATTCAAATTTTAATTTTTTAGAAGTTGATGGACCTTTCTTTTATTCATTTATTTGATTCTATATGATGCTGAGAATGGAACCCAGTGCCTCTCAAATGCTAGGCAAGTGCTCTACCACTGAGCCACAACCCCAGCCCCCTGCTTTTAACTTTGCAGGAGCCATCATACTGCTTTCTGTAGCCATGCACTCTTACATTCCTGCCACGAGGGTTCCACTTCTCACACCCTCATCAATGCTTGTCATTTTCTGTATTTGATAGTAGCCATTATACTGAGTGTGAAGAGGAGCCTTTACTTTTAAGAAATAGAAATCATAGTGGTTCTTTATCTTTTCCAGAGCAGAGTATCTGAGAACTTGGTGAAAGCTCTGTGCCCTCTCCCCAGGGCAATGCCCAAATTTTGAATACAACTTAAGGTTGCTTTAAGGGGCCATGACTCTCAGATTAAAAATCCTCCATCTACCTTAACAGTGTGCATGGGTCAGTAAAACATACTCAGAGGTCTAATAATTGCATTACTGATCATCTTGTCTAATTCTATCATATATTGGGTGTTTACCATCTCCCTAGTGCTGTGCTAAATGTTAGTATTTATTATATTTTCCCCATTTTAAAACAATCCTGTGGTGTAGATACAATCCATCTTGCAGATGAAGGAGCAGTCGTATAGGAGAAGATCATTTGCTAGAGGTTCCCACAGATGGTTCATGGAGAAACTGGGGTTCCTTGAGCTTAAAGATTTTAGTATAATTGGGGAAAATTTACTGATGCTGGATAAGAAGGTAATGCCCTCCAGATGCCTGGGGTTGGTGAGTGCCCTCTGGTCTTTGTGGTAGGAGGCACATATTTGCAACACAAAACCTTACCCAAACTTGCTGATAGATGCCCAACTGCCAACTTTTGGATATTTGGGGAGGCGGGGGGGGGAGGATTTCTCAAGTTTCCCAGTGTTGTAGCAAACCCCTTTCTTCTGGGAGTCTTACTCTTTCAATGATGAGGTCAGTGGTGGAAGACAATCCCTAACCAAGTCAGGATGTCCACATCTTTTAGGTATAGCAGACTAAGAAGCAGGGAATAAAAAGAAAAATAACATGAGCTTTCTATTTTCTCTGTGCTGCCATGACCACCATCCAAGAGTTCACAGTCTATGTTGAACCTATTGAAATGTGAAGGAATTTCCGCAGCTTTTTGGGGGCTCCTCACTTCCTTTTGTATTCTTGTTTGCAGATGGCAGCCATCATTGAGCCCTGATATTACCTACTCAGGACCCCCTGTTCCTTGGCCTTGGATTCAGCAGGGGGTGTCAAGCAGGCTGTTGGCTTCCTGAATGCAGCGAGGAGATTTCGTGACTGTGCCATTATTTATGACTCTGGTTGCTCCATGTTGGGGAGCTGAGTTGTGCATAGCTGCAGAATGCCAAATGGCCAGGTAGCAGCTGCTTCCATCCAAGAACACTGTCGTCCACCCGATGGGGCTGTATGGAAATGACACAGAAGGCCTGTCAGTTAGTAAGGATGCTGGGAAATCCTACCACCACTTCAAAGGCTCAGAGAAGCTAACACTAACTGGGAACTGTCATGTGCCAGGCACCATGCTAAGCATTTCATGGGGAATATGAAGGCCAATGAAAGTTCATTCCAGGGAATCAGATTTGGGACACAAAGAGTACTACTCCCTCTTTCCTGAAGCTTGATTAACACGTGTCAAATCTGCAAACTGTTGACACCTATAAGGTTTAGAGAGTATAGGAGTTTGTCTGTAGCCAGGAAAAACAGAAGCCATCATAACAAAGAGGAGAGAATAGACAGGTATTTTCCCCCACAGGGCTGCTGTAACAAATTACTATAAATTAGGTGGTTTAAGAAAACAAATCTATTGTTCACAGACTAGAGGCCTGAAATCCAGATGTCAGCTGGGCCATGGCCCCTCTGCAGTCTCTAGGAGAGGATCCTTCTTTGCCTCTTGGAGGTTCTGGATGCTGCCAGTAATCCTCAGCATTGCTGGGCAGATGCGTCACTTCAACTCTGCTGCCGTCCATGAGTAACATTCCCTCCCTGTGTGTCTCTTCTTATGATGAGATGCCACCACAAAAGGAAGTCAGAATGACTTCCTTTGACTACAAAGATCCTGCTTCCCGATAAAACATATTCAGAGGTTCCAGATGGCTATGAACCTTTGGGGACACTATTCAACCTAGCACAGAGCAGGTATCCTCATGGCATCTGGATCTCAGGTTCCAGTGTGCACTCCAAGCTTGGAGTGTTGGGAGGGAGACCCATACACTGAGGATAAATTCTCATTTGTGAATAGTCTAGTTTTAGTTAGGTGAGTGTCACAGGTAACTAAAATAATTTTTTAAAAAATATTTTTAGTTGTCAATGGACTTTATTTATTTATATGCAGTGCTGAGAATCCAACCTCGTGCCTCACACATACTAAGCAAGGGCTCTACCACTGAGCTACACCCCCAGCCCTTGAATAATTTTTTTTAAAAATATTTTTTTTTAGTTGTAGTTGGACACAATACCTTTATTTTATTTATTTACTTTTATGTGGTGCTGAGGATCAAACCCAGGGCCTCACATGTGGTAGGCAAGTGCTCTACCACTGAGCCACAACTCCAGCCCAATTTTTAAAAAATATACAAAATAAGGGCTGGGGCTATAGCTCAGTGGTAGAGTGCTTGCCTTGCATGCGTGAGACCCTGGGTTCCATCCCCAGCACCACATAAAAATAAACAAATAAAGATATTGTGTCCATCTACAACTAAAAAATATTTTAAAAATATATAAAATAATACAGAACTCCACTGTAACAATTCTATTAGCTATTACTGTCTTGTTTGTCAACCATACAAGTATTCCTTCCAGGGTGACTTGAGGAAGGCAAACCATTCTTTTGCAATGTAGAAAATGAGGCCCAGAGAGACTTGACAGTACATCAGGAAGATGCCTGTCTGGTCAACCTCAGCTCAGCCAATTTAACAGGAAGTCCATGGTCAAGGGGAAGCTTGGGGGACACAGGGCCCCAGTTCCACTTCCCTGTCAGTCTCCTGTCTCTGCACTCCTCTGTGTGTCTGAACCATTCCTGCATTAGAGGTCTCGTTTGGAGCAGTTCCAGGCATCTTGTTCGCACAAAATAAGGTCCTGATCTTGGAAAGAAAGGGACTTTTCTTCTTCGGGTGCCTTTTTAAAGGACAAAGAAAACTTTCCCATGAGTCCCCCAGCAGACTTGCCCTCACATCTTATTGGCCAGAAATATGTCACATGCCACTCTCTAAACCCATCACTCACAAAGGGTTGCAAAACCACGATAAGGTTAAATCTATGAGGATTGGCACCTCAGGCCGGGGCTGAGAGCAACCCATTTGAAATACTTGAGTGAAAAAGGGGCAGATGCTTATTCTTAATCAAAAGGAGAAAGGAGGGTAGAAAATGCACGTTGGTGGGCAATCTGTAGTGTCCACTGCCCGTGGTATGTTTGTGTATTTGAGATCCCAAATGACTTAGTTTCTTTCTGCCAGATTTTTAGCTTATCTTGAAACAACCATTCTTGTGCTGTAGGCAAAATTTGGCAAGATGTAGCATGTCACCAATGTTCCAATCTGTCCACCTTGCTCTAATGTCGGTAGCATAGAGTAGGGACGTCAGTCAGTTGGTCAGTTTTCCTGATGATCCTATGTCCTGGAAAGGAACTGTTTTCAAGGCGGTTGTAAGATGTACACATGTAGAGGGACAGACATGCTTCCCTGTTGGGACTGGACAGATCAGGCTGGGAAAAGGGAAAAGAGAGTGGTTTTAATCAGGCAGTTGGTTTAATCCCATATAATTGCTAATGTAAAGGTCCACCCTGGTTTAATCCCATATAATTGCTAATGTAAAGGTCCACCCATTTTATCTGCTTTTCATGGTTGGACTCCATCCAGACTCTAAATGAGCCACTAAAATGGTATCCCAGGCCGTGTAGGCCAAATATGGAAAGCCAGCAAGCTCTGGCATAGAAAGAGCTTTTTCTCTGGACCCAGTTCTTATAGGGAGAGCCTGAGCCCAGTTTTTCTGTAACTTGCAGGGCGGGAACAGGGGCATTGGATGGGGCAGGACAGACACTCGGTTGGGGTAGGTACCCCTGCTAGTCCATCTTGGAGGTTTGCTGCTACTGCCACCCAGGGAAAGGGAGACATTCCTGTTTATCTCATGGGGTTATCGTAGCAGCCTATAATGGAAGCATCAGCATCCCATCTATGTTTAAGAAGTCTGGGGTTCAGAGGAGATGAGTCACTTACTAGATCACACCTCCAGAGAATGGCCATGTTCTGAGGTTAAGAGCACAGAGGAGATAACCAGGCAGTGGGAGACAGAAGGTCAGAGGAGACCTGCAATGCTATTTGAGTGGGAAGGCTGAGAGGATCCTGTAGCGGCAGCTTCACTGGGACCTAGGAAGCAGAAGGCTCTGCCCAGGGAGGAGAGGGCTGTGGAACAAGAGGTGAAAGGGCGCCCTCCTATGGCCACTTCTGGAGAAGCATTTATGGACTGTCCAGGGCAGGGCGGTGGAGCTGGAAGGACGGCCATCTGTAAGGCAGGGAAGCACCAGGGGAACTGAGCCAAGGCTTGCTTGTGGTCCTGTGTGGCTGTGTCACTGGGAGGAGGACGGGGAATCCTGGCTGAGAGGAAGTCAGGCAGGGTCCGGGAGAGAGAAGCATGCATCAGATCCAAGTGGTGAGCCCAGGGTGGAGTGGGAAGAGGAAGTGGAAGTCTCAGGCCCTAGAGGGACAAGAGTGGGGCCGGTGGAGTGGAGAAGGCTGGCCACAAGGGGTGAAGGAAGGCTAGCGCCCCCTCCCCATGCTGAGCAGCCAGGGGCCTGAGGATGCTGCAGCAGGTGAGGAGGCTGATGTCTGTCTGTTTCATCTTGAGATCCGGGGAGACTGTTTGCACTCTGAGGGTGGAGAAGAGGAAGGGTGGAAGAAGGGGGTCCAGAGGGTTAGGGGAGAGAAAAATGAGGATATAGCTGCTTGAGCTATGGAGTCTCTGGAAGTTAACTCTGACAGCCTGAGCGTCTGTCACTGGTCCTGTCCCTCACCATCTCCCCACTCTGTAGCCTTCTCTGGGATTTCAGGGTGTCACTCTTAAAGGGAAAACACCCACCTGTTCCCAGAGTGGGAACCTCAGGCAGAGCTGTAAGGTCCCCTGTGCCAGAAAGGGCTGTCAGGCTTCCCTCTTATCTGAAGCAAAACAAGGAACATCCAGGGCCACATGTAAACTCACATCCTGTCCTGGCAGTGGCCGAGGGACACCTTTAATTGCGTGAACTTCAAGACCAGCCTCCATGGGAATTACAACAAAGTCAGGCCCTATGGCAGATGACATTCGATGGTGTCTTCAGGGGGCTGTGTTCCCTGTCCCCAGCACAGTGCCCACAGGCAGGTGATCTGATGGTGGTTCCAAGTCCCCAGCCCTCTACCCACAAGACAGGAGCCAAGAACCCACTTTGCATGCCTCACCAGGGAGTGGGCCAGACCAGCCAGTGCCCTCTGTTGGCACTTTGGTTTCTGTAGCAGGGTATGGAAGGGGAGCAGCACGTATTGAATTCCTGGTCACTTCTGGGTTCTATGCAAGGGGCTCTTGTTTTATTTAGTGTGAACACTCCCTCCCCCACTTTATATACACAGAAACCAAGGCTCAGAGAACTCAATGTCATTTGTCTGGTGTGTCATCTAGCATGTTGTAGGACCAAGATTCATAGCCAGGATCTGGATCATTTGGAAGACCCCTCACCACAGCATCTTCTGACCTTAACTAAGTGCCTGGGTAATGTCTTTAACACATCTGCTCTTATTCTCTCTACTGTCTGTCTCTGTCCCACCTCAAAGTGGCTAAATAAAGGGGGTCTGCATAAGAAAGAACTCTCCCTTCAGCATTATCGACTCATTTGCTTCCAAAAGCACATCAGAGGTGCCCTTACAAGAGAAGGCACTTGTAATAGGACTGGTAAGATGAAAAATGAAAATTAGGAAAAGAAAATTAGAGGAGCAAGCCATTCCCTGCAGGAAAGGAGCATATGCTTCCTTCAGGAAATGGAGAGCTACTACATGGTCATTACCACCATCATCAGAATGGCTGCTGACGTCAGGATGTAGACATCCACGGCATCCGTGGGGGATTGGCTCCAGGACCCTGGGGATACCAAACTCTGCGGATGCTCAAGCCCTTTATATAAAATACTTCTCTGCATAGTATTTGCATAGAACCTCCCATATACTTTAAATCATCCCGAGATGACTTACAATACCTAATATGGTATACGCTATGCCAATAGATGTCATAGAATGTTGTGTAGGGAATATGACCAGAAAACCAGGGTGTGAATGTTGGATATGGATTCAATTTCCCCCCCAAATACTGTGTTTCATTATTTGTTTATTCTTTAGTTATACATGACAGGAGAATGCACTATGACATGTCATACATACATGGAGTCTAACTTCCCACTCTTGTGGCTGTACCTAATGTGGAGTTACACAGCGTGTTGTCTATTTTTTTTTATATGCACATTCCCTGTGACCAAATACTTTATTTTAATTTAATGTCGTTTGTCTGGTTTGTCATTTAGCATGTAGTAGGACCAAGATTCATAGGTGCAATTGGTTGAATCTGTGGATGTAGAAGCCACAGACACAGAGGACCCCCTGTTCTCATGCTAATGAGGCTCAGCCTCTGGGAAGTGGCTCAGCCAGGTGGGAGCATGAGCTATGGGCTCTGAGTCAGCCCATGTGGGAAGTGACTTCCTCTCTGTGTTTCCCATCCCAGATGCTACCTCGTGGTGGTGGGCTAATGATTTTGGAAGAGCATCTGGCTCATAGTAAGTGCATATTAAATCTCAGCTATTACTGCTTTCCAGGAGCTCTCGGTGAACGCTGCACCATGCTCTGAGAACTCCCGGGGTTCTGGGGTGAGGTGTGTTACTACCCTGGCTCTCACCCAGAGTCTCCAGGGCTTTGTCTTTAGTACACCCAGGGCTGCTACAAGACATTTGGAAATGGCCTCAGCTTATGGGGGTCATTAGCTCTCTTGAGCTCCTGGGGGGGGGGCACTGAGACTGTCCCTTGCCAACTCTGTCCTGAGTGCCTTGCAGAGCCCAGCACGGAGTGCATACGCAATAAATCCACGCAGAATTGAATGGTGACTCTTCCTTTTGTTGTATCCCAAAAAGAAGTCCTCGAATAGGAAATGAGGACCTTTCTTAAGAGCAACGTTCTGGGGAGAAAGCCCCTGTTCCCACACTCTGGGCCTCTGTGCAGAGGCTATGGAGATGGGGTGACTCCTCCATCTTTCAGAGCTCTGCCCAAGCCCAGGGCATGGTGCCTGGCCCAGGGCAGCAAAATCAAGCCCTGGCTGTCCTCGGAGCTAGAGAGAGTGGGAGGTGGAGCAGAAAGAAGAGGGAGGGACGCAGTGTTGGAGAACGTGTGTCTGCGGAGCCTGCCAGTGGGCTCCCAGGGGGAGGTGGCAGAGCTGATGATGGGCTGTGGTGCTCCGGGGAGATGGGTCCTCTGCCACTCTATGGGACAGGTGGGAGTTGCTAATGGCAAAGATGGTTCTTTGCAAAGCTGCCTGAGGCCTGAGGGGCCTTCTCCTTCCAGTGGAAAGGAGATCAGCTGCCTCTGTCTGTACATGCACGGGGAAGCTGCTGACTAACTGCACAGGAGAGCAGGAGAAGGGCCTGTGCAGCAGTCCCTCCCCCCGCCCAGCCCCAGGCCTCTTGCCACATGTGGTGGGAGGAACATGGTGTGGGAGGAACTGAGGTTGCTGGCCCGCTGACCGCTGACCGGTGTTCTGCCCTTGGGCCTTCTGGAGCTGGAAGACTTTGTTCATTGAATGTCATTCCCCAGAGAAGGGTGTGGGGGTGTTAAAGGTTGGAGGGGGAGGTTGTAAGTATGCTCCCCTCCTTGTTTGCCTTAAGAAGAGAACATTCATGTTTATTAATGAAACAGCTGATACGAGGATGGCAAGTGACTTGTATCAGACCCCTGGGAGGGAGGGAGGGAGGAGAATGTGCACTGAAAGAACAAGCCAATAAGAAATTGGGGTGCTTATGTTTTTGTGGCAGTGGGGATGGAACCCAGGGGTGCTCTACTACTGAGCTACATCCTAGTCCCTTGTACTTTTTGAGTCAGGGTCTCCGTAAGCTGCTGAGGCTGGCCTTGAACTTGTGATCCTCCTGACTCAGCCTCCGGAGCACCTGGGATTATAAGTGTGTATCTCTGTGCCCAAGAACTTGTTTTTGTATATATTCTTGCATCTTTCTTTCTGGATGTGTGTGTGTGTGTGTGTGTGTGTGTGTGTGTGTGTGTGTGTGTTGCTGGAGATTAGAACCCAGGGCCTTGTGCATGTGAGGTAAGCACTCTACCAACTGAGCTATATCCCCAGCCCTTTATTTAAAAAAAAAATTTTAGTTGTTGGTAGAACTTTATTTGTATTTATATGTGGTGCTGAGAATTGAACCTAGTGCCTCATACATGCTAGGCAAGTGCTCTTCCACTGAGCCACAACCCCAAGCCCTCCCCAGCCCTTTATATTGGTTTTAATAAACCTAATACCTAAATGTTTATGTAAGACTTATAAAAAGTCATCCTTTTCCATTTCTGCCTTGCACGTGGATTTAATGCACATCATATATAAATGCAGTGCTAGATGTTTATGTGAATAGATTTGCGTACAGTAGATGTGCATGATTTTGAAGATTTATTGGTGAGAATACACAATCAAAAAAAAAAAAATCTTTGAGTCAAGTGCAGTGGCGCACACCTGTGATCTCATCCTGGGCCCATCCTGGTAACTTCACTTAAACTTACTTGAAAGATCTCATCTCCAAATACAGTCACTTGTGGAAGCACTGGGGGTTTAGGGCTTCAAGCTGTGAATTTTGAGGGGACACAATTCATCTGGTAACTGCTCCCAGCTCTGGCTGAGTCACTGGGCTGACCTGCTTGGCTGGCCTGGGTGTGTGACAGGGAGTGGCTCACCCCACAGGTAACCCTGCTGTGACCTTCCAGGGCACAGACAGCTCCTGCAGAATTCCCAGGAGGAGCTCCTCATGTCTGTCTTCCTGGATGTTGTTCCTTCTGCCTCCACCTCCTGTCTTCCCCTCTCACCCATCCCTCTCTCCATCTCTACCTATTAAAGTCCTCTCTGTCCCTCCAGCAGACTCAAGGACCATCTCTTCCTGCCATCTGCAGAGACGCAGGCTGCGTCCTGCCCTAGGGCACCCGGCTGAAGAGCAAGGCCCTTGGCTGAGGTGGGGGTGGTGGTAAAATCCAGCTAGCTCTCTGTTTGCTAAGCCCTGGGCCTGGGGCCCTGGGTCTGTCAGGAAGGACTCCTAATTTGCAACAAGACTCCCCAGGGATACGATGGTCCTGTGGCCTTGCCAGAAGTGGTTTTTCTCTTTTCTTCATTTCCATAGAATTTTTTAGCGCCTCTTCTATATCACCCTATGTTATAGGTTATTTGTGCATTTGAGTCATCGCCCTGTCTAGGAGTTCTGAGAGTGCAGGATTCTGTCTTCTCTCATTCATTCATTTTTTTTTTCATATACTCCATACGTATCTGGGGACTGTTGTGTTCATTCCATTAAAGTCCATTGAATGATTGCATGAGTCAAGGGTCACCTCTGCCCAGTGGCCTAGGTCCTCCCTGTGTCTTCCCTGCTACAATCCTTCCTGTTTTTTCATCTGTCTCCAGAGCTGGATACCCAGAGGACTAGGTTCAGGGGTGGGCACCAGGCAGCATCTGTTGTGAGAGATTGTGGCCTTCCTCCAAGGAGTGCATCTTTACCAAAGCCAGCTCGCTCTCATTCCCTGCCCTGCCGTCCCTCTCCTGTCCTAGGACAATCATGTGGCTCTGGTGGAACAGACGGAGCCTACACATTCCAGTGGTCCCTGGAAGTAGCACGAAGTGGGCAGAATTTCGTGGAGAAAGAAGCATCTCTCAAAGGAAGGAAAGGGCAGAGGGGTAGACCCTGGCCTGGAACAGGGTGCTCCCAGGCTGCAGACAGATGCACCTCATCTTTTACTGTAGAGTTGCTAGGAGGCTCCTGTGTCCTTTGCAAGCCTCCCACGGTGCAGTGGGAAGGCAGTGATGAAGGCCAGAGGAGTTTGTCCAAGGCCACCCACTGCACCCGAAGTCCCCATCTGAACAAATGGGAGATGGATTCTGTTTGGGCATCGGAGAATACTCCAGCTGGAGCTTGGAGTGCCTTGAGGGGCAGGTGGTTCTCCTTCAGACTTTGACAAGAGGGAACAGGCAAACCGTGGATGGGGTTACTTTACAGTTGGAATTGACTTTGTGTTTGGAGCTGTCTCTGTCAGCTAAGCAGGAAATGTTTATTTCTGGGTCTAACTAGTTTGAAAAGACAAACAGTTTGGCCAGTCATTTATGAGACAAGAAGTGGGAGATGTCAGGGCCTGGGTCTGACTTCACAATTAAATTAGGGGGTCACCTGTGAGTCCTATGGGAGTCATGAGAGAGTGGTCAGCAAACCTTATCTAAGTCAAAAGCAGAAGGCTTTAATTTTTTTTGATTGACACAGAGTATTTATACATATTTATGAGGTGCAATGTGATGTTTTGATTCATGTACATGATAGATAGTGATAGACTCAGGTAATGAATATATCCATCACTTTTATCATTTCTTTTTGGTGAGTACACATTCCTCTTCTAGCTAGTTAATGCATTTATTTTTAACTATATTCACCCTGATGTGACATGGAATTCCAGAACGAACTCTTCCTGTCTAACAGTAATACCATACCTATTGACCCAATGTCATGATTTGGATGTGAGGTGTCCCCAAAAGCTCACATGTGAGACAGTGCAAGAAGGTTCAGAGGAGAAATGATTGGGTTGTGAGAGTCTTGACCCAGTCAGTGAATTAATCCCCTGATAGGGATGAACTGAGTGGTAGCTGAAGTGGTGGGGTGTGGCTGGAGGAGGTGGGAATTGGGGCATAGCTTTAGGTATATATTTGTATCTGGCAAGAGGAGACCTCTCTCTCTGCTTCGTGATCATCATGTGAGCTGCTTCCCTCTGCCACACTCTCCGCCATGATGTTCAGCCTCACCTTGAGCCCCAAGGAATGGGGCTGGCCTTCTGTGGACTAAGACCTCTGAAACCAGGAGCCCTCAGAATAACTTTTCCTCCTCTACCATTGTTCTGGTTGGGTCCTTTTAGTCACAACAGCAAAAAAGTTAACGAAAACACTGACCTCTGCCATTTCCTCCTTCCTCCCATGCTCCCATCTCTGATAACCACCATTCTACAGTCCACTTCCATGAGATCCACTTTTAAAGCTTCCACTTATGAGTGAGAACATGCAGTGTTTGTTTTTTGCATTTGATTGATTTCATTTAACATAATGCCCTCCAGGTTCACGCAAGTTGTTGCAAATGACAAGATGTCCTGCTTTTTATGGCTGCATAGTATTCCATTGTATAAGTACCCTATATTCCTTGTCGACTCATCTGTTGATGGACATTTAGGTTGATTCCACAACTTGGTATTATAGAGTTCCTCAAAACTAGAAATATTGAACTATCATATGATTCAACAATCCCACTACTGGGTATACCCAAAAGGAAATGAAATCAACGTGTTGGGAACGCTGGATCTTTTCATTTACCAGAATGGAAGAGAGTGGGAGGATTTTGGAATACAAAAGGCTGGGGAGAATTTCTTCACTGTCTGTTCTCTGGGAGAACAGGGGTCAGATAAAGTTCCACATTGTCAAATTCTCCCAGTGCCCCTGTCTGATGGGTGTAGCTGTTTAATTTTTAATAATGCTCCAGATAAATCTTCTCAGAAGTGCTGGGAAAGAACTCCTAACTGGGGACAATTAGGATGGGGCAGTATAGATCCTCAAAAGTCAGGTGCTCAGAGGGACTTTTTCCTTTAAAAGGAATTGTGCTAGGGGGGAATGAGAGCTGCACTGTGTTGGGGATGGAGTGGGGATTGCAATACTAAGGGCAGGCTCTGAAAGAGGGAATTGCAAAAAAAAAAAAAAATTGTGTTGAGTTGAGTTACCTGGGCATGTGCTTGAATTCTCCTCCAATCACACTTTGTAGTCTCCACCTTCTCTAGTGAATAATTTTACAAAGATGAAATGGAATTTCAGTACAAGAAATAGTTTCTTGCCAAAAAAGCATGAAATGAAATCTCCAAGTCTTATATCAGACATGAGAGCATTTGGATTTTAGGCAGAATTCAAAGTGGGTTAGAAAGAAGCTTGTAAAGGCCATTCAATTGTCCACCTGTATTGGTTACCTTAAACATCTTTATATTCTTCACCTCAGGACTTGCATGTCTAGACATTTTTCTGAAAGAATCAATCAGATAATATTCAAAGTATATATAGAAAGGAACTATCCTTGCTTTTGTTTATGCCAATGAAAAATTAGATTAGATATATATTTTTTTGATATGGAGTCTCTCCGTTTTGCCCAGGCTGGTCTTGAACTTGTGGGCTCAAGTCATCCTTCTGCACATGCTCCTGATTAGTTGGATGACAGATGTGCACCACTTTGCCCAACTTCCAGGGAAAAAATAGAAACAGCAGTTTGACAACAGTTTGCTGTTGAGTTTGACAATAGTTTGCTAAATAAATCATAGAATGTTCATAATAAAAATATATTCCCATTAGAAACAGCACAGGCGTATATTTGGGAAAAACTTGTGCTTTCCTTGGGAGCTAGCCATGGTATAGAGCACACCCAACTAGGTAGCTGATTCAGAGTCTATGGGGGCTGTTTGTTTTTCATAGCCTTTGAGCTGTTATTTTTAAAAATATTTTTTTACGAACTTTTTTTATTGGTGCATTATAGTTGCATATAATGATGGGATTTGTTGCTATGGATCATTCATACAAACAGTGTAACAATACAATTTGGCCAATATCACTCTCCAGCACCGCTATGCCACTTTGAGCTATTTTATAATTCCATAAGTCACAAAGAACTGATGACAATGCAAATAATTCTTTACAAGTATATAAATAAATTCTGCCCAGTGGAGGTGCATTTGACTTCTTTCTCCATTTGCGAATTCATTTCAGTGTTCCTGATCTATAAATGCCTGTGCTTTTTTGATCGCTCCTTTGAACTAGTTGTAACCTCCTAATGGTTCTCTCATTAATAATGAGTTAAATAAATTTTTAAACATATGTTCACTTTATATCATTAGGAGAGTCATGATTTTGCCTTTTCTTGAAAACTATCCTTAACTGTTGAAAGGTTCTTGTGATTACGATTGAATGATACAAGTGAGTTACAAATGGTGCGGTCAGCATAATGTTGAAGGAAAAAATGACGTTTATCGATAGATGCCCAGAAATGAACGTTTCAGTGGGCTCTACAACAAAATGTTATGTGAGTTCATCTCAGGATGGGTTCCTGGAAAAATTCAATTATTGTCATGCTTATCTTATTTCTTAGGCCTTCCACATTATGACTGGTGAATAAAAATATTTAAAACAACCAAAGAAATAGGACTCTAAATCTGGGACAGATCATTCTCTCTAACCAAATTCCCACAGGATTCTGATCCCTCTCCCTCCC
Source organism: Ictidomys tridecemlineatus (assembly GCF_052094955.1). Classification (NCBI taxonomy): domain Eukaryota; kingdom Metazoa; phylum Chordata; class Mammalia; order Rodentia; family Sciuridae; genus Ictidomys; species Ictidomys tridecemlineatus. Next base: position 139,653,714 of record NC_135481.1, on the reverse strand, counting down.
AAACTGGCAGGTCTAAAGTCAGGAGATGACTTTTTGGGTATGATCCTGCTTACCTATGAGGGGAAGATAGGCAGCAAATATTTAAAGAGCTGTGAGGAGCCTTTTGGTGCGGGGGCTCCTGTTGGGTGGCTGGTTCCAGGGGGTCCGGCTTGCCTTTGGGTGGAGAGATGAAGGCATGAGGTTCAGCCTTTCAGGGACAAACTCTGAGACTTTTCATCTGTAGCTAAACAAAAAGAAAAAATTGAGGAAATGATGATGATTTAAAAAACAGAGCAACTCATCATTTATGCCTGACTCTGGTGGTTGGGGACCCAAAAGGTCTCAGAAAGTACTAGGGTAGGTGGGAGCCATGGATGATTTGAGTTGGGACGGGATTTGAGGTTAGCAGCTGGAGGGCGGGGTGGGCGGGCTCCTTGGGACTCTGGGTGAGATCACAAGAAGCACTATCAGCTACCATCTCAGCCTTGGAGACTTTGACTTCCTTTGTTCCTGGGGCAAGAAGGCAACCAATATGAAAAACTTCTGTGATCTCTGAGAGCCCCGGGATCCCTCATTGGGCAGCCTCTGCTAGGAGTGAAATTTATATCCTTTGCACTTCAACGACTGTTCTGATGGCAGACTGGTAATCAAAACACGAAGTAAGTGATGTAGAAGCATTTAGCGCTACCTGGCACTTGCAGCACTCCTCTCTACCTCTCTCGTTCCTCTTCCTCAGAATCTCTGCGGGGCCTGACGGTAGCGGCGGACTCGGTCCTGTTTAAAGAGCAGTTTTCCGCGGGTCCCAGGTGCGCTCCGGGCTCCGTGCGCTCGGGATGCTGCGGGCGCGCCCTCTGGCGGCCAGACCCGTGTGTTCTCCAGCCTTCCCTGAAAAGCTTCCCCGCCGCATTTCCTTCTCTCGCTGCGCCCCGGACCCACGTGTCTTGATCAGAACCGAGTCACTCTGCAGGACTGCAAGGTGGCAGGAAAGGGGGGGAGCATGGAACTAGAGAGGGTGGGGAGGATTATTTTCAAATTTGAAATACAAGTAGGCGTCTCTCTCCCTTTTCCTTGAAATTTTATTATGAAAAATCTTAGATACTTAAAAATTCAAAGAATTTTACAGCTAACACGTGTCTAACCATCCCCTGGATATTTCCACTACATTTTACCTATTTTTTTTTTTTTTTACTGAGTAACAATCCATTCCTCTCTTTCATCCAACAAATCATCTTATTTTTTCTAATAAAAAAATAATAAAACAATAAAAGCTCCTCGGGGCTTGTCCTATCCTCGCCTCGGGTTTTCTTCCAGAGAAGGATGTGTCAGGGCCCAGTTTAGCCAGCAAAGAGCTCTCGTTGGGTGTTTCTGTGAAGGATGTTCCTAGTTCTCTTGAGACCCTTTGAAAGACACCCTATCTCCTTCTAGGGAACTTGGGGTGCACTAAAAGTCTAGAAGTGCCCTGCCACCTTGCTTCCTGCCAGCGCAGGGCAGAGCTGAGCTGGATCCCCACTGCACTTCAGGACCTGTGAGCCAAGCAATTGCCTCCCAAATCACGGGGGCAGAATATTTTCTGTAATTTTGCTGAAATGTGGTAGCTAACCAGTTACCACATTCCACCCATTTTGCTCAGCACTTCGGAAATATTTCTAATCTCTATAATGTTGGGCTGGCAGGAGCCTGTGGCTGCCGTTGTGAGAATTAAGTAGTACATGCTCCCAGCTCTGGGCAGATGCCGCCTGATGGGTGCCATGCACTTCTTCCCTGGGCGTCCTTGGGGAGGTGCAGCCTGAACCCCCCTGTGAGGCAGCGCTGGCCCTGCGATGTGGGCATGATTATTTTCATTTTTTATTTGAGGAGACCTAGGCCTAGAGGGGAGAAAGGAGAGAGGACTTGCTAATGTCACAGGGTTTGGCTCTGGGTAGATTTGAGAATCAAGCCCGCATCTTTCAAAATCATACCAGCCTTTAAAAGACAGGTGCAGTTTTTAATTAAAATGTAATAAAGCAAAGAATTTAAAAATAGAGTGATGATAGTAGATTTTCCCCTTGGGAAAAGCTTACTAAAATGTTTTCAGCTTTTTAAAAGCACTTTATTGAGATAGATTTCACATACCATAAAACTTACCCAGAGTATTCCATTCAATAGATTTTAGCATATTGGCAGCATTGTGCAACCATAACCATAGTCAATTTAAAACATTTTCATTACCTCTAAAAGAGACCCTTTATACCTCAACCATGAGCCCTCATTTCTTTTCCCCCTTTCCTTTCCCTTCCCCCTAGTTCTTGGCAGCATCAGTCTTCTTTCTGTCTGTGTAGATTTGCCCATTCTGGACAAATGGAGTCATACTATTTGTGGTACCCTGTGATGGGCTTTCCCTCCTAAGCATAATGTTTTCAAGCTTCCTCCAGGTTGTAATATGTATCAGTACCTGGTTCCCTTATATTGTTGACTAATGTAAGATTGTGTGATCATGCACATTTAATGCATTCACTTGCTGGTTGGTGGGCACTTGAGTTGTTTCTACTTTGATATTATGAATAATGCTACTGTGAATATCCATGCACAGGTTTTTGTGTGACCACATTTTCATTTCTCTTGGATCTGCACTTAGGAGTGGCATTGCTGCATCAGATGTTCACTCTATGTTTAATTGTTTGAGGAGCTTTTCAATGTTTTCCAAAGCAGCTGACCCATTGTGCATTCCCACCAATGTGTATAAGGGTTTCCACATTCTCACTACTCTTGCTGTTTTCTGAATTTTTGATTATTGCCATCCTAGTAGATGCAAAGTAGTATCTCATTAAGGTTTTGACTTGCATTTCTGGAATGGCCAATAATATTGAGCACCTTGGTATGGGCTTATTAGCTATTTGTATACTGTCTTTAGTATTTGGATTCATTGTCCATTTTTTTAAAAAATTGGGCTATTTGTCTTTTTATGGTTTTCATTGAAGGTACTAGTAAGGAGATATGAGGCTGGCTGAATTAGTTCACTGTCTGAGCCACCTGGAGCCTGGGGAATCAGGAAGCACTGTCTTTCCTCTTAGAAAATCAAATTGTTCATGTGAAATAAGCCAAATAAGTTGAAGTAGGGATAATCTAAGCTTTACCAGTCCCACGGAGGCATGGTTTCTGGCTGTGCAATCTTGAGTAAATTGCTTACCCTTTCTGAGTCTCAAATTTGGGTCCATTTTATGGGGTAGTTCTCATCTTCTTCCAGCTGGGGGTGTTGATAGTAGAAGCACCTGGCTCCTGCCAGGTGCTTACCCTGTGCCAGGCGCCAGGGTGAGTAGGTCTGGTGCCAGGCGCCAGGGTGAGCATGCTGATCTTATCCTGCATCTGGAAGCTCAGCTCCAGCTCCCAGGAATAATAGACTCAGGTCCTGGGAAGGAAATTCACACTTGCTTCACTGGGTAAATCTAAACAACCTCAGATTCATGATTGGACAGAGGGGAGGATGACACGTCCAGATCTGCTTTGACCATTAGGTGCACTGTAGACCTAGGGACATTCTGCAGCATCCTCTGTGAGAGGAACTGGGAGAGGCAGAGTTTTCTGCTCCAGGATTTTATCTTTTCCACAAAGGTTGGGATGATGGTGATCCTGTGGGCAACACTGACCCACTCCTGACTTTGTCCTCTTTGGAGGAAGGAGCAGAAGAGGCGGTCCCATAGATGTGCTCCGTGTGTGAACACACCATGGCCCTGTGCACTTTGCAAACGCCACCCAGTCAGAGCCCTGAAATCCAAGGGACTCAATAAGATTACTGTTCCTGCTTCTTAGTGGGGAGCACCCAGGGAGGCACACAGGTGTGTTTTCTCTGCTCTTCACAGATGGTTTCTTCTGTCTCTTTTCAGCCCAGCATGGAGTTAACTGAGCAGGTGGTCGATTCATTCATGCACAACTTTTGTGGAGCACTTCCTTTGTGCCAGGTGCTGTTCCAATCACTGGGGATTAAACCTCATTCTGGTGCCCAGTATGCTCATAGCAAGGAAGGGGGAAGACATTGCAAGTGAGGAAGAAATTAATCTCTATCCTCTGAGCCAGCATCAGAGGGTAGAGCTTCAAATCTTCATAAAACAAATCAACAGGAGAAAAGCACACAAACTTACGTAAGTTTTGCATGCGAGATAGGAGCCCTGGGTAGGAAACGAAGACCCAAAGAAGTGGTGAAATCTAAATGCTTTTAAATTAGCTTGAACAAAGAAAGGCAATTATGAAGAAGTAAAGGATGTGTGCAGGCTAAAGGAAGATAAGAATTATTTTAACCAGGTCTGTTTTTACAGAATTCTCTCAGTCTCAACTTCCCTCTCCTAATGATAAGAACATTACTTTCCCTTCTGGTACAGGGAGGGAGGATATCTCCATATGGGGATTTTTATCCCCAGCTTTCACGAAAAAGAAGGTGTGTGTGTGTGTATATTCTTGTGCCTGCTGTCTTATTAAGTGTTTTTAGCTCAAAATCATCTTATGCCAATGGAGCATATTTCAGGTGGCACGTTCTGCCACCCTTCAGCACGTAAGTAGATATTTGTGTGTTGGAGTACTAGGTGAAGCTGAATTTTGAAAGCTGAGCTAGGATCTTTGGTGTGTTGGCAATCACAGAAAACAACCTTGAGATGGGCTCTTTTGCTCAGGGAAGGGTCACTTGCGCAGCTCCTGTCAATAAATATGCAAGGGGAGGGACAGCCGGTACTCCTGTCCTGGGAACAGAGAGCAATAGGAGGTTTTTTTTTTCTTTTTTTTTTCTGCAAGGAACTCCTCCCCTGCAAGTGCAGCTCTACTGGGCGACGTGGCTGGGTGCAATGGCAGGAGGTGGGAGATGTACTCATTTGCATTAGAAGCGTAGTGTCCTTGTAGAAGGAAAAGGAAAATTCAAAGACAGGGAAACCTTGGCTACCCTGCGACAGTGTTCACCAGGGACACTCTGACAGTACAGAATCACTGGGCCAAGGGGCCAGGTTTGATCTCTCCAACTCTCTTTCCCTCTTCCTCTCCTTTCCTCTCCTTTTTTCTCTTCGCATCTCTCTTCCCTGCTCTTCTTACCCCCACCTTTCTATCCTGTCTCCATCTTCTGTTTCTTCTTCTTCTCTCTCTCCTTCCTGTCTGGTATTGGTGTTTTTGTCAGCCTTTTCATCTCTTTGACCAAGAGACCTGACCACAGCAATTAGAAGAGGGACATTTAATTTTGGCTCACGATCTCAGAGATCTCGGTTCATAGAAGGCCGACCCCATAGCTCTGGGCTGGAGGTGAGGCAGAGCATCATGGCAGAAGGGTGTGGAGGGGGCCAACAGCTCAGGATATGACCACCAGGAAGGAGAGGGGGAGAGACTCCACGTATCAGGGACAAAATATAAATCACAAAGGGACACCCCCAGTGACCTACTTCCTCCAACCACACCCTACCTTCCTTAGTTGCCACCCAGCTAGTTCCTATCAGTGGATTAATCCACCAATTAAGTTATACCCACATGATCTAATCATTTCATCTTTGAACCTTCTGGCATTGTCTCACACGTGAGGTTTTAGGGGACACCTCATATCTAAACCATAACCATTGGGAAACAGAATTGATCCCTTTGGACCAAGCAAACCCTTCAGTGTTTTGATAATCTAAACTGGAAAGAGGGAAGGTGTGTGTAGAAGGGAGGTGTCAGGGGGCAAGCAAGCCTCAAGAGGAGAAGTTGGGCTTCTTGCTAATAGGTTTAGGTATATTCTCAAGCAGTTAATTAGAAAAATGAAAAAGAAATATAACTTCCATTTTCATCATCTATGAATACATCAGAAACCAGCTAATCAGCCCTCTAGATCCAGCCACCAACTTAAGGGAATACAGAGACAGAAGAGGATGTCGCCTGACAACGTAAGGGCATGAAATCTACGTCAAACAACCTGATTTCTTCAATAAGCCATTTAAAAAGAAAATAGAGGAGGATTGTTACAAATTAAAAGAGACTTAAGAGACGTCAATCAAACATCTGTAATGAATGCATTTTATTTAGAAATAAATTAAAAAATTATGAGATACTCAGGAAAATATTGATTTTCTGATTAGATATGTGGTTATATTTTGGAAGTATTTTTGTCATTCTTTTTTTTTTTTTTAATCCTGATTTTTTTGAGACACAATTCTGAAACATTTGTGGATAGAAGGACACATGTCTGGAGTTTTCTTCAAACCAATTCAGGGGTGGGGAGGAAAAAAGGAGAAGAGAGAGAGATGAAATAACATTGGATATAAGCATAATATCTTTTTCTTTTTTTAACTTTTGTATATATTTAAAATGTGTATCTTAAAAATTATTTAAAAACATACGGCACTTGAATGCATGCATGAGGGTGTGTGGGAGGATCCTTGGAAGCCGTGACCCCTGAGCTGGGTGTGAATGGGATTTTCCAGATGGAAAGGGAGGCAAAGGGGGGAGAATGTTCTACTTGGAAAAGAAAGCAGATGTAAAGGCTCCAAGCTTAGGAGGCCGTTAAATGTTGTGGGGGAGAAGCAAATACCTTAGTGATGTCAGCTCCTACAGTGGAGCAATGAACAGTGAGAAACAGAGCTTGGAGGCCAGAGGGGAAAATTAGTGACATTCTATGGTCCATTGAGGAGTTTGGGGCTTAGTCTCTACAGACCAGGGAGACATTGGCAGGCTTAATCACAGGAAGGACCTAGTCAGATCTGCAGTTTAGATGAATATCTGAGAGAGGATCAGATTGTCTGCAAAGGACACCCTTAGTCAAGAGACTTCTGGACATCTAACTTGGATAACTGGATGGGTGGTAGTGTTCATATTTGTTTTTAAGCAAACATCTCTTGCAACAAAACCATTGTTCTGATTGAGTAACTTGGCCACCATATTAGTCAGGAAACCTTAATTGAAAGTCCCCCCTAATCATGGGGTTTATGATGTATGCAGATGTGACATATGACAACAGTGGTACAAAGAGCTACCTGTGGCTAATGTTGCAAATTTCTTACATTTTAGATGAAAAACCTGAAAATAAGTATGGTCCAAAAGCCTATTTAGTATTTAATTTTAAAAAAAGAATTTTTGATTAACTGAAAGGACAGTTAGGAAAGGAGGAACAGAAGACCCCAAAGGAGATGGGACAAAATAGAAAACAATACAATGATAGAGCTAAATCAACTTGTATTAAACGTAAAAGGGCAAAACAGAACCCATTAAAAGACAGAGATCATCAGACTGGATAAAAAGCATCTTTCTACTTTCTATTAAGGGTACACTTTCATATAAAGTCACAGATAGGTTTTAGAAAAAGAGTGAAAAGGATATATCATGAAAACTGTAAGTATAAGAAAGGCAGAGTGGTGCAATAATATTAGAAAAAATAGATTTCAAGGCAAGAGTATTAAGAAAGATAATATAACAAGGGTCAACAAAGGGGCAATTCTCTATGTGTATATTCCTAATGATAGAACCTCTGAATGCATGAAGTGCAAAATGAGAAAATTAAAGGAAGGACTACTTAAGTCCACAATTATAGAGGAGTATTTTTAACACCCCTTTATCAGTAATTAATAGAATGACTAGATGAAAATATTGAAAACATCAATAAGGTCATAGTAGATTTGAATACCATAATTGCCCAAATCCCACTGACATTAATGGGACATTACATCCAAGAACAGAACTCATATTCTTTTCAAAAGTACCTGGAAAATTTATCAAGCTAGACCACATTCTGGGTCGTAAAGTTTCCCAATAACATTCAAAAGACTTGAAAAAGATACAAGCTCAGCAATGCGGGTTGCTGGGCCGATATCGGAACAGCTCAGCAGGTCATGATCTCAAAGCAGATACAGGAGAGATGGAAACTGGAAATAGACATTTATGAGTCAGCCACTGATTCAGGCAGCATCCTGCATCAGAGATGGATGGACATTTGGATTCATAGAAGCTGGATTTGAAATAAATCCCTTATGTTATACTCATGGAATACTATTTTTTTTTTTATTAACCCAAAGAACATTTAGGAAAGAAAGCTCAGAGGATTTGAAAAGAGATACCACAAATAGGAAACAATGTGTAAAGGGTAGACCTAAACATGCTGGCCCCTGTCCTGGATGGAGGATATTTCTGGTAATCTATTCATGATTGATTTGGGAACACACACACACACACACACACACACACAGTTGTTCAGCCCGGGTTTCTTCTCTTAAAGATGAATTACCTGTGAAATGATCCTGCGTCCTTGTGCTTGCTGCTTCATCATCCCAGGGCATTTGTGTTCTGAGGGGCACCCATCTCCTCCAAGCCCTTTTGGAGTCTCATTCAGAGTCATCGTAACAGCTGAACAAACACCATAAGGTATGTGGAATATTCCCAAATACGTGCACAATTGATATCATAGTGAGGCTGCCTTCACTATTCCTTTTCCACCTGGACACTTCAGTGTTGTGGAGGCCCTGCTGTTATCGACATGTTGACCCAGAACTTCAAGGATAGCTCCCTTTTCTTGAGTTCGGGATCCGGTGCTTTGCTCGGGTTGACAAGATGGAGTATTCTTGTTTCACATATGAGCAAATGGAGACTCCAAGAATTTAACAGTTGGCCAAACTCACAGCACAAGTCGTCATCAAGGGATCCAGACTCCTGCTCTTTAGACCATGCCGCACCATTCCCAAGCACCAAAGTGGGGGTTTTCAAGTTTGTCTATTATACAAGTGGGCTACTTGGCCTTTGATTGATTATGAGTCATTAGCTCCTCTCTGGCAATTCAAGCCACACACACAGTGTTCCAAGATCAGATCTGAATTTGTGGTGTCTCCACTTTGCATATTTGTGCATTTGGTCATCATTGATGTGCCTGGTATTGTTAGTCCCTTTGTTACAAGAATACCTTGTTCAGTCTGTGAACTCATGCTCCCTTGAACAACTGCTTTGATTGTTCTTGGGTATTTTTTCTTAAGTGTAAAGCAGTGTAGAAGGATATGATCTAACTCAGATGCTCAAAGTCGGTGCCTCTAAACGTTCTTGGTTTTCAGTCTTAATGGTGGTGCTTCTATTCCTCATAATACCTTTCTCAAAGCTTCCCTATCTTGATTTCTGTTTTGGTACTTGAACTTATACTTTTCTTCCAAAACACAAGCCAACAGGTTTTGCCTACTTCATCCTTTCCTAAAATGTATCTGCATCTCTACTCATCCTTGCCTCTTCTCTCAAAGTAGAGGAAGTAGCCCTCTTGTGTGTACTAAGGTCTAGATAGCAAATAGAATTCATTCAGATGGTTTGAATGAGATTTTAAACAAAGGGTTCCATGACAGAGGTAAGAACAGGGTTTTGAGAATCACAAGTTGTCAAAACCCCCCAGAGCTGGTGATACGAAAGCTGTCACTGCCCCAGGATTGAAGACACAGGGAACCCCTGAGATCTGGAGCTGTTGCAGGGATGATGGTTATGGATGGACAGGGCTGCCACCAGAGGAGTGGACTGAGACGGGCCTTGGGCCGAGCCTGACAGGAAATGATCATTCCATGAGCCCATGTATTGCAGTCTGTAGGGGTCAGTGTGTAGAGGCCCTGGGAAGGGCAGCAAAGGACAGAGACTGGATGGGGTGGGGAAGAGGATAAATGGAAATCAAACATTTAACCAGCTTAATTTATATGAAATTGATTGAACTTTGTAGGAAACTCTTAGGAGATTTGTTTTCCCCTATCACTACCTTTAGTCAGATTTTTACTGATCTTGGACAAAGGCCACCCTTTCTCATCCACTTTGGGGCCCATTTAGCCTCAATTCCAGGTATGAAAAGGTCCAATTCCATCTGAAACAAGATCAGTTTCTCAGGCAGTTCAAATAAGCATTCTTCCCTAATTGGCCACCAGGGGTGCTGTTCTGAACAAATGCCTGTCCTTTCCTCTGTTGTCACACCTTCTGACCCCCAGCTGGCTTTTTAAAAAATTTTTTTATTTGTTTTAATCGGTTATACATGACAGTTGAATGCACCTATATTCTTTGATATATCATACATAGATGGGATATAATTTCTCCTTTTTCTGAATATACGTATTGTAGAATCACATTGGTCATACAGTCACATACACACATAAAGTAATAATGTCTGTTTCATTCTGTCTTTCTTATCCCCACATCCCCTGCCTTCCCCTCCTTTCACTTCCCTCAACCTAAGGTAATGCTATTCTTTTTTTTGCATTACAATTCTTAATACACATATATACAATTTTTGTATTTCTGTATATAAAATATGTTGACAATTCAAGTCTTCATACATGTACTTTGTATAATGTGCATCACATTCCACCATCCTTGCTAATCCCCTGCCCCCTCTCTTTCCCTCTCACCCCTCTGCCCTATCTAGAATTCATCTATTCCTCCCATGCTCTCCCTCCCAATCCCACTATGAGTCAACCTCCTTATATCAGGGAAAACATTCGGTATTTGTTTTTTGGGGATTGGCTGACTTCACTTAGCATTATCTTCTCCAACAACATCCATTTACCTGCAAATGCCATGGTTTTGTTGACTCGGCATTTTTTTTTTTTTTTTTTCCCCAGAGTGGAGCTGGGGTAAGGATGGGAAGAGCCCAGGGTAAAGGTCTTTTGACTCTGCTAGAACTTGTCCCCTCCCTTGGCTGCCAGAGCCCTCTGCAGATTACAGGTTCAAAGGTTGCTTCTCCAGGGCACACTATGCGATTCTTCTGAGACACTCCCATTGTGTTGAGGTAGAGTGTCAAGTACTTAGAACTAGTGGCTTAAAAACAACTCAAATTTATTCTGTTATTGTTTTGAAGGTCAGAAGTCTAAAATCGAGGTGTCACCAGGGCTGTTTCCCTCTGGTGCATGCCTTTTCCAGCTTTGGAAGGCCACCTGCATTCCTTGACCTGTGGCCCCTTTCTGTATCCTTCTGCATGACTCTGCTTTGAGTTTTTGTGACCAAAACACCTGACAAGAACAACTTAGAGGAGGCAAATTTTATCTTGGCTTAGTGTTTTACAGGTCTCAGTCCACAGTCAGCTGGCCCCATTTCTTTGGACCTAAGGTGAGGCATAACATCTTGGCAGAAGAGCAGGTGGAGGAAAGCTGATCATTTCATGGCAGCTGGAAAGGAGGTAAAGAGGGAGACAGAGTAAGAGAAGGCAGGAGAAAGGGAAAGGATAGGGGGCAGACCCCTAGAAGGTCTTATGTCCTAGTAGTCCATTCAGCTATCAATGGATTAATCCATCAAATGGATTACTACTACTAACCCTGGCCCTCTTGCCTCCTTTCAGAAGGATCCTTGCGATGACATTGGGTTTACCTGGAGAATCCATAATCTCTCTACTCAGGACCCTAATTGAATCATATCTGCCAAATCCCTTTTGCCTAGTCCCATGGGTTCAGATCCCAGGGACCAGGATGTCCGTATCTTTGAGGGTCATTATTCAGCTGCCCCCAGACTGTCCTCCCAAATCAGAATTTGATTCATTATTTCATCCTCACTGCTCAGCACAAGGCTGAGTCCTTTAAGAGGATGGTGAACTGTAGGGAATTCTCACGGCTTGAATCTTCTTCCTGAAGCGGTGCTGTTGGCTCCAGGTGGCAGCCGTTGGCGCTCTCTCTACCACAGCTGAGTCTCTCTGGCAGGCTGTGGGATGGAGTAGACTATTCCCCTCTGCGGTGGTGGGGAGGAACGTGTTGCACACGAACTCACCTCCTCTTTTTAGCTCAGTGTCTTTTCCTAGGGCTAATCACCCTCTTTAAGATCCACAGCACGTTTCCAGTGTATTAAAAATATATTTGGTTTTATGCCGTGCACGTCTTCAAAAACAGAAGAAACCCACACTGAACAACTCTGAACCAATAATATGGTTTTACATTCACACAGTTTGCAGGAAATAGAGTTCCAAGGAGTTCAGGCTGACTTATCCAGCCCTAGAGAATAGACACATTCCAGAAATATCCCCACTCGGCTAGCCCTCCTCCTGGCTCTCCAAATTGCCTCAGCATCTATTTACAACCCAGGGCTGGCTTTGCCTGTTGATTTCTCCCGAGAGCTGGCGAGGCCTAGGCAGGTGTCATCTTCTGGTGTGGGCAGAGGGCAGGTGCCTCTCTTTGTCCAGACAAGGCCCTTCTGGGTCTTATGTACTGGATTTTTGGGTCCAGTCTTCCTTGATGAAATGCTGAAATGGAGACTGCATTTAGCAATTGGGGGTGATTAATGTTCATGGCAATATTTGCATGCAATTCCAAATTAATGGCATAAAAAAGATTTACGTACTAGCTAAATATTTTGACAGAGAAATGAAAGTAACTGTGAAGACCACTCCATCTGGCTCCCCTTGTTTATTGCCTGAATATTTACGCTGCTGCATTGGAAATTTCAATGATGTGAGAGTTAATGTACAGAAAAAGATTCTGTCATTTTGGCCAGGATGAGAAGCAACTTTTTGTTCTAGGAGTTGAGGATGAAATACACCCTAAGCACACACAATCCCTGGGAGAGTCCCTCCTTTCCTTTCCTCCTTTCCCCTGTTGTCATGTCCCCCCAGTGACTTTAGGGGAGTTTTTCTGCAATGGGGAAGTTCTGAGCTGACTTGGAAATGTGTAAAAGGTTGCAGAATCTGGTTTGGTATTTCTAAGCATGAAGAACCAGTTGAAGCTTCCCTACTGTATACTTTCAGCTCTCACCTGTGTCCTTGTGCTTGGCCTCCCTCCTGGTTAGCTCTCCCTTCTGGATCTCAGCTCAGTCCTCAGCTCCTGTGACCCTCCCCTGTTACCCACCAGTCGACAGGGAGAATCCTTCTTTGCACTAGATACCTGGGTCTGCAAACTCTCATCTGCTTTGTAAAATAAAAAATCCTGAAAAATGGAAGATGTTTCCTTTGTGGTGCTAAAATTCATTGGTGGCAAATCCCTCCTGAACCGGCATGTGGCTGTTGCTTATCTTTATGCCACTTCACTCTTCCTAAGTGTTGCTGTGTGAAAATGTCTGAGATTGATTACGGGTGACATCCCAGGCCCTTCTAAAATTTGAAGAATTCAAGAATTTCAAACCTCATCTGGCCCAACGTTCTGATGAGAGGATTGAGGGCCTGTGCCTCCCTGGCTTCAGTTGTCGGGAATATTCTGTTGACAGGTCTGTGTCCCCAGGAGTTTGCATTTTTATCTTTATGTACCACAAGTCCCAAATAGGTCATGCCCTTAAGCATGATATTCCTGGTTGAAAGATTATGATTTAGAGCGATTCACTGAGGATCTCATTCTTTTACTTGTGTACCCAACAGTCATTACTTAGGGGACAGTGACAAGGCAGAAGAGTAGGGGCTAGCTTCGACTTGGAAATGCCCCATGGCTGGGCTGGGTGGATGTAGCAATACTCTGCCTGGGTCCTGGTCCCTGAGAAGATCAGGGACTTGACAGCAGATGGGAGTGTGGATTGATAAAGCCCTGAGGACAAGCTGTTTCCTAGTCCCCCAACCCCCAGACTCAGGACCCTCTGAGTCCTCTGGAACTTACATATAGTGAAGGGCAGGACACCTCACATTTACTGATATTGACTTTCTTCTGTATGATGAAATGGGTATGTTTCCTTACAAGAAAATAAAGAAAATCTCCTTGCATATCTTACTTAATGAATTAAGAACTTTATTTGCTGAATAAATGAGTAAAATGAGGATCTCATTTATTTCTAAACCCTAAGGAGTCTTATTCTCATATTTATCAGATGTTGGTTTATTTTGGCATTATATGTACTATCCAATGGACCTTGGCACTTCCTGACTTGTTTGAGCCAGGAATGGAACAGTAAATGAGATGGGTCACCAGTGCCTGATATAAAGCTACACTCCAACGCTGGGTGTGGGAAGGAAAGGCCTTGAAGCACTTGGTTGAAGCTGATGTTGGTGGATAGATCTCTAGAATATTAAAGGAGACTGCCTGAGAGCTAGCCAAGCCAAGCCAAGCCAAGCCAAGCCAAGCCAAGCCAAGCCAAGCCAAGCCAAGCCAAGGCAAGCCAAACCAAACCAAACCAAACCCCTCACCATTCCCTCCCATCCAAGGTTGTGGAGTTTTGGGGATGCAGGATAATCAATGCCCCACTAGGTGGCACTGCTGATCCATACTTGGGGCATCCAGAGCCTGTCTCTATGGTAACAGGTTTATGAATTGATGGGGAGCTGGCCTGGTTCTGTGTGTGTGTGTAAGAAGGAGTTTTTGAGTGTTCAGGGAAGTCTGCTCTGTGCAGCAGGGACTGTTGATTTGCAGCTGTCAGAGAGATAGAGAATCAAGGAAACATTATCATACTGCGCAAAGCAATAAGGAACAGGAGAGCAGAGAAATCACTCCTTCTAAGATACACTAACAAACTTCCTTGGCTTGGTAGCCTGAACTGCAATGTTCTCTAATGTGTGCAAGAGATCCAAGACATGCTGAGAGCATGGGGTTGGGCGGCAGGCTGGATTTGCTTTTGTGCAGGATATCACCACAGGAGCTCAGCCTGGAGGGCAGTGGGTTTGCTGGAATCATGGGGGTTCTAGGGACATAATGCTGGAAAATATTACCTATGCCAGACATCCAGTTCTGTGCATTACTTTATGTCTAGACATTTATGATTGCTCTCTCCTGGAAGTGGGTATACCACATTCTCTGTGTAAAACGTGTTTCCAGATTGCGATGTGCTAAGCCCTGGCTATCTCTCTTGGCTTGATCAAAAACTCGGCTCCCTAGGTAGAGGGGTGGTTCTTTCACCTGCAGGAATTCTGAGGTGCCTTTCTGTGCTGGAGGCAGGTGAAACCAGGTACTCAGTGGCGTGAATACCCTTTCTCAGCTGTAAGGGAGCTTCCTGGAAGTGCCTTCAGTGTGGGTCATAACTGGAACCCTGGGTTCCAGGCCAGAATCCACCCAGAGGCTTTGTCTTAGTTTAGAATTTGTGCTGTTCACTTTTCAGGAACTCTAGACAAATCTTTCTTTAATTTTAGTTTTCATGGAGAGAAAGGGGACAGAGAAGAGAATAAAAAAGCATCTGGGTACTGTTGTTGCAGAGCTTTGTAGCATTATGCCTCTGATTGGAGTTTTAGATGGAGAACCCTTTTAGATACTTCCTACAAAATTTTAAAAATTGCAAATGTTTTGAAATAACTTCACACTTACAGAAAAATCACAAAATGGTACAAAGAATTGTCATACCTCTTTCACATATTGTCCTCAAATTGTTTCTGCCATCAATATATATATATATACAGATATATAATTTTTTCCCTAATATATCTGAGAATAAGTTACAGATGTGATATCTCTTTTCCTTTAAATATTTCATTCAGAATTTCTGAAACATGAGAAAAATATCTCATATAACCACAGGACAATGATCCAAACCAGGAAATTAACACTAATACAATATCATTGTTCACGCAATGAACTTTATTCAAATTTTGTTAATTGTTTCACCAGCATCTTTTGTCTTTTGTAGTGTAAGGAAAAGATTTTAATGGTCTGGGAGCCCATCCAGAATCACACATTGCATTTAGTTGTCCTATCTATTTGTATCTTTAAAAAAATCATTTAAAATGCTTTTTACTGAACCAGTGGCCTTTTATTTTATTTTTCTCTTGTTCTTGCTAGTGTGGGTCAGTGGCATGCAGTGGAAAGCATTTCTTCTCCTGGGAATTGTGATTGTTTTGCTCTAGCGCTGAGCTACACCCGCAGCCCCATGATTGTTTCTTAAATGGGTAGGAGGGCTGATGATGGAAAACCGCAAATGCAGACCTGCCTGGCCTCAACTCCCACGCCCGCTCCTCCCCCTAGACGGGTGACCTGGGGAACACTGTTTCACTTCTTCAAGAAGCAATGTTCTCCATAAAATATAGATTATACTTGGAGTTTCTGAAAGTCAGTATCAGGAGAAGTGAGATAATATTCAAAAAGACTTATCCACCAAAGGGCTGGGTAAGCTATATGTGAAGTTTTCCCCTTTCATGGTGGAAGTGATTTCATATAAAAATATTTAAAATATTCTTGTTTTCTTAGTTTTGGACCACAGAGTAGTTTAAGTAAAAAAAAAAAAAATTTTTTTTTTTTTTTTTTTTTTTTTTTTGTACTAGGATCTAACCAGAGCACTTCACCACTGAGCTACGTGCCTGGCCCTTTCTTTAAAAGTTCTGAAATAGGGTCTCATTAAGTTGCTGAGGCTGGCCTTAAACTTGAGATCTTCCTGCCTCACCTCTGGAGTCACTGGGATTATAGGGGTGTACCGCCATGTCTGCCAGCTTAAGTAAAAATTTTAAAGACAGTTCATGACTCATTTTTTCTCCAGATATTGTAAATATCCAAGAGGTCCCTATAGCTTTTTTTGAAAATTTAAAATCTTTATTTTGAGATAATTGAGGTTCAAAGGCAGTCGTATCACATAAAACATAGAGATCTCATGTACTTTTTATTCATATTTCCCCAACGATAACTTCTTGCAAGACTATAATATCACAGCCAGGATACATTCAGGAAACAGAATGTTTCCATTCCAAAAGAAGACCTCCTATTGATTTATAACCACACTTTCCTCCTCCCTCCCAAACCCCTCCTCAGTCCCAGGAAACCATGAATCCCCTCTCCATTACTATAATCTTGTCAATCAAAAATTTTATAAGTGGAACGGTGAAGCAGGTAACCTTTTGGGACTGGCTTCTTCCACTCAGCATACTTCTCTAGAGACTCATGTTGTATGTATAAATAATTTGTTCTTTAAAAAATTTATCATTGTTGAGTAGTATTCTATTGGTTTTTCTTTTACTTGAGTTCGGTTTAGTTGATTACTCATCAATATGCAAAAACTTCCTCAGCCCAGAAAGGAGTTAGTGCAATATCTGAGAAAGAAAATCCTTTCTGAGAACCTTCTTCAGAGTAATAAGAGATCAGAAATTCCAAAGTTTCAATATTTTCAGATAAGATAATTGAGAATAAAAATTCTTAAGAAACACAATTATTGGAATATGAAAATTTCCTAACAATCACTGAGACATCATCCTGGAGAGGTGTCTCTGACTCTATATCAAGAGAATGCAGAGTTGTTTTTTTTTTTTAAATTCCTGATTTTGTAAAATGAAGAAACAAATAATTAGTTGGTAAATTTCACCAGATGTCTGAAGTTTTACACATTTTCTTTCCATTTATCCCTTGCATTTCTTTTGTTTGAGAAGGTAGAACTAAGAAAGACACTATAAATCCCAAATGTCAGTGGCATAAAGAAAGCTAATAATTATACAAAAAATCCAAGTTATGACACTGCAGGACGTTTACCTCCTTGGTCAATCAATAGAAAGTTTGCAAATTGGAGTTGACCCCCAGACTTTTTTTTTTTAAAAAAACTGTTTTCATTAGGAAATTGGGGGAGGGTCACTTTGTATTTGGCTGTCAGCAAAGTATTCTTATTTTTCCTGTACTAGGATAAGAATCTAACTACTTCTATGGCTATTTAACTTCCAACACAAAAGAGGCAGCATGATGACCATTGCATTCCACCATCCTTGCTAATCATACCTTATATACAAACAGAGATATAAAAAATTGTGGTGTATATGTGTATTAAGAATTGTAATGCAAAAAAGTACATGTATAATGGCATAAATTGGCATGAACATACTTTATATTACAGAGATACGAAAAATTGTGCTCTATGTATGTAATAAGTATTATAATGCATTCTACTGTTGTCGTGCATTTAAAAAATAATAAAATCAATAAACAAAAACAAACAAAAGGCAAAAGAGGCAGCATGAAACAGAAATAATGGTGGAAACAGGGCAGTGGGTTGGGAGCTGTTCTGCATCTGAATCTTCTGGAATAGCGTTCGTCTGCAGTTTTTAGGATGCCCTGAGATGATCGTGATGAAGGTAATTTCACTCTAGATTCCTATGCAGTCAAAACCTCAGGCATATTTAAGAGAGACATTTTTTTTCTCATTAGAATTCTGATGGTTATAATTTCTTTTGTCTATTAGTATTCACTCCTGGGTGTTCTGATACCTGATGCTCCAACCTAGGAAAGACCAGAGGCACTGCCTGTCTTTGCCACTAATTGAATTGGTAGCCCTGGGAAACTGACCATCTTTCTGATCATCAATTTTTCTTGTAAGAATGAAGATAATGCCTCATTTTAGGATAAGTGAGTTGATATCTATGTGACAGGTGTGTGCTGGGGTTGTTGCTTGTCTTCTGCCCACAGGACCCCTGGCCCTCATTCTCGGCTGCTGCCCAGCCCACTTTACAGCTGAGATAGCTCAAGGGCAAGTGGAGAGAGAGTTTGTATTCCTTACCACCAGCTCTTTCTCATCTCCCGGCAGCAGTGTGTGAGTGTGTGTGTGTGTGTGTGTGTGTGTGTGTGTGTGTGTTCCCTGTGCACAAGCGCAAGCGCGCCTACTGGCAGAATCCTTTTCTTTGAACTCAGCCTTCTTCTCCCTGGACTGTCTTACCCCTAGGGTGAAAGTGGGAACAGGGATGGTTTGGCCAGGCTTTGGCTGTATCTCTCAGCCAGACATCGAGTGCACCTGGGCTTTCCCTAGGCCCTGAAGTCACGCATCTCCTAGCGGGGAGCCTTAGCCCAGCACAAGATCTATACATGCCTGAACTCCAGATGTGAGACAGGCCCAAGTTTTTCTCCACAGGGCGCTCAGATTCTGAGCCACGTCCCTACCTTAAAGCTCCAACATTCAGTGACAGTTCTAGGATGGCCTCTAGGGGGCAGTATTGTCTAACTCCTAACTCCTGCTGGTCGGGTGTGGCCCAACCTAGGGCCCAGCACTCCACAGCACATGGTCAGTCCTCAACAAATTGTAGCAGCCGCAGGACGACAACTGTGATCTCAGCTGCTACAACTGCCCTGACAACTTTCTCCCTTCCATTGCAACCCCAGACTTGCCTTCCTGCATCTGAGTCAGGGAATCTTTTCCTTAGGGAACTTCTTGGCGCCTGAAAATCTTGCTTGACATTTGGTGTGTTCTGATTTTCATTGCAGTTTTTGTTTATTTATCATAATATGTCTTTATAACTAGTTTTCAGTTTCTGGAGAAAAGGGATGGGTTTCTATTTTTCTCTGATTTATCACCATCTCTGCCAGTGAATGCTCCACCCTTTCAAACAGTAGTTAGCTGGGAACGTGTGCGCTTGCTGACGGGGGCAGGTAGGGATGTAGAAATGTGAGTGAGATCCAGGGATTTCTCTCTTCCTAGGTATTTCTGGATATATGCACATATTTCTAAACCCATAGCAGGACTATTTCCCCAGGGCCCCCCTGTTATGACTGACACCCCAACTTTATTCCTCATTTTTTTTTGTTTCCTTATCTGTCAAATAGAGATCATAGTAATTAACAGTTGCCTCATTGCCCATGATATTTGAAAAGTCCATGCTTTCCCTGTAACCTCTTGAAGGGCTGAAGGATTAAAAGAATATTCAGATATAACAATTAGGAATTTGAAGACCCAAGATGCGATCTGTATCCTTTAGAAAACCTCTTGCCTTAAAAATGACCAGGATGATGGGGTAATGGCAATAAACACAGCCAGGCTCTAAGAAACGCCTACTGGGGCTTTTCTGTGTCACTAATGGTGCCTGCTGCCCTGAGGGACCCGTGCAGCTGCTAACGAGAACAGGCTGGGTGAGGATGCTGGGGGCAACATTTGCCCATCAACCTCTGAGCTTTTGGTCACGGTCTCTGACCTTGCATTTGTGCACCATTTTGAGACTTTTCAAAGAGTATCACATTTCTCTTCCATTAGATGTCACATAGTGTGTTGCGGCAGCTAGAGCTTCTGACTGGGAGAATTGCCCGGAGTCACAGAGCTTGTTCATGGAGGAATTGGGACTAGAATGTGTTTTGGGGCACTTTTTTCTGTTTCACTGCCTACTTGGAAATGTTGCCTCTCTGCAGGGCAGAAGGATAGAGGGATTGAGGGTGTCTTGGGTACCCCAGCCTTGTTCTTGTGAGCTTGTCACTCAAAAAAGTTGCAGGTCACATGATCACTTCATGGCTTCTGGTTGGCTTCATTACTTAAAGTGTAGGCCAGGGGCCAGGAACCCTGGCATCACCTGCTGTGTATGGGAGATTCAGAATCACAGCCCTATCTCAGGTCTGCCTCACATTGCATGGTCTGGAGTTCACCATGCTTTCTTGTTGCCAATCGTGCCATTCTGCCACAAGACCCTGTGTGGTGGGAGTGGCTCTGTTGAGTGAACTATCATTAAAGTGTGCATGTCAATGCAGGGAGAGACTATCATGTCCCAGGTGCTGCCCAATGAACCTTGCAAAGCCCTCCTTAAGACTCATGGGGAAGACTTCGGGCCACGTGGAGGGAACTGAAATCCTACAGCCTGGAAAGCACTGTTGCCTCTGGCCCGTACACCAGGCCACCTTCCACCCTCCATTCTTCTGTTGAGCCTGTCCTTCCACAGTGCTGAACAAGCCACTCAGCTGAAAATCTAAGCATTTCTCTTCATGCAAAGAGAAAGAAGCCTCATTAGCAGCATACATCCAAGAGCATTTTCATCTTTAGACTTAGCTCCCCACCATCAAAGGCCTGAGTGTTCATAACGATGCTCTCCAGACATGCCAGGAGCCCTGGACCAGAGGGAAGACATTCTCCTGCAGATTCATGCATGCCCACCAGTGGGAGGTGATGTCTTGGAGGGAGTGCTGACAGCTTGAACCTAAGTGAATTCGGCCTGAGTGCAAAGCTCATATCCAAGGATGGCCAATGAAAGCTAGCTCACTAATCCAACTTCTTCAAGACAGAAGGGCCGCTGAAGGTTCTTCATTCTAATTTGAATTGTGTTCCAGGCCTCTGCTGGACAGCAAGAGGAGGAGATTGAGTGTTCAAAATCCTCCTTGGAGAGGAAGAGTTGTGCTTGGTTGTGACTCTTGGGCTTCTCTCTAGGTTGGTCGCCTCTTGACAGCAGCCCTGCTAGTGAACTGTTGAACAACCAGAGAAGCTCCCAAAGTGGATGCTCAGCTCCTGTAATGATTTTAATCTGCCTGAGTTGAGTCCAGGTGAAAGGGAGATGTATTCCCAGCAGAGAGTTTATTTATTTATATATTTTTTATGGGTCACTGGTTGATGCCTGAAATTCAGCAGGCAACTTTGAAAAAAAAAAGTCACATTCTGGGCCTTGGAGAGGGGATTCTGATCAAATGGAGTTCGGGTCAGCCCTGGGTTCTGAATATTTTTAAACTGGCCCCAGATGTTTCTGGTAATCATTCTGGGATGGGGACTACTGCGTCAGGTGATGTTTGCACTATTTAGCTAATGCTCACATTTTCCAAAGTGTCTGCTTAATATTAAACCATGGTTTTCATTCCTGGCTGCACATTATGATCACTGGGGGAGATTTAAAAAAAAATACTGTTACCTGGGCCCCATCCCAGACCAATTAAATCAGAGTCTCAGGGGTGAGGGGCTTCAACACTAATATTTTTTAAAAGCTCCCTAGTTGAATCTAATGTGCAACTAGGGTTGAGAACCTTTATGTTAAACCTTGGAAGAACAAATAGAATTTACTCCTGAGCTGCAATTGGAGCCTGCATTTGATTATTTTCTGTTTTTCCCCCACTGGGCTAATTTGTTATTAAAAATGTAAATTATCCGACATGGCCTGATCCGTATAAGTCACATTGGGTCTGTCTCTTCCTTTGATTGAGCACTAGATTTCCATAGCTGGTTGAATATGGCTCTAGTGTTCAATCCCTCCCACCCCCACCCACTGCTGTTTTTTTGGCAGTTGAATCAATCTGTTAGTTCACTAGGCTCTGGGAAGAATGGAACCTTTAGGTCTTTTTCACATGCGTTGGCACTGAAGTGGTACTGCTGGCCGGTGTTTCCACTGGTCATCATTTTGATTCCTGTGGCCAGGGATGGCATGGACCTGGGTCTTAGAGAGGTGGTAGGTTGACCCTTCAGTGCAGGTATAACAGAAAGGTGCCTGTCTCACTGGGCACCCTTGGCCAGCAGAGCCAATTTCATCCCCACACCCTTTGCCCATGTGCCTCTGTGTATGACAGCAAGTGTGTAACCACAAGTGGCATGACTGAGGAGTGAGGCCCATCAGAGCCACATGGATGGTTCCCTAAAAGTGGGGAAATGGATGTTGAGTGGGCAAAACCATTGCTACCTTTACACCTGAGCAAGATAGGCATGTTCTCTGGTCTTTCTTCAGCCAAGCCTTTCCTCACAGAGTTGGGCCAACGAGCTGTGCCCAGACCTGGAAGACTATGGGGCCAGACCCCAGTCCTCCTTCAGGGCCCCCTGAGTTTTGAGGGAAGAGAGTACCCCAGGGTATACACCCTAGGCCTGTGGATGATCAAGGGGTGACTATGATAGGAGGTGTGGACAAAGTTTGGATACATGGGCTGGAGTGTCCACATGCATGAATGTGGGGCCCTTTTGGGGTTCAAGGTAGAGCTGGTGTGTTAAGAGCAAGCCTGGGCTAGGTGCTGATGGCCAGGGGCTGATGACAGGGGCCAGGTGTCTCCTCTCCCCATGCTGCTACGTGCATATAGAGAAGTAATGAGTCTGAGGATTTGGAGGTCCACCCTGGCCTTCCAGGTGTGTGTGAAGGTGTGTTGGTCAAGGCGTGTTTATTAAGGCAGGGGGCTAAAATGTGCTATTTAGTAGTTTGGTGGTTAGATTTCTAACTCTTATATATCTATAGAAATGATAGGCGAGCCTTTATTTGGACTCTTGGTTCAGGAATGGTCTTAGGCAAAACCAACCTCAGTGTCTGAGGGCTGATGTAACAGAATGCCACAGAATGAATGGTTTAAATTTTATTTATTTTCCCCCGTTTATATATATTTAAAAATAAACATTTATTTCCCCCCGTTCTGGAGTCTGAGAGAGACCTGGGTGCTGCAGGGTTGGTGTCTTCTGGGGACCCGCTTCCTAGTTTGTAGATGGCCGTCTTCTCTTTGTATCCTCACGTGGAACCGAGAGAGGAAGAAGCAGCACATTCTGTCACGTCTGCCCTTTGAAGGGCAGTTATCCCAGTCACGAGCTCTCCACCCTCGTAACTCAATGTGACTTCCCAAAGACCCCCCCTTCTAATACTATCCCATTCAACATATGAATTTTGGGGTGGGGGGCAAACAGAAAGAAACCCAGAAACAACTCCAGGAAAGAACATCTTGAGTTGGAGGATGGCAAGATCAAGGTGGAGATGAGGAATCATCTAGATGGGGGAAGGCAGCCTGCTGTTTATTAAAAACCCCTGGAAAGAACCTTGGCGATGGATCCTGCCAGAAACTTGTAGTTTCCTAGAATTCTCACTGATTGACAGGCCTCCCAAGGACCATGGAGTTGCCAAATGTTTCCTTCTAACATCAACTCTCTGACCTCACTCCACTGCAGAATCCTAGCATCAAAAGACTTTAAACCCTCTTGGCTGGCAGCTCGGGGTTTTCTGCTGGGAGGAGATTCAGTTGGATGCTGCATAGTTAGAGATGGAGAAGAATATCTCTCATGGTGAACAACGTTTCTCAATGAAATCATTTTCCTAGGTTTGTTTCCAGTTAAGGCTGAATCCAGAATCACTTTGCTTCAATTCATTCCAACAGGGGCTCAACATCTAGGAAACCAGGACAATGCACCAATAGCAGGAATCCCAGAGGGTTATTTATTTATTTATTTTGTTGTTGTTTTGTCTTAAAGAGAGGTTTCCACCAAGGACATAGATCTGACAAAGCTATCTTAAGTAAGACAAGCATCAGAAGAAAGATGCATGGGGAGGTCTACATGGACCTGGCTTTGAAGGGAAACCTCCCCGTTTCCAATCCACTAAAGTGGTCTGGCTATGTATGGGCTTGCAGATCAAACCTGCAGGCTGATGATCAGGAATCACTTCAGGGACAAATGACAAGAAAGGAAATGTACACAATAGGATGATGATGGGTGGTTATTATTGACATGTGGAATCCTCCTAGCAGGTGGGGAGGGAGGCTGATTTACAGAAGTTTTAAGAGTAGATCAGATACTGGATGTCATCACCATAGTTCTTACTGGGACAGGCCAAATCATACGTGTTCTCACAGAGGTCTGCCCACAAAATCTAGAATCCTTGGTCAGCCCCTGACTGCCAGCATGAGGGAGTAGATCCTCCACATTGACCTTCTCCTGGTGGCTGTCCTTTCTCAGTCCTGACAGGCCGATTCTGATTTCTCCGACGTTAGGTTAAGATTCTGGAGACTGGGAGCACGTCACCCACCCTTTCTGCAAGAGTAAATTGCTACCTGCTGAGAGTGTGGCAGACGCTGGGTGGAGGTGAAAGCCTAGCTAGAGGCCCAGCGCCTGGACTGGTGATGTGGATCGCTGTGTCTAAGTCACGTGGCTCATTCAGGGGCCTAGGAGAATGTGCCAGGGCCAAGCCAGGCCACGTGCAGTGTCTTCTACAGGGCTGTGTGTTGTGTCCCAGGGCTGTCACAAACTGCCCCAAATTTAGCAACTTAACACAACAGAAATTTATGCTAGCACAGTTTGGAAGGCAGAAAGGAGAACTGAGGTATTGACAGGGCCACCGTCCCTCTTCAGGCTCTGGAGTGGACTTTCCTTTGTCTCTTCCAGCTTCCAGTGGTCCTTGGGATTCCTAGCTTTCCCTCCATCTTTTCTTTGTGCTTTCCCTCCATCTTTACATGACCGTCTTCTTTCTTGTGTCTGTCTGTGTGTCTTTTTTTTTTTTCTTTTAAGGAAGTTCTTGCTGTATTCAGGGGCCCAACCTAACCCAGTGTTATCTCATCTTGGATCTTTCCTGAATTATATCTGCAGTGATTCTATTCCCAAATAAGGTTACATTCTGAGATTCTAGGTGGATATCAATCTGTTGGGGAACAGTTCCACCCACGACAGGGTATATACTGTGTCTTTAGAAAGAGCTTCGTTGCATGCTTTTAGGGATGGTCTCAGTCTCAGAAATGCTAGTGTCTGCTCCAGGGTTGGTGCAGAGAGGGCGTGAGAAGGAGTGGAGGTTATCTGGCAGACATTTCTTGACTACTGCCTGCCTGCCAGGTGATTACTAGATATTTATGCTGCTGGATCCTTAAAACAATGGTTTTCAAAGTATGGTGTTAATACACCTTTTGTTGCTGTGACCAAAATACCCGTCAAGAACAACTTAGAGAAGGAAAAGTTTATTTTGGGATCCTGGTGTCAGAGGCTCAGTCCAGAGGTTGACTAACTGCATTGCTCTGAGCCTGAGATGAGGCAGAACATCATGGCGGAAGAGTGTGGTGGAGGAAAGCTTCTCAGCTCATGGCATCCAGGAAACCCGGAAAAAGAGTGAGTGCCAGGACAAGTTACAAACCCCAAAGGGTCACTGGAGGGTCTACTCCAGTAGAAGAGGGCTACTTCCTCTAGCCATGCCCCCCTTGCCTACAGTTATCCCTCAAACAGTAGTCTTTTCAAATTACGAATCCA
The DNA here is from genome assembly GCF_052094955.1 of Ictidomys tridecemlineatus. Taxonomy (NCBI): domain Eukaryota; kingdom Metazoa; phylum Chordata; class Mammalia; order Rodentia; family Sciuridae; genus Ictidomys; species Ictidomys tridecemlineatus. The sequence goes on along the minus strand of NC_135481.1, from coordinate 139,628,325 downwards.
TAAAATGTGTTAATCCACTGAAAAGGTTACAGCTCTCATAATCGAATTATCTCACCTCTGAACATTGCTATATTGCCACATGAGCTCTTTGGAGGACACCTCGTATCCAAACCATAACATATGGTAACCAGACATTCCGTATCAGCTGTTAGGAATGCAAATTCTTAGGCCACCCCAGAACTGCTGAATCAGAAACTCTGGGGTTGGGCCACAGCAATCTGTGTTTGACCATCCAGGTCATTCTGGGGCTTGCCTTAAACCTGCTTTAATCCTTACAACAAACTTTGTGTTATCATCACTGTTCCAAAAAAGAGCTCTCAGGAGGTGATATGATCAGGTTGCCCCAAACAGGAAGGGCACCTTCACACCCACGTCCACCTGGCTGCAAAGTCCTCAGAGCTTTCACCATAGCCATCCTGCCTGGGAAAGCAACTAGACTTTATTTCCAGCTTCTCCTGATACTGCTTCTTCCAGTAAGGTCGTCTGCCCCTTCTCATCAAAGGTGACCCTCCCTGATCTGCTTTCTAAGCTTTGTGAACTAATTAGAGGTTTGAAAAACTGGTATCAAATGTGCCCGGTATCATTTTTATGGACCTTCGTGAATAAGAAAACAATGACAACAAGTCAATATTATGTGCAAATGGCAGTAAAATCCCGCTAAATGGCTCCCTGGCTCTAATTTTGAAGAGTAAAATCAATGAGCAGTCCTGTTAGGCCTGGTAATTTTAAAAGTGTAGGACCCCACGCCTCCCAAGAGCCTGTTGAAAGATGGCGACTGCGTTTTACTGTTACTCACTCTGGAAAGAAGTTAACAAAAGTACTTAAGCCTTTAACCTCCTGGGCCTTAGCCATCAGCCTGCGCAGGGTAGCTCATTAGCATGTGGTAACCCTGCCTGTCTGGCTTCCACCCTCCGCAAGCTGTTCATATCCACACGATGGCAGTAGCCACCAAAGCATCGCACGTCTCTGCTGTTCTTGATATGGAATCTCCAAATTAAAAAAAAAAAAAGAAAAGAAAAGAAAAGAAAAAAGCAAAAAGCATATTTGCTATCTAGAAGAGACCATGAACTATAATCTCGCCTCTGTCTACCTCCAGAATGGTCCACGTCGAAATCAATGAGAGCAAACCGCGTATGAAGGTCTTAGGGAAACTGCTCCCCAAATTTCCATGGTTGACTCAATCGATTAATTTATTTACTTATTTATCTGGAGCAAGTGAGCACCCTCCCTACTCATTCTGAAAAATTTAAACTGGTAGAAGAGCTGCATCCTTTTCATTGGGATCCATCAAATTTTAACACTGAACTTTGCTTACGGCTTATTCTCTCTCTGTCTCCTTTATTGCATCAAAGATTTGAAGATGTGCCACGGACACCCTGACACTTCACCTCTCAATAATTCAACACATGTCTCCAAAGAATAAAGAGATTTGTCTACATCACCCTAACATCACTGTTGCACCCAAGAAGTTCAATGTTACATTAGCTAATACATGATCCATATTTAGATTGCCTCGTCATCCCAGCAGTGTTGTTCTTATGGACTTTCAATCTCTCTTTCAGGCTCCATTTGAGAACCATACGCTGAGTGTACTTGTCATTTCTCTTTTGTCACCATTGTATTCTGGGGCTGTCCTCTGTCTTCTTTGGTCTTTCGGGACTTCTTCATTTTTTTCACTGGGCCGCAGCTTGCTTGTTTTGTAGGATGCCTGTCATTCTGGATTCCCCTTACTGTTTCTGTGTGGTCAGATTCTGGTTAATTATTTTAGCAGTTGTTCTGCCTTGGTGATCTGCTGCCCTCCTTGCTACGTCACTTCAGGTAGCATGCGATGTCATGTAGTGCCATTACTGGTGATGCTAAGCTTGAACACCTGGCTAAGGTACCAAACCTTAGGCAGAGCATTCATTCATTCAGCTGTGACTCTGGTGATCCAGAATGTTCTACCTAGTGCCTCTCCTGACTTTCTGGACTGTCCTCTCCCTGCATTGACCGGGGGATGTTCTGAAAGTGTCAATCAGATCAGGTCATTCCTTTGCTTTGAACCTTCCTTTGGCTGTCCATCATGTCCAGAAGAGCTTTCAAACTCCTTGCAATGACCTTTGCAGCCCTTCTTGATGTGCCCCTGTCTGTTTCTGACCTTGTTCATTGTGCTCCTGCTAGCTCCCTGTCTTTTTGTGTTTCTGGGGACTCCAAACTGTGCTGCTTCAGTTCTATCTACTCTCAATGCTCTGGCCCAGCTAGTTCCCTCTTACCATTCATATTTTGGTCCAGATGTCACAGTTCAGTCCCTATCTTATTTTCTTGTTCTTTTTTTCCCCCTATGAAGTGCTGATCACCAACTGAAATGATCTGTTTATTGATGTACTTACTAGTATATTGTTTGCCCCACCCGACAAGCTCACAAAGCCCACAAAGGCTGATACCTGGCTTGTTTTTGTTTGCTTCTGCATCACCATCTAGCATAAAGCCCGGAGCAAGTGAGCACTCAGGAAGTGTTTGTGAATGAATGAATGAGGTCAACTGGACACCACATCAGGGCATTGTTTTAGATTCTGAGATGGAAAAATAAAGAAGATATGGTGTCTTCTTTATATGTAATGAGACAGAAGTAAGGGTGGGTTTCCGTGGCATATGAAGGAGAGGGAGACTGATCATCTTCTGAGGAAGGCTCATCTCATTGGTATGATTGGTGGCAGCACTGGAAAGACAGAAGACCCAAAGCTCATGTCCTGCAGTATGACTTCAGATCAGGCAGTTAGCTTCCTGACTTCTCTTATTTGTAAAATAAATGGTTTGGATTGGATAACTTTCAGGTCTCTTTGACCCCAATATTATCTTACTCTGGGTTGGCAGGTGGCCGTAGACACACCTCTTAATCTTCTGTGACTCACCACATCTGGAAAACCGAACTGATAGCACCAGTCTCCTGCATTTGCTGTAAAGGGCAACACGATGGTGACTGGGACCGATCTCTTCCAACAGGACAAACCCCTCTCCAGATGGAAGGGTTTCGTCTATTCAGGGGCAGTTCTGTTCAAGTGAAGGACCAGATTGCATAGCTTCAGAGCTTGCTTTCAGAAGCTGCCCCAGCAAGAAAAACTAGCATTTTTGTCCAGACTGCTTCCCTGAAAGCCTTGGTGGTTTGAGATGAAGGGTCATTAAAAGACCAGATGGCAGAGAAACCTTTTAGATTACTGTGTCCAGAAGCTCCGCGGTTTAGTTAGAAGCCCCAGTGCCGTGGCAGTGCCCTGCAGAAATGAAGATCAATAATGCCATTTGCAATCGATGCTCCTGGTGCTCTTCACATCTGCAGCCCCTGTCTGTCTCTGGCAGCTGCCCACCTGCTGCTTTGGAGACAAGGATCAGAAGCAAGGCCTGGACATGTCACTCATCTCCATGACAACCGCAGTGTGTGTGTTCCCTTGTTGCCCATTAGCTGTGGGGCAAGGGGATGTCAGGGCCTCTGTAAAGAGGCCAAAGGGCATGGCAGGGAGGTTGGGGGGCAGTTATGGGAGAGTCTGGGTGAGAAACAGCGTGGCAATTTTGTCTTCTTTTTTTTCTTTTATTGAGATGTAATTCATGTACTATTAAATCAACCCTTTAAAAGTATAGAATTAAGCTGGGCATGGTGGCCCACGCCTGTAATCCCAGCAGCTTGAGAGGCTGAGACAGGAGGATCGCAAGTTCAAAGCCAGCCACAGCAACCCAGTGAGGCCTTAAGCAATGCACTGAGACTCTGTCTCTAAATAAAATACAAAAAAGACCTGTGGATGTGACTCAGTGGTTAAATGCTCCTGGGTTCAACCTTGATACCAAAAAAAAAAAAAAAAAAGCATACAGTTACGTGGTTTTTAGTATATTCCAAAGTGCAACCATCGCCATGGTCCAATACCACAACATTTTCATCACACCAAATACCCATTCCTATCCACCTCTCTACGGATTTTCCTATTCTAAACACTTCATGTAAATGGAATCATATGACATATGACCTCTTCTTTTTTCTTTTTTTGGGAGGGCCCTGGGGATTGAACCAGGGGCACTCTCCCACTGGGTTAAGGATTCTTTCATTTTTCTGGGTCCTCTACGGCTGAGCTACATCCCCAGCCCTTTATGTCTTTTGTTTTCACATAGGGTCTGTCCAAGTTGCTGAGACTGGCCTTGAACTTGTGATCCTTCTGCCTCAGTCTCCTGAGTAGCTGGGATTACAGGTGTGCACCACCACACCCAGCTCACATTTATGACTGGATCCTTTCATTTGGTAACATGTTTTTCAGGTCCATCCATGTTGTAGCATGTATCAGTACCTCATTCCTGGTCATGGAAGAGTAGGATGCCACTGTGTGGCTATACCACACGTTTCTCATTCTTTCCTCTGCTAATGAACAATTGGGTTGTTTTCACTTTTTGGCTATTGTGAGTACTGCTGCTCTGTTCACTCAGGCACAGGTTTGTGAGCAAAGCTATGCTTTAATTTTTCTTGGGTATATACTTGGGAGTGCAACTGTTGGGTTCTTCTCTTTTGATTTCTGCCATTCCAGAGTCTCCTCAGCTGGTAACACAGGTATGTACAGGGGTGGGATAAGGAAGGCACTCGGCTCCTCTGTTCTGCAAGAGTCCTGTTTTAATGGCTCATCAGTCCTGGATGCAGAGATGGACTAGATACTCAGCAAACAACTATTTCCTGCTCCCCATCGACACACAGCTAGCTAGCTATATTTTGTAGTCTCCCCCTGTATTTAGATTCTGCAATCTGTGTTTCAGTTAATGAAATGTGATGAACAGCTATTCCCAGGCCTGTCCATGACCACCTCCCGGCCCCTCTCCCCATTTAGCTCCTTTCTACCTTCTCTCCTGTGTCTGATAAGGATTCACAGAGGGTACAGGGATGGTTCTGTCCTCAGGGACACCAAGCCATTCCATAGAAAGCACTCACCTCCCTGTATAGCCATGTGGAGCAGGGCCCCTCTGCCAGCCCAATTAATATGTGTGTTGTGAATAAGAAATAAACCTTTATTACCTGAAGATTTTGGTGTTGTGCATTGTCCCCGTGAGTCCATCCTGACTCGTGGAGTTTCTTTGGTAGGAATGGCTGTTCATTTTTTGAGAACCATCTACAGAGCTTCTGGCCCTGCCTCCAGCAGTCACTGTGTGGTAACTCCACGGCTTTTTTGCAAACCCTCCCCTGGATTTGGTGTTTTCTGCTAAGGTGACCTGTCATTGTTTATGCCTGGAATTGAAGGGTTCCCAGGGTTTGGGGACTTCTGGTTTTAAAACGAGGATGCTCCAAGGCAGACCAGATGGTTGGTCACTGGATTTTCTCCCCTGGTGTCTGCTGTGGGACTTAGTGGAATGCTGTTCTCCTTTGTTCAGCAGGAACGAATGCCATGTGTGTGGTGTAAAGTCTGGGAGAATCGAGGATCCTGCCTGTATTCTCCTGGCATTGGGATTAGCCCTTCTCAGGTTGCCCTGGGAATAGGGGGCTGGGGTCTGTGTACCCTTAGCCAAGTCTCCCACGAGGGTGATACTGACATAGTCGCGACCCCTTGCATTCCTAGTGAGGTTTGTGATAAGGACGGGAGAGGTCAATTGACATTTGGAAAATGAATCAGAAAATATGAGATGGGAATAAAAAAGTGGATGATATGTCATGCTAAAGAGGTAGAGGAGGAGAGAAGGCAGAAACGAATGGAAGACTGGAAACAGCCCTGGAGACAGAGTGATTCCAGACCTGCCAATGCATTTTCTCTGCCTTGGAATTCCTCTTGGTATGTCCTGTGGACCTGGGGCCACGCTCTTGTTCATGCATTCTGTGACATTTGATTTGTTTTACTGTGACTTCTGGGTTCCATTTTGTTTCCAATGCCTGAGGTCTTCCAATGTCTATTCTCCCAAGAAAAGCCAAAGAGGACCCTGGTCTTGGTCCTTGAGCAAGTAGGCCTTATAATTTCACTCTGTGATTAGAGCTCTTTGTGAATGCCAAGATGGCAGACCCGATCCTTGGATGTGTAATATGAAATGCGGCATTCCTAGTCTCAGCTCCCATTCAAAATCCAGGCCACCTTCTCACTAGTGCCTACTTCTGGTCTTGGGTGAGAGTTCAGAGAAGAAGATGGACCAGCATTGTCCATCACCACCATCTGAGAGCAAGCCCATGCTCTTTGGTCCACAAGCCAAAGGTACCCTCTTTAGGAATGAAGACTGGCTTCTTATTGGGCAGTGTTTTAAACCAGCAAACAAGAGCATTAAAGGACTAATTAAGGTTCTCCAGTGAAGACAAACTCTTTCACCGAAGGTTCACCATGAACAGTGAATTGAGCCAAGACGTTAGATTTGAGCTCTTTTCTCTAAGTACCAGAGAGTGTCTTCTGGATCATAAAAAATACATGAGTAAAACATGTCATTTCTCTTCAATCATATCAGCACAAGGGACAAAAGTGGGGAGAGACAATAGTCATGATGGAGGATTTGCTGAGTTTTCTGCAGCTGAGTCTTTCTAAGGTTGCTTCAATCACAGCTGGCCAGGAAAGCCATTGCAGCTGGTGACACATGCAGGGGCTCTCCTGGGAGGCACATTGCCTTCGCAGTGTTGTGTGCTGATGGGAAAGGCAGCGACCCTGGATGGGTATGTCTGAGGTGAAGGAGCCCTACTAGCACTGGTTACGCCATGGAAGTGCCCGGAGCTGTGCCAAGCATTGAAAATGCCTTATTTCATTTTAGTTCTCCTGGAAATCCTGTAGGACATTTTCACAGATGAGGAAACAGAGATGCAGGAAATTAAGTATCTTGCCTCAAAGAACAGACTTGGGATTCAAACTCGTTGTCTCTGGTTCCACATGTCAGCTTGGGAATTTTCAACAGCTACCCTTCTCTGCCACCCAGCTGTGGGAGGGATTCTTTCCAGAAGCTGTCCAATACAGAAGACTAAAACTTGGCTTGTTTTGGGAAGGGGAGAGAGGTAAGAAAAACAGCTGAGCAGATGGGATTGGCTTTAGTGATGGAAACAGGTGGGACAGGTCTGGTCCTGAGCACTCATTGCTTTGGAGCTAATGACGAGGTAAAGGAAGCGGCGCTGTAGTTGGGGAGACTGGAACTGGTGTCTGAGCACCAGCCAGGAGGGCTCAGAGCTGGGCTTCTTCCCAGTGGGGAATGGGAATGCTAACCAGAGGACTGAGGCAGAAGCTTGAGTGAATAGACATGTCAACAGGGCAGGGCTTATTAAAGCTGGAACTCTGGGTCATGAGAGACCAGGCACCAACTTGATGCTCAGACACTGGGTCAACAGCCTATCGTTCCAGACATATCTGATTATCCTGTTAAGGCAAGACAGGGGGTAAGTCCTGAAGACAGGGGCTTTTTCCCCCAGTGCATTGAGAGCCTGAGCTCCTGATCTTAGGCAAGCTCTGCAGGACCAGCCTCAGATCTTTGCCATAATATTGTTCTCCCTCAGTCTTCTCTGTGCAGCCCAAGGGCAGATCATGAAAGCAGATGCACATAAACGATTGGAGACTGAACTGGCTCCGACACACACTAATTTTGTGATCTTGGGTAAGTCATTCTTTCATCTTAAAAATAGTCTACAGGTTCATTGATTAGGTTGATTCTAAAATGTGTACAGAAAAGCAAAGGAAATGGACAAATCAAATAATTTTAGAAAACAAACAAATAAAAACAAAGTTGAAAGACTCCTACTACCTGATGTTGGGACTTACTATAAAGCACCAACATCAAGACAGTATGGTATTGGAAAAAGGATAGACACACAGATCAATGGAATAGAATAGAGTCCAGAAATAGAGCCACACACATGTGGTCAATTGGTTTCGACAAAGATGTCAAGGCAATTCAATGGAAAAAGGATGGTCTTTTCAACAGATGGTACTGAAACAATTGGATATCCATATACAAAAAAAAGAAAAAAAGAAAAATGAAAAAAAAATCTTGAACTGTACTTTGCACCCTAAAGAAAAGTTAAGTCAAAATGGATCATTAAACCTAATGCAAAATTTGAAATTGTAACACTTCTAGAAGAAAACGGGAGAAAATCTTTGTAAACTTGAATTAGGTAATGATTTCTTGGATACAAGAAAAAATGGTAAATTAGTTTCAAAATTGAAAACTTGTGCTCTTCAAAAGTCACTGTTAATGAAGAGAAAAGATAAGACATAGTCTTAGAGAATGTATTTGCAAAATACATACTTAATAAAAGGAGGAATATCTAGTTGTTAACTGTGTGAATAAAGAACCAGAATAAACAGCTTTCACATCTCAATAATAAGAAAGCAAACAACTCAACTTTTAGAAATGTACAAAAAACTTGAGCAGACATGTCACCAAAGACAATATAGTTAGAAAATAAAAACTGGAAATTCATCAGTAATTTTTAGGGAACTGCAAATCAAAACTGCAATCCCTTACTATAGCGTACTTGTTGGAATGGCTAACCACTCTGCTTCCCCCAGCCTGACAATGTCAATGGTGACCATGATATGGAGATGGAGTTCTTTTTTTTTTTTTTTTTTTTTTTTTTAGAGAATTTTTAATTTTTACTTCCTAGTTCTCGGCGGACACAACATCTTTGTTGGTATGTGGTGCTGAGGATCGAACCCGGGCCGCACGCATGCCAGGCGAGCGTGCTACCGCTGAGCCACATCCCCAGCCCGAGATGGAGTTCTTATACACTGCTTTTGGGAATGTGAAGGGGCACTAGCACTTTGGAAAACAGTTTGACAATTTCCTATAAAGTTAAAAACACTCAGCAGTCATACTGTATTTTACCATATAACCATTGCCACAGCATTAACACATCCACAAGTATTCTATGCATCTTAATCTTGCACATTTTAGTAATAAATGATTTTTAAGTAATACTGGCATAAAAAGAAAGAAAGAAAGAAAGAAAGAAAAAATTTCAAATAATAGTTGTACCCCACCTTTTTGCAAAAGAGTTTGGCTTAAAATCTGTGGTGATTATGTGAAGGAGTAAGTATTGATCTAAGAGAAATGAAAATATAATGCCCACACAAAAACCAGTTTACAAGCGCTTACTGTGGCTTTATTCACAGTCACCCCAAACCTGGAAAAATGCAAGTGTCTATCCCCTGGTGAATGTATAAAAATATTGTGGTGAATTCATACACTAGAATTCTGCTCATTCATAAAGAGGAAGAAATCATAGATCCACTTGACAGTCTGGGTGGATCTCCCGTGTATTATGCTAAATGAAAGAAGCCAGAGTTAGAAGTATGATTCCATTCTGTGGCATTCTAGAAAAGGCAAAGGCAAATCCATAGGGATGGAGATCACGTAGGTGGCTGCAAGGGCTATATGTCGGGTGGGGACTGACTAACAAGGGCACGAAGGAACTCTTTGGGGTTATGGAAGTGTTTGGTATCTTGATTATGGTCATGGTTATGTGACTGCACATAGCTGCCCAAATTCATGGATCTGTACATTGAAATTGCAGTTTTTGTCGGTCAAACCCAGCCCAGTAGCTGGAATTTCATGTGGTCCAACCTATGTACATCAACACCAGGGGGATGTAAGTTGTAAGGCTTAAGTTCACTAAAGTAGATGAAAGTGCTTTGTAGTCCTTAGTACAAGAAGGACGATATGCTGTTTGAGTCATACAGCTGGAAGGGAATTCTCTGTTCATCAGAGTGGGAAGGAAATGACGCTCAGGATCCAATTTCCCAGCACTGAGACTGCCCATGCAAACGCATTTTCTAGTCTCTTCTCCTAAATTAGGCCTCTCTCTTGGAGACGACCAGCCTCACTGGAGTTGAGGCCCCAGAGTATTCTGGACAACACCATTCCTCTGGGCTCCAGGAGCCACGTCTCAGAGCCCTTTGTCCCTCTGCTGTCTCAGTTGCCAGTGGCATCCCGTAGACATTTCCTCTGAGCTGACAAGTAGAGCGCCAATAACTCTGTCAGGCCGAAGCTCCTCTCACAGCAGACAATTGAATGGTCATTTCAGAGGGGCAGAGAACAGAAGCTGTCCTAAAAGCTCACCTTGACAAGAGAGATTTAAGAGCACAGAGGGGTGTATTGGGCTGTACCATCGCTGGATGGGCATTCAGCGACTGGCCTTCCATCACTGGGGATAATTCCCTAATACCTTTGCGCTCTACCTCCCAGTGGATTTGATTCTTCCTTGCAGACAGAATCTGTATCGAGAACTATTTCCTTTCATGAGGGTAGGCGGCCGCCGAGAGTACACTTTTGTCTTCAGAAAAATAGGTCCACTTTTGAGCTACTTTCTTCGACACTCGTACAAAGGAGAGAAAAAAGTCCTTTTATCTCCCTTGAAGGCCTTCGGCTTCGAGCTCAGCTTAGCTAGATTTGCCACACTCTATGCCTCCACCAAACTGGCCCCGCTCCTGCAGAGTTTCTAGCAGGGACTTGATCTGAAACAACAAATGAACCTGGGAGACGTTCTCCCCATTTTTAGGAGCCTTTCTTTCTAGACTCACGAAAGCTATGCCAAGATGCAGCATCAGGAAATAGAAAAGAAATCCCTGTTTTGGGAGAATACCTATTTTACCATATTTTAGGGGAAAATAGAGAAAGAAAAAACATTTACTTATAGCTTTTCTTTTCCACAGCTTCCATTAATTTCTTGTGCAGAATCTAGGACTTGAACAGATACCCTATAGTTCTTATTCTACTAACCTGGAAGCTTCTTGAGGTTCTGAGGCTTATTCATTTCTATACACTCAACATGTAGCACTGCACTAGGAATATGGTAGGAGGAGGGAAAGAAATGACTACTGAGCATCCACTGTATAAACTTGTATATATACAAGATATATATCTATATACATCAGTGTATTGGTTAGCTAGCACATGACTAATGCTGCATAACAAATACCTCCAAATTCAGTAAATTAAAAAAGGCTTAATTATTGATTATTATTTTTTTGTGGTGCTGGGGATTAAAACCTAGGGCCTTGTGCATGTGAGGCAAGCACTCTACCAACTCAGCTGTATCCCCAGCCCTTAATCATGATTATTGATCACATAGTCTGAGGTCTGGCTGGCCTAAACTGAGCGGGGTTTGGCTTCGTTAGGTGGTTCTTTTTCTCATTGTAGGTTTGTGAATGAATTGGGATCTCTTTATAGATATTGTGGTGGCTCTGCTCTGCATGTCTCTCATGCTTCTCCTGGGACCAGCAGTCTAGCCAAAGTAAGCTCTTTTTTTGGTTGTGGCAGAAAAACACCCAAGGTCTCTCATGACCTGTGTTAGGAACTGTTACATTATTACAATATCTCCACCTTATTCAGTTGGTCATAGCAAATTACACGGCCAAACCCAACATCACGAGGGAGGTGTGACTTTGAAATCATGTGGCACAGCATGAGGGAGACATGAAGATGAAGGCCAGGAATGCCATCTGCAGCCATATGATATAGTGTAGTTGTTCCTCTGACTAATGGCTTTATGCTGAAGACAGTTTTATTCCTCATTTCACTGATGAGTTTGGGGGGTCAGATCCAGGATTCAAGGCATGTTCTTTTTCCAGCACATCATTATTTTTTCCAGTGTTTCTTGGCACTCAATAAATACTTGTTATATACAAGTAAATGAATAACAAATCACAAGACAGTTGATAGTGAAAAGATTTCAGTCAAGGATCTTCTGTCAAATTAAATTTTGTTCTATCTAAGGTTTTCCTGGTGTAGATATTCTGGTGTGGGTCATGCCCACATCCTGGTATTGTTCAAGGTTTAGAAGCTGGGCTGTGAGATCTTGGTCCCTTCCTGCTCCTCTGGAGCAATCGGACAGAAGGCACACGTGGACTAGGGACCCCCATGCAGGTGGGGCACCCCATGCACTCCTTTTGCCAAGACAATCTTCTGAGAGGACCCAGGTATGGCAATCTCAAGCCTGCTCTGGGTGGATTTCTTAATTAAAATTGATTACGGCAACATAAAGAAATGTGGCCTTCTAGGATGTCTGCCACATTCTCAGATTTTTTCGCTGACCTAAGATGGTCATGTAAATGTCCAGACCTCTCTGTGTCTGTCAACACTGACTCATTCTGTGGGTGGACAGAGGGTGAGGTGTGAGTGGGGGACCCTGGGACACCTCCTGGTGCCCTCAGGATGTGGTCTCACGGAGGAGCTTGTCAGGTCTGAGGATGACATTTCCAACAGAAGCAGAGCTGGCTGGAGGGAGCAGGGTTGGCAATTCAGGGTGTGACATTCTCCTCCTCGAATTATTCTGCGCGGCGCTCTGTGGGGGTCTGTGTTCTGCTGGAGGCTGCATTCAGCATAGGGGCCTACAGAAAAGTGAACTGAGGCAATAACCCACTTACAGTCCTGTGGGTTCAAGTCTCAGACACAATCATCTGGGTGGAGGATAGAGGTTCCTCTTAGGGACCTGCTTTTTTTTTTTTTTTAAATTTTTTATACCAGAGATTGAAGCTGAGGCACTTAACCATTGAGCTGCATCCCCAGACTTTTTTAAAAAATATTTTATTTAGAGACAGGGTTTTTGCTGAGTTGCTTAGGGCCAAGGGGCCTGTTTTTATTTTTTTATTTTATTTATTTATTAGTTGTTGATAGACCTTTATTTTATTTACTTATCTATAAGTGCTGAGAATCGAACCCAGTTCCTCCCACATGCTAGGCAATTGCTCCACCACTGAGCTACTATAGTGGCACCCTCTTTCTCCAAAAGAATATCTTAATTGGGCTTCTCCTGAAATCTTCACCAGGGCTGATTTTAGGACTGTCAGCAAAAGAGTCTCTGCAAAAGAGTTCAGTGTAGATAAACTTCCCATTTTTGGGTTGCCCTGTTTTGCTTGGCCACTGGCCAGGAAGATATCAGCACTCCAGGTGTTGGGCACCCCTCTTACTAATTTTTCACAAATGTATCTATTATAGTAGTTTGTAGAAATGTGCAAACAAGGCCTCTGGCCTTGAGCTGGGCTTCACAGAGATGTCTACATTTTTAAGATGAGTTACCAATTGGGTTCCAAGGAAACAGCTGGCAGGGGAAGAAAAGAGAGGGGAGAAGAAGCTCTCCCCTTCTCAGGTGTTGTCCTTGAAGGGTTAACTTGCCCAAAACAGTGAAAGAAAAAGCTGCTTTTATGTGAACTTCTGCAGATTGTGAACTTCTGAGCCCCTCCCCTTACATCCTGGGTATAAAATTCTGAAACTCCCTGAACTCCAGGTTCAGGGGATTAATTGATTACAGCAAAAGCTGTGCCCTCTGAGCCTGGTTGCAGCCAAATAAAACTGTTTCCTGCTATTTTCGGTGCCTTGCCTCCTCTGTTCCGACAACTCCACAACCCCAGCCCTTGGGGCCTGTTTTTATGGGAACTTCTAGCATATGCCACTTCAGCCAGTGCCCGAATTTGAACAGTCATCTCTGATGTCATGACTAGATGGAACCCAGGCAAATCAGCATGTCCCACTGTCCCATCCTTCCTGTCCCTCTCTGAACTCAGTTCCCTGCAGCATTTCTGAGGCTGCTCAGGGGACACCGTCTTTCTCATGAGGATCAGCGTTGGTGACACTGTTCAGAGATGAGTGAAGTGCTTGTTTGGGGAGGAAAGGATGAAAACTGGTTTTGGGAAAATTTCTGGGCAACTTTGAAAATGTGGGTGGTTGAACGGGGCTATTGAAACGCCGGTCATCTTTCTGTACTGATTCCCTCCTGCCGCTGGTAATCATCCCTCAGAAGCTGAGGAGGAAATTGGTTTCTTGGTGATCTCTCTGTTCACCCTGGAGGGGGCTGATAGAATTATTTCTCAAATCTTTGTCCGAGCTCATTGGTGGTGCCCTCCAGAGGGAAGACAAATGTGATTTTATTTCATTTTCAGTGTGCTGCCTCTTAGGGGCTGGTTTATTGGACTGGGGGAAGGAAATGGGAAGGAAGAAAGGAAAGAAGATAGGAAACACCATTTTTTTGTGAACACGGGCCAGGTATTGGACACTTGGTGTCTATTATCCTATTTTATTCTTCCAATAAGCTTTTAGGACTTTGGATGGATGCTTTGATCCCCATTTTTGTGAGGAGCAAACTGAGACTTAGAGAGGTCACATAGACTGAGCTAGCCAACAATCGGGTACATAAAAAAAGCAGGGTTTCAAGTCCAAGCCCTTTTCTTAAACATTCTGTTTAGATATACTCGACAGTAGAGTGTATTTTGACATACATACACGGAGGATAAGTTATTTTAATTAGGATCCCATTCTTGTGGTTGTACATGAGGTGGAGTTTCACTGGTCATGTGTTCATATACAAACATAGGAAAGCTACGTCTGATTCATTCCACTGTCTGTCCTATTCCCATCCTCCCCCCTTCCCTTCATTCGCCTTTGTCTAATGCAGTGAAATTCTGTCCTTCCCTAAATCCAAGCCTTTCTCAATGCACATCTGGCCCACGTTGGCTCCTTGCTATAGAGCAGCCTCCCCGAACTGTGTATTTCTCCTTACAGTCATCGAAAGGACAATAAGTGTAGCTGCATCTCCTTTGGGGCAAGTGGCCTTGACCTTTCCCTCCATCCATCTGGGCTTTTCAACCTTCAACTCTACATTTCCAGTGGGAGTTAGGTACGGCCTTTGCGTACAGGAGAATCCATTACTCCTCATGTAGGGGGCTCTTACCTAGTATCTTTCCAGGTCCCAGGATTGTTCCTTCATCTGCTCCCAGCCCTTTATTAGCAGAAGTAAAATGAGGTTGTATAGCTCATTGGCGGTAATGGGCCATACATGGTAATTTAACCAACGGAGCAGAGCACCTGACCTTGAAGGGCGTCCTCCCTCAGCAGCACGTGTCCTGAAGCACAGGTACATAGGCAGCCAAATCAAAGACCATACAAATACTTTTGGTGAACGATATATTTACCCTGGGCTCAGGGGAAGAAGCAAACTTTTTTTTTTTTTTAAATAAAGGCTCAAAGCTGGCCATTCAACTTGCCCTTTCTCACAGGGAAGAATAGCAATAACAAAATGAAATCATTTCATCAGAAGGCACATATGTTTAATTGCCTTTGGAAACTGGCCTTCCAACCTGGCTTATTTTTTTTACGTACTTCATGGCTGAAATCTGTCCCTACCTGTTCTCTTGTTTCAGGTTTCTTTCCGTAATAAGTGTGTTCAGAGATCTGATTTCTGAGCCAGCTGTGAGTGACAAGGTGGCTTCTGATATATCACACCCTTCCCCTGTGGATTACCTTTGAGGCTAACACCCCGTGTCTTATGAGGATCGTAACTCTGCCTCTTCTCTCCATGTTGAGATGTCAGTTCTTGTCTCTTCCTCAGCACAGCGTCTGTTTTTTTCCACTACTCCTTTCTTAATTTAGTATGAGACATGAACTGGGGGAAGGTTTATGTTGTTTTATCAGCAGCTGGGAGCCATTGAAGGTTTGTGAGGATGAGTCTTGTTATGGGGAGTCGTTCCAGAATTTCAAATCAAAAGAGAGCTTCATTTACCTGGCCAGAGACTGTCACCCACCACAGAGACTCAAGCTCTGTGGGAGGACAGCAGCTTCCTGGTCCATCCAAAGAGAATATAAGCACAAAACCCACAACTCAGTGACTTGCTTATCGTCACGTAAGCTAGCCAATCACAGAAATTAAAACATTGATAAGTGGGACCTGTGGGCTCTAGGCAGGACTGGACTTTTAGTCAGAAAGCAAGTGATAAACAGAGACTAAAATAGCATTAGCTTTGCAGTTCAGTTGACCACAGTCCTAGGTTCAAGCAGGTGCTACACAGTTGCATCCTGAATTTGGGCAGGGGGTTGGCGGGGCAAGAATCTGCTGCAAAGTCATGTAGACCCACGAGGGCATTCACGATGACCACCGCTGCATCCTGAGTAGGGTACAATTTGTAGGGTACAAAGTACAGAAAAACAATTTTTTAAAAAATAAGAAAACAGCTTTCATTACAGTTTCTCAGAAACAGCTCTTGTAACAGTGTTTTATAGAAGGCAGCAAAATGGAGTCTTAGGCCTGTCTATGATGGTTCTTGCTTTATAATTGTCTTATCTCACTTACCAAAATCTTATATCTATGATCTTTATTTTTTTACTAATGTGTAATCTATAATTTGCACTCTTATTGATTGCATTTATCTGTTCACCCAACAACAGTCTGGAAACAGTCTACCAATGAGGAAAAGGAGAGTGTGGCACTGGTGGTGGGATGGTCACAAGTGAGTTGGGGAAGTCATTTCTGAGTCTATTCTAACAGTCGGAAGAATAGGGAGAGTCCTAAGGTAAGGACTCTCAGTGCTTTAGTGGAGAAAGAATCCATCCAGTCTCTATTTAATCCAAAAGGAAATTCCTCTCAAGAAAGAGTATATTTTATTTAGGCAATTATCCTGCTTGGTATAGAAGGTGAGATGCTGAGGGCATAGTTTAGTGAGAGTCAAGAAACAAACGTCTCTGTTACAAGTAAGTAGAAATTTGGTGATGGGGGAGCAGAAGGAGAGAGAGGCAGAATCAAGAGAGGAGGGTAGAGTTCAGAGCACAAGGGTGGGTTCTGGGGCTTTTAAGGATGGAATGATGTCTCTCCAATGCCAAAGATTTGCATTTCTGGGATGTAAATGAAATTTGCATTTCCCTTTCTTCAGTATCTTCCAGGAACTCTACCTCTGTAGTTCCAATGGGAAGTTCAAAAACAAAAGAGATCAAAACCAAAGAATCCAGAAAACCACAAAAGTGCTGGGTCCTGTGCCCAAGCTGATACTGGGGAGCAGGAGGACTGCAGGCAAGTGTGGGTGAAGTTCTCCAGCAGAGGCAGGAATCTGAACCTGGAGAGAACCCTGGGATTATTCATTTTTTAAAAGAACACCCAGAAATTTTGGGAGATTTGTACAGGTGAAGGAATGACATTATAGCTGGTCATAGGTGGCTCCTACAGGTGGAGACCCCAGCTAGTGGAGGGGTTACGTATCTCATATGTATTGTTTTCATCTGGGCTCTGGTTTACTTGAATATGGGGCACTAATTTAGAAAGGCTGTTACTAAAACCCAGGCCTTTGACCAGCTCAGACCTGAAGCTTAGGAATACCTGGGTCCGAAGCAGAGGCCTGAATTCTGAGTCTGACCTTGGTGGGTAAGAGGGGGTCTGGAGGCTGGGGAACAGGTGACATTGCTGGCTAGAAGCAGGGTTCTGAGTTCTTCCAAGCTATAATCAACATGACTTTCAGGAGAATCTTCCCAACTCCAAAATGCTGTCTCCTAATTCTGCCTCTCTCCCAAATTCATAAGCTGTACCCCAACTCAGTGCACCAGAGTCACCTCAATGGTTTGTTGAAAAAAATGCATGCTAGTCTCATTCTTAGAGGTCTGAAAATTTGAGCTTTAACACATTTTCAGGGGATGTTGCTGATGTGGGAGTCACCCTTCTAGAACTGTTGTCCTAGACTAGTGCTTCTTGAACTTCAAGGTGACTAGAAATCACCTGGGGATCTTATAAGATTTGGGTTCTGATTTAGTAGGCCTGAGAGGGTACTTGAGAATTTGCATCTTGACCAGCTCCCAGGTGATGCTGTTCATATAAAGACTTTTGAATAGCATTGACCCAATCATTGCCTTTCAACCTCCAACTGGCTGAAGGTCAAGTGTTTCAACCCACTATGAGTAAGTACCTCCTTATTAAGCTGCTGTTCTCAAGTGCTTTGCAAGGATCTGTTCGTGTCTTAGTCTGTGTGTGTCTGCAAGTCCCTGCACAGTCTACCCTAGCTCACATCCCTTCTGGAAGCCCGGCTGCCCAATCAGCTGTGTGAACACCTGTTCATCCTAACAGCGGTGCTGTGGGGACAGTTAAGCCTCATCAGGCCCTGGATCTTTCTGGCTGCTGGACATTCCGCTCCCTCTGGCTCCCTAGGGCCTGCTCTGCCCTCTCCATGCTGGCAAAGGCCTACTGAATACCAGCTGTTCCCTTGCCCTTGAAACCAGCCCCAGTCAGCTTCTCTCCCAGCCTCCCTGCTGTGCCTGGCCACTCCCAAATGACTCCATACTGCAAAAAAAGGAGCCTGCGACAGCCTGGGTCTGCAGCTGCTCTGGAGAAAGGGCAGGAGGAACTTGGAGATGGTAAAATAAGGAGCAGTTGAAAAGATAGGAAACAGTGGAGAGATGGAAAGGGGAATGAGGTTGATTTTCTGCAGGATTCATATAAGAGGCAGGAAATCAACCCAATATATGACATGAGGGAGTAAGAGAGGTGTTTTTTTTTTGGATCGAACCCAGGGCCTCACACATGCTAGGCAAGTGTGCTACCATTGAGTTACACCCCAGCTCCAAGAGGGAGTTTCTTCTAGGGTGAGGTGGTGGAAGGGGAAATGGGTTGGAGTTCCAGAGACCCGAATCCTAGTTCTTATTCTGATGTTGAGTTGCAGTGTTCTTGCATATAAGGGGACAGTTGAATGGACCCCCTTTGAGGTACTACACAGCTCAAAAAGTCACTACTTGGAAAGCTGGACAAACCCATCGACTCTGAAATTAGAAAGACCTGGATTTAAATCCTTGCTTCTACTCCATGACTGTGAGGTAGTGGGCACTGCACTTGGCCACTCCGAGTTGCTTTCTCACCAGGATTAAATGAAATAAAAATAGATGAAAAGAACCTGAAATAACTATTGGTGCATTTTGGGCACTCCAGAAGCTGAAGCTAATATTATGACAATCATTAAAAATGTTAAATACCTGTTCCTTTTAACATGCTCCATTTACTTGGGTTAGACACAAATGCTCAAAAGCATATTATATTGTTTTTTTTTTCCCCTCTGCTTTCTTTTCCACTATAATCACTTCAGTTCTGTGCTGCTCATGCTAGCCCCTTAGGTAGTCTGTGTTTGTTCAACTCGGCCTCCAAGAAAATGTGTTCCAAAATCTTGGAACAGGAGGGTAACAACAATCAAAACAGCAGGTTGCCACACTTAGCAAGTTTTAGGGAATTATTTAATACTAAATCAAGGGAAAACTGACTGAAACATAACCAGTCCAATGGCTCCTGCGGGCCCTGTAAATTGAAGGAAATGTTTAAGAACAGGGTAGATATTACAGGACAAAATTATTTTTGCATTCTCTCTTGCTCTGAAAATTGTTGTTATGGGATACTGAACATAGTGGGTGCTCATTAAACGGTTCTTGATTGAAACAAGGATGTTGTAGGGCCTTAACGGTTCTCCTCCCTGAAGACCACCGCACATCCTGGATGTGACTGGCATGAGCCATTTGCAGCCTGATGTTTTGTTTATTTAGTTCTCATTTGGGGCTGCTAGAATGTAGGGTGTTTGGTTGCAAGCAACAGAAATCGAGGCCCTCTGATTCACGCAGTTGCGTAGAAGGATGTCAGGAGGAAGGCTGTCACCAGGAAGGCTGGAGGATCCAAATTAGCAAACAATAGGGCTGCAGGATCTAATTGACAGGGGACTCCTGCAGGGATAAATCAATGAGCCAAAAGACAGCACCACCTTTCCGATTCCTTAAGGAAACAGGCCTGCTCTTTCCATTGCCATTCTCTCTCAGGCCCAGCTCCCAAATGCTGCAGGATGCATCCTTCTGTGACCCTGGGAAGTATAGTGCCCCATTGGAGGACAAGCCCATATGTATACCTATGCCCAGCAATTACTTTAGCCTGCTCTTTTGCTTACAATACAGGCCATTTATAAGGACATTCGTGTGATTCATGTGTAACCTTCAGCCCGGTGAACGCTGTTGCCTTTGATATTAATCTTTGAGTCCTGGATAGTTAATTTTCTATCTCACCTGGTGTTGTTATTCAGTCATTTTGTCTATACTAGTGTTTGGATAAGTGTCTCCTGAAGGTCTGTGGGCCAGAGGCCTGATCCCTAGGGTGGTGTTTTTTGGGAGGTACTGTGTACCTTTAGGAGGTGGGGCCTAGAAGGTGGTCCTGAGGTAATTAAGGGTATGCCCTTGAAGAGAATTTTGGTACCCCAGCCTCTTCCTGTACTTCTTTCCCTCCTGGCTCATTAAGTGAACAGTTTGTTTTGCTATGTGCTCTTTTTTATAATGTGCTGCCTTGTAAGAGATCCAAAGCAATGTGACCATTCAATCATGGGCTGGACTCTTCAGAACCATGAGCTAATATAAACCTTTTTTCTTTATCAATTAATTACCTCAGGCATTTCATTATAGTGATGGAAAGTTGACTAATATAGTGCCTGGTATGATTAAGTTTTAAAAATAAATGATGAACACCGTGCCCACTTATATTCTAAAGAATAACCCTAGGGGATTGGCTAAACAACTCCATCTACTATGGAATTATTTCCATGGTATGCTACACTCATTTGAGAACACAACTAGGGAATTAGTTCCTCCCATAGGCTTTATTTCCCCAACTGTATTCTGAAATACACGTAAAATGCGTAAAATGACCTGCATGGTGAGTTTGTCTACTAAACCATACAATATACATAGAGCACCTGACATGTATTTGGAAACAATACAAAAGAGAAGGGCTATAACTTTAATTTTTGTATGTCTTTCCTCAGCCCCATCTAACAATCAGTGACTCAGCCTTTGTTGGTTTATATCACAGATTATAAGGCAGGAGAAGGGTGGAAGAAAGGAGAGGAGTGGCCATATTTCCCGGCATGGATTTCTCCACGGTAAAGAATTGGCTTACCCTATTCAGTGAACACACCTCAGCTCCTCCTTCTGTGTTTCGGCTGTCCACGTTGCTGCTAACAATTTTACTTCCAATTCAGGAGTGACATGGAATTACTTTTTAAATGGGCATGCCTTATTTTGAATGAAAATAATAAAGCAGATGTCTATTTGTAATCAAGCTCTGATAATTTCCATTTTTGCATCAATCTGCTGATGACAAAATTGGAAGAGAGAGAGAGAGAGAGAGAGAGAGAGAGAGAGAGAGAGAGAGAGAGAGAGAGAGACACTAAGAGAGTGAGAGCAAGAACTATAGAGAGCTGACTCTGTCTGACCTTGATGATACGCCTAACCCCTCAGCGAGGGGAAGGGATGTCATGCTGATTTACAGTTCTACAAATTAGGGCAAGTTGGTTTCCATGAAAGAAAACTGGGTCACAGTTGCCAGAGGACAAGGAGTAGATGCAGCGGGTGGTGCAGAAACTCCAGATCTCCACTACAGGGTTCTCAGCATATATTCTCATAAATCTATAAAGCCCTGAAATAAACCACTCCACAACAAGGTTTGGGAGGAAAAAGAGATTAAGATATGGCATAAGTTAATCATTTCGTCAAGTGCACAAAGTTATACTTTATTATAACTAACAATCCCTATGGAAGGAACAGAAATTGTATACACACACATACACACACACTACACACATACATATATACGCATATAACATACACATATATACATATATATCGCACATATTTACACATATACATACACCTTTAAAATTGGGCTTACAGCAGAATGATTCACTCACAGTTCACTACCGTCACCTGTAGTGGACATTAATCTGTCTGCTTGGTTTGTTTGGGGCCTTCCTGCCCACGTCCCTCCCTCTTGCTCTCTGTCTAGCCAGTCTGTCTACCTTTTAGTCGATTATATAACAGAGTCCAGGGATAAGTTCTGGTGGTCCTAGTCCTCGGGAGTCCCCCACTGAGGAAGAGAGATTGGATAAATTCCATTTGGCCCGTGGCCTTGAGGATGCCCGACTTTGGGTGTTTGAGTACAGCTCGAGTCAGCACCACGGGCTCTGGCTCCAGGGTTTGTGCCTCTTGCTCTTACTGCAGTCCCTCCTGCAGGAGCCCTGGAGCTTTTTCTCACTCCCCATCCTTTATTCCTTTCCTTTGTAATCCTGCTCTCACTTGCATAGTTACGTGCCCACTGGCTGGGTGCCATTCAACTCCATGAGGTTGCTCTGAATGCTGGAGAAAGTCTGCTCAGCCCCTCCAGGACCTGTTCACTGGCCAGCTCCTTCCTGAGAACTGGTTGGGTCTGCCAGGTGCAAGGTGATCTATCCCTCTGTCCCACACCCTCTCTCTACCTGCAAATCTCCTTTGTGAGGGGACTCCAGAAGGCTGGTTTCTCACCCAGCTTCTCCGGAAAGCTCTCTCTTTCCTCTAAGGGTGGACATTTTCTCTGGTCACTGAGCACTCTTTGGTGCCATCAGCTGATCTGAGACTCATCTCAGGAGCTCCACGGGGCAGCTTGCTCAACATGCATTGTGGAAGGGCAGCGTTATCCATGCCCACCCCTTTCCATCTGCCCTTTTTGGACAGAGGCCAGCCAGAGGAATGTAGAAGGGATTTTAATTTAATTTTTATTCATTTTCAAGTCTCCAAAGCCATAAAATTATGCTTGGGAAAATGATATAAGACTCAGTATGAAAAAAAGTTGAGGAAGTGTCTTTGCAATCTCTTCCTTGATCTTGCCAGTTTTCTGCTCAGAGGCTTTCACTCTCTCCCTCACCCTGGAAGGCAACTGAAATCCTTGCCTGCTGGAAGTGGGCCACCTTTCTAGCCATGCCTCCTGCAGCCCTTGCCCTCCCCATCCTGTTTTAGCCGCATTAGGCAATTCTCCATTCTCCTCTCCCTGTCTCTGTGGTTGAGCCAGTCCTTTACCCAGAATGCCTTGCCCTCCCAGCCACCCCTTCAAATCCTACTTGAGATTCCAGGGCTCCATCTCCACATCACTTCCATCAGGGAGAATTCCAGTTTCTACAGTTGGAGGGACTCTCTCTTCATTTCCTTCTGAGAGCTTTTGTGTGTAGTCCTCTTTTATTTCCACAATTTGCATTCTGTTGTGTATTTACCTGCTTACAGACTTATTTGGTTACTAGTCATTCACAAGGAAAAAATCTGGAATGCACACAGAACTTGCCTTGCGTTATTCTCACACCTCCAATCAATCAGCAACTCTGTTGATTTTGCCTGCTAGATATTTCTGGACTCCATCTCTTCTCTGGTAAGCATCAGCTCCGTGACTGGGTGCCCCGAACTGCCTTTATCCAATACTACAACCAACAGCCTTCTCAATAGGGTTCTTTGCTGGGACCCTCTGGGCTGAAAGCCCATTATCCTAACAGGGTCGGTGGTTTTGTGTTTCTCTCCTCTATTAGTTAAAAAAAAAAAAAAATCTCTCAGTGGCAACCCCATCGTGGTTACTAGGATCTGCTGCAGAGTCGAAGTTTAACAAGCATTGAATGAAGAGGCAGGCCATTGGAGTAGGAGGCACCAAACAAGCCTGGTGGGAGGCAATTCCCAATCCTTGACTCACATAAACATTCTGGGCAAGAGGGCTTTTCCTTCTGACCTCATTTTATACATCTGTAAAATGACAAAGATCATTTTATTTCTAAGGTCCAGTAATGAATCCATTTTTTTCCCCTCAATTAATTGGCCTTTATCTAACAATTAAGAAAGTAACTAGTGATTTGGGAGGCATTTTGCAAAAGATGGCTCTTCCCTCATTAAAAAGTGTTTTTATTTTTCTATTAGCTTCAGTTAAATGTTCATTTTCTTTCAAAGTGAACATAGGTTATTACTGATCAGACAGAACACAACTGCAAAGCTTTTCAAACTGGTGTGTGACTCTTGTCCCCTTTCATCTCTGATTGGGTCTCCCGGGCACCTAAATCATCATACTCCGTGGCTTTAGGCCCATGAATCAGAATCAAGTTAAAGATTGCCTGAAAAATCTGGTTAGACATAAAAATCAATAAAAGGAGGAAAAAAGGCAAGGCTGATTTCAAGCTACAAATTAGATAATTCAGGGGGAGAGTACACATGGATTCCTCCTCTAAAGATTATGGAAAGTGGAAATCTGAAATGTTAATTCAACAGTTGAGGGAAATGACAGTAATGATTATATACCATGGAGTTTCTTCCTGTTTAATGGTTGGGGAAATGCACCCAGACTACGGATACCACAGCCATTTACTTCCCTCCCTACACCCTCCCAAGACCATCCCCAATTCAAATATTTCGTCTTCTTCCTCCCATTAGTGTATCCATGCCGAGGTCATTTAATTTGGGAAAACATAGTCATTACTTCAACAGGTCTTGTAAGGTTTCATGAATTGTTACTCGGCTTGTCTTCTCTTTAGGGAAAAAATAATGTAATATTAGCAATAGAGGGACTTCTTAACTATTTTTGGCTGTGTATTTTCAAATTCCTTGTGGAGTATCGGTTTGAAGACCATCAAATTCCAAACCTGAAAGTCAGAATTTTTCTGTGAAAAAGAATACTCTTTCTTAGGAATCCTATTTCTTCAATGGTATTTCTGTATGAGACAGGGCTTATTGGGTAGGAACTTATTGTGTGGAATTATTGACTTGTTGGTCAGGATTAAGCCTAGGAAAGTTGCTAATGTGTTTGGACAAAGGTAACTGAACTATGCATCATTCACCAAGGTATTTTTTTCTGGGAAGTAAAGTGAGAGAAGAACTGTTGGAAGCATACTGGCAGCCTAGAGTCCAAATGACAAGTTCTTATGGAGAAAAGCAAGGGTACAGGTGGAGTATCCCTTATCCAACATGCTTGGGACCAGAAGTGTTTCAGATTAATTTTTGTTTGAATATTTGCATACACATCATTGGCATACATACCAAGTCCAAACAGAGACTTAAATTCATTTAGGGTTCATATATGTCTTATGCACATAGTCTGAAGGTAATTCTGTATAATATTTTAAATAATGTTTTTGCATGAAACAAAATTTCATGGAGTGGAATTTTCCACTTGTGGCATCATGTTGGCATTCAGAAGAGTTATTTTGGAACATTTTGGATTTTGCAATGTTGGGTTGGGGATGCTCAACTTGTACGACCGATGGGAAGGACGCTGGGGGATGTGAAGTGAGGAAGGAGCTGTGGCCTGTGGAATTACTCTTCTGTGAGCATTACCGGTTCCTTTCTTTGTCACTCTTCATTGTCATTTTGTAGCTTTAGCTTCTCTGACCTCGTGTCTTTCTTTTGCCATTTCCTATCCCTTCTTGTCATTTTTATGTCTTCTAAAAATATGTACTTAATTTTTTTTTTAAAAAAATATTGGTTTAATTATACAAACTTGTGGGGTACTGTGTTCAATGTGTTCAATACCTACAGTGTAATGAGCAAATTAGGATAGTTAATATTTTTATCTTCTTAAACATTTAAAAAATTTTCTGCTGATTAACATGTAATAATCGTACATATTTATGAGGTGCAGTGCCATATTTCAACACATGTCCATCACGTGTACTGATCAAATCAAGGTAATTGATGTTTCCATTTCCTTACCATTTACTTTGTGTTTGGATCCTCTGAGTGCCTCTCTTCTAGTTATTTATAGAATATGGAAGAGGTGATTGTGAAATATAGTCCCGTCACTATTCTGTAGAACGCTAGAACTAATTACTTCTATCTGTGTTTTCTGCTTATAATTTTATTAATGACTTTGTAGAAGGGGATATTGAATAAGCAATGTGGCACATCATAAAGGTTTCCTACTATGTCATCCTGGTCCAAGGTGGAATGTAAGGGACGGTAGAGGATCAGGTAGGTCAAAAGAGCTGACAGAAGAAAACCAGAGGTTTTGATCAGAAGGTGAATCCAGGCAGTCCAGAGTCTTCACTGCGTTCAGGGATCTCAATAGGTGGGAAGCAGGAAAAGAACAGAGGTCAGGGCAGGGTCCTTGTGAGGCCTCTGCTCCCTTGTGGTCAGGTGGTCAGAGCAGGACTAGGGAGTTAAGGATCCCCAAGTGGACAGGGCTGGTTGGCTACTAGAGATATGATGTCTGTCCATTGTCTTTCCTAAGTAATTTGTTATAACAACAGTGAAAGATTCAATGCTTCTGAGTTTTTCAATAAATGAAGTAGAATCGATTTTTCTTGGGAAACTTCCTCACATGTGTTCCGATGCGCTGTCTAGTGAAGGGTCACAGTCAGCAGGAGGACGGCGGAGAGGATCCCTGAGAGAGGCGCTCACAAGACCCAAACACAAAGGAATGGCAAAGAAATAGAAATGATAAGGTCACTGCTCACAGTGAAAATCCTTCCTGTTCATAGCAGCAACAATTAAATGTTGTAAAGCATTTTGCTTTCATGAAAAAATTTTATGGGTTTTATAAAAATTTGAGGAGTGCATTGTGCATGTAATACCAAATATATTACTGAGGAGACAGAGACTGAGAATCTTGGATCGACACACTGATCTATGTGAGCGGAGGCGGGCAGGAAACCAGTGAGGAGCGGTGCGAGCCTGTTGGTGTTCAGGACCTGGAGTTCAACATCTGGGCCACAGACAGTTGGGAAGGTCAATGGCAGCGCATTCACCTCCCTTCCAGAACATGAATCTCACATCCATTTAGCCTTTCACATTCTAGCCATCCCTAGAACCTAGTCTTCGGGTTCTACATGCTTTCCTTCAGTATGGTCCAAATTTTCCTCTTCACTTCTCCTTTCCATGAAACCCCACCCCCTAACTTTGAGATCCAGTGTGTCTCCTCGCAGCCTTTTCCAATTCCTTTTTTCCTCCCATCCTGCCACTCTAGGAATCTTCCAGAATATTTGCTTGCATCCTGGTGCTTCTCTTCTTGGAAAAATTTCGGCAGAACACAGCACAGGAAAGAGGGCACCTGCTAGGCGCAGACCTCATCTCTCAAACCACTTTGCTTTTGAGCCAGTTGCTTATGATTTTACTGACTTGGCTTCCTTCTTGGTAACATGAAGGGATCTAACCAGCAGAATGTTAAGAACTATGATCCCTCTGCTTACATACTCTTCAAACATGCCCCCCACCCTGCCATTATTTTAATTCAATAGTGGTTGCTATTTGTAATTCGTGTTCATGTGCTCATCGGAGAAATTTTGAAAATGTAGACAAGCATAAGATGAAAACAAATGCAATTTAGTGGGGAAGGAGATTCTTGCTTTTTAATGGAGACCTTTGACATTTGGACGGGTGATTTCCCCCGTCCACCTTTAACTTTTGGTGCAGCTCATCCTTTGTTCCCTTCTTCTCTCTCTCCTCCAGCGCCTCCTGCAGGCTGCCTAACATTATGAGAGACTGAGTCCTAATAAAACCACGGTGAAGAAACAGGCATTGGAACCAGGTGAGTCTGGGCAATGCCTAACCTCATCCTGGCCTCACTCACCCTTGAGAATTTATTGTTTCTAAGTGTCTTTGACTCATTTGTGAAATGGAGACAAAAACCTTGTGAGGAATTTGGCACATAATAATAATTAAATAAATGTTGTCTCTGAAAACATCTCACTCAAGCTCTCCCTTTGTCTTGTAGGTTTTTCCAATGTGGTTCATACTGACTTCCCGATGACCTGACAGGATCACCTAGTTTGACATTTGGTTCATAGAATGGAGGGCCTACAGAACGGGAGAAAACTTTGCCAGCTACTCTTCTGATGGGATTAATATTCAGAATACATAAAGAAGTAAAAAAAAAAATCAAGGAAAAAATCATGAAGTGGGCAGAAGATCTAAACAGAAATGGATATGCCTAACAAATACATGAAGCAGTGTTCAACATCTTTAGCAATTAGGAAAATGAAAATCCAAACTGTACTGAAATTTCATCTTGCTCTAGTCAGAATGGCAATTATCAAGAATATAAGAATAACTGATGGTGAGGATGTAGGGGGAAAGGTACACACACACACACACACACACACACACACACACACACACACATATATATATGTTTGGTGGGACTGCAAAATTAGTATGACCATTTGGGAAAGTAATGTAGACTTTCCCCAAAAGACTAGGAATAGGACCATCCTATGACCCAGCTATCTCGCTCCTTGGTATTTATCCAAAAGAACTAAAATCAGCATTGTGTAAAGATATAGCCACATCAACTTTACAGAAGCACAACTCACATTATGGAATCAGCCTAGGTGCTTTCAATAAATGAATGGATAAAGAAAATGTGGTATGTATGTATACACAATGGAATTTTAATCAGCCATGAAGAATATTGAAATTACGCTGATGTTTGCTAGTAAATGGATGGAACTGGAGAACATCATGATAAGTGAAATAAATCAGATTCAGAAAGTCAAGGGCTGAATGTTTTCTCTCCTGTTGTGGAAGGTAGAGAGGAAAAGAGAAAAGGAATAAAAAAGGATCTCATGAAAATGGAAGGGAGACCAATAGAGTAGAGGAAGGGGAATGAGAGGGAGGGAGAGAGGGGGTGAGGGGAAATAGTAGGGAATTAAATCTACCAAATTAAGCTATGTTCATGGATGAATACACCACAGTGAACTCTGATTATATATATCTGTATATATACACACATACACATACATACATATATATAAAATTATACTGCACTAACTTAAAATATAAAAACAGAAGGGAAATCAGAGCAAGTGGATCAGGTGAGAGAGGAGGGAAGGGAAAAGGAAGGTACTGGGGATTGAAATTGATCAGATTATGTTATGTGCATGTTGGAATATGGCATAATGGATTCCACAATTATGTGTAATTTTAATGCACCAATAAAAAATCTGTATGAAGATACTGTTAACCTTAATTAGACGACATTATGGCAGTTCTCCTAGAGATAACCCCAAGTGGGTCACATCTCCGTGCCCCCCACTACAAGACACAGACACTTCATCCTACTGGACATCCTGTGATCCCCAAGGAGATTTGGGGTGGTGACCTGTTGAATTGGCCCAATGCCCTGTACCAAGTCACCCTGCTTTCCTCTCCTTGGGGGTGTTGACCTCCATCCTTCCAATGTGTGCTGAGTTAAGGAAGGTCTTTTAGAGGCTCAGGAAGGAGAAACCGCCTGCAAAGGAGGCTGTGGGGAGCTCACTTGGCAGCTCTGCCTTTGTGTTCATTTGCTGTCCATCACTAGCAGTGGCCATGTGAGGGTTGGACAATGGGAACTTTTACTTTCTGTCCTCTGCTCTCTGTAGCACAACACAGGGGAGGCTTATATCATGAGATTTTTTTTTTCCCCTCTTGGAGGAAAACATCAAAAACATGTAAAGGGAGAAAGGTTCTTTTGGCATCCCTCCCAGGGTAGCAAGTATAAGTAATATTTGTATAGAGAGTATAGTCACCCCTCAGTATCCACAGGAGATTGGGGCCAGGACCCCTATAAACACCAAAATCTGAGGATGCATGTGTCCTTTGTATAAAATCCATAATATTTGCAGACAATCTGCACAATCATCCTGTGTACTTCAAATCATTTCTGGGTTAATCATAACACCCAATGCAATGTAAATACTCATATACTGTATTGTTTGGAGAATAATGGCAAGGAAAAAAATCTGTATATGTTCAGTATAGACTCCTATTTTTTAGTACTTTCCTTAACCTGTTGCTGGTTGAATCAGCAGATGTGCACCCCTAGGATACGGAGGGCTGACTGTCTCTCTTTTGGACCTGATGCAGGAAGAAAGCATTCTTTAAGGCCCTCTGGTGCACGAGTCCCCGCCCCAGCTCCCTCTGTAATGAACTCTGCCAGCCGCTGGCTCTCATCTTTGAATGAGGAACAGGTGAGCACTCAGGTGTTAGGTGGAAGGTGAGGAGGCTTTGGATCTGCATTCCACAGCACCTTCCTGTGCCTCATGTTGACCTCCCATTGGATAAGTCTCCGGTTGGCCATCTGCCTAGGGATCAAAATCTGGCTGTGAGTCTTCTCCATGTGACATGCATTTGGGTGTCCGGCCAGAAGTCGACCCCAGGCTTGTCCATACAGAAGGCTGTCAACAGCTCGGCTTTGGCTCTCTGACTGCACAGTTCTGTTCTGCTCCATCCAGGAGCCCAGAGTGTGCCATGCCAGTGGCACAGATAAGCATCAGCTGCCATGGGCATTTCATTCCAGGTCATCAGATGGGCTTTATTTTTGGTCCATCACCCCACCTTGCAGTGTGGAACCTGGAGTTCTCCAAATGCCCCAGAACAGTGCTGTCACTGAGGTATTTTAAATCCTGCTCACTATGTACTCAAAATCCAGGGAGAGAAGCTAAACAGAAACACTTGGAGAGCTACCAGAGTACAAATGGAGTTAGTAACAATTGAAGTGGGGGCGGTGAGCTCTTGGCTCAGGATCTGAGCAGACTTGAACCAAGGGACACAAAGGGATCGTTCGCTTTCTTAGCAACTCCTGCAGCTTTGGGATTTGCTAAGTATAATTCAGAATGCTAATAAGAGGAACAGGCAGAGGGGGTAAAGATTTGCTCTGGTTTATTAGAAATGATAGAAATTCAGAATCATGTAAATGGGTGGCTTCCTTCTATCAGGCATGCTGGCAAGGGAGGGATGTAGAGTTGAAGGCTGAGCAGGGGCTGGGGCTGAGATTCCTGGGGAACCATGTGGGTGGGCAAGCCAGAGGTTGACTCAAAACAGGGGTCACCCACAGACATGAGCTCTAAGGCACAGACACTAATTCTAGACCCTGAAGAGACTGAGACCACCTGCTTCCCTACCACTCTGTTAGAATTTGAGATTTCCAAGAAAAATCACTGGAGATGGCCCCTGGTCACTGCAGTAGCTCAGCACCATGGGGAAGACCACTGTTCACCTTTGCCCTGAGCAACCCCCTATTTTTCCTAGGTGCCGATTTTAAGGTTTTAATAATCCCATTAGCTATACTATTCCTTTCCCTTGGATCTTGTTCGTGGAGAGTAGTCATGGAGTGGCTGCTTGTGCCTCTTGATTAGCACACTTCTGTCCTACACTGGGTGGGCCGTAAGGGGCAGATTTCATTACTATGACTTTTTGTTGCACCTGAGGCCACCTGCTTCCCTACCACACTGTTAGAATGAACGTATTAGTGCCACACAATAAAGACATCCTGGAGAGGTGCTGTCAAGGGGAACTTATACCCATCGCTGAAGATTCTGATATGCCCTGCTGAGTGAGGCAGTGTCCCCTGTGCTGCAGTGAGCCACTGTCACCAGTGGACAAGGTGAAGAATACAGGTCAGAGATAGTCCTATGGTTTAGCTGCCTCTGGGGTCATCCCAAAGGTAAAGTGGCCCATGCATCAATACAGAAGCCCCAAGGACATCCTGCTACCATGCACATGTTGTACTGTGTTTAGAGGTTCAAGGATGAATGACAGGTCTCCAGCTTAGTAATGAACATGCAGGTGGCCCAGCCATGGATTTCTGTCAGGATGTAATTTTGCTTTATGAAAACTAGGCAGGCTTGAATCCAGGACTCGAGTTTCTTGAACCTATTCATTTCTTGTGTCTCCAAATATTAGACATTATTTCCCACATGTCTTATGTGTTTTTTTGCTTGATACCTATATTTTGGGTGCAGGTATAATTTTGTGGAATCCCTCTAAAGTGAGTGGCAGGGACAGTTAGCCCCACTTCCTACATGAGAAACGAGACTCAGAGCAGAGCAGTGACTCTTCCAGTTCACACATCTCATCACTAGTGGAACCTGGGCCTTCAGCTCCTCTCTTCATTTCCAAGCTCTTGCTATTTACCAAACCTATCTATTAAAGAACCAAGACTTTGTATTTGAGAGTAATGAGGGATTCTGTAAAAAAACCCTTAGTACTGCTTAACTAATTTGAAAGTGCAAAGGAACTGAGTCAAAAAGAACTGGGATAGGTGAACTGTTTTATTGTTATCAATTGTAATATTGTTAATAATGATTGATGCCAAATTTATATATCGATTAAAAATATGTGAGATTTGATACAAGGTCAAAATGACACATTGAATTGGCTCTCAAATTGTGCTAACTCCACATGAGAATCTCATTGTAACCGCGATTTTGCAAAACTGATGAAATGAAGAGAAAAGCATCCAAGTGTCAAAGGCTGTGTTAGGAATGGTTGATAATAAGCTTGACCTCTCAGAGCTGCCTGGATGGATGCACAGTAGGTGCTCAATAAGTGTTGATGGATGTTTGGGTTTATGAAGATTTCATTTGGCCTTTCACCCCAGGGAGCATGATTTTTTTAATGTGGTCTTTAAAATGATGCTCTGAAAGCTTATAAATTTAAAGACTGACTTGGAGAAATCTCAAACTGCTATTTTCGTTTAGGTATCTCCCCTTTTTGGGCTGGAATACTATAAAGGAGTTCCAAATGTTATATTTTTCACCTGCAAATACATCTATGTGTACTTCCAAAAGATAAACCATTAAAAACCCACCACTAATATGCCATTATGTAAAAACGTGAGTATGTAACAGAAGTGAGTCTGTATTATGTATTTGGGGAGTTCAAATTTCAATTGAGTCGAATGTATGAAAGATGATATGTCTTGAGCTCTGTAATGTTTTGAACAATCAATAAAAAAAAAAAAAAAAAACATCATATATCTCAAAAAAAAAAAAAAAAAAAAAAAAAAAAAAAAAAAAAAAAAAAAAAAAAAACCCACCACAGCATCATGGCAATGCAATTACCCATCATCCCTTAATAATCCAGAGAATCTCCTCTGTCTTGGAAGATTGTCTCAGAATGGTATTCTTGCATTAGGTTCCTCAAATCAGAGATCATAGATTAAAGGAGACCCAAAGCAGATCAACCAAATCCAATGTGGTGACCATGTCTGAAACCTGATTTGAAGAGAATTAGGGCTAGAGGCTTGATTAGATTCAGATACTTTAAAATACTTTAGATAGATAAAATAATGTACTTTAACTCACAACATTTTGAAAAAAAATTTCTGTGTTTCATGAAGACATATCTTATTCTAGGTCTCAATTCCTGAACAAAATTGCTAACTAAAATGAAGAGTGATTTTGAGACAACAGTTGAGATACAGTCCTCAACCACATGTTTGGGGTCAGACTCCTGGAAGTCACTGGTGCTGAGCAATGAGAGAAGCCACTGTGTTCCAGAGGCAACTGCCATGAACTCTCTGATGAAGGATTTAAGCCAGAGTGGAGGCTCCGATTTAAGGTCCATTTTCTCTGATTTTACCCATAAGTCTAAGAAATGCCATTTTATTTTGATTGAAAATATGAAACAAAGTTAGAAGAAACAGGAAATCTGAAAATAGGAGAAGGGATGGATCACACCTACATGATCAGGCAGAAAACAGAAGAAAATCAAGACAAAAAAAGAAGAAATACAGAAAGCACAGAATCCAGGATTAACTGCTACAGAGGCCAAGGGACTTATTTTCCTCTTAATGAATGCGTTACACTTATCTATTTACTTATAACATTTAATATGGCAGCAATCTTATGAGGTAGGTACTGTATGTTCCGCATTTTACAGATAAAGAAACACTGAGAAATGATTCCAAAGCCACCCAGCTGGGGAGAAATCCCAAGGAGTGTTGACCTTTTTGCTCTGTGATCAAGTACAGATGTGCATCAGACGTGAGAAGAATGTTGAGATGTTGAGAGAAGAGTTGGTGAGACCCACATCGCCTGGATAAGTAGTCAAAGACTTACACAGGAAATGGGAAAAACAAAAGGCTTGTAATCACTTTAGCAGCTTTAAGTTCCTAGAAAATGTACATACATCGAAGTGCAGAGATAAATGTTTGCAAGTCAGCACTTCAAAAAATTCTACAAACCAGAAACAGAAATGTTACCTCGATGGTTATGTTAATGGGTTGATTTATCTTAGAGTATTATCTGGTAGCCTTTCAGTGACATTGATATTTCCCATTCCCTCTCTCAGCCTTGACTTTTTCTATGAATTTTTAGAATTTTTTGATAGGCCACGGCCAGTAAGCTCTACTCAGGAATTTTATTTTCTGTCCTTTCTCCTCTGTAACTGAAGATTAGATCTCATAGGTGGGTTTCCCCATTGCATCCCATAAGTGACTGTGACCTCTGTATTTGCCTCTTCCTGTGGTTGGGGGTGGAGGGGAAGAAAAAAAATAGAAAGAGAGCTGGGGTTGTGGCTCAGTGGCAGAGTGCTTGCCTAGCATGTGTAAGGCACTGGGTTCTAGTCTCAGCACCGCACATAAACAAATAAATAAATAAAGTTACATCAATAACTAATACAAATATTTAAAAAAATAAAAAAGAACATAATTGGAGCCCTTAGACTGGATAAATTCTCGATGATGACTATCTAACACAATTCTTAGGGTTGAAGATTTGGGGGAGATAAATCCCTTATCATTAAAGATGACACCTTGGTGGTCCACTCCAGCATCCTGTTACCTTCCTGAGGCTCAGCCTTCTGGGGTCTGTGTAAAAGTCAGGAAACAGAGAACTCCAGCAAGTCGTCCACGTAAGATATATCTAGCCCAGCAGTTTGTGGCAATTTAGTGAAGGGATAAATAACCCACAATAATTCATCAAGTCCTTGGACCTTCAGCAGATAATTTTTGGTGTTCATGGTGGGGACTCAGTGAACAAAATGAATGTACTCTATATAAAGAGGGCAGGGAAATGTTTGGGAGAAAGAAAATTCTTTTGCTATCTAAAGAAGTTTTCTTTAGCAATCTGAAAAATTTAGCCATCCAGTAACAATTCATCTTTTGAAGATTTTCTAGCTTACCAAAGTTTCATTCTACTGCCCTTTTGAAAAAAAATCATCCTTTGTTTCATGGTAGAGAAAGTTCTGAACCTCATGGACTAGTCTCACCTGGCGTGACATTTCTTCTGCACTTTCAACAATTTTCACAGCATATTGATTCTTCATTTCATCCTCAGACACATCAGTTAATTAGCTAATCTGGATTTTGATTCACACATATTAAACACCATCTTTTTTGAGCACACAAAAACCCCCTTATGTGAAATAAATGGCATTATGTCCAAAAGAATGGTGTTAGATTGTCTTTTACTTTGGAAGAAAAGGAGGTAATTAGTTTGATATATATTTTTTTATTCACGAATGTTAATGCCATTTTCGCTGCGGAAGGAAAGGTGAATGGCTGTGCCAAGGCACTGCTACTGATTTTTGAGGTTCTGACATTATATAAAGGAGTTTGGGGAAATGGAACGGAATAAAAGGGCCTTAGTTGAATATGTGGGTAAGTAGTGTTCCTAATACTTCAACAAAATCTAAAAGGGTTTGCAATTCATGTAGCTTTTTTGAAAGGCTGCCAAGAGGGATATTTTCAATAGATTGGTGGAATGAGGAATTAAATGTATATTATTTTGGAAGAGATTGGAATTTAATGCAGCATTTGAACAGGTTAAATTTATATCAATAAAATACCAGGTGGAGAATGGGACCGTTTAATTTCCCCGCACACAGAAGACACATAACATTTCTAGAAAGGATGAACGCAACGTGGCCTGCTGTTTCAAGCCTCTGTGTTCATTTTCAAAAGCAGCCTGGGAAATTTCTGCCATTCTTTGGAATTCAAGGCAGTGGCAAAGCCACGGTCAGATGTGATAGACCACGCAGCCAATTTGCCTGAAGTTTGTGGTTCATTAATCCCGCTTTTTGAATTACAAAGAACCAAAGTGATGTCATTTGGAAAGTGCACCACAGAAAATTAATGGGGTTCCTTGGTCAGAAGTGAACACTGAGACAATGTAACAGAGAAGAAAGGGATTGGTGTTACTGATTTCTGAGGAGCAGGGGGAGCCTGGTTCCCAGAGGGAAAACCTGCTTGGCTATTCAAAGCCCACCCATCCCCCCTGCAGCCTCTGAGAGAGCATTCTTTGTGGATCAGCCCTGCTCCTTCTGAAAAAACACAGTGTGGCTTATTCTAGGGGTTCCTAAGAATTCAGTAGCATCTAAAACAGTAGTTTTCATCTATCGAACACAGTACAGAACTGCCTTGCTCTTCCTGTTCCCCAATCCCCCAGCATACCACCCTGTCTGGCAGGGCTGGGCTTAGACTGGTGGGAGCCCTGCCCATGAGGGTGCAGTGCTGATAGTGGGTGCCTCACGATTGATCGGCCTGAGGGAGAGTGGGAGAAGAGAGACTGAATCGATGCCAAAGAGGCAGGCTGGGAAAGTGGGCTAAGAGGCGATCCCGCGAAAGATCCAAGAAAATGGTGAATGGGAAGGAGCTTCCCCTCTGCCAAACTGGGTGCTGGGTGCAATTATAGTTCATTGGATCACTGCAGCCATCATCTACGCTAGCAAGAGAAATATGTGCTTGGTACAGAGTAGGTACTCAGCAAATATTTTTTTGAATAAAAAAGAAAAGAAAAAAAAAACCCAACTACAATTGTTCAGTGAGATTGATAGTATTGTCCTTCCTTTTCAAATGAGGAAATAGATTTTCTCTCAGGACAGGAAGAGTTCTATTCTTTGTACTCTGTGAACTGCAAAAGGTGCTCTCCAAATGTTAACTGTCATCACTGCATCATAGAATAAGATCATTTCCTGGAAGCCTTTGTCTCTGAAGGTGCCTGAATTTTCTATCGACTCAATAAGTTTATCCTTTGAATGACTCATTGACCATTGTGCAAGGAGGACTGATTGTATCTTAGTGGAACTATCACCTGACTAGGAGATTATACATATGAACACAATTCATGGGGCAGCTCGAGTCTACTAAGCTTATAAGAAAGTTGAAGTTTGTTATGTATTAAAAAAATAAATAAATAAAAAGAGGACCTGAGATGTTGCAGGATTATTTTCCCGTTGGAAACCTTAACTTAGACTTAGAGGTCTTGAAAATTCCATTAGGACTCAAAATATACTAGCATTTTTATTAGGTAACAATATAATCTGAAAGAGTGAGCAATTTTCTGTTTGGCAGTGCTGATGGTAGTTCTATTTCATATTAATAATGGAGTCTAATGTGGGTAGTAGTTTTTGTTGCCTGTATATTTATTAACATTTGAGTGTGATTTGAACTTGATAGCATGTTTTATTGCTCCTCTAACTGCAACTACTCTTTCACTTTAAATACTTTTATGATATTACACCTATATTTCAAGATATAATAAAAGTAAATTTGTAAAAAAATAATTCCAAACAGCTTTATGCATTCTTTTTTCTGTCCCTTACTTCCATTTGGGGTCTGATAGTCTTGCAAGTAGCCACTAAAAGTTGCTCAATAAACTGCAGCATTTAGAATTCAGAGAGAGAGAGAGAGAGAGAGAGAGAGAGAGAGAGAGAGAGAGAGAGGAGAAAGAGAGAAGAGAGCACGTGCTCTCTCCTTTGAAGGAGAACCCTCATCCTTGCTCTATCTTTCTCTGGGTGGTGAAAATCTAGATTTTTTTCTCTGACTGGAGCTGGAATCCTCACTATTACTGAAAAGGTACAAAATCACCTGTAGGTGGACATTCTCAGAATGTTTTTCATAAGTTAAAAAAATAAAATTTTTATAATGGAAAATTCCATACATACAAAATCTAGAAAGAATAGTTTCAAGAATTCCTATGTATCCTTACCTATATCCAATCATCATTATTATTTTGCTCATCTCTCTGTATCTCTCTGCCTCCATTTATTTTCCTAGACTGTTTTAAAACAAATTCTATTCTATTTCACTGGTAAATAGTTCTGGTACAGATCTCTTATTGTGAAGGGTTTTAAAAAAACTACTTTGCAATGATGATGCCTAAAGCAATGAAAAGTTGTTCCCTTACCATCATCTATATGTTGCCCATATTAAAATTGTCCTGATTATTTTAAAGGTGTTTTTGGAGTTGGTTTGTTTAAGATCCAATTAATGAATGTTTTTCTTAAAGTTCAGATACCCTCTTGGGGCCCCTTAGGGGACCTTCAGAGACTAGGACTTAGGTCAGAAAGGTAAACTTGAGCTCTAAAGCATTATGATTTCATTGCTAGTTGGGGCCTGTGTGTGTGTGTGTGTGTGTGTGTGTGTGTGTGTATTTGTGTGTGTGTGCATGCACATGTGTGCACATAGCAGGGTTAACTTGGAAGATCTCTTTTGCTGGTATGGGATAGGGTGCCCCAAAGGACCAGCTATAATTCTATAGCTCATTCCTAATTTCATCCTGTGGTTCAAAACAGCAGTGGAATTTTGGGAGACTGGTGGAAGATAGCAGTCTTTCCAGAAATCCACTCTGAGAAGGCAGGGAGTATCAGATCTCACGGGGAAGAGGGTTCTCTTACCCAGCCAAAGAGCTGTTTCTGTAGGAAGTAGAGTAGTAGGCAAAGAATTCAACAGAGGAATTGAAGCTAGACAGAGGGTCCCACCCAAGGGGGAGGGAAGAAGGGATGTGCAGCTGGCTCCATAACTCTTCAAGACACTAAGTAGCAAGTATGTTTGGACACAGATTATGCAGCTCATAAGGTAGGATCCCAATAGTAGGATCTGGCTGTTGGGTCCCAGTTCTGGAAACACATTTCCAGAACTTAATTTCAATTCCTGATGGATTAGAGAAGAATAAAGAATGCACACCCTCACATGCTGAGATGAGTCTGGGAACACTGTGACACTATGAACATTCTAGGGAGAGATCTGATCAATGAACCCAGGCAGAGGGTAGCACTTTGGTGGGGTTGATGTGTTTTTTTTTTTTAAACAGAAATATGCATTCTAAATGCTGTATTGTCAATCTGAATAAATTAGAACTTTTCAAATACATGAAATTGTTTAATTGTCCACATTACTCATAGTATTATCACTAAGTGTAGTAGTGATAAAACAGGCATTTGAATAGTATTTCATGGTTTTGAAAACATTTTTGTAAACATTACTTTCATCCTTAGAAGAACCTGGATGTTTAAACGTGGCTGAGTTTTACTGTGCTTACCATAATCCACAATTGGTGCTTTTTATGCCATATGTGATCTTCTCCCTCTATCCCTTCTTTAAGGGATTTTGTTTCTAAAATCTCTACTTCTTGTATCAGAAAGTGTTCATTCAAAGAATGGGAGTAACTATGTGGGTCATTTTGTTATGGGGAATTGGCTTTTTGTAATGATGGATGCTCAGTGGTCTCCCCAAGGCTTCTGTCTAGCCTAATGCTGGTGCCTGAAGCTCCCAAGCAGGTGGTCAGAAAGGCAAGGTCACCAAAAGGCAGGAGCTCCATGTGCATAAGTGGAACCCTATGAAAACAAGCTGAACCCCATGTCTGTTCTTACTTCTTCTGATCTCGGGGATGAAGGTATCCTGCAGATGTCAGGCCTTCCTCACGGACCTGACCACACATCCCTTGTCCGGAGTGAGAGAAATGGAAGGAGAATCCAGGGGGTGAGGAATGCATGCGCAAGCCCTCATTCAGCCAATCAGCAACAAACACGGGCTGCAGTAGAGTGCCACAGCCTCCCTTCTGCTCTCCAGCTCCCCTGCAGCCCTTCCTGAAAGGAAACATAGGAGAGAGTTGAGCTCTGGGAAGTGTAGTTCAGCCTAACCAAGCCTGACCTTACGAAGCCAGCATATATGTTCTGTTCTTGTTTTTTTATTATTATTTTTACTTATATATAACATTAGGATACATTTTGACATAATCACAAAATCATAGTATGTATGTAATTTCTCAAATTCAGTCCCCAGCACTTCCCTCCTTCTCCCTCCTCTTACTCCCCTCCCTCTACTCTACTGATCTTTCTGTAATTTATTTATAGTTTTAAAAAATGATTGTCTCATTGGTATACTTGATGCTGGGATTCACTACGCTGTATTCATGTATGTACATAGTTTGTCAGATTCGACCCACTCTTCTCCCTGTTTTTGGTCCCTCCTTCCCCCTTAATCGACTCTACTGATCTTTCTGCTGTTTTGATGAAATTTGTGGTGATGATTTGGTATGCAGGGAGGGAGGGACAATTGGCCCTGCAGGTGGGGGAGGTGGGGTTGACCTGTAGTACTCTGAGAGAGGATAAGGCAACTGGACCTTAGTGACCACCGAATCTTCCAGTATTGCAGTAGAAGCTTCACATTGTAAGGCTTACTCTGTGGTCTACTTGATACACTCAGCTCAATTTTGCATGAAATGCGGCAACATGTTTTGAAATTAAGTAATTAGCAGGGCAACATGGAGCACGGGGCCTACTTACACTAAAGGGTCATTCATTTGGCAGCCAGTGGCTGACTCTGCATTGCTGTTGTGCTCTTTCTTTGCTCTGCAGGGGAGTTTTCAGCATTACTTGGGGGAAAACAGCTGCATCCTGGGGTGTGGTGTCCCAATTGTAAGCAGCTAATTGTCACACACCCCTTAGCCCTGCAGGTCCATGCCTAGTAGATGTTTGCCTCAGCCTGATGGGTACCTTGCCTGTCATGATATCTTCCCTCAGAGAAGCCATCTCTTGGTTGCTGTAAATATAGCAAATTCAGGCTCAGGTAAAGATATATCTGGACCAACCTAACTCTCACTTACTTAGAAATACACCCCCTCCCTCCCCAACGCCACCAAACATCTTGCAATTTGGGATGTCTGCTTCTGAAAATCTGCCACTGTGCATACTGCAGGGCCAAGAGCAGGGATCATCTGGGTGGGTTTGAGAAGTACCTGGATGTGGAAGGAGCTGACAAACCCTCATCTGTCTTAACTGTGATAATCTGACTTGGAGCCACCTTTGAAATCAAGAACAGAGAATGCAATGCCTAGCGGGCATCCAGACAATCCCTAAGGACAAGCTTAGAGATGGTTCGGTCAGAAGAGTCTATTGCACAGCCCAGGAAGCACACTGGGAGCACTGCACCTTCAGGGCAAGCCTGAGCTCTGAGTGCCTGGAGCAAGAAGACAAGCCCTGCCAAAGGGCAGGGCACGCTGGCTCTGACATCAGTGTGCTCCCTGGGAATATCTTGCCATTAATAATCTTTACTCTTTGATCATCACTTAATGGAAAAGAAAGCTCTGTGTATTCAGGGGAGCTGCTGGCATCCCTGGCTGGGATGTGGAGCTCAGGCAGGCAAAAGTGTAAGACGGTGCTGAGCCTGTCTATAAAGTCAGAGCTTTAACGTTGCCAGTAGACTGTACTCATGGGCCAATGGCAGGTGAGGATTTTTCTAGGCTTTTGACATCAAGGAATCCAGATTACTTGCCTAATGTCTCAGTCTCTGTTCCTGTCTCAGAGGAACGTGTGTACCTCTCAGGAGTTCAGATGCCTGTATGGTTCAGCCCTTGACATGTAGGCTGAATCTCTTACCCCAGGAAGATTGAGCTCAAAACCCACAGGACAAAGTTTTCATATTTTAAAAAAGCCAAGTTTGTCTTCTGGGTGGATTTTGTAAGTTATTCTATGCATTATAACAAAACTAATCAAGTTACTGCTCCTGGACACCTAGAATTCCCATTGAAAACCAGTGGGGGCATTTGAGAGTGACTTTTCTTTGGAGAGTTTGGTTGGTGGCACTTTTCCTGTTCTCTGCAGTCAGCTCCTGTGCATTTGTAGACAAAGACAGATGAAACAGCTTGAGGACTATACAGCTCTTGATCCTTTTAGATCCCTTCATTATTTATGAGTCACACCTGTTTCCCCACCAAAGATGCCAATCCATCAAGGTCCAGGCAGATCCACTCTAAAAAGGTGTGTGTATGTGCACACGCATGCTCTTGTAACTGTGATAAACTGGTGTTTTATTTCCTTTCTCTAATTAGCAGAAAATGTCAGAACCCGGGTGTATGGCATGGTGTATTTAAGACCTGCAGGAACATGCTCCACAGAGGAGCTTCAGAATGGGATCTGCTCAGTGGTGCGTCTGTGTGCTTTCCTTTGCCTTCTCATTCTGACAGCCCTAGAGATGCTAATAGGAGATATGCTTTCAAAATGTGTTTTGTTAGCCTGACCTGGTAGAGGATTTGGCAGAGGAGCTCTTGACTGTAGATCAGGTATGCATTCCCCTCCTGCTCACCAAGTAGAGGCTGGGTGTCCTGAACTCTGTTTCTCTGGGATCTAGATGTTACCTTCTCTTTCTGATACCTGTTTTTTTTTTTTTTTGCCTTCCCCCATTTCTGGATCTGCTATTCTCATTTCTACCCTTATAATTCTTAGTCATAACATTTTATTTTGAGGCCAAGATATATATTTTTCTGAAGAACTGACCCTTGCTCCATCCCCACCTTACCCCACTCTACCTAACCAACTTCCCTCCCTCCATCCCTCCCTCCCTCCATTTTTTCCTCCCTCCCTCCCTCCCTCCCTTCCTTCCTTCCTTCCTTCCTTCCTTCCTTCCTTCCTTCCTTCCTTCCTTCCTTCCTTCCTTTCTTCTTTCCTTCCTTCCACAAACCTCTATTGAATGCCATGAACTGGGATAACCATAGGGCTACAAAGTCAAATAATAACATGGTTTGTACTTTGAGGAGCTCATAATATTCTAGGATTGACACTCATTTATACTCGGTTTAATATCTTGTTATATGCATCCAATCATGCGATTCTCTTTGTTTTGCATGTTTGAATTACATCAGCAACAAGATTACTAAACACCCATGTTTTGCATGGTTCACGGTGCCCATCTCAGTGATATGTTCAGTGGTACAGATGAGCTTCCTCATCTATAATGTGGAGATAAAACGACCTACTACTTAGTCCTGCAGTGAGCTCTGAGTTACATGAAGTCTCTAAAAGTATAGCCCAGAGCTTGGCCCAGAGTAGGTCTCAGTAAGTGGTAGTTGTTATGATTACTGTGTTTAGAGCAGCTTGGTAAATACTCGTTAAATTCATTTGAAATGTGTTGACAGATGGGCAGAGACAGGAGGTGAAATTCAAACCTGTTGACTTGTTAATAGAGTAGTTCCAAAATCAGATAACAGAGCAGAGATATCCTTGTATGTGTAATATTATATACTTTGTAAAGACCTTCAAATCCTTAGCAAAAACTTACGTTTTTTTCCAGACTGTCTTAGTTTGCTAGGGCTGCAAAAACAGCAAATAGCAAAGTATTACGGAGTAGGTGACATAAACAACAGAAATGTGTTTTCTCATAGTTATGGAGGCTAGAAATCCAAAACCATGGTGGTGTTATAATTTGTTCCTTCGGTGGCTATTAAGGGAAGAATTGGTCCTAGGTCCTTTTCCTTGGCTTGTAGACGGTCAGATTCACCCATGTATCTTCAGGTCATCTTCCCTTGATCTGTGCCTGAACCCCAATTTTAAAGTGTTTTAGAGATACTAGCTATACTTGGATGTGTTAGTCAGATTTCCATTGCTGTGACAAAATACTTGTGAAAATCAACTTAAGAGGAGGAAAGGCTTATTTTGGCTCATGGCTTCAGAAGTTTCAGTCCATGATAACTTGGCCTTATTGCTTTGGGCCTGTGGTAGCATAATACATCATGATAGCCTACTCACTTTATGGCAGCTGGGAAGCAAAGAGAGACCGGCTGGGGCCAGGGTCTTACTATCTATGGTAAGAGCATGCCCCCGATGACCTAACTCCCTTCCACCTAATTCCCACCTGTTAAAGGTTCCACCACCTCCTAATTATACCATGGGCTGGGAACCAAACACGTAACCATAGGTCTTTGGGGGACACTTCAGATCCCAACTATAGCATTGCCTTAGGTTTCTAACTAATGATCTCATTTAAACTTACCTCTGTAAAGATTGTATATCCAAATAAAGCCACATTTGAGACCATGGGGGTGCTTAGGACTCCAACATAGGAGTTTTGAGGGGACACAATTCAATCATAACATAGATCAAGACTGGTTATCATTTCCCCATCCTTCAGAGAAGGGAAACAGGGGCTCAGAGAACTTTGGAGTGGTCTGGTTCATCTGTGGAGTCCTGGGAAGGGAAATCAGATTTCTGTTACACTGCAGGTCACGAGGCTGCAGCAGAATCTAGGTGTGTGAAGCAGGTCCTGAGGGCCTTCAGGGGGCGTGCCCATAATGAGCCCAGTGTTTATGTCAGTATTTATTCCTGTTCAGGGGTGAGCTGTCAGGTGACATTTCAAGTGGCCATTGTCCTCAGCTTGAAATGAGGATCTCTCTTCTTCTTCCCTATCTACAGGTACTGGGATGATGGTGACATTTCCATACCAGAATCCACTGCTGAGAGTAACTGTTAAAACCACCATCTCTGTGACTTACCCCTGGCCAGCACTTGGGAATTTTCCTAGCCCCTTCATATGTGTGACCATTTTCCATCATGATGACAATCTTATGGGGTAGGATTGTGGAAATCCCAAGCTCTGGCCTGGCAGTTGTCCGTGGAGTGGGTCGATGGGAGAATGTTCTACAAGGATCTGGGCAGTAGTTCCATGGCACCTGTGACTCACTGATCAGGCAAGGCCCCTAGATACATTTTTCGGCTCAGTTGGCATTTTGGCTTTAACAAGCCTGCTTCATATTGTAGTAGGAAAACACAGCAATTGACCTTGGTTTTGTGGGACCTGAAGCTTGTAAGACTTGAAGGTCCCTTTTATGGAAAAGATATAAAATTAGGCAAAAAGTGAATTTTTCTTTAGAATGAGGAATCACAACAGATTACAAACATAAAAAAAAAAAAAGAACCACATAATAAACCAGGGCGAGAGTATGTCTGAGGTGTTATCGGGGACTCTTTGTACTTTATGCTCAATTTTTCTGACTCACCCCACCAGTAAAAAAGTCTATTAATAAAAAAATTCTGCCAAATAGATTAGACATTGCACAATCCAAGAGAATATAATATTTTTGTTAATTAACTAGCAGTACCCTCTTTAATATACTTTTTTTCCTTGCAATTTTTGGCTGCATATTCTTTGATTTTTCTTTTCACGATATAATGATTTTCTGATATTTTTATGGAGAGACTATAAAAATCATCT
The DNA here is from genome assembly GCF_052094955.1 of Ictidomys tridecemlineatus. Taxonomy (NCBI): domain Eukaryota; kingdom Metazoa; phylum Chordata; class Mammalia; order Rodentia; family Sciuridae; genus Ictidomys; species Ictidomys tridecemlineatus. The sequence goes on along the minus strand of NC_135481.1, from coordinate 139,583,870 downwards.
ATAGAGATGATTCAGGCTTCCCTCTGGCATGGTTGATCAAATTGGTTTTTTATTATTGAGAGTTTAGGAAAGTTCCTTTTAGGTTTGCAATGCTTTATTGGTAATCTCATGTGAATTTCTAGGATTGTTGACAAATCTGAGATACCCCTGCTAAGCTTCATTCATCCGTGAGCATTTCTTTAGCCTGATGTCAGTCTCTGGAGCGCTCACTTTGGGGAGAGAAGCACAGCACCAGCCCTTGACAGGGACGACTCCAGGCAGCCTGGTGCGTGAAGGGAAGAGGAGTGGGTTGGTTGGGCCAGGCTCTGGTTCTCACAATGAAACCTTCTCTTAAAAACTCAATGCCATTTGCTTCTGCACTGTGAGATCAGCCCTCCCACAGCTTCTAGAACAATCATTAGGCAGGAGGATTTTCAGCAGCTTTGTCTTCACCAAGCTCTGGCTCTCATTGGGACTTTTTAGATCACTCTTATTCTGCTAGCAGGGCCTCTGTTTGGTATGGGAGCCATGCTAGCACCCCAGCTCCTCAGATGGAGACCCAAGCTGGCTCCTAGCCTCTTCCTATCAGTGAACCCCTTCATCTGGATGCCCTCTTTGTGGATTTCTGAGTAGTACTTCTCTCTCTTAAAGGTGAACTCCCTGATGACAGAGGTATATTTTTATGATGTTTGTGACCCCAGAACTCAGCACAGTGTCTGACACACAATTGGAACTTGAAAAATTGGGGAGAATTAATAAATGGATGAGACATTGTTCATCTGTTCTGTGTTGCTATAATAGAATGCCAGAGACTGAATAGTTAATAAAGAAATGTGTTATTTCTCCTCCTCCTATTCCTTATTATTATCATTATTATTTTAATGAAGAAATGAGATCTTGCTATGCTGCCCAGGCTGGTCTTGAACCTCTGGGCCCAAGCAACCCTTCTGTCTCAGCCTCCTAAGATGGATCTGCAAGATGTACCATTGTGCCTTGTCTATTTCTCACAGTTCTTTTTTTTAAGGGGTACTGGGAATTGAATTCAGGAGCACTCAACCACTGAGCCACAACCCCTTACCCTATTTTTTGTATTTTATTTAGAGACAGGTCTCACTGAGTTGCTTAGTGCCTCGCTTTTGCTGAGGCTGGCTTTGAACTTGCGATCCTCTGGCCTCAGCCTCCCCAATTGCCGGGATTACAGGAGTGGGTCACTGCGCCCAGCTTTTTTTACATTTCTTTATTTCTCACAAGTCCACAGAGCATGGTGCGAACATTGGGAGGGGACCTTCGTGCTGCATCATCCCATGATGGGATAATTCAAGAGCAAGTGGATGTGTGCCAAAGAGAAAAGAATGGGGACACCAGGGTTACTTTGTATCAACTCACTCCCTTGATGATTTAATTCATGAGATGGGGCTCTCATGACCTACACAACTCCCATTAGGCCCCACCCCAACACCATCCCAGTAGGGAGAAGTCTCAACATAAATTTTGGAGGAACATTCAATCCATAGCAGACATGGGGGAATGGACTTGCTTTTTTGCCAAAGGTTTTCTGGGGGCCTCCAGAGCAATATGCACAGTGTTTCTGAGTGTGAGAGAGGGAGATGTGAGGGCTGAGGGTGGGTGATGTGGGGCACCCTCATATTGTTAGGGCCACTGTAACAAAGCACCACAAACTGGGTGGCATTAACTTGTCTCAACAAGAGACATGTATTGTCTCACAGCTCTAGAGGCTAGAAGTCCAAAATGGAGGTTTCGGCGGACAATGCTCCTTCTGAAAGATATACCCTGCCCCTTCTTATCCACTGGTGTTTTTTGGGCGATCTTTGGTGGTTCTGTTCTTGTAGATGCATCCCTCCATTCCTGTGCTCTCCCTGGGTCTCCTCAGATCGTCTTCCTTCTCTGTGTATCTGTGTCCAAGATCCCCCTTCCCCATAAGAACATCAGACGGATTGGATAAGAACCTACCCTATGAGCTCATCTTCACTTGGTTCCATATTCAAATATTTCAAATGAGGTCACATTCTGAAGTACTGGGTTCAGAACTACAACATACCTTCTTTTGGGGACCCATTCAACCCATAGTGATCTTCCAAAGCCTTTAGCTGGGTGTGTTGGATATGCCCATGACTTTCAAGGGATGGAAAGGAGTTAAGGTATTCTCACGGACAGAAGAGTAAGGGCCCTGGATGGGGATTCTCAGTGTCATCTGAGTAATGGGTTAGCTAGCACTTGTGCAATGGATGGAAGTAACAAAGATAAACAGAAGGAAAAAAGAATAAGTGGATATCTTCTGTGTTGTGCCCTACAATGAAGATAGCCTGGTGACTTCATCCTGAACATGCAGTGTTAATGACCTTGCCTGGACAGAGCGTCTCTGGATGCTTTTGGATAAAATGCTGCCAGACTAGGTCATCTTGATGCCTACAGCTGGGAACCAGACAGATCTGTGTTTGCTCAAATCTTGGCTTCACTGTCTTTTAATTATAGGATGCAGGTCGAATCACTCAATCTACAAGAATCCTAGTTTTTTCCTTGTTGACAATGAGAGTGGCTATAATAATCTTACAGAACCGTTGAACATTAAATTCAATAATACATGTAATGCATATAGCTCAGTGCTGACAGGCAGTAAATGCCCAATAATGGTGATCAGCCTATTTTTATGATCGTATCTGGCTTTGTCTCTTCCATGATTCATCTAGCCTGGCTTGTTAATTTGGTTCTGGTTTCTTCTTCAATGTCACTTTGCTGCAGCTGTAGTTAATCAGTCTAAGCCCAACCACTCCTAGAAACAGGCCAATCAGATGTCCAGACCCAAGTTAGGCATGGATTGCGGGAAGCCTGTCTTCTGGGCTAGATTGTCAAGTCAGTGACTCTGTGGATCAGATCATCTATCTTTTCTGTGCTCTGTGACTTCATTGGTAAATTGAAAAAGTTCTTGGTCTAGTCCTGTGTGTAGTTCTTGTCAATCCATCAGGTTTTGTGTTCCTTTGAATGCAGATGGTAACAATTTATTAGTACTTTTACTCTGCCATAGGAAAGCATTTTTGTTTACTTATTTTTTTGTTGTTACTGGAAATGACATGGTGTGAAAGACCTGGAAAGAACAATGTAAGAAGTCATGGACTGCAGTGTACCCCAGAGGGAGGGGAAATAATTATGCTTGAGGCTCATTTATGGTTCCTGTATTTTTCCATGTGCTTTTGTGCAATAGCATCTTAGATACACCAGAGCCTGTAGTGGAACTCCCCCTGTACAGAGGAAGAAACTGAGATCCGGAGAAGTGAAATAACTCACTGGAGGTCTCAGTGAGAGTTGTGGGAAAGCTAGAGTTTGACCTAGGATGGCTGACACTCAGGGACTCTCTGGAAAAGCCACTAGAGCTCAAAAGAGCTGAGAACAGCCACAAGTCTGAAATCCACAGAGGTGGGACCTGCCTTGGGCTTGAGTGATGGCCTGTTGAAGAGAGTTCTTGTGGGAACAAGCAGCCATGACTAAAGAACCCCTGACCTCTAGCCTGCCAAGCACGTCTGCAGGAGAAAACGAGCTGTTAAGAGGATAATGAACTCAGCCTCTCAGGGAAGTTAGCAGGCAGCTGGTGGAAGTGTTCCTGTGCAGGCTTAGCATCGGCCCCAGTGCCCCTTGCAGCCTGTTTCACCCACAGCAAGGGGCTCACACTAAGGAAGAACCCTGGGAGTATTTATGGCCCTTCATTGAGGTTCCCAGACTATTTTCCTTTCAGTATTTAAACTAAGCAGGTGCCTTTTGCACATGAACTCTCTCTCAAGAGCAAATTAAAATGAGAATTCATGCTTTTCGGTTGAAACTCTAAGACAGTATTAGCCAAGGATTCCCATTCTGCAAAGTGAAGTGCTACAGGATTTATAAAGGAGAGGGTTGAAAACTGGTTTTTGAAAAACCTTTATCCACTGCAGTGTATACAAAGGGAGATAAAGAAAGAAGGTAAAAGTTAGAGAGCTGGAGAGGGGTGATTGGAAGTTGGAGAGTTTCTCTGAGCTGTGCTGTGATCCTTGCACTGGATGGATGCAGGAGGAGCAAGACAGATTTTCCCATCCAAAGGAGGGTCAAGAGTGAGAAGACGCAAAGGTCTTGGTGTTTATTCCCTGGTTGTTGAAAGCCACAGTGGACTGAAATCTATCTTCTACTGGGGAATCTATAAAGAAAAAGGCAGAAACTGGAGCAGCCTGTGGGTGACTCTGAACAGAGGGCTGCCTTTGGGAATCATTCCACCTCCAATGAAGGAGGCAGATGAGAGCATTTCCAGGGGACAGGAGGGTCAAAGCAAGTCTGAGAGCACCAAGGGGTTGCCAACCAGATAGGTGAGAAGACCGTGGAAGAAAAAGAATGAAGATATACTTTGGGATGCTCAGGAGCCAAGGAAAAATTGTAAGCGATCTGCCAGAAGATGCATGTGCCCACACCAAGGACACTGCAGCAGTTTTAAACAGGATCTTTGTGATAATAGCTCATACATGTATGGAGCTTACCAAGGGCCGGGTGTTGTTCTAAGGACTCATTTAATCCTCATATCAATGCTATCAAGCAGATGCAGTTAACGTCTCCACTTACAGATGAGGAAACAGAGAGGTCAAGTGACCTGCCCAAGGTCACAAAGATTTAAAGTGGTACAGCTGGGATTTGAACCCAGGTAGTCTGATTACAGAGTTCAGGCTGTTAATCAAAACACACAGCTGAGTGTTTTAGTAGCAGCAAGCTGTTACTTGTGCCATGCAGGAAAATGTTGCTTTCCTCCCAGGACTCCATCACGGAAGCCAGGACCCTGGGCAAACTCATCCTGGCCTGTCTCTCCTCACAATCCTTTGCCATCCAAAGGCGGTGGCCTGAGTCCCTGACCCACCCTTTACTTGGCAATATCTCTCCACATGTTTCCCCAGAGGCCTGTGCTGGGGACACTGCCATCGATCCTCCTGGCCGGTTGTCAACTCAGGGTCTGGAGACTTGGGCACAAGTCCCAGATGCTTCCTCAGAGATCCCTCTGCTCATTGGAGCTCATAGAAATCTGGCCCAAAAAGAACCTATGGGCATCCCCTCCTTCCTGAGGGACCCTCCAGTTCCAGGCTGGAGTTTCCTGTTGCTGAAGTTAGCTGGAGAGCCCCCAAGTCTTTCCATCAACCCCCATCTCCTCTTCCACGGAGCCCCCCAGAGCCTAAGGTAGGAGACAGCTCCGGTGAAGGGAAAGATATTGGACCTGGCGAGGATGATGTGTGAGGTCCTTGTCAACCTGCCTGGGCCTGGGCCTGTACCTGGCTTCTCAAATGCAGAAATATGTTCCCCATCCCTGTCATGCTGTGTGATGGACTCCTGATGCTAGAGAGCCTTTGAAAAAGGAGGCCCTTCATCAAATCAATGTTTTGAGGAGACTCAAAATTTATAAACATATGTGTATATATATATGTGTATATCTATAATAAATGCGTCTGTATACATATATGTAATAAACAAATATTTGTATTTATATGATCATTTGTGCTTGTGTTTATTTGTATATGTGTATATGTATCTTTCCATTTAACATAGGTATATAAAAATTGATGTATAAATATGTGTGTGTATACACAGATACAAATGTAAACACACATCTGTATTTCTACAGTGATTTGTATTTATGTATATTTTGTGTGTGTATATATGTCTGTATCTACATACCTACCTACCTCTGGTTTTTCAGGATGTATAATAGAGCAATAGGAAATTTAAAGTCACAAGGAACTCTAGAGGTTATAACTCCTGATTTAATGTCATCAAACTAGTTCTCAGAGATGCTAAGTGCTTTGTCCAACATGGCACAGCCAGGCAGGGGTGCAGTGGGGCTGGTTCCAGGTCTCCTGACTTCCAGGACATTGTTCCTCTGAACTGAGTACTCACTCTTTATTTCCTAAGCACAGATTCTGAATGAGGCACTTGTCCCACCTTGCTCAGCCAGTCTTTGTTTTAAAGGCAAAGACACTGGGAAGCAGAGTGGTTAAAGGCCTACCTAGGCAGATGTCCAAGGTAGAAGTTAGCGGTCTTTTGAATTCTGAGCTCTCCCCAGAACATGCAAGGTTCCACCTCATGTGCTGCCTCCTGTTTGTGGTAGTAGCTACGCAGAGTGCTTTGGGGACTGAACTAACTCAAAGACAGGCTTTAGTTTCTGTGAACCTGGTCCATGTCTGATTCACCAGATGCTTAGCAAAGAGTGTTTTGGATATCTCAACGAAAAGTTTGAATTCCTTTAGAGAGCTCTTCCCATGGGTGGGCTGTGAACTCCAATTTTGTCCCTTGAAGCCCTTAAGATGTCTGTGTATGGTCCAGCCTGTCCGACTCCAGTCATGGTGCTGGAACTGCCAAATGCCTTGAGCAAGGTCTTAAATCCACTTCTGTGCTTCTCTTCACTCTGCCCTTGACCCTTCAAGTCCTTCCTGCATTGGCAACTCTCTGAAATCTTGAAATATTTTTAATGTTTTTATTAGTGCATTATCATTATACATAACATTAGGGTTCATTTTGGCATAATCATACGTGCATGGAATATAATTTGCTCACTTTAGATCCCAGTATTTCCCCTTTCCCTTCCCTTCTCTCTCTCCCCGTTCCACAGCCTTTACTCTACTGGTCTTCCTTCTATTTATTTATAGTTTTACTTTTTAAAGTAGTGCTTTATAGACATACATAAACACTAAGCTCACTTTGGTTATTCATATAGGTACATAGAATAAGTTGGTCAATTTCATGCTACCATTCCTTTCTTTTCCTGTCTCTCCCTCCCTCTCCATCAATCCATTTCCTCTCCTCCTTCTATATTCATGGATTTCTGCCTCCCCCTCAGCTTTCCCCCCTTATTTTTTTCAAGTATTTTTTTTATTGATTGTTCAAAACATTACAGAGCTCATGATATATCATCTTTCAGACATTTGACTCAATTGGGTTTTGAAATCCCATTTTTACCCCAAATACAGATTGCAGAATCACATCTGTTACACACTCACATTTTTACATAATGGTATATTTGTGACTGTTGTATTCTGCTACCTTTCCTATCCCCTACTATCCCCCCTCCCCTCCCCTCCCCTCCCATCTTCCCTCTCTACCTCCTCTGCTGTTGTTCAATTCTCTCCCCCTTTTTTTCCCTCCCCCTTGCCCCTCACAACCTCTTATAACTTTGTGTATCATTGAAGGTCTCCTACCATTTCCATATGTTTTCCCTTCTCTCTCCCTTTCTCCCCCCCCATTCGTCTTTGTTTACTGTTAGTCTTTTCCTCATGCTCTTCCTTCCTGTTCTGTTCTTAGTTGCTCTCTTTATATCAAAGAAGACATTTGGCATTTGTTTTTTAGGGCTTGGCTAGCTTCGCTTAGCATAATCTGCTCTAATGCCATCCATTTCCCTGCAAATTCTATGATTTTGTCATTTCTTAGTGCTACATAATACTCCATTGTGTATAGATGCCACATTTTTCTTATCCATTCATCTATTGAAGGGCATCTAGGTTGGTTCCACAGTCTAGCTATTGTGAATTGTGCCACTATAATCATTGATGTAGCCGTATCCCTATATTGCGCTCTTTTAAGGTCCTCAGGGAAAAGTCCGAGAAGGGCGATAGCTGGGTCAAATGGTGGATCCATTCCCAGCTTTCCCAGGAATGCGTGTGAGAGAAAACATTCAACCTTTGATTTTCTGAGCCTGGCTTATTTCACTTATAGCAACCCAATTCACAATAGCCAAATTATGGGATCAGCCTAGGTGCCTTTCAATAGATGAATGGAAAAGGGAAATGTGGTATATATACACAATGGAGTTTTACTCAGCTATAAAGACTAATGAAATGATGGCATTTGCTGGTAAATGGATGGAAGTGGAGAATATCAAACAAATATTTTATGTCTCATTTATTCAGTTACTCTAGATGTTTCTAGCAGGATGTTCAGTCTTCCATGTGCTAGTTTACCCTTCCTAGAAGCAGAAATCCCCTATATTACCATGTAAAGAAACCAAATGTGGAATTTCAGTGTTAACTTGAGTTATTTCAGAAAGCAACAGGCTCTTCCTGAATGAAGCTACACCTCTGAAACTCTCCTCATTCCAGGCAGACTACCCTGGAAACTCAGCAACGGAGCTTGGAAAAGATGGCAGTTCCTTTACACAAAGGAGGATTTCCTCTGCTGTTGGGCTCTGTAGCCCAGTGATGTTGGATGAATGTTACATTGCAGTCTCCAGGCAGAGCTGGCTAACTAGGAAGATTCTATCTTCCAGTATGAAGCTTTAGATCCCTGGTTCATGTGCTCAAAGGCCACAGTGAGGATCAAATAAAGCCCATTAAGTTCCACTAGGGTACAGGTTGGTTGGGCAGGCTGGACAGGCACGAGTATATGCAGATCTGAGGATGATAAATATCTGCCCCCATCTTTCCACTGTCATCCTGGCAAATCTTCTGAGAAACAGACATTGCAGAAGGAGCTATTACTAGCTGTGGGCTGCACTCCTATTTCTCAAACAGTTGGCTGTAAATGGTCAGAATAGGTAATGATGTATAAAAGAAATGAAATGGTGACAAAATGGACACGTTTGTAAAGGGCTTGCACAGTATTTATGGTCTAGATACACCATTTAGTGCTGTTTGGGGAATGATGTATGCTTTAGCAAAGCCAAGTGCATTACTTTGCTTTGCAAGAGCTAGTGATAGGTAGAAAGGTCACATCTCTGCAATTTGGAGCATCAAGATACTTCCCCTGTCTGAGGAGTCAAGGGCAATAGCCTGACAGGTTGTCCTTCTTGTGACCTTGTATTGTTGCAATTCTGCATCTCCTGCCCTTTTCCTTCTTACTCATGAGGTAACCCTAGTGCAGTCAATTCATGAAAAAAAAAATCAGAGGAAGGCAAGATGTGAGATGTTATCTAGGAGTAGTGAGGCTTGAGGAAATGCAGGTCACAGCCAAGCCAATGAGGAACAGGCAGACAGAAGAAAGGCCATGGTTATTGTAACGATGGACCTCACTGGTTGGAAGCCCAGCTCTATGGCTTTTCAGTCCTTAGCCTATCACTTAACCTCTGAGTGTCTCCTTCATCATTTGTAAAAGAAAGACAATCATGCAGATGAGACAGCTTTGCTGTGAGAGGGAAATAAGACACTGCTTGTGAAGGGTAATGCATCCAGCACCCCAGCTTCTCAATTTCTCCACCAGCCTCCTGTTACACTGAATCCTGGCTACCCCCCCATCATGGATATGCTTTGGATCTTATCACCACCAGAAAGAGCACCTCATCAGAAATCTTCATTCTAAAGCTTCATCCTGCAGTTGTACTCCAGCTCTTCTGGCCTGTTCAGGTCCCCAGCTGCTGCCATGCCTGTTCTACTGGATCAGGGCCTTCTATCCACAGGGTCTGTGTCTTGGAGGATAGAAACAAAGTGGACTTTTTCTTTTTCTCCTTCTCCTACCATCTTTCTCCACAAAGTGGATGGAGCAATGTTCTTAAAAATCAAATCAGACCATGTTCTTCATCTGCTTGAAGACTTTTAGTCATTTCCTAATTGCTACACTATCAAACAACTAGCCCATCAATGCAGACGAGCATCTACTATGTGCCAGCTGCCACACTAGGTTATGTGAGTAAACAGGACACACACGGGCCTGCCCTCAGCCCCTCCTTGTACCATGATGAGAAATTGTCACCACTTGTTCACATCTTCCCTTTACCAATTGGCTGAGTCCCTTCATCATCTCTGGCTGCCAAACCCCATGTCTTCGTTATACCACCATGGAAACCCTCCGTTGAGCACCCACTATGTGCGGGAGCCATTTCACTTCCTCTTTATTATAATAAAGTTGATGTTTTTCTTCAGGTGAGGGAACAGTTTCACAGAGGTTAAATGTCTCAGGATCACACAGCTGATGTGTTTACACCAGGACTTGATCAGCCCATTCCTCAGTCCATGTGTCTAGTAGTTCTGGGACCATGGCTCAGCCCAATATTTACCAACAGGGTACTGTTACTCCTCATAGTAAATTCTACCGTATAACACAGGGCATTAAGACCTCAAAGGCACTTGACTCCCAGCACACTTCCTCAGTGAAACATCTCAGGCTCTTTCACAGGCAAAATCCACCTTCTGTCTTCTCACATTTTCTTATTTTCTGCAAGTACCCTTGTTTCAGGTTGCTGGTCTTATGTTGTCTTTCTTCTCACTCTCACTAACTCCTGGGTCCAATGGTCTTGTGACATACGTGGGATCTTATTATCATTGTGTTAGATGAAGAAGATGAAGGCTAAGAGAGTCTAAGAGATTTTAATTTGTCTTCTTATGCCCAGCTAGTGAGAAGTAGAATAAAGATTTGATATCAGAACAACTTCTTCCATATTCCACTGTTTTCCTTCTGTCGTTTCTTCTGCAGGGAGTTCCAACAGGCTTCATCTCATGAACCAACATGGGCTGATTCCAGTAGTTACTGGAGGTCTGTGATAAGATGGACTCTGAGGCCGTAGTTGGCCTCAACTGAAGCAAGATTCCAGATGGATGAGACGGAACAAGGGGGCTGAGCACTGGCTGCCCATGCATTTCTATACCATCTCTTAGGTGACATAATGTGGAAGTGTCTTAGTCTGCTGTGTGCTGCTATAATAGAACAACACAGACTGGGGATTTCATAATGAACAGAAATGTATTTCTCATGGTTCTGTAGGTTTGGAAGTCCAAGATCAAGGTGCTGGCATCTGTTGAGGCTCTCCTTGGCAGAGTGCAAAGCATGGTGGAAGGACAAAGAGAAGGCAAGGGAGAGAGACAGAGAGGACTTATCTTTTGGTTAGGGCACCAAGTGCACCCATAAAGGGTGGAGCCCTTATGGCTTAACCACCTCTTAAAGGTCTCACTTCTTAACTATTTCAATGGCAATTAAATTTCAACAAGAGCTTTGGAGGGGTTGAACATTCAAACCACAACACGATGCATCTAGCGTAGTGCCCCGGTACAGTTGCAGTTCAGAAAAAAAAATGTAAAACATCTTCTAGAAATATTTTTAGAGAGAATAGTAGTGTAAAGTATGAATTCCTTTAAAATACCCACCTCTGCTTTTATATCAGATGGAGGTTCAGGACTGAGTTTGGGAATAGAAAGGTTGGACTGTTGGGTCAAACACTACAGGCATTCTGATATAATGTGAAGAATTGAGACTTTGGGGTTGGCATACCTGGGTTTGAAATCCCCCTCTGTCATATGGCAGTTGAGTGACCTTAAATAGTTTTTTCCCAACATTATAAACTTCAATTTCTGAATCTACCAAATGAAGATAGTTATGTACTCATCAACTATGTTGTTGAGAAGATTAAATGAGATAATGTATAAAAGTGCATGGCACAATTCCTGGCATTCCATAGATGTTAAGTATTAATAGTGTGACACATGAAATTCATAGCATAGGTCCTGTCACATGAAGTTACTAGAAAAACTTCCTTTCCACCTTTCCCTTTCTTCCTGCTGCAAGAAGTCATGGAAAGGAAACTTCTCTTTTGCAAAGTAGAATCTGCACATACAGAACTTGAGGGCGCCATGAAGACGTCTATAAACCTGCTGCTGCCCAGAGGACAAGGACAAGAAAAAGATCAGGTCTGACCTTTTTCTTGTGAGTGTAAAGCATCCCACTATTGTCATGTATGTAAAAAACAAACAAACAAAAACCTTATTTCTTCCAGTGAAAATTTTCTTATGGATAGCTCCTGCTGTAGGAGACCATGACTGGTCCACGGAGTTATTTGGGATAGATACAGAAGCATCTCAGGTCCCACTTGTTGGGCCCCTGGGCTGTTGGTAAGCACCTTTTGGTTCTGCCCTGAATTTTTCTTCTTTTGATTCTGCCAGTCAAATCGCAGTCATCTCTGGAATGTGCTTTGGGCAAAACAGTTGGCAGAACAAAAGGAATCAGCCAGGCTGACAGATCATCCAGAAAGGTGACCAATTTGCTGGATGCAGAGCCTTTCAGAAAGTGTCTGTGGAGTTTGAAAAAAAAAAAAAAGACAAGACTGGTGGGCTAAAAAGATACCTAAGAGACAGGTTAGCACTGTTTTGCTAGCTGTGTCCACTTGACAGTGCTCACAATTGTTTTATTTCCCTGTGATTGTTTTAACTTTTACTTTGGGGCTCTTACTTGAAACTCAATTTAACTTTTGAGAAGCACAGGGCTTAGCAGTGACACAGGTTTATCCACCCATTCAGGTTTATCCACCCATTCAGGTTTATCCACCGATTCAGGCACAGGTTTATCCACCCATTCAGACCTGGGTGCAACTCATGGTGCTGTAACTCTCTTGCCATTTGGACCTCAGACCAAATAATTAACCCTCTCTCCTAGTCTGTTAAGTGGGATTATGAACTTTTTATATTTTAGTTGTGAGAAGAATGAAAGAGAAGAGTGAAATGTCCACCACAGGGCACAACCCAGAGTAGGTCCTGGGGCTGCCTTGACATCACTGCTGGAAAAGATTTTCTGGGCAGTGAGGGTGAGCTCTTTTTTTAGCAATCAGAATATGTGGTTCTCCTACAAGAGGAATGAGCTCAGAAGTTCTCTATTTCCTGGAGATCATAATGCACTTTGCCTGCTTTACCAAGTTGTGAAAATCAACAAAAATAACAGGCAAGAAAAGTGCATGGTTAACTATAAAGCATTATTCAAGTAGAAGTTTTTTTTTTTTAATTTGGTCAGATTTATTGGGTAATAAATCACATAGAACAAAATTCCCCTTTAAAGTGTACAGTTAGATAGGTTTTGACAAATGCATTCCCTGGTGGAACCTTTACCATGGTCAAGGCATAGCTGGGTTCCATGATTCCCCAAAAATCCGCCTTCCATTCCTTTTGGTAAATCCCGTTGCCCAACCTCCAACACCTGGCACCACTTATTGGCTTTCTGCCCCAATAGTTCTGCTTGTAGTAGAATGTTCCAAAAATGGAATCGCATAGTTCATAGTTTTGGTCTGGCTTCTTTTACTTAGCATAATGCTTTCTGGATTCATCCATATGGGTCTGTGAATCAGTAGTTTTGTTCATTTTGAGTAGAAACTATACCACCCTAAGGTGCTATGGGCTGAATTGTGTCATTGTGTCCACACCAAATTCCTATTTTAAATGTGATGGTTTCTGAAGATAGGGATTTTGGGAAATCATTAGGTTTGGATGAGGTCATGAGGGTAGGGCTTTTGGAATTATTGTTCTTACAAGAAGAGACATCTGAGTTGTACTTTTGCTCATTTCTTTCCTTCTCTCTTTCTTCCCACCCCAACCATGTGTTCCCATGTATGGCCATGGCAGAAAGGCAGCCATCTCCAAGCCAGGAAGGGAGCCCTCACCCAAACCTTACCATGCTGGCAGTCTATCTTGGACTTCTAGTCTATTTTGGACTTTTAGAACTGTGAAAAAAATAAATTTCTGTTGCTTAAACCACCCAATCTATGGTATTTTGTTATGGCAGCTCGAGAAGACTAAAACATATGGATGGAATTTTTAAAAAATGAACAATGGAATAATGTTAAAAATTCATTTCCATATTAGTTCCTTTAGCACAAAGTATTTTATTATCAAGAACACTGTTTGTAAATTGACCATCATTTAAAAAAAATGCATTGAGAACTCTGTAGAGGTAAGACATAGAATTTCAAGTGCTGTCTTGACATCTTGGAGCCTCCGGGTCCCACGGGTCTCAGTGAGTTCCTTTACTCCCACCAGAAATGTCTGTCCCAAGAGCAGGAAAGCCTCCCCATCTCATCCAAGGCAGCTCCACCCTACCTGGTCTCAACCTAATGATTTCACTTCCCTGCCAATCCAAAGAGTTATTCTAACCAGTCACATCCTCTTGTAGAACCACTGCCCCCACCACTGTCCCTGGTTGTTCAGTCTGTGCCTGAATACAAACCCATGTGACCTTGCCCTGTGCAGAGTCTTCCTTCCCTGGGCTCCGAGTACATGTGACTAACAAATTGTCAGCTATCTCATCTGCCCAGTGTTGAGTGTGTGTGCCAACTTGTATTGTTGAGAGCAGGGAGTCGCCCCTTCATCAATAAGGTGAATAGGAAATGATCAGAACAAACACACAGTGGATTTTGTGGTTTGGTATAGGAGTCTAATGTCCTCACTGGTCACCTTCCTTCAACCCTTTAGTGTTCTGTTATGCATGGCTTCACTTGCAGGTGTTACAAGGCTTACTTTGTGGCCTGTTTGAATAGGAGACCTATTTAAATGATCCTCAGAAGGTGTTGTTTTTAATCATTTTATATCACTGACCTTTCCAGAGAGCCAAAAAACACCTAGACCAGGATTAGCTAGAGACTGGGAAGATATCTCCTGAGGACAAAGGAGGTTAGTATTAGTGGAAGGAACACGATGGGTGGAGAGAAATCGCTCTGCTCTCTACTCAGTACTTGGATATGATTCCAAACTGGTTTTGGCTTTTCTAGTTCAGTGATCTCTTCACAGCAAGTCATGAGCTTTGTGAATCCAGAATGTATTTCATGAAAAAGGCAGGGCAAGGCCCAGAGAACTGAAGAGGAGTCATCTAGCTGGGGTTCTCCTCATCCTCCTCACTCAGCCCCTCATTCTTAATCCTGGATTGACCTTCATGAGCCTCTCAGTGCCTATATTCGAGTTCTCCAGGGAGACAGAACCAGTAGAAAAAATTTGGAGAGAGAGAGAGAGAGAGAGAGAGAAAGACTCTGAGAGACTGACTTTAAAACAAATCTTTTGGGGAAATTTGCTTAGGTGATTGTTGGCAAATTGTAGTGTGCAGGATAGCCCCAGTGAAGACCTGTTGCTGTGATTCAAGTCCAAAGGCCATCTGCTGTCAGAATATCTTCTCAATCAGGAGAAGTCAGTCTTTTTTTTTTCTATTCAGACCTTCAACAGATTGGATGACGCCCACACATAATATGGAGGGCAACCTGCTTTTCTTGGAGGCCACCAATTTAAATGTCAATGTCAACCAAAGCCCAAACAAAAGCCATAAATAAAAAAACCAGAAGGAAAAAAAATATGCTCCCAGAAGTATCCAGAATAATGTTTGATCAAACATCTAGGCACCATGGCCCAGCCAAGTTGACATGTAAAACTAACCATCACGGTTCCCACACTGAGTTGTAGCCATGGCCAGAGGAAGTCACATCTCAGGGCTGCCTGGATTCTCCTTAAATACAAAGCCTTAAAATGTATTCTACGTCCTGAGAAGAACATTGTACCTGTCCCCATGCCCTCTGTCCTTAACTCCACAAATGGCACCACCATTCACCTAGTCATTTCGGCTCAGACTATTTGAGTTGTGAGCCCTCTCTTCCTGGATGGTCCAAGCTCCCTGCTCCATTATCATTTTTTTTCCTATTGTGCCCATTTTGTATGACCTGAGTACAGAGACTCAGCCTCTCTATTCACTGCCAACCTAAGTCCCCACCTGTATTTGGACTGACCCCCTTACTCTTCTAGGTGATTACCGTTGAAGGAAGGGTCCCTCCTTCTACTAGAAAACAGTTTCCCTATGAGGGCTCTGGGCTTCTTCCCCTCTGTCCTCCTCAGGGACCTCACTCGTGGCTTCTTCTCCTGATCACCAATCTCTCTCTGCAGAATTGCTCTTATCAACATACTTACATGCATGGGATTCTTATCTTAAAATAGATTTACTGGATGCCGTGTCCTCCTTCATTTCTTTGCTCCAAACTTCTTGAAAAGCTTCTCTACTCAATTTCTCTTCCCTCACCAGCAGTCCCACTCTGGCTTTTGTCTTTGCATTCCCCTAAGCTTGTTAGTGTCAGCAACCCCCCATTTCCTGCTGTCAGGTGGCCTCCCATAGCACATCATGAGACTGACCAGCTTCTGTTGAAGCATTCTTCTTTCCTGGCTTTTGGTCTTTGTCAATTCCTCCCACCTTACTGGCAGCTTCTCTTCTGTTACCCCTGTGATCTTCTCTATCTGACATCTAAAAGTTGATAATTTGTTGGGGTTTGTCCATACATGTCCTGGTTTTCCCCTCTTTACTTCCTCTAGATCTAAATATCATTTTTTTTTCCCAGAAGAGGATTTCCAAAAGTGCTTCTCTAGCCAGATCTTTCCTCTGATCCGCTAGACATTCATCCTAAACTGATTCTTTGGGGTTTGTTTTTTACTCAATTATCATATACAGACAATCTGACATGTTTAAATTCTGGTTTCATTGACACCTGTGTCCATGTCCCCGGTCCCTAATTCTGCAAGTGTCACCATCATCTAATTAGTAATTTTAGTCAAAAATATTTGTGTTGTTATGATTCCTTTTATATGGTCTGTATTAATTAGCTTTTTATTATTATAATGAAATACCTGAGGCAGCCTACTTTATAAAGAAAATAGTTTATTCAACTCACAGTTTAGGAGGCTGAAGGTTCAGTCTATATGACACAGTACTGTAGTTTGGACTTGAATGTTCCACAAAGGCCTATGTGTTGAAGGATTGGTCCCCAGACCATGGTACTGTTGGTAGGTGGTGGAAGCTTTACCAAGTGGGACCTAGTAAGAGGAAGTTCATTAGCAGTATGTCCTTGAAGGGATATTGGGACCCCAGCCTCTGCCAGTCTCTCTTTGCTTTCTGGCTGTTCTAAGGTTAGCAGCTTCCTCCTCCATGTTCTCCCACCAAAATGTACTACATCACCAAAGACCCAAAAGCAATGGGACTGACTGATTATGGGCTGAAACCTCCAAAATTGTAAGTCAAAACAAGTCTTTACTCTTTTTTGAGTTGATTATCTCAGGTATTTTATTAAGGTAATGGAAAACTGACTACCCAAACAGATTCTGGTGAAGGCCTACATTGGCTGCATCATATCCTGGTGGAAGCATGTGTATATCTATCTCTGTGTGGTTTCTCCTCCTGTAGCCACCAGGATTCAGTCATAGGGGCTCCACCCAAATGATGTAATCCATTCTAATTGCTTCCCAGAGGCCTTACCTCTAAATACCATAGTTAAATTAAAATTCCAATATCTTATTAACATTAATATAAGACTTTGAGGTTTATACTCTTGCATGAGTTTGGGAGGCCAAACTAAATTCAAATCACAGCACAGTTCACCCTCCAAGTTAAATGGCTCAATCCCCCCATTTGGACCAGCTCCACCCTCACAACCTGAGCCTAGGGAGACCTCCTCAGGGGGAGTCCTGCAAAGCCACTGCTTTCCTTATTCTGCTTCTATCCTACTATAGTTAATAGTTAGCACAGTGATAATGCAGTTAAGTATAATACATGCAATACTATATATGTATATTAAATATATATTACATATATACACATATACAATACACATATGATCATGTCAATCTTCTGCTAAGTCTTTCCAATGGCTTCCCATTGTATTTATAATAAAATTCAGTTCACTTCTTACAACCTGCTTGGGCTGGTCCTAATCTGTCTCTCTCTTTGCTATCCTTGACTTTGCTTCCTATGTTTTGGCCACACTGGCCTTGTTTCCAGTCTAGGGATACAACAAACTAAACTGATCTCAGCTTAGATTTTTCTCATCCTCTTCCTGGAAGATTCACTCAACAAATCTTTGAGTGGATGACCCCTTCTCATGCTTTAAGTTTCAACTTAATTGTCACTGCTGTGCCTAACTTTCCAAAGTGATTCTTACCTCTTGAGATTCTCCTCCTAACCTCATGGATGATCTCTATCATAGCATCATGTTTTTAAATTATTTATATGTTTTTTTGGGGAAGGGGTTCAAATCTTCTATTGCAATATTAGCAATATGACTGAAAGGCTCTTCCTTTTTGGGTTCCTAGTATGCAGCCTAGTGCCTGGTACAAGTAGGCTCTTCACGAACATATACTCATGGCCCTAGTGAGCATAATGCATGTCCTTAGGGAGTTTACAATCTAGAGCAGTAGTGGGGATCCTGGAGGGTTTGATAGGAAGTGTACTTTCCTCCATGCTCTGTCCCAGTGAGCTGTGTGAACTTGGAGAATCACCCCATCTTTCTAGGACTTAACCTCCAAGTGTGTGTCAGGCTTATGAACGACAAACATCCTACAGAGCAGAGCAAATCAATAGGAGGGGATAAGTTGTTAATGTAGGGGCAATCCTTCCTGCACTTTTTAATCTCATTAACTTCTCTGTAATAATAGCATCTGGGGGAGATGACATTTACTGCATGGATGCTACAAACATCTTCAGATTTCCACATTAAGGAGTATATCTCCCTAAAGCAGTCTCCTGGTCTCCCCACTGTGCACAGAGAACTTTCTCTTGCCATTGTGGTAAATCACCCAGATGATCTTTGTCATCTACTGGGACGGGCAGGAGATGCAAAGATTAGTAATCATCTATGTTATCTCTAGTGGCAATCAGTAGGAAATGTTTCTCAGGATTCCAGCTTTCAAATCCAGATGGGCTAGGCTGCTCATATCTGCTAAAGCTCTCCTCTTTAAACATCTTTAATCACGAAGCACAGGAAACCGATGGAAAGTTTTAGTGACAAGAAACAGGAAATCCAGAAGGACACCCAATAATACTGCTGCTTGGAGAAATGGGAGGATAATCTTCAGAAGTTTCTAAGAGAGGATTAGGAATTGGGGTAGAAAGACTTTGGCACTAAAGCAAGCGATTTTAATTGAACACTTCACTTTAGATATTATTATTTCCGCTGGAGCTTATCATGTTAAAGCAAGATGTTAAGCACATTTATGAAAGTTATGTAAGAGCTAAGCTTGCTTTCCAATTATTTGGGAGGGGTGGAAGTCGCCATTCAGAATGAATGGGATCAGGAAGAGAAGGGGTTGAAAAGGGAGTGAGAGAGATGTATGCTGGCTGAAAAAAAAGATGGGATCAAATATCAGCTATGAAATTTTCCCAGAGAACCCTAAGCCAGGATTTAAAATGGGGTTTACAATTATGCTGTAAAGCAGTATTCCCCCGGATCGGCCTTCCTCTGCTCACTGGAGAATTCAGCTCTACTCAGATTCCTTCCATGTGGTCCAGAGAGTACTTGGGGTGTCCATATTTGCCTTCCTTTCCCCCTCCTCCAGAGGCTTCTCAAACCTTCCATGTCCTACTTGAAGCTCAAATAAATACAGCTTCAGTTGCAAGCTGAGCCTCATCTCCCAGTACAGCGTGTTTTCCCATTTCATCCTCTCTGAGGGTGCTCAAGGGCTTCCTTGAGCAAAGAGCGACAAAGCAGTTATCCAGTGGGCAGAGAGCAGCTGTCGTTACCTTAGCCGGAGCTTAAGTGCTCAGGCTCACTTTGGAACCGAACAGAAAGGCAAACTACAGCCAGGACCTGTTGACATGCTTCCTGATTCTCTTGAGCCATGCTCAAGTGCTAGGCTGAAAAAACCCCAATGAGGTGGAAGAAAACAAGAGATTTTACATAAAATTTAAAGGACTCCCTGAGACACCAGGCCAGTCCTCTTGTGCTGGACACTCACCACTGGGCAATACCACATCTCACCTCTTGTCACTCCTCTGGGTCAGGCACTAGGTCACCGGGGACTGGACCTGACTTGTGTCAGGACTGTCACTGAGATGAATGACTGCATCATAGGGCAAAAGCTAGACAACCTTAGAAGCTCTCCAAGCATATGTTGCTCCTCCACTGAATGCAGTACTATGCTGACTCTGCAGCCTGGCTGCTGATTCTGCCATTTGGCTCCCTCCTTTTCCCAGAGTTTTCCTCTTCATCCATTTTACTCTATACACGTAGTATCCAGCAAAGTGTCCTGTACTCTCACCTTTGTTCCTTTTGTAATGACTCTTATTGTTCCACCATGATATGAATGCCTCCCTCCCACTCCCACCTGTCCCAATCCTACTCCTCTAGCGGCTAGAGTTCAAGGACTTCGGCCATCTATCGGGCATCTGGGTCCTCCCAGAGTACTCTGATCCTCTCCTCATGGAACCTATTTTTCCATAGACCTTAGTGTGCATGGCTTGTTTTACTTTCTAGTTGTAAAATCCTTGAGAGGAACCATTGATCTTGTTCACATTTTTACAGAGTAACTTGTTCATTGTTCTGCTCCTGGTAGTTGCATAAAACATCTCTTTTTAGTCAAATCATTTTGCCCCAGGTATGAAAATCCACTGTATAATAAATCAGGAAGGCTGGCAATGCAGTTCTGAATTGACATCATCCTTAGGGATAGACAAATTAAGGTGGGGACTTAGCTTTCTAGGAGTAATTCATACAGTGTCACAAAAGAAGTTTGGTTTGTCACATTTTCTTAGAGCTGATATTAATCCATTTTGATATAGAACAGTAAAAATAAAAAGAGAATGAAGAAGTAAAGAACCTTTAAAATGTGTCTTCATTATTAGTAAGATTATTTGTGGTTTTGAATAATCAAGTCTCAGATGGAACTGACTGTTCATCATTCATTCAATCAATAAGCATGTATTGAACAAATATTTGGAGGGCATCTACCTACTGTTTGCTGTGCCCTCTGCATAGGGGATGAGGTGACTAGCTTAGCCCTCATTTCAGAGTACTCTCTTTGGGCCATTTATGATGCACTAGGCACCTGTTGCCTCTGGGCACATGAGAATGGTCAAGTTAACCTATGATTTTACTGCAATGGATAAGGGTTGGGAGAAAAAGAGGCGTCCATTGAAGTAAAGGTACCAAGGAGAGGGAGGAAACTCAAGCAAAGGAGAAGCTGTTTCTGGAGCTTGAAGGATCTGAGGGCATCCCTGGAGGCTAAGTCAGAGGGAGCTAGGCTGCCTGGGGAAGGAGAGAGAAAACACAGAAGCAGTTTACCAATCAGACAGGCCTGGGTTCATACGCCAGCTCTGTGACTAGCTGATGGCTATGACCTTTATTGCTTTATCAATAACAGCATGCTCAGGAGTGAGTGAGCAGGCCATATTTGGGAACTCAATTCAGTGCCCATGAATGAAGGGTCTAGAGAAATTTAGAGCTGCTGGTGTAACATGTTGTTTTTCATAAAATAGCACCAGCATATATGTGTTTCCACATAATGGTTTTTTTGGGGGGAGCACATTGTTTTCCATAGTATGGGAACTATGTCTGGGAAGGCAGAGCCACTACTGAAGGGCCCAGACCCAGACCCCTTTGAGGCATTGAGCTCTCAGGGGCTGTGAACTCGAGGATTAATGGCCTCTCACAACTGTAAGGAGGCATCCATGAAAACACACCTCTTGCTCTTCCTATTTGTTCTTGGTAGAGCAGGGGGGATCTGCACTGGGTTTTGGCCATGCCTGTCAGAGCCTAGCTGCACACCCCTGCCCTCCACAGGGGTGACCTTCAGGACACTTCACTGCCCCTCAGCTGTTTTATCTTGGCTGCCTCAGCTTTTGCTCTAAACTAATTTTGAGGGGGCCAAGGTCAGTAGTCCCTAAGCCCCCAACTCCCCTCATCAGCTGTCCCCCCATAGCTTACAGGTCTTTCTTATTTTTCATATATCTGAAATCTTCTGGAATCATCCATTCCCTGGGGAAAGGCAGGGTGGTCTTGGGGTGTCATGGTCAGCTCAGAAATAATGAAGCCCCCCAAAATCCGGTGGGCTGAGTTGAAATTCCTGAAAAGTTAAGGGATGAGTTGCAAGGGGGAGAGAACAAGAGGTTGAGCTAGTTAACTCTGGTCACTATTATAACAAAAGGTTTTTCATTGAGAATTTTCCAAAGGAGGTTGTATACTTACGATTTATTTGTTATTACTTTTTTGGTGACCTTGTTATGCCCCTTCTTTCATACAAACAAAATTGCCCAAGACTTACCCAACCTCTGAGTGGTTCATTCGGGAGGTTTGAACAGTCAAGGCCTGGCCAGTATGGGTGGCCACATCAGTGCTCAGGAGAAACACCTGTAGGAATCTGAAATCAGGTTGGAAGAAATCAGGTGAAGACAAGATAGAAGCAAATATGAAAAACGTGAACAGAATGCTTTTGTTTTCTGCATGTTTTTGCCCGAGGAGATCTGGGCTGTCCATCATTGATGTCGTCCCCTGCTGCTCCTGAAAGGCAGCTCTGGAGCATCTGGTCTTTGCAGAGAGCTACTCAAGTCTAGTGGAAAACTTGAGTGTTCATAAGATATCACAGTGGAAAGAAATACATTGCTTGGCCTTGCATGTCCCCAAGGTCCGGCCTTGACTATAACTCTTTTAAGCTTGTATTCATTCAAAATGGGTCCAAGGATGCCTACTCCATTTGCATCAGTGATGATGCAGCACTATCTAACTTGGAGGAACTCAGAGAACAAGTCATTCATTTTGAAAGA
This sequence comes from Ictidomys tridecemlineatus, assembly GCF_052094955.1. Classification (NCBI taxonomy): domain Eukaryota; kingdom Metazoa; phylum Chordata; class Mammalia; order Rodentia; family Sciuridae; genus Ictidomys; species Ictidomys tridecemlineatus. Next base: position 139,561,643 of record NC_135481.1, on the reverse strand, counting down.
GTCAACCAGGGTATGTTATAGTTTGGATTTGGAATGTCCCTGGAAACTCAATGCAGCAGTGTCCAGAGATGGGGTTTAGGGGAGGAGATTGGATCATGAGAGCTGTAGCCTCATTAGTTTATCAATCATTTTGTGGATTAATAAGTTGAGTGGACCACTGTGAGAAGGTGGAAACCGTAGAAAGTGGGGCATGGTTGGAGAAAGTAGGTCACTGGGGGCATGCTCCTTGGGACTCTATCTTATCTATGGCCCCTTCCTTGCTCTCTTTTGCTCCATAGCTGCCATAAACTGAGCCTCTACCCTTCCTCCATGATGTCTTGCCTCACCTCAGGTCCAAATCAATGGAGTCAGTTGACCATGGAGTGAAACTTCTGAAACAATGAGCCAAAATAGATCTTTTCTCCTGTGAGTTGTTCTTGAGGATTTGTCACGGCTGCACAAAGGTGACTAACACAGGGTACCAGGAAGGCCTGGGAAGTGTCAGCTCTTCACTTGCCTATTCAGAGGGTGCAGGTTGGAACCAGGATTGAGGATCCCAGTCCCAGGAATCGAGGTCTGGCACAGCTGGATAAATGACTAGGATGACCAACCATCCTGGCTTCCTAAGGACTGAGGGGCTTCTTGGTAAGCAGGACTTTCAGTGCTAAAACCAGTGAAGTTCCAGGAAAAATGGAACAAGCTAATTGCCCTAAGGGACTCAGAAGTTGACTCCAGGATTATGAGACATGGCCCCTGGCCAAGGTGAGAAGGCTTGCTTTTGGGGGGGGGTGGGGAGAAGACTTTGCTGCACAGCTTGGTGGACTCAGTTTTCCAGAGAAAGTTATTTATGTCTAATCCTTCAAATAGATTCATTGCCTTATGGAATTGATGTTCTGGATGCAGTAGGATGCATTTTTTTTTGTTTGTTTCCTTTGTGATTCTCCCTCTGGTAGCATTGTTTCTGTTAATGAGATATATCATTGGGCATTTCTAAACAAAACTCCACGGAAGTTTTCCCTAATTGAATAGACTGTTGCCTGTTGTGCCCTTATTCTTTTGGAGCCAGTATATTTATGAGCTGCTCTCCACTGACCTCCTGGCCTTTACAGAGAGGAATATCTATTTTTTTAAAAAAATCTCTTTAATTTATTTTCCTTGCTTTCCCAGAGGAGAAGAGGGTGCTGAGGGACCAGCAACTCGGGGAGGGGGGGGTAGAGAGAGAGGTGAGATGAGCCTCCCTCCGTGCCTGTGCAGGGGACTCTGCAGAGGGCGGGAGGTGAAGTTGGATTTGGGAAAAAGCCCAAATCCACATCTCACGGGCTGTTTTGGCATCCTTCTTTGCTCTAGTCCCCCCCCCTTTTTAAGCCTTTAACTCTGACACACTTCCCCTCTCTTCCTTTTCTTTCATTTGTCAGTTGTGAGTATTTTGGTTTGAGTCAAGAGAAACAGACAGCTGGTGCAGCCTTCGCTGCTTCGGTAACACCAGGGTGTTTATGTTCTCACTTTCCATCCGATGAGTGGGGTGGGTGTTAGGGAAAGCAGCTTGGTGTTCAGAAGCTTTGTGGGTGGGGTAGCAGACCAGGGTGGGATGGTCTTCTCCAAGTTCAAGGTCATGGTGAGATCTAGGGGGATGGAAGTGGTGAAGAGTATGTGTGTGGAGGGGAGGAGAAGGCAGGAGGGGGAATAAAAAACATCATTCTGGGATTACTCCAGATGGTCACCTGGAAAGGAGGCTGGGTCACTGTCATTTTGTAGGCGTCACGGGTTATTAGGGTGGGGAATGATTTTTTTTCAGACTTCCAACAAAGATGGTATTATTATAAAATTCACCCATCTCATTGGCAATTTAAAACTTGATTTTTTTCCTTGTAATTATTCTCTGGGCAACTCATGATCCTTAGAACTTTGGCTGTATCCTGGAATTACCTGGGAGCTTAAAAAAATACTGATGCCTGGGGCCCACCTGCAGAGACTTTGACTTTTTTGGTATAGGGTGAAGCCTGGGTATCAGGACTTGCAAAGCTTCCCAGAAGATATGAATGTGGCAAAATTTGATAATCATTCCTGTAGCCACAAAAGGATGATAGGTGAGCTAGCACCCAGCATCACTGGGGAACTTGTTAGAAATGTGGACCCTTACTCTTATATGAATATATGACCAATGTAATTCCATAGGTACAACCAGAAGAAAGGGAAATTGTACTCCATATATGTATAGTATGTAAAAACACATTTTACTGTCATGTAAACAACAACAACAACAACAAAAAGAAGAGAAAGATAGGAAGGAAGAAAGGAAGGGAGGGAGGAAGAAAGGAAGAAAGGCAGATCAGATGCTGCTTTATCATAGATAATTCCTATGTACAAAAACAGTTAAGAAGGTGTCTTACAGCCTGTGTTCCCGGGCAGGTAAAACCCATAGCTTTGTTGAGCTGTTAGACTAGTGAAAAGCCATGGAGTGGTTAAGAGAATGAATTTGAGGTTTTCTATATCTGAATTCATATCCCTGCTCTTCTGCTTATTCATTGTGAGATACTGAGCAAGTCAGTAACCGCTTGGAAGATCAGTTTCTTCATCTGTAAAGTGGGGATTACATGCAGCACCTGTCTCGTAGGATGTTTATGAAGAGACACTGTGGTGGGCTTATCACAGTGCCCACACACAGGCTCTACGGGCTCTCAGTCTTCACTACCGTGAGGTTGGGCTGATTTCACTGTTAGGACAGAAGGATCTTTCTCAAATTTAAAATTTGAAATTCAGTGATTATGCAGTGGGTACATGGAAAAGAGGGCCAACTTTAGTTAAACTCAAACAATGTTTTGGTTTGCTTTTCTGATAAGATCAACCCCCAAAGAATTTCCAGCAACTATTTCCTGAGATAGGCACTTTTTTCTTTTCTTCCTGATAGTTTCAGAGACATTCTGGGAACAGTGTGTTAGGAACATCAGAGACAAATCACCTCCTTTGAGCTCTCCAGGTTATAGCCCCTTGGTGAACCCCTTCACCCATTCCCAGGGCCAGCCAGCCTACTTCTGGGAAGCTGTAGACATGCTTCTACTATATGGGAACAGGCCTGGAGCCAGCCTCTGAGTTTCTTGGCCCAATAAAAAAAATTGCAGTCCTCAGCAGTGCCTGGCCTCAATGACTCACTGCTCTAAAGCATATAATTCATAAATCTAGATGAGAGGCTCACATATTTGCTGGACACTGTTGCAATGAGTGGGGTGTTACTGAAAGCCAATCAGGAGCATTAGTCAAACGTATGACCTCAATCCCAACCAATCAGGCCATTTCTAGGACAGCTGGGCCTTCCACAGTTTTCCTGTTATTTTGTTATTCACTCAGGGGACATAGGTCAGGGATGCAGGTAGAGCATAACTGTTTGGAGAAGTCTTGCAAAGGGAAGAGGGGCATTACTACTTGGGAGAAGGGTTCTGTGGCTGTGTAAGCTGAGAACCACTGCCTATTATATCCTTTTCATAGAAAGCTTGCATGCAATTAGAATATTATTGACTAAAATGGACTTGCTATAAAGAAAACTCTGCAACTTGATTTTCTTTCAGTTTTTATAAGGCTATTTGTTATGAGGGCATAATTTAAAAATAATGCCTATTGAACATCTGGCTAAATGAATGTATCACAGAACAAATATTAGGAGCTGCTTAGAGAATTCTAAATGCTGTAGCGGTTATGCTTCCGCTACTTATATTGCCCTCAGTCAACCAACTAAGCACACAGCTGAAGTCTGGGCTTTGGGTCTATATTATAGGACATCATTAGCGAGGGACTCTCTGAGAAGGTTGCATGAATGTGACACCTTGAAGGATAAGAAGGAGGTAGATCTCTGAAGAGCTAGGGAGGAACATTGCAGCTGGAGGGAAGGAGGAGTAGGACAATGGCAAATATGTAAGAAGGAAACAGAATACTGAGGACTGTAGAAAATTGATTCTTTCCTTCTCCCCCAACTGTGATGAGAAGCCCTTGAAAAGTTTCCAGCAAGGGTGTGACATGACTTGGTTACTTGTAGGAATATCACCTTGCTTTTCAAACACGAGATGATCTATAGAGAAAATACTAAAGGGGAGTAGGCCAGATTAGGTTTTCCAAAGAAGACCACAAACAATACCGTTCATCTCACATTTTCTTCTAGAACCTTCCAGGGTTCTATCAAGAGATGAAGTACAATTGACTTTCCCTTGAACCTAGGTAGGATTTTTTGGCTTGCTTTTAATCAACAGCAAGCAGTGGGAGTAACACTGGAGGACTTCCAAGGAGAGGTCATCAAAGTTAACAGCAGTTTCCACCTTGTTAGCTGGAACTGCATTGGGAGCCCTGAGAAATCATGAAAGAAATCTGACTTTCCCTCCCCCGCTGGCCACCATGCTGTGAAGGGCCCCACGTAGATGCCCCAGTCAGTGGCCCCAGTCTTTGATTTCTCTCAGCCCAGGTGCCAAACATGTGAGTAGATAACCTTTCAGATGATTCTAGCTTCCAATCATCAAGGCACTCCCAGCCTTTGGATCTTGCAAGTTGAGTCCTCAGATATCTGGGAGCTGATTCAGGTGTCCTGACCGGATCCTTCCCAAATTCTTGATCTGCAGAATCTTGAGCAAATTAAAGTGAGATTGTTCATGCTGCTAAGTGTTGGGATAATTTGTTGGACAGCAGCAGTGAGCAGAAAAGAGAGAACACTCAAGACGTTGTTGTAGCGGTTTAGGTGGAAGAGGATGGCTTGAATTTAGGGTTGTCGATTTTCATCAGTATAGTTCATACAAGAACACAGGTGTTGTAGAAAAAAAGTTAGGTTTTATTAGCTGCATGCAACAAGGGAGCTTACACATCATGGGAGTGATGGGATGTGTCAGAAAAGAGAAGTTAGGGGAAGGGCATTTGTTTTAGTCAGCTTTTTTGCTGCCATGACCTAAAGACCTGTCAAGAAAAATTTGAGGAGGAAAAGTTTATTGGGGGCTCATGGTTTGAGAAGCGTCAGGCCACAGATGGTGGACTCTGTCGCTCTGAGATGAAGGGGAGGCAGAACATCATGGTGGAAGGGCATGGCAGAGTAAAGCAACTGGGAACATGGCACCAGGAAGCAGAGAGAGAGAGAGACAGGGAAAGACTCTACTCAACAGGGACAAAATATAAACCCCCAAGGCACATCCCCAATGACCTACCTCCTTCAGCTACATGTTACCTGCCTTCAATCACCACCCAGTTAATCCTTATTGGGGGATTAATTAACATTGGGTTAAGGCTCTCATAACCCAATCATTTCTCTTCTAAACCTTCTTACATTGCCTCAGGCATGAGCTTTTGGGGACGCCTCAAATCTAAACCATAACAGTATTTATGCAAGGTTTTGGGAGCCGATTGTCAAGACCTTTATCTTAGAAGCTGCTGCAACAGTGAGTGGTCTTATCTTCAGAATTCATGACTCTCTCTATAGAACTGCTGGTTTGTCTGTAAGGTCAGCCTGGTCTTATGGAACATATAAGTCTGAATGAACTGGTGTGAAAAGCATTTTCTCTTTAGTCAGTCTGTGATGTCGGCTTAGTCTAGCATAGAGTATCTGTTTGTGAATCAGGGTACATTTTGTGAGTTGTGAATTCTGCTTCAACTCTAAATCCTACTCAACAGTTTTGCTGCCAGCTGTTAATTTTAAGAGTGAGATTGTGATTATGCTAAAAAAGTCTTCTTATTTTTAAAAGATACAAACTGAAATATTGACAGTATAAAGCAGAAGTTCTGAGATATGTTGGCCTTGAAACATCTATAAACTTACAAACTGTTGAAGACTCCATAGAACACGTTTAATGTGAGTTTTAGCTATTGTTATTTATCATATAAGAAATCAAAACTGAAAAATTTAAATATTTAATAACACTGATTTGTAACATTCATTAATTTTGTATAGCAAATGAGACATTTTTAGAAGGAAAAGTTATTTTGTATTTTCAAAACATTGATGGAAATATATCCTTGTATTTATATTTTTGCAAATCTCTTTGATATTCTGGTTTAGTAGACTATGGATGGATTTTCTTATCTGTTTCTTAATTTAATCTACTGCGCTACATTGTCTGGTTGGAGTGCATGAAAAACAGCTGACCTCACACAAATACATAGTTGGTAAAAAGCAGGAGTGTTTTAATAGTCTTCTCTATAAATGTAGTTATTCTTCTTCGATATTGCATCAAAACTTGATTAGTGGTTGTTTCTATCTTTTGATAGACTTTTGTACACTGTATAACAAAGTACAACCAGTTGGTGTTTATTGTACCTTAAAAGTGCAATATCATGCTAAGCAAAATAAGCCAATCCCCCAAAACCGAGAGCCAAATGTTTTCTCTGATATGATGCTAATTCACAATAAGAGGGGGCACTAGGGAAGAATAGAGGAATAGAGGTACTTTGGATTAGGCAGAAGGGATTGAAGAGAGTGGAGGGAGTATGGGAGTAGGAAGGATAATATAATGAATCATAATTACCCTATATGCATATATGGTTACATAACTGGTATGATTCTACATCATGTACAGCCAGGAGAATGAGGAGTTAAACTCCATTTATGTACGATGTATCAAAATGAATTCTACTGTCATAACTAATTAGAACAAATAAAATTTTAAAAAGTGCATGATTTTATATTATCAACTATTGGTCATTTGCAAACATGGGTTTGCTGAGTATTCAAATCTTCCAAATATTGGCATATTTCATTAGAAAATATTTTAAAAACCACATTTGTTAATATCACTCCTGACAGCATCAGAAAAGTTTTTAAGTATTGGAAGGCTGTCAAACTCATGATGGCAGATACAATTTTCCCTCAATTCTAATTTTTCCTGTAAAGTTTGAATTGCATCATTGGCAATAAATGCTGTCAGTTGTTTTCCTTGAAATGACAGGCACACTTAATTCATTTTTGAGAAAATCTGTGCCAAATACCTGAGTCTGAATAACCAGAGTTTGTCTGTCAGTCAAACTTTCAAATAAAAATAGTGTTCCAAAAGTGGTTAATGTAGCTCACTCAAACATTTACACAATAGTTGGCATTACTATTATACTTCGGTGTGCAGCATAAATAACTTTATTTATAAGTCCATTTTGTCATGCATCATATTAAAACAATGTGTATTCAAGAGTTGAGAGTTAATAAAATAAATAATTATTACTGCCTTCCCCAGGACATCTTAAGTGTGACTGGTATTTATTTTAATAGTAGTCGAGACTACAATGCTGCTTTGATCAGCGCTGAGGCACCAGCTATTTACCCACCATGGCTTCGGTGCCATTAGTGTGGATGTCAACATGGTGAAAAAGGCAAATGACTTCTTAATGTTATAATAAAAATAAATTTAATCTGGCATTTTTCCTGAAAGGATTTTGCAGATCCCACTACTGATCAAACTTTGAGACCTAGGATTTGCTTCAAAATAATACAGGAAGAAGAGGATGGGGGTACAGATGCAATAAGGGTGGCTATGAATGGCTAACTGTTGAAATTGGCTTGTGGGTATGTGGGGTTCACTGTATTATTCTTTCTGCTTTGATATGCATTTGAACTTTTTCATAAGAAATTTAAAATGAAAAGGATTGAGTCCTAAGATGTAAGCTTTAGTGCTGGGTAGACAGTAGTGCTATTTACTGATGGGGAAGACTGGGGGAAAGGGGACAGGTTTGAACAGGAAGAATTCTATTCCCAGACACGTTACATTGAGACATGAGTGGAGCACCCACTTGGGTTATGTGGTGGAGCACAGAATCCCCATTGGTTTGGTACCAGGGATTGAGCCCAGAGGCTCTTGACCATTGAACAACATACCCAGTCCTTTTTATTTTTAGAAAGAGTCTCACTAAGTTTGCTTAGGGCCTCTTTAAGTTGCTGAGGCTGGTCTTGAACTTGCAATCCTCCTGTCTCAGCCTCCTGAGCCTCTGGGATTATAGGCATGTGCCATGGTGCCAGGCTTGGTATTTGAAACTCTGGACCTGACTGTCAGGGTAAGAGTATGTGGAGAGGTGAACCCCGCTAGAAGCCTCCCTCAGTGTTCTGCGTTTGCTCATTGGGACTTGGTTAATTGCCTCCTGCCCTGAGGGCCTTCATGGGTCTTCCTGTGCTCTGGGTGCTTGGCACTGTGTCCCCTTGGAATTTAATATTTTATCCTCTGGTGCTCTGATTATCTCCTGGGATTAGGGAGCATTAAGGCCCAGGAGAAGAAGGCAGCTTTTGAATTTCCTTGGAAAGCTCCAAGCAGATCTTATCCCCTCTCCATCTGTTACCCTGGGAGTAGGGGGAGGGGCAGTCATCCCCTGAAAGTGTAAATCCACGGACACTCTTCAAGCCGGATTTTAACTAATGTTTGTAGACTCTACCTACCAAAATCTTTGCTGGAACTGTTGAGAATTTAGACACTGTCATGTTAGAGGCCAGCTTGGTGGTGAGAAGCAGCCTCTAGAATTCAGTCGACTTGGACGCAGAGCCCTCCCCGTTACTGGCTGTGTGACCTGGGCCAGTCTTCATTTCCTCCTGTCTAAAATAGAGTAAACCCCATCTTCTTCGTTGGCTTGGAAGGTGGATCAGTGAGCCAGTGCACTCGAAGGGTTTAGCGCAGACCAAGTATTCAGCTGGCACGGGTTTATTTTTCTCCTTTACCTTGCTTCTTCCTCTGGAATTAAGCAGTAGCATGGAATGAAGAGGGGCAGTAGGACTCATATAGGTGAGCAGATGGCTTTACAAGTGGCCATTTTTATACGTCTTGGATCTTACCATACTTTCACATAAGAGTTCCCCGACTCAGTGCTAAATGACCTCTCAAAGAAGTCAACCCGCCCCATCTGCAGCCATGCGAGGTCCTTCTGTTTGGAACATTTGGGAGCCTCTAGAGGTCTGGAGAGCATCATTGCCTCATTCCAGGGACAGGATGAATGAGGCAAGGCAGCACCTGCTGCTCCCTACCTTGCTCAATTTTGCAGAGCCTACATGCTGATTACAGCCCCTGAAAATCCCAGCTCCTGTGTGCTTTTGGAACTGAGGTGACAGGGACTTGCCTCATGCTCAACATTTGCTCTGCTGCTCTGAGTCATTACCTTTTGGTCATTATCATAAAATATTTGTCCTAAGGACAGCTAGGCTTCTATTCTACTGGAGAGACCGGTACCAATTGGTGGAAGATACACCACAATTATCTATTCTTCTAGCATCTTGGGATTACCTAGTGTGCATCACAGCATTTTTTTTTTTCTGATTCAAAAATCTATTACTGCATACCCTTTGATGATTGTTGTTCAGCAGGGGATATGAGGAGTGTCCTGATATCCTGTGTTGCAGACCTAGGTTCTGTGGTAGCTGTGATCCAGGGTGACTTATCAGGGGTAGACTGATAATTGAGAGAGACATTAAAGAAGAAAAAATTTTAGTAGTTGTATTTGGTCAGACATGGGAAAGCGTCAAGGCAAGCTGCAGTTCAAGCCAAACTTGGGTCACATCCCTTTAGTTAAACCAAGATCCCCTATACATACCCCATGTTATCTTTTTCATTCTTCTGATTTTACCAACCCTTTATGTGTATCTTTCTATATCTGAATTTCTATTGTTCCAGGCCTAGACTTTGTGACAGATGCTGACTTTGTCAAAATACAAAAATGCTTGTCACACTGCTGTCCTAGTACTCTCACTTTAGTGGGCTGGATAGATAAAGGAGGGGTTAGAGTTGGTGTTATAATTCGAATGTCCACAGGGGCCCATTAGTAACATGCAGGAGGGATGAGGGGCTGGTGTGAGCCACACTGTCCTCTTCACTTGACTAAAAGGAAGACAATAGCACAAGTGAAGTGATGAATGTCAACTGCCACCCTGCCTTGGTGTTAAGAAACACTGAGATGTTTGCATGCACCTTCTGCAATAGCGGGGCCTCCTCTTCCTTGTTCCTTGTATCAGCTGGACCTGAAACAGCCTGGTCTATTGTAGACACTCAAGAACTTTGACCAATAAATTAATGAGAACTGAGCATGATGGTGAACTGGAGAATATTTGCTCTATATAAAGAAGGCTGCGGCCACTTAGGTCTCACCAATTTTATTGTGTAGAAATGTGGACCCAGTGTTACCAGAACTTCTGATTTGTTTCTTTAAGGAAAGCCAGGAATCTTTATTTTCAGGTGAAGTTCCCAAATTTAAAAGGTATTGACCAAAATAAAACATGCTGAAACATCACATGGTACCCCATTAATATGTATTATTTTTATGGTTTTATGTATTGGTTAAAAATACATTTAACAAAGGATAAAAAGTGTGCAAGCCATAGTGTGTTGACTAAATCTATCTTCAGGCCAAATGTGGCTTTCAGACTGTTTTTTTTTTTTTTTTTCAAGTTCTGGGCTAAAGCATGTCATGGAGATACTCTGCATTTATGTTCTATCAGAAAAGTTGAGATTGGGTGCCACCTGGACCTGGGCTATGTTTGCTCTGGGTCCTGGGATGGGTGAGGGATCCCTGAAAAGCCAACATCAGATCTAGGGACTTTCATCAAGTTAAAGAGGCACCTACAGAAAATGGGTCCTTTTAAAAATTAATTTGCCTTTTAAAAAGTCTCATTTTTCATGGCCCAAAGTGCCAGAGAAGCATCCAAAAAGAATATTTTCTTATGACTTCCAGGAAAAAAAACTTCAGTCTTAGGTGTCTCAGGCCAAGTGGGAGCTGAGGTGTCCCAAAACGTAACGTACCCACGCATGCCCAGCAAAGCCCGGGTCAGGCTCAGCTGCATTTTCCCAGCACTTGGAAAGGAGGGGGCTCCTTCACGGGATGTCTGCAGTGCCAAGACGGCAGGAAGAAAGCCAGCAGAATACAAGTTGGCTCTGCTTCCCAGAGCCCTTGAATCCTGGGCCCTGAGTGGAAGAGCAGCTCCAAGTAGTGAAACTAAGCCGCGTGTGAAGAGCAGGCTGGTAATGGAATGCCACTTGGCACTGCTGGGGCTGGCTGCCTTGGGGGAGCTATATTTATACCAGCACTCTCCAGGCAAGTTCTGCAGCATCTCAGGAGACGATGAGCTGGCTGAGGGCTCCAGAGGGGGTGCCTGAGGTCACTGGTCCTTAGCTGGGTTCACATCAAAGAGTGTTTGTGCACTGCCCTGCTCAGCCATCTTCAGAAAGGGTGGACCCCAGCCTGAGCCCAGCCTATAGGAATGAGAACAGAAATCAATGCAGCGCCAGTGGTCTGTGTCCAGGAAGACAAATGAAACTGCCAGGGATCTCCTTGACACTATACTGTGTTCACTGCAGACTGCTGTGGCTTAGCATCAAGAAGCCCAGGGATATAGGAGATGATCTTGTCTCCTGTTTACTCCCTAGAAAAGGGCATCAAGGAAGGGGTGGCAGCCATCTTTTTCTCAGCGAGTCTGCTGCTATTGCAGAGATCTTTACATCCAGGGAGGTTGGAGGAAGGGACCCCAGAAACGGGTCCTCTGTCTGATTGGAAGATTTGGTGAGGATGGTAAATTTTGCATGTAAAGTGTTGGTCCAAGACTCTGACAGCCAAGATCCTCATATTGATTCCCATTTCTAATACAACTTATCAGGGCCCAAGCCTAGGTGCTCAATCACCTCAGGCCTTTTCTGCTTCAATGCCTCACAACTTTTTGCTAATTTTTATTCCTTATGGGGCTGAACACAGTGATTGGTGCATAGTAGGTATGCAGCATTAAAAAAATGAATGCAATGGAGTTCTCACCATGTGTGAAGATCTGTGGTTGGCATTGGGCATCTCTGGTCTCATTTGATCTCCCTAACAGTCCCAGAAAGTAGCTAGCATTATTCCATTTTATAGAGGAGGAAACAGAGACTCACAGAGATGAAACAAGCTTTCAGTGTGGTGTCCAGGTTGAATTTCACACTAACCCTGTGATCCTGGAAAACAGAGAAGATTAAAGACCCCCCATCACACACATGTTTTGCCTCTGATCTACTACTGGAACAGGACACTTCCACTCATTCATCCCACTTCCCTACAATGGGTTCTTTGTAAACCTGTTTGCTCTTCTCTATAAAAGAAAAGCTCCTTTCTCCCTCACCATTGAGGCATTTGCAGATCTCATGGCTGTAGCGTTGTACTTGTCCTTGACTCCTTCTTCTAACAGCCTCTTTCCCCATCTTGCAACAATTCTCTCAAATAAAGTCGCTCTTTACCTAAGTCCAAAGCTATGTTTTATATGATGGTAGCCAACATTCTTTGAGGAATTATTTAGTGCCAGGCCCGGTACAAAATACTTAGTTCTTAAAATTAAACTTTGTGCAAGTGTCCTTAATGTCACTGCATTTTAGAGATGAAGAACGGAGCCTAAGCTGATCCATTGGGGATTTTAGAACCAAAGTCAGTCTGGCTTTGGAAGTTTGCTCCATTAGCCTCGATGATGGCCCATGGTGTCTTGGGCCCTCAGAGGGACGCTGACCTGATAAAGTATGGAAAATAGAGGAAGTGGGAGGTGGGTATTGTCCAAAGGCAAATTATCATTGAGATAACTCATATCCCTGGGTGAGAGCTTGTCATTTAATTAGCATGGGGTTGGCTCTTTGACTTAATACACCCTTGGGTTTAGGATCAGTAGGCCTCAGGATAAAGTAACCCCTATGGCTGATATGATTTTCCCTACATTCCACTACCTCCAAGTATATGTCTTCATTTCTTCTATCCTTTATGTGATGTGGGAAACTATCTTACCCATTCAGCGTATATGTGGGAAGAACCAGGGAATGGGAAGTTCCTGCCACTTGATCCAGGCCAATCCACAAGCTCATGGAAGGCAAGAAGAGAGGCAGCCGGAGGTCAGCAGCCTGTCTGTAGCTCTGTCCATGCTGTGCCAATGCTTTGCCTCAAACCAGCTAGACACATTTCTAAGTCAAATCACAAGCTGCAGTTGAACTCTTCTGGCTTCTTGTGGTCCAGTGTAGCCAGAAGCCAAATTTACCCAACTGTGTTGAGTGTCCAGGGATCTTGGAGGCAAGTAGCATGGTAGACAGCCTGGACTTTGGGATTGAAGAGTCTTGTTTGAATCATAGGTCCATCATGGCCATATCTCGAAGAGAAACTTGGACAAGCTGTTAACTTCTGTGAGGCATATATTCTCCATTCTGAAATGTGATAATACCTCTGATCTCATGATGATTGGTAGATAAGGCATTTGAGGCAAAGTTTGATGCACATTTCCAGGCACATAATACAGTGCTGTTAGTGATGCTTGCTTTTCTGTCATGGCTACCCTGGGAAGCGGGGTGTTCTGTTCTGGTGCCACTTTCTTCCTGGTGTGACTCCTTCCTCCAGGTTTCAGTATCCACCCTCCATAATTTCCCTGGTGCCTGGGGCTTTTCAAGATTTTTTGAGTTCTCCCCATCACATAGGCAACTGATGATGTAAACTAATTCAAAATAATTTTATGCCGATTTAATGAATTACTCCTTCAAAAGGTAATTGCATTTTTAAAAGAAATTAGCCATCAGAGGACATTTTCAGAAAGATTCACCTGCAGAAAGCAAATAAAATAACCTGTCAGCTTTCAACATAGGGTTTCATTTTTCTCCAGGACAAAGATCTTCCCAGTGATCCATTTCCTGTGGAAAAGTGGCCCAAAGGTACACCTAAGCCTCACATCAGCCAGGACAAGGGCTTACTTCCTGTCATTCGCATTCATTTAGTCTTTGACCATCATCTAAGCTTAAAACTTCAGTTGTCTTTTCACTTTTTGCTATCAGTGAGTCAATCAAAACCAACGAAACCAAACAAAAAAAAAAAACCAAACAACAAAAAACACCCCAATCACACACTGACTCTTTTTTGGTGTGTGGTCCCTCATATTCACTTTCCTTTCTCTATTTCTATTGCCATGACCTTGGGCTGGTTCTTGTCACTCTCACACTTCTGTCACTGGAATGAGTCCTAACTGCTCCCCCCTTCATATTAGAGGCCGAGTTTGGAAATCAAACATACTCTGGAGCTCTATCTTCAACTGGGCTCATTGCTTCAACTCTTGGAGCCTTAGTTTTGTCTGCTGCATGATGAAATAATGATGGCGTCTCCATAGCAAGGTTGTTGAGAGATACAAATGAGATTCTGTAAAGACTGAGGCCTGTTCCAGAGTGGTGAAGGACGATAGAGACATGGTGCCTACATGCAATGTGCAAGGCTGAACTGGATCGTTTTACTCTGAAGGATATTATTAGAACCCCTGATGGAATTTGAATAGGGTCTGAAATGGTGGTAATGATTAACATTAGTTTCTGATTTTGAGGACTAAAATATTGGATGTGTGGGAGAATGCTTTAATATAGGAGATTCAACACAAGAGAATCTGGAGGTATGGGATGGGGATTCCAACAAGCTATTCTGAAATAGGTCAGAAAAAAAAAAACTGTAGCTATAGATTCTCTCTGAGTCTATAGCTACAGTTTTTTTGTTGTTTCCAAACAAAATATTATATAAAAACTTTAAAAAGAAAAAAAAAACCCAAACAAAGGTCTATAGGTATTTCTCTTGAATGGGTGAACTTGAGACATTCCTCATGTACTGCTTTGATCATGTCCTTTCCTTGCTCAGAGGCCCTTCCTGTGCACCCCTGAAACTCAGACTCCCTACCTGGCTTCAAAGCTCCTCCTTGATCATTCTTCAGTCTATCCTTCTGGCCTTTCCTCCTCCATGTGTTTTGGAATCCTTGCTCATCTCTACCTTCATACTTTGAACTTACCCTCTTAGAAAGTCCTTTCCCCTTGTTCTCTTTGGCCCAAATCTTCTATCCACTCTGAATCTGGTCTAGTGACACCTTTTTTTTCCCCAGGAAGACTTCTAGATCTAAGTTCACACCTTGATTGGGTCCCAATGCCCTTGACACTTGAACCTTTCTACAGGTATTTAACTATTTGATCTATGGGGATTTCATTCTTCACATTAATTGCTCTTTTTTTTTTTCTGGCTTGATTTACAAGAGTGCTGAGCTCAGGGTCCAGAGATGCAAATTCCATCAGGTCTGGGAATTAGGTTTCTCTTGTTCACTGCTGAACCTCAGAGCCCAGTACACTGGCATGTAGTAGATGCTCTAAGAATATTCATGAATTTTGCATACATATCACACATACCATTGAATATCTTACAGCATGCAGCATAGTGCTGTGCAGATGAGTACTTAGAAATATATGTTGGGAAAAAAATAGATAGGTGGAATTGACCAACGTGAGCATCACACGTTATCATGGATAGTCTGATGTCTCCACTGCAGGAAGGAAAGTTGAATAACTGATCATTAACGACACTTGTTTGTAGCACTAGAATATTGACTATTAAGTCCCTGCAGGAGGGTCAGTAGAATTTGTGGCTGAGGATGACAGCCCTCACTGCATTATTTATAGGCCTCTGGTGGGTTTCTTTAGAAGTCATTTGCACATGATCAATTTTCTCTCCTTGAGTGAGGCATCACTCTGGCCTTTGCAGAAGCCTGCCTGGTGAGAGGTCCACCTGACAGGACCGGGAGATAAAAGGATGAGCAGGAAAGCCTTATGGGTCGATCAGTGCCCCCACTGGGGTCAAGGTCAAGATGAAATATCTTTAATGCTAGGTCTGACAGGGAGCCCTGACAAATTGTCAGGAAGGCATCTTTGGGAAGATGGATGACTGACTAAATGCAGGTGAATTAAAGGGACAGAAATTTGAAGTTTTGAACACTTACCATATCAAGTATTATGATTCAGCCTTCACATACATTTTCTCAAAAGCATTATAAGTCAACAATGAGCTGTAGGTCATGTGATTCCCATGGCCAGTCTTTGGTCTATACATGATGTCCCCACTACTGTACCTCCCAGTATCTTATCTTCTTTTCAATCAGGTTTTGTCCCATCACCCCCTGGGATAGTTTTTATTAAGGTCACCAATGATATAATTTGCCAAAGCTGATTCTTCTTCCTCATGTAACTCCATTTCTCAATGTTGGACTCAAATGACAACTATTTCCTTAAAACCCTTTCTTTGCATGTTTCTGGGATAAGTCACATGATTTTTCTCCCTAGCTCCTTAAACATTCCTTTTCCATCTTCGTTGACCTCACTTTCTACCTAAATTCTAAATGTTGGAACATCCTTTGCCCCTCTTCTCTAGTTATATTCTCTTTCTAGAAGAATCCCTTGCCCAATCCCTTTTGTTTATTGATGACTCTCAAGTTTATTTTTTTTCTATACAATCTTTTTCTTTGAGTGCTAGACTTAAATATTCAATTGTCTTCTTGAGCTTTCTACTTGGATATTGAATTGATAACTAACCTTATCATGAACAAAATGCAACTATTGATTTCCACCTCTGTACTTCATTTTCCTCCAATAGAGGAAAATTGTGTGGTCAGCTTTTACCCACTTCTCTACTGCCTATCACCTTCCCTTCTCTCTATTTAGCTCAGCACCAACCACTATAGGCTTACAGAATCCTGGATATGAAGGTGGTTTGGG
The DNA here is from genome assembly GCF_052094955.1 of Ictidomys tridecemlineatus. Lineage (NCBI taxonomy): Eukaryota > Metazoa > Chordata > Mammalia > Rodentia > Sciuridae > Ictidomys > Ictidomys tridecemlineatus. Next base: position 139,545,189 of record NC_135481.1, on the reverse strand, counting down.
GATTTGGCACTCAAATACCTTCATTTTTCAAATGAGAAAACTGAGACCCAGAGAGGGGAAGTGATAGACTCGTAACAGCTTCAAGTTAACTGCAAAGCTGAGACTAGAAGCAAGGGTTTCTGTCTTGTAGTTTTCATTTTATTGAGACCACATTTTGTATTTCTCCTTTGAGCACCTACATATGAGAAAAAGAATGTCTGTGGCTGCTTATTTTACTAATTGGTCTCCTGGCCTCACTTATTGGCTTCCCCCAATCTCTGATAATTTCTAAGCCTGCTCCTATATTTTGTAATCCATTGATTTATACCACAGATATGCTACCTGGTCCACATGCTGCCACTTCCTAAGCAGTGTCCATAGCAAACATCACTAATCAATCATGATACTGCTGAGTTCTGATGCAATCTCAGAAGGCATCATGTGATTCCCATGTCAAGTCTTTGGTCTATACATGCCGTCCCCACTACCGTATCTCCCAGTATCTTATCTTCTTTTCAATCAGGTTTTGTCCCATCACCCCCTTGGATAGTTTTTATTAAGGTCACCAATGATATAATTTGCCAAAGCTGATTCTTCTTCCTCATGTAACTCCATTTCTCAATGTTGGACTCAAATGACAACTATTTCCTTAAAACCCTTTCTTTGGGTGGTGTTTCAGGCAGCTACTATCAGTTGATCAGAGTTGACTTTCATGGTGAGAGCTATTTTCCTGTATACAACTTCAAACTCTATCCATTCCTGTCTGTTTTCTTTCTTTCTTTTTAAATGAATCTGTCACTTAAGGCAAGGCAATTTGATCTAGGGTATTAGAGAACTAGGGAGATGGACATTTTAGCAACAACATCTGGAAGCAACTGCTATACCAAAGACAAAACATTTTAACAGTAAAGTTCTGAAGTATGCAGTCCATTTCTCTTCAGAAAATCAGGTAGACAAGTTGAACTCTAAGCAACTTACCAGCTGCTTGACTTTGGAGTGGTCTATTAATGACTCTGGGCTTTATTTTCTTTATCTAGTTTACATATGCTATTGTGATTTCTTAACATAAACAAGTATTGGGTCCCAAAGAGATTCACCCTGGGGAAGCCATTAGTTTTCCAAAGTCCTTCTTAAATTCCCAGGTAGGTTTTTGATTTTGTTTTTCATACTGTGATTAAAACCAGGGATGCTCCACTGATGAGCTACTTTTCAAGCCCTTTTTTATTTTTTAATTTTGAAATTGGGTCTAACTTGTCCAGGTTGACCTCAAACTTGCAGTCCTTCTGCCTCAGCCTTCCAAGTTACTGGGATTACATACTCAGCTTCCAGGGTGGTTTGAGGATATATATGGCCATGAGTTTGTAGTGTTATAAGAATAGCACAGCTTTCAGAGTCTGAAATCTATGTTTTATCTTGTACCTGATAGCGGTCAGTGGTCTTTTGACCTTGGACAAGTGGCTCATTCTTTCTGATACTCTATGGGACCCCATAATATCCTTCGAAAGTTTGAGGAATATAGTAGATGCACTTGGAATATAGTAGATGCATGCCGATTTATCTATCAAGTAATCAGTCATCAATCCACTCACTTTTCATTGAGCATCTATGCTGTGCTAGGGATGGTATTAGTGATAAGGCAATAAACAAGATAGGGAAAAGTCCTGTCCTTTTGGAACTTATGAAGCAGTTTATTCTCATATTGATGATTTAGTGATTATTTCTTAGAGGCTGAAACAGAATTTTCTTTGTATTCAAGGCTTCAAGTTCTCCCAGCATCTTGTGGCCCTGTGTGGGTACCAAATCCAAGAGAGAAGGAATGAGGCATCTACCATTTCTCTGCACCATGTTCTCAGAGAAGGATAAAGGAGTTTGCCTGAAAATCCCAGCCATGGACCAGAGTGGGGCTGTAGAGGTGTTTGGTCTGGCAAGAGGCCCATGCCCAGGAGGCATGTCATGTTGGTGCCCAGCGTTGGCCATTTCTTGGCTCCCTCTGAAGCTCACAGTACTAGGAGTTTCTGCCAACTTGAAAGCCATCCAAGCAAAGAGCAGATCTTCCCAGGAATGGCTATAATTTCTTGGTAGGGAGTTTAATTCTGTGGTGGCAGTACAAAGTTCTGTGGAAGGAATATCATGTCAATGCTATTTAATAATAAGGTAACCACTGACCATTTAATTACAAGGTAATTGTCACTTAGTGGCTGGGTAATTGCATAGTAAGTACCATCTAATTTCAGGGTAAAGGGTAAATACATGATTATTTCAGGCTCCTTAGGCACAGTATAGGTCACCCAGGAATTAGGTTTGGATTGACTGAGTATAAATTACCTAGAAATCTGTTTTCGGGTGATTACTCCTGTCATCCTTCCTAGACAAAGCTCTTAATGGTTACCATATGATTAAAGAGAGATTTCAAGATTTTAGACCTCAGTAACTTAAAGGGACAGTGTTTTGTCTTATAATCAATCATTGCCTGCTGTGCAAGAGATGTTGCTTGTTTAGGGAGGAGATGGAGAGAGAGGAGTATATGATTCTATGCTTTTCCATGTGGCTGCAGAGTTTTCTCAAGTTGGTGTGGGTGATGAACACTTGATATTGAGACTTGTGACTACTGACATCACAAGACATGAATTCATCATTCAATTTCTCATTATATTCTTGTTGTGAGCCCTGGGCTAGCAAGAGGGGTGCTTTTTAGAGTGGCTAAATGGTGTCTCCTCACCTCTCACCATGCTCAAGATATGCCCACCTCCTAGTTCCTGGAACCTGTGAATGTGACTTTATTTGGAGAAAAGGTCTTTGCAGATGTAATTAGGTTAGGGACTTTGAAATGAGTTTATCCTGGGTCATGTAGATTGGCACTTATAATCCAATGATGAATGTCCTAGAGAAAGGAGAGGAGACAAAAATAAGACAGGAAGGCCATGCGAAGACAGAGCCAGAGATTGGCATGACTCAGTCACAAGCCAAAGAATGTCTGGGAACAGAAACTGGGAGAGGCAGAGAATGGATTCTGCCCTCATCTCTGGAGGGATCATGGCCCTGCCAATAGCTTGCCTTTGGACTTCTGGCCTCCAGAATGGTAAGGGAATAGATTTCTGTTGTTCTAGCACCCAGGTTGTTGTACTTTGTTACAGCAGTCCTAAGAAACTGTCTCTTAAGAAGGAGCAGGACAGCAGAAGTTCCAGGCTTTGCTAGCATCTGCCCTTCCCATTGGTGCCAGTGTGGCTGGAGCTAGGAGCAACAATTCAAGTCTCCTCTTGAACAGAGCAACCTGCTGTAGACCACAGACAAAGGGTGCCTCAGATCTCATCTCCACAGCTGGGCTCCATCGAGGCCTCCTGTTTGCTAGAGTGTCACTTGGGAAGGGGATTTGCAAAAAGAAGGTTTATATACATCACTATGAGAGAAATTTATGGTCCTTATGGGCAAATGCAAAACAGCTAAAACATATTTTATAGGCTCCCAGGAGGAAGACAGAACTGCTCTGGTCTATTTCCTTCAGATCTTTAGCATTGGCCACAGCTGGCTGCTCAGCATGGTGGAAAGAATGAGATTTTGGGGCTTGGGGTCAGATAGACTGGGGTTTGTAACCTGGTTCTGCCATGCAGTAGCTGGGTGACTTTGGACAAGTAACTGAAGTCCTCTGAGTCTCAGTTTTCTTTCTTATAGACCATAATAATAAAATCTACCCATTGGAGTATTGATTGAATGAACAAATGGGGTAGTGTGAAATGAACATTTCCTATCTTCTTATGAACAGTTCATAGACATTTGTTAAATGGCTGCCTCATAGACCATCAAGTAGATGTGGGAGAGATTAAGCTGACAAACTGATGCTGGTAGCAGCTGCATTGCCTCCCCAGGGTCCCTTAATGAGTTTACTGCTAATTATACAGTCCCTCTACCACCCCACCTCCAAGCTATTGGTACCCTCCTTTCCTCTGCTACCTTTCCCCCTGCTCACCCCCTGCCATGAGCTCACAGTTTTGGAAGTCATAGAAATCAGCTACCTGTTTATACACCTCGGGTACCTTAAGCACTCTGGTTTAGATAAACAAGTGCTTGGAGACAGAGAATAAGGCCTTGAAATAACCCACTCAAGATTGCCCCCAGCTTTATGTTTCTACAAGAAGGAGCTATCCAGCCAATAGGAGGATTAGCCAATAAAGAACTTAAAAGAGCCTCACTAAATAAAAATAACACGAACCGTTCTCCAGGAGGCCTCCTGAGTCTTCATTGCATTAAAGTGCTGCATGTAAAGTCAGGTTTATTTTTATGGGTTTTGAGTCTTTTTCCCCCATAGCTCTCCTCATTTCTGTAATAGACTCTGCTCAGTTACACGGGGCATCCTAAACACCTCTCCCTCCCCATTTCCCAATTGGGCTGTGGGGAGGACACCCTATCCGAGGGGCTGGGGGTAGCCAGAGAGGACCCACTTTCAGGATTTCTTTCCTAATATTACACCTTGGTGGTCAGCTTTGAACTGTGGTCAGCATCTCAATGGTTTACCTTGCTGTTTGGCAATTGTCAGGTAGACAGGATGATACTGTGGGGCATAGTATCAGAAAAGAGACTATTTTCTAAAAAAAGTAATAAAGAATGAAAATCTTCTTTTACTGGATGCCTTTATATTCCTAGTAAAGAATTTTCTAAGAATTTTTTTATGTGCATTCTTACTTAAACTTTGTAACAAATTGAGACTGGCCTTGTCTGCCACATTTATGTAGAGAGAGAGGTCCTTTGACCCATCTAAGAGCCATGTGGCTAACGAATGGAGGGGTTGGGATTCCAGTTCAGAGGGCACATGGAGGGGTGAGTGATAATCATTTTATCTTTAGAGCACAATCTTTTGGGGGTTATATGTGTCTTGGTTTTTGCTGCTTAACAGAATATCTGAGATAGTTCGTAATATGTATGGTACTTATTTATATTTATTTATTTCTCATTGTTTTGTAGGCTGGGAAGCCCAAGATCAAGGTGCTATCATCTGGCAGGGGCCTTCCTTGCTGCATCTTCACATAGTGGAATGAAAAAGGGCAAGAGAGTATGAATGCTCTGTCCTCATGGGCAGAACAGAAGAGAGCAAACACTTCTGCACATCCTTTTAATAACAGAACTACTTCATTTCTGGGGGCAATGTCCCCATGAACTGAACACCTCCCAAAGACTCTGCCTCCTAACACTACTGCACTGTGAGCAAGTTTCTAACACAATGAACTCTGGGGGACACAGTCAGACCACGGCAATGAGTTTAATGGTTCTCCATGTTGGCCCCAATACTTGACTGGGAGTCTTGCCTTGACTTTTATTCCATCCAAGAGTTATCAAAATCTGGACTGAGAGGAATAATACTTATATATCAGGAGGCTTTATCCAAGAATCACACTCATCTGCCAGGTCTAGTGAGTGGTTTTTTAGCTTGACCAGGAACCAGGATTGTCCAATCAGACTCTGTAGGGATGGAAGTTTGGGCATCTGTAACTTTTTACAGGCAATTGGCAGCAATCCTGATGCAACTGGTCTATGGACTAGCCTTTGTGAATCAGAGCATAAAACATTCTAGTCTTATTATTAGAGAGTTACAAATCAATGACATCTTTGGAAATCATGACTCTTGCTGTCCTGTGTGGACATTGGCTGAAATTGAAGGGTGTTTTATGACCCTTTAATCAATCAACCAATCAATCAATCAATCAATCTATCCATATATATACATAGATATAGATATGGTGGGATGATTGATATTGTTAAAGATAAAAGTTAGTGATCAGAGAAATTCCTTACTTAATGTTAGACTTCAGATTCAGAAATAAGTTTTCTCCTGAAAACTAATTTTTTCTCTCACTTTGTGGATATTATATTATGTAACTGTTTGGATTTCTTTATTTAACCTGGTTATTAAGAAGCCCCAAACAAAATTTACATCCTTTTTAGTAAATTGTAAAGAACCCTGTGTATTTTGTTTCTAACCTTACTTCTGGATTCTTTCCCCTTTCTGTTCTTTTCTCACAATTGATCTATCAAGTGTACTTTTAAAATAACTGTATGCTGTGGTCATTGATTCATAAAATGGAGATTTCTTTCAGATTTTAATTTTTCAGAAATTGAGATAAGACCTGCCATAGAGGTATACACCTACAGTTATACCATTTTAGCTTCTGAGGGCTACTATAAGAAAGTGCCCTGAACAAGGTGGTTTAAAATAACAGAAAGTTACTATCTCACAGTTCTGGAGGCCAGAAGGCTGAGGTCAAGGTATTGGCAGGGTCATGCCCTCTCTGATGGTTCTAGGGGAGGATCTTGTCTCTCTAGTTTCTGGTGTTTGCCAACAGTTCTTGGTGTTCCTTGGCTTGTAGCTGCATCTCTGTAGCTATAGAGACATTTTCTCCCTTTCTCTGTGTTCAAATTTTTGCTTTTGAAAACCAGCATCCCAGTCAGGTGGATTAAGGTCACCCTGGTGACCCTCATTTTGATTACTGCTTTAAAAATCCCATTTTTTAAATAAGGTACTGGGAGTTAGTACTTACATTTTTTTAAAAGCGGGGGGGGGGAGGGAATGCTATTTAACCCATAAAATAATCTTTTACTTTCCTCCCCTTTCTTTACTCTTCTATTCCATTTTTTTTCCCTTGACCTTTCTTCTTGATGTTTTTTGGTTATTTTCTTAAGGTTGGGTGTCAATATCATTTTTTTAAATAACTGAATCGAGTTTAGGAAATACCTGCCAATCTTATTGCCCTGGTCTCCCTGATAATTAATTAACCACTGAATATATACCACCCTCTTCTTAAATCTGCCTTTAGCAAAGATGTATGCACGAACTGCATCAAACCTTACAAAACCTTTTCCTTTCCTACGTCCCCTTACTCTCCAGGACCGTTTTTGTTTCTAGACAAAGGGACTGAATCACTACAGTGTGATGCTTTCTTGTATGATCAATGTTCATTATTGTCCCTTTTGTAGTGTCCTAGGCCAAGGGAGATCGTAGCAGAAAAACTCACTTGAGAAAGCCAGCTCCCACCAACCAGAGTCTCAAAGGTCTTGAAGTAATGGAAGGAGAAGCTTCCAGGGGGCAATCTGTACCCAGACACTCCAGCTGGAGATCATATCTGTAGGTCTCCTTCATATCTTTTTCTGAAGGATGTTTGTAGATTTTTCACTTCTAGTTTCACTTGCATGGGACAAGACAAATCAAGATATTGTCATTACTAAAGTCTCTGCATGAACTTGGAGCAATGCAGAAACAGGTGTCCAGATAGAACTCTCAGTAAAATGCTGGTTTGGCTCTGATGTGGGCAAGTGGCTGGTCTAACGTAGATTGTCATGGATCATCAAGGATCTTGGGCTGGCATAGGTCATGGAAACAGAGCAGAGAGGATGAAGCCATTAGACTACAAAGGAAATAATAAAACCAGACCAGCCCAGCACAAAGATGCTCTCTGAGCTACTCCTGATGGACCCCATCAGTATCCCAGACAGAATGAGAGGCAGTTCTCATGAAACCCTACTAGTAGATGTGGCTTTTCATTATTGTATTTTATGTATAAATCAATATTTAAATTAGCAGTTTACAGAATGGTAAATTAAAAGCTTCTCTTGGAATACTGCTGCAAGGAGGTACTTAAATTGAGGGATATTCCTGTCGTAGTCACAGCCTTGGTTGCTGGAGTGTGCAGAGCAGGAATTCATCTGCATTGCAGAGTGATAACTCCTCATTTTTCTGAATGCTCCCTGCTGGCTCCCACTCACATCTCTTCACCAAAACAGTTATCACTGAGGTCACCTGAGTGCCACCTGTTGTCTGGAATCATCTTTCCCTCTTTCTGTGCAGTCCTCTTCTTCCTTTACCTCCTAGCAGCACTGGATGTTTTTCTTGAGGCTGTTTGTAAAACTTTCACTTGCATGGGACAAGACACAGCAAAACCTGAAATCTCTACATGAACTTGGAGCAATGTTGAAACAGATGTCCAAACAGAACAATAAATGCTGGTTTGGTTCTGATGCAGGCCTCTTCTCCATCTCTATTGCAGGCTCATTCTCCTCCACTGGGCTGTTAAATATTCGGTGGTTCAAGAAACAGGAAGCATTTTGTGCAGCTAGTATTATGGGTCAATTGTTATGAGGTGAGTTGGTGGGTACATGGTGTTTAAAAAGTTAGGGATGGGACAGCCTTTGAGGATGTCTTTGAGTCCTCAACTGAGCTGTGATGGTTGTCCCACCATACCAGGTGCTCAGCAATTGCTGACACTACTTTGTGATGGGATTATGGGATGCCCTTCTGAGGCTCAAATTCTAATCAGCTACCATATTGCCTATTCTTGGAGAAAGAAGGAATTTCACATCTATGTTGAAACAATGAGACAGCAAAAGTAGATATGACTTAGTGACATCAGAGGTTGGAAAAAAAGAGTAGGCCAAATGCTTAGAAATCATTCAGAAAGGAAGACTTGACAAAAATCACTAGTGATTCTTGCTATGTTTCCAGTGATTATCCTTCCAACATTGCTTGCTTTGTGACTTCATTAGATTACCCCTGTAAATCACTAATTATTACTTGGACCAGTTTTTCAATGGATGGGTATGTAGTTCGATTGATTTCTTTACTAGGCTGAAGAGCTAGGCAAGAAACCAAGTTGCTTAAAGTTTCGCGCTCCCCACCCTGCATGTTTATGATGCTAAATAAAAGTTGCCTTCATTGCTGGCTGCAGAATATAAACAAGTGTCAGCCATCTTAGTGGAGAGGCATCATTTGATTTAATTGCAAATTAAAAACCATAAACCACCTTAAACATGGAGCTAATGCTACATCAAATCAATACAATAATTGCAAGAGGGCAATTGAGAGGCAAAGAAAGTTTCCATACCTTGCATACTAACAGAAGCCAGTCACCGGGGAGCTGGGAAGCTCTGCTGAATGGTGGGCAATTATGGTAAATTGCACTGACTGCCTTTTTCTTTGAGGGTGGACCAGACAGGCTGACTTCGTCATTGTCTGTGACAACACAAAGGAAAGGCCCCTGTCCTTGTAAAGAGGTTAATCATTCTTTCTGTGTGTTGGGTTGGAGAAGTTCTTGAAGTTTTATAGTCAGAGGAAAAGAGGGGCTCCCTGGTCTACTTGTAATGCCTCATGTTGAGCATGGATTCTCCAGGGACTCAGCAATGATTTCTTTACAGACCTGACACATTGTGGCAGCTAAATGATGCCAGTGGAGTATGTTTGATTGACAGACTCTAAGCCAATTGTGCTTTGTTGAGCCATTCAGGTGACACTGGCCCTTTGTTTAGCCCTGGAGCACAGAGTAGGCCCTGGCAGGCTCCATTCCAAATGGGCTTTTGTTCCTTTAAAGTGGTCCTCAGTCTTATTCTAGGGATCACGTGGAAAGAAAGCGGGTGAATTCTATGATTCCCTTTGTCAGGGGATCAGAGGCATACAGGGAAGGCCTCCATTTCCAAATGGCTCTCCTCTGTCATCAGATGCAGTCCTGAAATAATTTCCTATAGACATGCATTCCTTTGAGTGTCTGAAGCCCCAGTTAAAATGTAATTGCCTCTGGGAAGGATGAACAATTTAAACAATTAACAGCTATTAATACTGCAATGTCAACTTGATTCTGGAGGAAACAACTTTTGTGTCCCCATGAGGTGTTCATGAAATAATGTCTGATAGCAAGTCTTGATTAGTTTATCAAATTAGCCTGTCCCCTCATAGGAAACCAAGGGAAGGACACTCCTGCATAAGCTTGAATTGCATGGACTGGGGAGGTGGCTTGGCTGTGGGCTCCTGGCTCCCTTTCCTTCCTGGCTTTGTGGGGGTGGAGCAGGGGACTGCCTTGTCTTCTCCAGCAGATGTTAAGGTGTGCATCTGTGGAGCCTAGAGAGGTCTCCATACCTAGGAGCCTTGGCTGTCTTCCTGAGGCCCCTCCTGCTGTGTGCTCTGGGTATGGGATGAACCTCTGGTTTATTCTCCTTTCTCTCTCTCCTGTGCTCCCTGAGCCATCTCTGCGCTCAGCTCATTGGCTGGACCTTCAACCACCTATGCAGTTTTTCAGTGTTCTCTTCTGGAAGAGAACAGTCCTCACTGGTCTATTTCCTGGCTGCCATAAGTGGAGCATCTTTCCTCTGCATTATGCTTCTGCCAAGGTGTTCTGCCTCACCTTGGGTCCCTAGCAATGAAATCAGCCAACCATGGACTGAACCTCTGAAACCATGAGCCAGAATAAACTTTCCCTCTTCTAAGTTGTCCTTGTCAACCTGCTCACAGTGATGTAAAAGTAACACACTGTCCAATGAGCATAGACATTTTAAATTTTAATTGAAGTACTGTCGATTGTCCTCTGAACCTTATGATTTTTGAATTATGTTCTCCCGGAAGATATATTGAAACTCTAGCTCCCTCTTCTCAATATCTCAACATGTGACCTTGGGACCAGTTTTTGCAGATGAAATTAAAGATTAAGCTGTGCAAGGGGAGAGGGGGCCTGAAATCCAAGACTGATGACCTCATAACAAGAGTGAGATTTGGACACAGACACAGAAAGAAGACCACCATGTGAAGTCAGGGACAGACAGAAGTTTTGCTGCAACATGCCATGGAACTCCTGAGGTACCAGAAGTTTGAAGGGGCAAGGGAGGGAGAAGGCCATACCAATATGTCAATTTCAGAGTGCTAGCCCTAGCAAACAAGTATAGCTAGTAAGTTCCAAAGGTGGAAATGCAACCTAAACTAGTCTGCACTTAAGCTAGCTCAACTCTGTCAATCAATAACCACTTCCCAGGAGACACCAGTGAACTCAGAGATGAAGGCTTTTCTTATGGCTTGGCCTCCAGTAGGTGATGATGCAGAAGTGGGTAAAGTCATTGGAAGCAGAAGGCCAGTTCTGCCCATTTAGTGGCTCCTCAGCTTTATGGCAGGTATATTTCAGGTGAGCTCCACAGAATTCCCTCCTGGTCAGGATATGACTCTGTAAACAAATCTATCCACTATGTGGTGGTGTCAGGGTTATCAAACCAAATCTAGGGATTGCTATCGTGATATGAGAGGAACAATGGGTCCTGATAGCCATATGTGTCTGTGAAGGGTAGCCTGCGCCCTTTGAAAACTGGTTTTGAGACTGCCAAAACTGTTTGGTCACTGTTTACAGGATTGCTCACAGAAGAAAACAACGTCTGGCTTCCTTGTTTCCATGGTAACCGGGAAGGACGTGGTCTGAATTCTGGGGTCTGACTTTTTTTTTCCAGTGTGCAGGGGTTTTAGCACATTCAAGCCTGGACTGCAGGAATCAAGCAGGGGGCCTTTGCTGAGCTGCAGGGGGACAGAAACATAAGAAGTATCCTGGGAGGAGGGAGAATGGGACCAGACAGAAGCCCAAAGAAACTGACTTCATGAGTCCTTGTTCCTGACTTCAGCTGGCATTGAGTTTGTGTCAGAGATTTCCCTCAGCATTTGAAGGAAGTGAAAACAGTGAGTCTCAGAGGGAAGGAGCTGAACTAGGTGCATGCAGAGCAGTGTTTGTAAGGAAATTCATTGGAGCGCAAGAAGAAAATCATAGAAACTTGAATTTGATTTCTTTCTTCAAAATGTTTGCTCCTGTATGTGCTTTACAAAAATTCGTGTCACTAAACTTACACACCTAGAAAATAATTGATATAGTGGAAGGCATATTTAATTTTGTAAAACTGATAAAGGTTTATGAGCAAAGAAATTTGGAGATACTTGAAAAGATCCAGCCATTGACCAATAGCCTGACATTCAAGGTCCTTACTCTTGGCTCACATCTCTACTCCTCTATCCGAATTTTGAGGTCCATTGTTCCTCAAGTTTAGCCTTTGGGCTTTGATTTATGCCATCATCCATTTTCCCTGAATGTTGTACATGTGACCACATAGTGCAAAGCTTGGCCTTAGAGTCAGAGATTTAAAGGTATGAATCTCACCTCTGCCAGTTACTAGCTGGGAGACCTATGGAAAATTATGTGAGGCTCACTTTCCTATTGTGTAAAATGGGACCAACAACCTTTACCTTAGAAGTTGTTAAGAGGCTTAAATCATATAATATGTATAAAGTGCTTGGTGGTGCCTAGTAGGAGCTCAATAAGTGACTATTACTATTTCTTTACCATCAGGATCTTTTATTTGATTATGTGGTGTTGCACATCTTTCTTGCTCTTCAAGGATTTGCTCTAGGATGCTCTTTTGACTTTGCTCTCGGCTCTAACCCCCCCCTTTTTTTCCCCAACTTGGACAGCCATTTGTCTCTAGGACCAGTTCAACCCTGAATTGTACCATCTCTCAAGAAAAGGTAGGCATTAAGACAACATGTCCCTGAATGTGTCCCCTTTCTGTTCCCTAAAACCTAGCCAAGTTAAGGGAACAATGAGAACAACCTTGGGCCAGAAAATTCAGATACTTATTATCCTGAAAGGCCCTGGCTCTCACTATGCACACTGGGAACTAGGGCAAGTCCAAGTTATCTATAGAAAGCTACTTTCTTTCATGGATGCTGGGAGGGTTGCTCCTTGGGATGCTGGTTAGCAAGCAAACAAAGCAAGCCAATGCTGATGATGTCCCTACTCCTGTAGCTTAAGATGGAATCCCTTTGCTCAGTAGAAATGGGTGCTGAACTGAGGGCATGGGAAAGGATATGAATGGCTTGTCTGGCTGGCCCCCACTAGACAAAACCCCCTGAGGGAGAGGAGGCACTGCTTGGCAAAGCACCATGATGGATGGGGGTGCTATCTGCCAGCCTGTTGCCACTGAGCTCTTCTTGGAGCAGTCACTGATCTCTTGTAAGTTCCCCAATATCTCTCCCATGATGTCTCTGGGCACTTTCTTCTGCTTTCCTGCAACCTACTCCATTGCCTTAGCCCTACTGGCCTGTGGATGTGACACTTGCATATTGCTCTGTGTTAAAATTCCAATTTGTAAGTATTTGTATCATTGTCTGCAGGAAACTTCTATATCTTGTGCTCAGTGGATGGTTGATGGGATTGCTGATGGTACTTAGATGTTGAGGGCTCGAGTTATCCTACTCCTAGTAAGCAGTCCATTATTGCCTTTGCACTTCATGAGACCTTTATCTTGTCTTATTTTAACCCTCTCCCCCATATCCTGTTCCCTATACCCATTAGGTCCCATAGATATTCACTGTTTCATGTTTGCAATGTCCTTAATAAGCTTCTCTCCTTGTAGTGGTGCATTGTTAATTTACATATTTTGTTAATATTGTTAATTTTCCTACAATATAATGTTTACAACTGCATATTTTGCAGTTTTCCTCTCACTAAATACTGCTTTAAAGTTCTATCCACATTGCCATATGTACATCTATTTGATGATTCTATATGCTACAGATGATTCTTTAATATGCAGTTCCCCATTTTATGCATTGAACCACCTGGTGAGGAGCATATACTTTGTTTCTACAATGCTATGGTGAACTTCCTTGTCCCTTATCAGAAAGACTCTGTGTGATTTTTCAGGATGGGCCATGTCCCTGAGGGGTCTGCATGTTTCTAGGGTGAGGGATGTAAGGTGCCAGGGTGAGCAGTGCAAGGTGGCGCTCACTCACAGGGTCATGCAAATGTAGTTTTATGAAACTCTCCCAATTTGCTTACCAGTATGGTTGGATCCCATCAGCATTGCAGGACAGCCCTTCTGTCACCAGTACTTCATGTTATTTACCTTTCTAATATTTTGCCAGAATACTGGGAACACAGTGACATCTCCCTGTCATTTCATCTCTTTCTTCTCATTTTTTCAAATTCCAAACAATTCCAAAGTGCTATATCACCCAGTAGTTTTATCTGGCTCTATATTTTTTTATAACTTTAATTTGTTCTTTTTAGATAGACATGGCAGTATAGGCTCCATATATATACATATTTTTAAAATTTTATCATGTTTTATTTTTATTCATATGAGGATTTTTATTCATATGAGATACTTAATTGGTGGTACTGCTGGAAACAGACATCTTTTCTATTGTTCTATGAACATTAATGATTGAACTATAACTTCTTTGACTCTGAGCAAATCTTTATTAGATTTCCAGGTCTTTCTTGCTTTTGACTTGAGAGACAGTCTGTTTTTTTAAAATTTTATTTATTTGTTCTAATTTTTTATATATGACAGCAGAATGCATTTCAACTCATAGTACACATATAGAGGACAATTTTCCATGTCTCTTGTGTCCACAAAGTAGAGTCACACCATTCATGTCTTCATACATGTACTTAGGGTAATGATGTTCATCCCATTCCACCATTTTTCATACTCCCCTGCCCCTTTCCCTCCCTCCCCTTTGCCCTATCTAAAGTGAGGCTCCATATATTTTTGACAGAGAAAGTAATACATGTTTTGGGATCAGAGTTCCTTTTGCAATTCATTTGGAATAGAGGCATGTGAAATGCCAGAAGCCAGGATCATACCTGATGCTTCCCTCTCCCTAGTTTGGGACTGTTCGTGCCTGTGCAGCAATGAATGACAAATTTGTGAGCCAACCCTTTCTAAACCCACTTTCTCTGGTTGAAAATTTTTGATGATGGTGAGATTAAAAAGGAAAGTTTTGATGGTCAACAAATGGAGTCTGAACTTTATACTTGTTTTGTTTGGTTTCCTAGTGTTTTATACTTTAGGAATCTCATATTAACATTTGGATTTCTGACTGTTTTTGAGAAAGATCATAAGAGCCAGCACCTTGTGCCTCCACAAGTGACTAAATCAGTCAGGGTCACTCCAGGTAAATTGAGTTGGCATTAAATAATCACACAGAGACAGAGAAAATACCTTTTTCTTGAGGTTCAGCGACGGCTCCTAGGTCCCAGTTCCCACAAGGGAAAGGAGAGGCGGGAGTGGGGAGAGAGGGGAGAGGGGGGTAGAGGGAGAGGGGGTAGAGGGGAGAGAAGGGAGAGAGGGGGTAGAGGGGAGAGAGGAGGAGTAGAGGGGAGAGATGGGAGAGACAGGAAACAGAGGAGAGAGAGGAGAGAGAGGAGAGAGAGGAGAGAGAGGAGAGAGAGGACAGAGAGGAGAAAACTCCGAAGCCCTATTTATCAAGGGGAAGACACTTGAGAAAGTTCCACCCAAATAAGGCAAGGGATTGGGTTTCAGGGGGGTGTAGCCCAGTCTCATTGGGTGATGCCCACTCCCAGAGCTTCATTCCCCTGCGGAGCGGGGGTGAGATCCACCTGTTTCCACGCACAGCGGAAATCAGTCTCACACCTCCATTGCCCAAGGCTAAGGGTGCTGAGCTCCTAAGCGGCAGTTCCCACCAAGGTTGCATGTGCATCCCCTAATGAACCTGTCCCACCCAAAGTTGATGTGTGGAAAGGATTCTTGGTGGAACCTGTGGCCTCACTTCTCAGACCTCATTTCCCCACCAAACAAACCCACAACCTGCATTCTCTCGCAGCTGGGGCACATCACTTATTTGTGGCAGCCACCTGACCCCTGTGGGCATTTGTTCTTCCAACCTCCATTTTGAGGGATATTTTGTGGATACGAACTAGGAACTTGTTTGGGAGTTAACAAGCCCCTCACTTCCCAGGTAAGGGTGGCTCTGGACAAAGGCAATGTGGGAGTGTTAGTGAAGGAGTAGGGATGAGACTTAGGGGAGGGGGGAATGAGGAAGAAGCAGAAGGCTCTTCCTGTGAACTTCCTCAGAACTTGTTCTATTGGAGATCAAAGAGGGGGATTTGCACCAGTCTATAGCTCCTGATGGTAATGGAAGATGAAAAGACTGATTCTAACAACTGATTTTGAAGTAGAGATATTCAAGGCTAGAGGTGGGAGGCTGGCTAGGAGAAGATCACACAGGTTTCATTATTTCAAGGACCACACAATTCTGATATTGAATATTGTGAAGGAAAAGTGATGGAGTACCTATAACAGCTACACGTCTGCTGCATCCCTCCCTACCCCTCCTTGCCTACTTCTCTAGTGCATTGGTGAGAGAGAATGCTGCCTTCTGTTGGTGTGGTGTGCAGCAACCTCCTCGGAGCTGAGGAGCAGTCGATTTGGAGTTTCACTCTTCCCTCACTGTGGAACAAACCATTCCCTGATGGCAGTGTCATGAAGATGGTGCTCCAAGTTTTATTGTGCTACCTCAACTCCCCTAAAGCGATTATATCCCGAGAGGCCACGAAATAGAGTGTGGAGATGTCCCAGGTGGAGGCAAGCATTGGGTTTATGGACCACCTTTGATCAGAACCTCCAAAGAGGACAGCCCCATGACAAGTGAACTGAAGTGCAGCCTGTACACAATGAGACGCATCCTTATTATTATCGACAGGGAGTCCTTCACTATACTTAGGAGCTGTGTTCAAAGTATCTACGATGTTAGAGTAAGCAATAGGTTTTCTCATCTGAGAGGTTGGAGAAAAGCTTATTGGGTAGAATTTTGCCAGTAGAAACCTGGTTCTCCTGGAATCTGCCTAAATGAGGCTAATATCCCTCTCTGCATCCCCTTGACGATAAGCACATTTTCACAACTTTTTCAGTGGAACTTTTGCATTTTGATGACACATTGTAATTTGTGGGTGAAGTGGTGGTTTCTGGCATCATTCCTGCAGCAAGGTCTTTTGCTTAAATCCACAAGAGTGGAACATTTACTTCCCTGAAATGTGAAAGGGAAGAACTTTTCCATCTAGCTTCTGTGCCTTTGAGGATGCCACTGATTCTGCCTGCAACTTCCCCTCCCTCTGCATCAGGCTGACTTCTGTTTGTCTTTCATAGCTCAGCCCAGAGTGTCCTTGCTCCACAAACCCTCCTGCCTTTCCTATGCTGCTCCCTTCCCACTCCATCTTTCACCAGGGTCTGGCTCTATGTAGAACTGATGAATCTGTAATGGTCTGGTGCCTATCCAGTCCGTAAGCCCCTTGTGGCCAGGACTATGTCTTGCTTTTTTTCAAGGAGGATTTTCCCAACCACATCCTTTTCTTCCATGACCCACTCCCTGCCTGGGTCAGATGCTTCCCTCTGGTTTTCCCTCAACTCTTACTGACCCTGCCCTGGACAATCAGAACCATCTTTTCTTTACTGAAGTGTATTGCTTTCAGATCTCCTTGCAAGGATTACTTTAAATCCCCTCTCAAAGAGGCCCTTTTGCTCCCTCCTGCAAACAAATCACAGTGTTGGTGCATTATAAATGATATTTATTGTTACTATTTATTTCCATTTTTATAGTGATAAGGCTATTTCTAGATATTATTTCTGATGAACCAGGGTGTCTTCTGTCTCCTGTGTCCAAGTTGGGCTGACTCAGCACTGGGTGGGTAGGCTGAGATTTAGGTGCTAGACTTTGGTGGTTTTTGTTAGGTGGGAAGGAGGAGAACAGGGAAGTAGCACACTGCTCCTTGATCACAGATTAACAAAAGTTTGGAATCAACATTTTTCACTTTTCACTCTTTATTTTGAAATTTTTACTCTGGTCTCCAAAGTTCAGTCCCAAAAGACCTTTGCAAATAATTCTCTCACTATCTCTCTCTCTCCCAAGAAAATTAATTCTCAGCTCAGAGTTGACAGGTGAATGTGCATGTCTTTTTTCCCATCAAAAGTTAAAAATACCAAGCACACCACTGTTATTTTTATTTCATGAATTCATTCAATAAGTACTGATATTTTAAAATCCAGTGCAATACACTGAAGTTAGTTTTGTGGGAGCCTCAGAAATAAGGAAGATATGATTTTTATTCTCAAGGTATTCACTGACTACTAAGAAAAGATAAGAAATACACAGGAAGATAGAAAGTGCTATAGACCATGGGATGAGCAAATAGGTTGCTCAGGGAGGTAGGAGGCAAGAGCCATCCCTTCCAGCCCAGCAGAATCAAGGAGCTGACTCTGATAAGAGATCTGACATGTACTTATTCACCCAGAGTCTGGGTTATGGCTTTTGTAAAGATTACCCCTTTATTTATAGCCCAAAGAGGTATGTTCTAAAACAAAGGTTTAACAAGATTAAGTAACTGGCCCAAGGACACAGGATTAGCAAGGGACTGATTTTTATTCTATTCTCACCTAGGGTCATGCCAATTCTCTTCTTAAAATCCTCTAATAGTGCCCTTTCCCTTTCCCACTCAAAAGAGAATAGAAATTCTTTTCCATGGCCTCCAAGATCCTACACAGCCGGGTTCCTTCCTGCTTCTCAAATATCATCTGTATTATCTCCCTGTAACCTGGCATGCCCTGGCCATCCTCACATTCCTCTCCCACTCCATAGACTTCCATTTTTCAGGGCTGACCCACAGGCTTGTCTCTCCCCTAAACCATTGCTTTCCATGATTCCTTTATTTGGAATACTTTGCCTTCAGATTGGCATGAGAACTCACTTTAAATATGCCTCTCAGAGAGGACTTTCTGGACCACTCAAACTTCTCAGTTATACTCTCTTGCCTGGGTCATGTTTTATTTTCTTCCTGGTCACATATGGCTGGGTATTTTCTTTAGATCCCCCCAGGTTGAAGGGTTGCCCATAAAGAGCAGCACCTGGCCTGACTCATGCACCATGATTAGGACAGTCCCAGCCCACAGTGGGCTCTTCCTAACGGAAGTCTATTGAGTGAAAGAATGAACACCAGGAGCTATAACTCAGAATGGAAGGCATTTTAGAGCAGAAAGCATATAAGCGGAGGTAGGGAGGGAGAGAGAAAAGTGGGGAGAGGGAGAAAGAGAAGTGTGTGGTGGTAGGGAGACCAAGGAAGGAGGTATGTTTTAGAAGGGGAGGTCATGTATACTTTTTTTTTCCCCCTAGACTTAGTTTCCCCCTAGACTTAGTTTCAAACACCAGTTTGAACTGAATTTGCTAAAGTGCAATTTTGGCAAAATGTTAAGCCCTGTGAGAGTAAAGTCTTATTATTGTGGTGTTGGGTCATTGCTACCAGTGTTTCAGAAATATCTTCTGAATCTCAATGGGAAGGATTTTTTTAAAAGATATTTTCATGAGTCATGCACAATTCCCTTCTCCTGGTAGAAGAGGCAGGACAAGGGGAAGACCTATGAGTGACGAGGCAATGTCCTCTCAGTCCAGTCCCCAGGCATGAATCAAGTATGGAAAGCCCTGCTGCAGAGAGGATGCCAGAGCCTGGCCTCCCTGTCCAAACCAGGGAGTGAGATCTAGGGTTTAATGAATGAGAAGCACAGAAGGGGGCAATCAAGACCAACCATGAGGAACAGTGCAGGATTCTGGGATCTGGAGCAATTGGGAAGTTGTGCCCATTCTAGGAATATGCCAGCTGTGTTAACAGAAGCTTCCCCTTCTCCCTGGAGGGAGAGAGGACTTTCTGGGATGGCAGCTGGCATCGCCTCTAGAAATAGTATTTCTTCACATCCTGCTTTGCAGACATCTCTGACAGAAAGATGGCTACTCTGGAGCTGGAATGATTTCCTCTAAGTCAGTGTTTCTCAGACTTTTCCATCAAAGGTACTGGGAAGAACCCAATGTAGTTGGTCCCAAGCATGAAATTTCTTAGGCTACATTTGTATGAGATTTGGATTTTACATTCATGCTTGTTTAATTATCAAATAGTGCTTTAAATAATCATCAGGTAAAAATTATTATAATTATTTTTAACCAAATATTTGAATATAAAGCATTTTTTCCCCCAAAAAATGTGCAATGTATACACTGAGGCTTTTCATGCTTTCATGTTCCTCTGGATAAAGATGAAGTGAAGCAGAAATTGGCCTACTATAGTAATACAGCCACCTCAATGTTTATAGCAGCACAATTCTCAATAGCTGACTTATGGAATCAACCCAGATGCCCATCAGTAGATGAACTGATTAAGAAATTGTGGTGTATATATACTATGGAGTTCTGCTCAGCCAAAAAGATGAATGAAATTATGGCATTTGCCAGTAAACAGATGGAAATGAAGAATATTATTCTAAGTGAAATTAGCCAAACTCAGAAACTCAAAGTTTGCATGTTTTCTCTCACATGCAGATGTTGGAGTAAAATAAAGGAAAGGGGGGGTGGTGTGTGGAAGGATGGGATGACATAAAGATAAAGGGAAGATCAGTAATGTAGAAGAAGGAGATTGAGAGGCAGAGTGGAGGGATGAAGGGGAGGCAATGCAGAATGAATTCTTAGAAAAATCATGATATGTGCTTACGTAAATATATCACAGGGAACCTCACCTTTATGCATGGGTAGAGAGAACCAATCAAATAAAAGTAAATAGATGAGCAAAGGAAGTCTAGTTGAGTAGAGGAAGGAGAATGAGAGAATAGAGGGAGGACAGGAGGGAAAAGGAGGAATCATGAGCCAAAACTGAATTCCATGCATGTATGAGCTTGTTGGAATGAACTCAACTAGTATGTATAACTACAAAGCTTAATAAAAAAAATTTAGATATTTGAGATTAAAAAAGGACAACTCTGTGTTACTCTTGGGTCTCAAGTCCACAGATCTGGGTGATTTTGTCCCAACATGATGTGGCTCCTGCTATTGTCTGAGTGTGTCCCCCAAAACTTCATGTATTAGAAACTCAATCCCCAATTTCATAGTTTAAAACATCTGTCTTTTCCCAAATTCACATGTTGATGGTATTTGGAGCTGGTCCCTTTGGGAGGCCATTAGGACTAGATGAGGTCATGAGTGGGGACCCCATGAGAGCATTCATGGCTTTTTGTGAAGAGGATGAGAGACGGGAGCTAACCGCTTGCTCTGTTCACCGTGTGATGCACACTGTCACGTTATGGGTCAGGAAGGCCCTAACCAGACTTCCCAGCTCCCAGAGTCATGAGCTCAACAAACTTCTATATAAACTTCCCAGTGTGTGGTATTCACTTAGAGCAACAGAAATGACTAACATCACCATTCTGTCCACTAACTGACCCGAGCAACTCCCAGAGAGACAAACTTGTTTTTTTTTTTTAGGAACTGAGAGCCGTGAAATGGCAATGGGGGAAACATTGGACTAGGTTGACTCTTGTCAGTGTCTTTGTTTATGAGTCTAGATGGGGCTGGCAGATGCCTCGCATTAGCATTATTTAGACATTAAGAGATTCTAATTGGAGACTAACATGTGTCCTCATCACAGTTGACCTTATTTATGGAGTGGCTGACATCTGAATGTCAAATTTGCATCAGTGAATTCTCTCTGCTAATAACCACTTTAATATGTAAATAACAGATTTGCAGCAGGGAAAAATATATGTGATATGCTGATGAGTGCTTGGGAGATGTGGCTTTCTTCCATGCACAAAGACAGGAGGGCTGGCAGGTTCCTCCCTTTAATTAGGAGACGTTAGCGAAAAGATTGAGCCAGAATGAAAGAACATACTTTATCTTAGATCAGCAGTCCAGAACAGAATTCCTACTTGTTATCCTACTTGACTAAGTGCTGGAGGAGACCCAGTAATGAAGAGATAGATCTGGCCCCAGAACCCTGGAAGCTCTGTAAGGTATAATAAACAGGTGTCCTTCACAGCACTATGTAGTGAAGTCGCAAGGGAAAAGGTATAAGTAACACCACTTTGTGGTTGTGTTATTTGGTAGACACCTACAAAGGTTTTGTATTAAAGAGGGATGTGAGTAGCTTCCAAACCTAGCAAACTCTATGATGATGACTTAAATGGACACATCTGTGTTGTCTCATACCATGAGGCATCTTGGGTAGCAAATCCAGACAAGGCAAAGTAGTTTATAAGAACCAAGGTTCTTTTTTTTTAATATTTATTGTTTAGTTGTAGTTGGACACAATATCCTTATTTTATTTATTTATTTTTATGTGGTGTCGAGGATCGAACCCAGAGCCTTGCACATGCTAGGTGAGTACTCTGCTGCTGAGCCACAACCCCAGCCCAAGGACCAAGGTTTTTTCTAGCTTTTACAACATCACCACGCTTAGTGTGAAGGCCTAAGTGCTCTGCTTGCTGCCTCATTGTTGCAAAGTGCCAATTCACCTCCAGGCCTCAAATTTACATTTTATTGGAAGAGGAAGTCTGAAGGGTGAAGGGACAAAGAGGCTTTCTCTTCAAGAGGCTTCTTAAAAAACTCATAAATTCTGGAAAAAATTCAAGATGGTGGGCTAGAAGGACCCATCACTCACCTACTTCTCATCTAGATAGAATCAAAACATTTGGAGAGCAACTGGGAATAGAAGTAGGTGACTGTGGGAGAATTCTGGAGTTCAATTTGGGGCCTACAGACACTTGGGGAAACCCGGAGACACTGGATAGTAGAACTGACCGTGTGAGTCAAAGCTCCTCATACTACAGCAGGGCAGAAGGCAGGGGTGGAGGTGAAAGAGGGAGAGTCCCAGTGAGTGCCAGCCACCAGCACAGGAATTAGCACCTTGCAGAAATACGATCCAAACGGACATTAGACTTGGGATCTGCATGGAAAACCGACTTTGGAGAAGTTCTTTGCATTCTCGGTGTACCCTCATGGTGCTCCAGCAGGGATCCAGCTTGAGAGGGTCTTATCACTCTGGAAGTAAAAGGCCCTTGAGTTTTCCTGTCTCCAGGTCCCCACAGCAGTGTCACTAAACTGACTCAGTGGGCAGCTGCCCTGAGAGCCAGTTTGGCTCTGGAAGAGACCTCTTAACACACACCCACTGAGAGTTCTAGGCCAAGGGAAACCAGACCACAATGTGTTAAGGAAACAGGATGCCTCCCATTTAAAATTGGTGGTTCGGGAAACCAGTGGCAGAAGTTTGAGGAATAGGCAGTCATGTGTGATTTTTGCATGGGAGTTAAGTCCCCGAAGACCAGAGACATGGGTGATGAATTGTGATCATACACCTTCTTCCCTTCTCTTCAAGTACACAGAACAAAACTTGCAAGAGTCTCTGACATATTGCTTTCCCTGACACCAGCCTTTAGATTGCAACAGTGCAAAGGGCACCAGAGGGAACCTGTGTCAGGTGGGTTCTGCGTTGCATACTAGCTCGGTGACATGCTGCAATGTCAGTGTCTACCATGCTCTTGGAATGTGCAGTACATCTTCCCCGGGGAGCTCTGAGTTCCACCCTAGCTCATTCTGGTGTGCAAGGCAACCGAGAGACATTCCTTCTGGCCCAGCCACAATCCACTTCTGCTGATCACCTGGTGGGCAACACGAAGGAAAGAAGAGTGGGGTGAATACCCTCCACTGTTTGCTCTCTCCAAAAGATACATAGCTTAGAAAGATAGAAAAGAAGCTGTGGTGAGCATAAGTTGTAAATATCCACTCTTGCTTGCACAATTTAGCGTATTAGTGAAGAGAAAATATTTTTTTTTATTAATACATTTTTGTTATTGCTGTTATATATAGCTTTTCTTCTTTTAATATTTAATTCTTTTTTCTTTTTCACTTCTTTCCTACTTTCCCCTTTTTTCCTAATTTTTAAATTATTCTTATTCTTTCTTTTTACCTTCTTGTTCCTTTTAAAAAATTAATTTAATTTTTTATGTTTTAACTTTTTAGTTTATTCTACATTACTCTTGCCTCTTTCTTTTATGTTGTTGCTGGTATTATGATGGTTATTATTTTTTATTTCTTTTTACATGCTGTTTTGTTGTTATTGTTTTCTTCTTTCTGTGTGGTGCCAGGGATTGAGCCCGGCACTTGGAGCACATTGGGTTGCATGCTCTGAGGCTGAGCCGTACTCCAGTGCAGCTCAAAGAAATTGCACCTTATTCCAGCCATGATGTAGAACCACTTCGACCTTAGCAGATATTTCAACTTAAAAACTAGGGGAGATAAAAGCCCCCAACCATCAACCCTGCTCTGAATAGACATGGCTAATGGGGTGGGGAAGTTCTGCTGTCCTGCTCCTGGACATTTACCCCCATAGCAACAGCAGAGAGAAATAACACAACAGTGTGAATGCTACATCTATGAGGGACCTTAGCATAGGTCATTCCTATACACTACCAAAATGCATATTGCTGAAGAGACTGAAGATGGAATCACAGGGGGTGTTTCCCATATTCTGCCATCTTCCATACCATCTTGCACTTCTGGAGGAACCTTACTCTGGCAGGTTTTACAGAGAAAGTGAGCCCCTCAGGCAATGAGTACAGACTATGTTAAAATCCACTAATCACAGCGAAAGAAGCCAAAGGGAAACTACATTATGAAGTCCAATTGAATTTAAACTCAGCACTGTACAATGAACTGATGTTCCAGAGCACATCAACAAAGAAGGCTGCTCACTAAGAAGACCCTCACATAAAAGTGGAAGAGATATCCATCCCAACAGATGTGCAAATCTCAATATAGAAACACAAGAAATGTGAAAAAACAAGGCAACATGACTCATTCTAAAGTTGGAAACTCTCTAGTAACTGATTCCAAGGATGTCAAAGTGGATGAAATGCTTGGAAAAGAATTCCAAATAATTATTTTAAAGAAGCTCAATGAATTCTCAGGTGGTACAAATAAACAACTGAATGAATGAAGGAAAACAATGCAGGATATGAATGAACAGTTATTCAATAAAGACACAAAGATTTTGAAAAAGAACCAAATGGAAATCTTGGAAATGAAAAAGTAAACAAGTCAGATTGGAAACTCAGTTGAAAGTCTCATCAACAGACTAGAACAAACAGAAGAAAGGATATTGACACCCAAAGACAAGGTTGAGGAATTATCACGTTGAGGCAATAATAAAGAAAAAAAGAGAAAGAAACAGTGAACAGATCATGCAAGATTTCTGGGACCCCATCAAAAGACCCAATGTTTGCATAATGGAAATAGAAGAGGGAGAAGAGCTACAGGCTGAAGGCATAGGAAACCCATTTAGCAAAATAACAATAGAAAAATTTCTAAATATTAGGGTAGACACATTTGTATTTTTTCAGAAGTCTTTTAGAGACCCAGATAGACATGATCAATAAAGAGCCTCCCCATGACATATTATAGTTTAAATGCCAAGAAATGTAGAACAAAGGAAGAATAGTAACAGCTGAAAGAGAGAAGCACCAGGTCACATATAAAGCAAGCTCATCAGAAAAATAGTAGATACTCAGCAGAAACTCCAAAGACTAGGAAATCATGGAATGATGATATATTTCAAGTCCAGAAAGAAAATAACTACGACTTACATTACTATACCCAGCAAGTTAACTTCAGAATCAAAGAAGTAAAGGGCTTCCATGATAAGCACTAAACTTAAGGGAAATTGAAGAAGACACTAGAAGATACAAAGTTCTGTCACGTTCATGGATTGGAAAAATTAATATCGTTAAAACAGCCTTACTACCCAAGGTAATCTACAGGTTTGAAGCAGTCTCCACCAAAATATCTAAGACATTACCTACACTAACCAAAGGAAAGAGAAAGAAGACCCAAAATTATAAATGAAATTATAAATGAAATGAAGTTATAAATGAAAAAGGGATATTATAAGATTTCACTGAAATTCTTAGGCTCATTAAGGAATATTTTGAAAAACTACATACCAGTGAGCTGGGGAATCTAGAAGAAATGGATACATTTCTGGGCAAATATGACTGGCCAAAATTGAACCCAAAAGATATAAAAATCCTAAATAATCAATAACAAGCAATGAGATTGAAGCAGCAATCAACACTGTCCCAACAAAGAAAAGCTCAACACCAGATAGGTTCACTGCTTAATTTTACCAGACTTTTAAAGAAATAGTTCAAACTATTACATAAAATACTTGCAAGTTGAATTCAACAACACATTAAAAAAAGATCAAACATGATAATCAAATTGGTTTCATTCCACGGATGTAAGGATTACTTAACATACTCAAATCAATAAACATAATACTGCATATAAATGGAATCAAAGATAAAAATCACATGATCATCTCAAGAGTTGCAGAAAAAGCATTTGATAAAATTCAACATTCCTTCATGATAAATGCCCTGAATAAATTAGGAATAGAAGGATCATACCTCAAAAAAGCTATATTTAACGAATCCATGGCAGTATGGTTACTGCTTGGGGAAAAACTGAAAGCATTCCCTCTAAAATCAAGAACAAGACAAAGGTGTCCACTCACTACTATTATTCAATATTGTACATGAAATTTTAGCTAGAGAATTTAGGCAAGAGAAAGAAACAAAAGGTATACAAGTAGGAAAGGAGGAAGTAAAATGATCTCTGTTTGCAGATGATACAGTTCTATCTTTGGAAAATCCTAATGACTACACCAAATGACTCTTAGAACTAAAAAACAAATTCAGCAAGGTGGCAGGATGCAAAATCAACATACAAAAATTAGTAGCTTTATTACACACCAATAATGAACTTGCTGAGAAAGTAATTAGGAAAACAATCCCATTCATAATGGCCTCAAAAAAAGTACCTAGGAGTAAACCTAATAAAGGATATGAAATATCTCTACAGTGAAAATTACAAAACACTGAACAAAGAAATTGAAGAAGACACTAGCAGATAGAAAGGTCTGTCATGTTCATGGATTAGAAAAATTAATATCGTTAAAAGCCATATTGCTCAAGGTGATCTATAGGTTTGATGCAATCTCCACCAAAATACCTAAGACATTCTCAACAGAACTAGAAAAAAATGGTTCTGAAACTCAAATAGAAGCACAAAAGACTCTGAATAGCCAGAACAATTCTGAATATAAAGAGCAATGCTAGGGGTATCACAATAACTGGTTTTAAAATATACTATGTAGTCATACAACAAAAACAGCATGGTATTGGTATATAAATAAATAGACCAATGTATACTATAGGGGACCCTGAAATAAACCCATGACTTAACTGCCTACTGATTCTTGACAAAAGTGCCCAAAACATGCATTGGAGAAAAGATCCTCTTCAACAAATGGTGCCAGGAAAATGGGATATCCATAGGTGGAAGACTGAAATGAGATGATTATCTCTCACTCTGTACAAAACAAACTCAAAACAGACCAAAGACTTTAATGTAAGACCTGAAACTTTGAAATTATTAGAAGAAAACAGGGAAAGAACCACTTAAAGATATTTGCACATAAAATGATTTCCTAAATAGGACTCTGATCTCTTATGAATGAAAAGCTGTAACAGACAAACAGGATTACAGCAAGTTAAAAATCTTCTACAAAGCAAAATAACAATAGAGTGAATAGACATTCTACAGAACGGGAGAGAAATCTTTGCCAGTATTTATCTGACAGGGCATTATACCTAGAATATACAAAGAACTCAAATAACAATAGAACAAGAAATAATCCAATCAAAATGGGTAAATGACCTGAACAGACACCTCTTAGAAGAAGTATAAATGGCTGATAAACATGAAAAAACACTCCAGATCTTTAACTACCAGGGAAGTGAAAATCAAAACCATGTTGAGATTTCATCTCATCACAGTCAAAATAATTATTTTAAAATAAACAAACATTAACAGATATTGGAAAGGATATGAGAAGTAGGAACACTTGTACACTGCTGGTGGGGATATAAATTAGTGCAGTCACCATGAAATCCAGTGTTCCTCAAAAACTAAAAAGAGAGCTACCATACCATCCAACTGTACCATTCCCGGGTAATATTTATATCTGTAGGAAATGAATTGAGCATACAAAAGATCCTTGCACACTAGTGTCTTGTGGACTATTCACAATAACCAAGATATGAAATCAGCCCAGGTTCCCATCAATGGATGAATGAATAAAGTTAATGTGGTATATATATGTACAATGTAGCTTGATTCACTCTTTTTTTATAGAAGGATGAAATCATGCCATTTTTCAGGAAAATGAATGAATCTGGGTGATGTGATGTTAAGCAAAGTAAGCCAGACACAGAGAAACAAGTATTACATGTTTTATCTCATACACACACACACACACACAAAAAAACATGACTGAAAGTAGAAGAAAGAAGGACTACTCTAGTAGGAAGACAAGCGAAGGTAGAAGGCAGGTTGGACATGATAAAAGCAGAATATGTTTATGCATGGAAATGTCACAGTGAAACTGCTAATTATCCTACTTCTATGTGTTAAAAATTATAATAAATAATATTCTCAGCAAATTAAATGTATCTTTTTGCCTGGAACTATGTCATAGGCCATTTGGAAGAGCCTAGGGAGTCAGACTGCCACAGGTTCATTGGAGGAGGCCAGAATCCTATGGCACAGGTAAACGTTTGGGTAGGTGTGTGTGTGTGTGTCTCAGTCACTCAAGCTGCTATAACAAACTTCATAGACTCGGTGGCTTAAGTAAGAGAAATTTGTTTCTCACAGGAAGTTGGGGAGTCCAAGATCATGGTTGGATTCTTCTTGTTCTGACCTCACATGGAAATGAGCAGAGAGAGAGAGAGAGGGAGAGAGGTCAGAGAGGTCAGAGAGAGATAGATAGATAGATAGAGAGAGAGAGAGAGAGAGAGAGAGAGAGAGAGAGAGAGAGAGAGAGAGAGAACGAGAGTGAGAGCATATGCGCGGGCTCCCTGGAGTCTCTTTTTAGGATGACACTGAATTTATTGTAGTGACTCCATTCTTGTGACCTAATCCACTCCCAAAGGCCCTTCCTTCTAATACTATCACACCAACTGGGTACTGGGGTTTGAACATATAGAATTCTGGGGAAAGGGGACTCAAACATGCTGGATGTTTTGCAGAAGGGAAGATAGAACAATGTGAGCGATAATTAATAAAGAAATTGGGAGAGTTGGGGATGAAGCAGCTGGCGGAGCAAAGCCAGAAGATTTTGCAGTACAATTTTGGGAAGAAAGAAAATTGAGGCAGGGCACTGCTGTTGTTAGTGTGGGGAGCGGGCTTGTTGATTTGGGTTAGATGGCCTTGGCTCTGCTCTAAGCAATTATGGGATTCTAGAACCTTCCTGTTGGGAAGATCCATTTATATAATTCAGCTTGTTGTCCAGGATAGTTGGGTTCCCAGAGAAATGCCACACTTAGTAGCAGGATGATGATACTTCCAATTTCCCTTTTAAACACCCACATTACTAGAGAAATGAGCAGAGTTAAACAAATGGTAATAAGCTAATGATTCATATAGATCATATTAGGGAAAATTGACTCTTCTATTGTATTCATGTATTTATTCAGTATTTCTTGAGTGCCTGTTGTATGCACAAAACTGAGTTGGGTGCTAAATAAATACAGTGTGAGACAGTCTGCTTGCCAAGGGCTGTCATTGTGATAGGGAGAAAAGAATTAGTAAATATGGCAGGCAACATAGGGAGACATCCCCAAATGTGCATTCATGGGGGTCCAGAAAAGTTGCATTGTTATGTCAACAAGGTAAGGAAGGCCCCAAGGAGGAGGCAATTCTTAATTTGGATCTTGAAAAGATGGATGAAAATTGAGAACATAGGGGTGCATTCTTGGTCAGGGAAGAGGCTGAGGCAGGAGGTGATGAGGGGACAAGGCCATCACCGACACAGGAGAAGGTGGTGCCAGAAGGGGTGGGAAGTAGGGGGAATGTGAGTGCTGAGTTAGGTCTTGATGGTGCATCTGTCGGCAGAGGGTAGAGTGGTAAGATTGATGGCCCTGGGATTGAATCCTGACTTTGTGAACCACCAACCACTCATGTGCCCTTGAGAAATAAGTTCAACTTCTCCAAAGTTTTAAGGACTTTTAAAATGGATACTGACCTGGAGGTAGTGTTATGGCAAATTGCAGCAGTTATTTTAAGAAGAGCTTAAATTCTGAGATCAAAAGACCTGGGTTTAATCTGGATAATTATGTGAACTTGGACAAATAACTGAATATCTCTGAGCTTTCATGTCCTTATTTATAAAAGAGGGATATTAATAGTACATTACACATTTTATTAATTTTACCTACAAATCTATCACAATTCTTCCAGTTCTTGAGAATCACAGAAACCTATTCTTGAGGAATTTCTTAAAATATATTTTAGAAGTAGGTTTGGAGGCTGCAAAAAGTTTGGCATCTCACTGCAGAACAGCTCCACTGGAGCTTGTCCCAGGAGGCCAGTATTGGGTACCTTAATTTGCATCCTGTAACGGTATGTGGATGTTCCCAAAGCCACTTTCCCACAGTGGTTTCACATGGGGCTTGAAGCTTTGTGCTGCTAGAGTCTTAAAGGGGATTTTAGTTTTGGATGCATCTGATTGGCCAAGTCACATACCTGTGCACTAATTGCAAATAAACCTGACCATCAAGTTCCAGTGTCAACCTTAGAAAGTGGAAAAGTCTTGATTAAAGGAAAGGTGGTCAAGATTCTGGGTATCAAAAACATGATTAGTATCCCCATAACGTAGCTCAAGAGGTTCTTGTGAGGATTAAATGATAAAATGTGTCAAGCACTTAGTATGGTACCTGGCACAACTAAAAAGCAGTAAAAGCCAGCTATTATTCATATTAATTCTCAATAACAACTGGAAATGTCAAGAAGAAGCGTGTAGTAGCGTGAGTACAAAAGTCAAAGCTGACGGTTGACAAAGGTGTCCCTGGGGTGAGAGAAAATCACAGCCCATGAGTTGGCCCCTGACATCATGGATTTTTGAAAACAAAACAAAACAAAACAAAACACGCTCAACATGTGTAGTCTGAATTTGTCGATGAGTGCCGCCCTCATCTTTAGTAATTTTATTACATTACAGTGAGAGACATAACCACTGTGTCCATGTATTCTGTGGTGGACTTGTTTATCCTGTGGACCTACAAGAAATATCCATGGGAAGCCGTTTGAATTTGAAGTTCTCTTGGTGAGCATGAATCCAGAATTCAGAATTCCATCTCAGGGGTTAGATGGCTAAGAGCTGCTTGACTGACAGGTAGCAAAGCAGGAATTCAGGGATAGCCTGGGGCCGCTTAGATCTTGTCCTGGACCATAAAAAACCCTGGACCAGTGTGTTAGGGGAAAAAGGCCCACATAATGTAGTATTTACGAGTTTCTGCAGTGTAACTATTCCCACCATGGCCAATTTCAAGCTACCGACTCCCTGTTATGTCAGTCACACCAAGAATGAAGCATCAGACAAAGCACCCAACAGCTACTGTGAGGCACGCAAACCGATTTTAGCATATTACTACCCTGGACTGAGTTGGGATGGCCTCTGATGACCTCTTGAGCTTTCGTTAAAAGAAAAAATTATGTCGCTGCTGCCCCCCAGTTGCAAAAGGCCCGGTATAGAATATTGGAACAAAAAGGGAGGTTAAAAAAATAAAGAGATGAAAACTAAAAGTTAACAGAGCAAACCACAACTTAACACTTTAGCATTTTTTTTTGTTTATGTGTTTTTTTCTTTCTTGATTTACATTATATGAGATTGATGACATTCAACTATTTGAACTATTAAAAAAGCCAATTTTATATATGATTCACCATAGTATAATTCACATTGTATATAAAGTTTTATGACCTACTCTGCATATACTGTTATATCATAAATATTTCTCCATGCCATTAAATTTTTTTTGAAGGTGCAGTTTTTAATGGCCATCTTCTAGTAAATTGGTTGTGTGACTGTAATTTATTTAACCATTTATTTCATTATAAGATATTTAAATTTCTCTCTCTCTACTTCTTCCTCTCTCTCCTCCCTACATTCTTTTTCTTTTTTTTCTATTATAAATATTGCTGAAGTAAGCATTCGTGTAACATTACTTTTTTTGTGTGTGTTTATCTCTGATAATTTCCTTAGTACACAAACTGAGAAGATGAATCATTTAGAAGACAGTCAAAGGATTTGAAAAAGTTTTTTTTTTTTTTAATCTTGATTCATTTCTGCTAACCTGCTTTTCCCAGGTTGTACTTGTTTGTCTTCTAACTAGCAATCTATGAAAGTGCAGATTTACTGAAAAGTTAACCAGGAGTATTACCTTTTATTTATTTCTGTTTTTCCCAAGGGTATTGGACAAGAAAAATGACACAGTAAGTCTGTTCCACAATTTAGAGATCTACAGCAATGAATAGAGAGAGGAATCTAGGAAGATTCTCACCTGGCCCTCTGATGTGACCTGCCTTCAACTTCTATTCTTATTCTAAAAAGATGAGACAAAGGCAAAATGGAAGACCATAGCCTAAAGCCATTTAGTACCATTAGTTACCTCATTTTTATCCACCCAACCTCTGTGACCTTTGCTGCTGAAGGACCCTAACAGGGGAGGAAGCCTAGGCCAGATGGCTGGGCAGTTTTAGTCTTTGACCTGATGGAGCTGGTTTCCCATCCTTTGGTAGAGGTGACTCAGATCTGCAATCATACCACGTTGTCAGGAGCAGAAAGAACTGGTGTGGGTGGCTGATTGGGCCTTGGGCGCCGGGCCCTGTGGTGTTGCCACAGCTTGCTTATTTCAGTTTATTTCCAACTTCAGTCTATGACTTCCAGCATTGCCAAAGCTGGCTTTTAATTCCCACCTGTGTGCTGGGGGAGGGTGTGGGGAGGGAAAGGCAGGCAGAACAGGAGGAGTGGGACCCGGATGTCCTGGTGGGTTGGCAGGAACAGAGGGAGAATATGCTCAGGGGTGGAGGGAGGGATGGGAAATGGGATAAAAATGCCTCCAGTTAGGTTCCGATTGTCAAAGCTCAAAACTCACACCCGTGGGGAGATGGTGTTGTCTTTGTTCTACCCCCAGGGAAGAATGTCAGCAGCTGATGGTGCATTTGTGCCAACAAAGAGTAGGACCAGGGGCTGTGAGGGAAGAAAGGGGTGGCTCAAACCAGGCTTCCCGACCACTGAGTGGTCTGTGGACCCAAGGGAGGGATTTTTCTTTCTGGCTTGTGGTGACGGAGTCATCCCTTCCCCTTCACAGGGTCTCTGGTGACAGATGGCAGGTGTTTGTTGTTCCATGTCTTAATCTGGGTTGGCACAGCTTGGCTGGACCTTGCTAGGAGAAATGTGTGCTGGCTGGCAGAGTCGGTCACATTGGGTGACTCCAGAGGCACTAGGTGTCAAGGTGGATGACTGGTTCCGTGAGACGATGGTGGTGGTCTCCTCACGTGACCTCTGTGAGAACTAAGTCACCCTGCTTCTTTCTTACCACAAAGAAATGAGAATATATGCAGTTAGGCTAAGCCGTCTGATTTATGATAGGATGTATACATGCACTGCAATATCATGCCACACCCATGTGTATGATTACCATGTGTCAATTAAAAATAAAAAGGGGAAAATAAAGAATATTTTGGAGTCAAGTCTCTTGTGTGTGTGTATATATGACAATACGTGTTATATCTGTATTATGTTATACATAACATAAAATTTACCATCGTAACCATCTTTAAGTGTGTGGTTCAGCAACACTAAACTCTTCACACTATTGTGCAGCCATCACCAACATCCATCTCCAGAGTGTTTTCAACATCTCTACCTGAAAGCTTATCCCCATTAAATAATAATGTCCCCATTAGATAATAGTCTCCCTCTAGCCCCTGGTAACCTCTATGCTACTTTCTGTGTGTATGATTTTGACTATTCTAGGTAATTCATATAAGAGGAATCATATGATATGTGATCTGCAGGGACTGACTTATTATCCTTAGCCTAGAGTCCTTAAGGCTCATCCATGTTGTTACCTGTGTCAGTCAGTTTCCTTCCTTTTTATGGCTGAATAATATTCCATTGTACACATAAATCATATTTTACTACATGTGTGTATAGACCACATACTTAATGTTCATTCATGCATCTATTGATGATAATTTGAGTTGTTTTCACCTTTTGGAGATTGTGAATGGTACTGCTATGAACACGAGTGTGCAAACATCTGTTCGAGTTCCTGCTTTCTTTCTTTTTTATTTTTAAAAATTTGTTTGAATTGGTTATATATGACAGTAGAATTTACTTTGACATGCTCTACACCAATGAAGCACAACTTCTCATTCCTCTGGTTGTACATGGTGCACTCACACTGGATGTATAATTATACATGTATATGAGGCCAGAATTCAAGGCAGGCATTCAATGTAGGTAGGTGATCTGGTTGGATCAAGAAAATGGAGGCTATGATACAGTTACATCAATGTTTATAGCACTTCAATTCACAATAGCTAATCTGTGGAACCAACCTAGGTGTCCTTAATAGAGGAATGGATAAAGAAAATGTGGTATACATATTCAATGGAATATTACTCAGCTTTAAAGAAGAATGAAATTATAGCATTTGCTGGTAAATGGATGGAGTTGGAGAATATTATACCGAGTGAAATAAGCCAAACCCCCCAAAACAAAGGCTGAATGTTTTCTCTAATATGTGGATGCTATTTCACAATGGCAAGGTTTTGGGGGGGGGCAGTGGCACTAGGGAAGAACAGAGTTACCTCCGAACTGGTAGAGGGGAGTGGGAGGATATAGGGATAGGAAGGACAATAGAATGAAACAGACATTATTACTTTATGTGTATATATGACTGCATGACCAATGTGGTTCTACAACATGTGCAACCAGAAAAATGAGAAATTATACCCATATGTATGAATGCATTCTTCTGTCATGTATAACTAATTAAAACAAATAAAAAATAAGGAAAAAAGAAAATGGAGCTAATTTGAGGCTGGGAAGTTGGAAACCACCCCTGGAAGATTGGAATGTTCATGTCTCCAGAGCCCTTTGATACTACCCCTCCCAGAGAGGTTGTTAATGAAGCAAATACTGAGCAGACAGAGCGCTACTAATTAACGCTCCCTGGGCTGCCATTCTCTTCCTGCCCAGCGCTTCACCTTGGTCCTTCCAGCCCACGTGATCAACCCCCTGGCCACTCCACCACCATCCCCAGTCGTGTACGCAGGGTGGGGGGAATGAACAAGATAAGGGAGAAGCTTGCAGGAGAACAAAGGAAACGTGAGATGTTATAAAAGGGGCAGGACTTCCTCATTCCACCTATTCTGCCTTTGAGTCCCTTTCTTCCCACCCAGAAGCAGTCTGTTCTTCTGCCCTTTAATAAAGCTTCTTACTTTCTACTCTAGGCTTGCCTCCGCGGAGTGTTTCTCTGGCGTTATACTTCAACATTTGAGGAAGCAGAACTCGTCCAGGTAACTGGTAACCAGAGGTATCATATATAGGGTAAAAATGTCTGTCTCATTCCACCACCCTTCCTCCTTCAAACTCCCCCATTCCCCTCTGTCCAACCCAAAGTCCCACCATTCTCCCCTACCCTGCCCCCATTATGGATCAGCATCTGCTTATCAGAGAAAACATTTGGCCTCTGGTTTTTTGGGTTTGGCTTATTCACTTAGCATTATATTTTCCAGCTCCATCCATGTAACTTCAAATGTCATAATTTTGTTCTTCTTTAAGGCTGAGTAATATTCCATTGTATGTATGTATGTATGTATGTATATATATATATATATATATATATATATATATATCACATTTTCTTTATCTATTCATCTGTTGAAGGGCATCTAGGTTGGTTCCACAGTTTAGCTATTATTGTGAATTGAGCTGCTGTAAATATCGATGTGATTGCATCACTGTAGTATGCTGATTTTTAAGTCCTTTGGGTACAGCATTTGCCTAGCATTTAGGAGGTTCTGGGTTCAATCCTCAGCCCACCAAAAAAAAAAAAAAAAAGACAAGTTCCTGTTTTTGATTCTTTTGAATATATACCCAGAAGTGGAATTGATGGCTTATATTTAACTTTATGTTTAGAAATACAGATGTCTTAAAGATAAGACAGTATTGTGGGGAACTATTCTGTATGACACTGCAATAGTGGATACACACGATTCTACATTTGTCAAAATGCATTGAGGGCCCAGCACACAGTCTGTAGTCAATAATAATGTCTCAATACTATTCACCCGTTGTAGCAAATGTGCCACACCACACGAGGTGTTAACAATAGAGGAAACTGGGCTGGAAAAGGTAGAGGGGGTGTATCACCTCTCTGTGCATTTGAGGCTCAACTTTTCTGTAAGTATAAATCTGCTCTAAAACCAATAAAGTAGATTCATTTTAAAAAGAGCTGGGTGCGCTTGTGATCCCAGTGGCTCAGGAGGCTGAAGCAGGAAGGTTGCTGGCTGGAGGTCAGCCTTGGTAACTCAGCAAGACTCTGACTCTAAATAAATAAAAAAGGGCTGGGGATGTGGTTCAGTGGTAGAGCACTCCTGGGTTGGTTCAACCTCTGGTATTCTCCCCCCCCAAAAAAAAGATTAAAAAAGAAAGCCACAGTAGTACATGGCTGAGTTCCGAGTTGCTCCTCTGTAACCACTCCTTCCTTTATAATCCCCTGCCTTGCTGCCCCTTGGATGTCGTGGGTGTGTGATGGGGGAGTGTCTCTACTTACTGACTTCACTCTCCTTCTATTTCCTGAGACTTCTCTGAACCCCCGTGACCCTGCTCAGGCCAGGCAGGTTGCAGGGGGCAGGAGGAGATGAGCTCTGGGGAGCCACTCAGGACCCCAGAGTGCTTTCAGAGCAGGGTCCTTGCCTCTGTTCCCAGGGCTCCAGCTGGGTGCTGGTTTTGGAGCAAACAGCAGCAGCAATGTCAGTGTTAAAAAAGTTGCTGTGGAAACGTCTGGGGGCCCAGGCTATTTTTTTTTTTCTGGGAAGGAATCAAAATTCTTTACTATGGCTTCTAAGCCTCTGTTTGGATTTTCCAGCAACGTGGTGGCAGTTGTTCCAC
Organism: Ictidomys tridecemlineatus; assembly: GCF_052094955.1. Lineage (NCBI taxonomy): Eukaryota > Metazoa > Chordata > Mammalia > Rodentia > Sciuridae > Ictidomys > Ictidomys tridecemlineatus. The sequence continues at coordinate 139,508,740 of NC_135481.1, read as the reverse complement.
TACAAGACACAGATTTTATGTACAAAATCAAACAATAAAAAGTGACTGAGCTTGAAAGAAAGAAAAGGGAAGCCCTCAGGTGCCATAACCACAGAGGGCGGTCAGAGTCAGAATAAAGGGGTTTTACCTGGCTGGAATTTTAGAGTGAACAGATGCTCTTTGTTTTAGAGATTGAGGTTTTGTTTCCTATTCAGTGATCAGCGACCTGTCCAAGACCTCTGAGGTGCAGGGAGGGGAGAGGCAGGAAGGACTCGCTTTCATGAAGCCCAGAGCCTTGAAGTGCCCCTTGGTCTTGGGAACTGGGAAAGCTCTGTCCACCAGCATTAAAATTATTCAGGGGAAATTGAAACTGTAGATCCACATCCAAACCGGGTGTGAGGTCCAAATTCACTGAAAGGCAAGGGACTAATAGTAAAGTGGTCTGGATCATTGAAGCTCTAGGATCTTAACAAAAGCAAACCCCAGGTTGATGGGTAATGGTGTTTTACAAGCCAAAGTATATATGAAAAAATCCATGCTGCCGATGAGCTAACGATAGTGGCCATGATCATAATAAAAGATAAACCCTGCAAGAAAATCAGCCATGAGGATTAAGTCTGCTGAAGCAATAAATGAAATTAGTACCCCAAGAAATAAAAAGTGTAAAATAAGCTGGAAAGAAACCTTGTAAAATTAGCAAGTTTGAAATAAGGAAAAAAAAAGGATAATTAGGAGGGAGAAAATCATAATAAAAGCACAAGACTTTCTCATGCTATTTCCTCCCCAAGATTTTGAACACTTTAGGATAGAGTCTCTGTATCCACATAACCCAGGACCCAGTGAAGCTCCGTGGGTGTATTTTAGTGAGTGGATGTCTCCCCCCCCCCCACTGCCTTTGGAGCTCAGTGGATGATCACATCTGATATGTGTCTTGATCCCGCCCTCTCCTTTCCTATGTGTGCCTTAGTAGGATGGCTAGGTGGTCTACAGGGAAGGTTTTAGGGTCTCCTATCTGGACACACTTGTCTTTCTTTACCTTCAAAGATATTAGGGAATTAACCCCAGAATCTGACATATGCACATTTTATAATTTGGTACAAGGTTGAAGGAAATATAAGTAACTTTTCTACTCAAAGTGACCATCAGTACCTGGAAGCCCAATTATTTCCCTAGAAGATTCTGATAAAGAACCCAATAGGGCAACATGTCCACGTGCACATGGGACCCCAGTTATATACACAGAACTCTCCTTCCGGTTAATCCTATGGGCAGCCTAGTGAAACAGGAAGTCATTGAACTTGTAAGCATCACCAGTCGGTCTGTTTTTTTATGTGAATCTCTCAACTTCTCTGAGCTTCATGGAATGCACGGAGTGGATAAGACCACAGCTCAAAACCTCTGGGTATGGACGGAATGTTGAACACCTGAATGAAGACAAGATTGGAGGCGAGGAAGCATTGGGATTTATAGGGTTGACTTATGGAGGAGGCAAGATGTAGGGTGACCAGAATTAGCTGAGCAAATGGGGAAGGGACAGATGAGGGACAACAAGCAGGAGTAGAGGTCTAGAGAAGAAAACGTGGTGCACACTGAAAAGGCAGGCTTGGCTGTATATGTTCTCTTTTTTATATGGTGGCATTCTTGAAGTCTGTGCTTGAACCTTTCTTTCTTTCTTCTTCTTTTTTTCCCTCATCTAAGTTGTCTGTTCCAGGCGTCTTGCATCCCTCACCACTCAGCCTTTTTAGAGGTCCTGACCTCTTTAACCTCCATACAATCCTTGATACTCTTAAGTATCACTTTCTCCTCTTAAATTCATATGTGTCCAGCCTGGGGGCCACGTCCTTCCCCTCCAACATAGCCTCCTCTTGGTCATATGCTCAAATCTTCTTCTATCTCTGTTTACGATCTTCACATTCATTTTCGTTCTCAGTTGCCATTTTATTTTAAATGTGGTGTAAGCAGAGATATTAGAGAAGGTTAATTTCACAGTCATCACACAACACATGGGATACACACCTGTGAAAACAAACGTTTTAGGAAAGTTAAGGAAGGTTTGGAAAAAGACCTTCTTAATATTAGTTTTAGAATCATTGGGTTCAGAAGGAAAGATAATGGAATCAAACCAGGACAAGAAAAAGGTCCTGAATTAGCCATGTTTTCTTATGCGTAAGGCATAATGTTGGAAGTCAACAGAATCTCAAAACTGCCTAAGATGTGGTTCTTGCCAGAAAAAATGTTATAATCTATTTTAGTGAGAAGAGGAAATTAAAAAGAAAGTAAAAAGAGCAAACAGTCAACATTTCTGACAGTTCATTGAGTTTCTTCTTCTGTGTTTGGCTCTAAAGAGATGATTTTCCTCAGCCTCACTGTTGAACTTTGTTCAGGAAATAGAGTTGAGTGGTGTGTCATGAGCTGTATTTAGAATGCACAGTCACAGATAATGTTGTGGATGGTGCTCGGAATGTCAGGACAGGAAAGTTTGCCACCACTGGAGGATCCTGCTTCTTGGAAGTTTGTGGGTAGACTCTCTTACAATGATAGCAAGATGGAGCTTCAAGAGTCTATGAAACCATAGGGTGTAGTTTCCCATGTAAGGTTGTAATTCCTCCCATGGTTCCCTCTCAGAGAAATAGAACAGCTCAGTGGATAAGAATTGGATTTGGAAATCACATAGATCGGGTCTAGTTCCTGTTCTATTGTTTATAAGCTCTGTGACTGGAGAAGCTATTGAGATTTCTAAGGCTGGAATTCTTGAATTTCTTAGGACTCTGGGATGAAAATGATAGAAAACCCCACTGGAATGAATTTATATGTCATTTTTTTTCTGATACCACTTTTGACACTAAACCTGTGTCTTTTTCTCATGCCAATCACCAATTTGTTCAGTTCTCCAACACCAACTGAGTGTCCAACAATTAAATTCTGACACTATGCAGAATTAATCAGACTCCACAGGTTAAGGGCTCAGTCCCACAAGACTTCTCTGACTTCAGGATGCCAGTCGCAAATTCCATGGGCCATGGGTATTACCTGAGCAGCTACAAATTTGAAAGTTCCTACACACTCCTCTCCTCAGGTGTGACAATTTTCTAGAAAGGCTCATGGAACTCAAAATAGACCTGTACTTACTATTAGCAGATTACTCTTAAGGATACAACTCAGGAACAGCCAGGTAGGAAAGATACATAGGGCAGTGTATTGGGATAGGGGGTATTGTGAAATAAAAGGAAAATCACAATGAAAGCAATACTGAAAGAACTTTAAAAGATTTAGTTGGAAGCCATTCAGAAGCAGGACTTATGCAGGTCTCAAGCTGTTGCCTGAAATGTGAACTTTGTTACCTCTACCCTTTTGGCTGCAAGCCGTCTTAATTAACCAGAGCCACCCACCAATTACATTGATGTCAGAGGCTCCTGATGCTCATTAAGACTTAATGCTTGTTTCGTGGACATTTTTTATTAGATATATACATTCTTTTTCTTCTATCAGTCAGGTACCACTGGTCTTTCTAAACACTCAATAGTGCTTATAGGCTCCCACTCTCCCTGCCTTCCTCAGAACATTGATTCAGAACTATCTGAACCTCCGCCTCCTAAATTGCAATTCTTAAGACCTCACATAAAGTGCCTTTTACCTTTATAGTTTTTGAGTTTGAATTGATTGACAGCATGGAGCTTCTCTGCTCTTTCTTTCTCTCTTGAGCATGCCACTTATTATGGTTAGATATGGAGTCCTCCAAAAGCTCACATGTGAGACAATGTGAGGTTTGGAGAAGTGATTGTGCTATAGCCTTAAACTAATCAATTGATTAATCTCTAATGGGATCAATTGAGTGGTAACAGGAGGCAGGTGGGATGCGGCTGGAGGAAGTGGCTCATTGGGGTTGGGGACATGGGGTATATATTTGTATATGGAGAGTGGAGTATCTCTCTGCTTCCTGGTCATCTTGTGAACTGCTTCCTTCTGCCACAATCTTCCACCATGATGTCCTGCCTTACTTTGAACCCCAAGAAACGGAGTCAGCTGTCTGTGGACTGAGACCTCTGAAACCATGAGCTCTTAAATAAGCTTTTCTTCCCCTAAAATTGTTCCCATCAGATCTTTTCATCACAGCAGTGAAAAAGCTAACTTAAACACCACCCTTATAGGACTTATAAGTATTCACCAACGCAGAAGCCTCCCAAATTTTGTTTTTCAAGAATATCAGAGAGCTCTTAATTTCCAACCATGTTTCCTTTCTCAGAGGTCCGTGGGTAGAGCTGAAATTCCCAGCTCTCTAATTACTTGGTCTTTCTCATTATCAGGTCCACTCTGAAGTTATCTTTGAGTCCAGTCTAAGTAAACTCGGCATAAACTCAGGTGTGATCATAAGGAATTCCTTAGGAATAACAAAAGACACTCCTATCACTCTAAAAATTCCAAGGGTTTTTAGGAGCTCTGTGTCAGAAATCAGGAACAAAGACCAAATATATATATTTTTATTATACCAAATATATATTGGTATACAGTTTATTTATGATAGGAACTTTAGGAATTTGGGGCTCATGTAATTGAAGTATCCAGTGCTAGTTCTAGTTAGAGACCTGGTTAATTTTCAAATTCCTTTTCTTCTACTTCTCATCCTCTTCGGCCTAACTTTGTGTTGACTAAGCCTTTAAGCAGTTTCTCTACAAAAGAATGAAAACTTGCTGCCAGTAGCCTGAGATGTGTCTTCTCAGAGCTTTCTTAGCAACATCTACAGCAAGAAAGCTTCTATTTCTCAATTGTTTCCGAAAAAAAAAAAATCTCAGAATAACCATTTCATTTTGTATAGGGCATGTGAAAGACTGATTAGCTGAAACTAAAGCATGCATTAATCCTTGGGACTGAGTGTGGGTCCCACCCAGATGAGCACTGATAATTGGGAGTGAGAAGTTCCTCAAAGGAGAAAGGAAGCAGGCGCGGTGGTGCACGCGTATAATCCCAGCAGGTCGGGAGTCTGAGACAGGAAGATCAAAGCCAGCCTCAAAAGGCAGGGTGCAAAGCAACTCGGTGAGACCCTGTCTCTAAATAAAACACAAAATAGGGTTGGGGATGTGGCTCAGTGGTTGAGTGCCCCTGAGTTCAATCCCTGGTAGCCCCGCTCCCCCCACCACCCCTCCCCCCCCAAAAAAAAGAATGGAATGGAATTCCTCTCTCCAGAAGCAAGAGAAATGATGGTCAAGTAGACAGGAGCAACAGCTACTCAGTCCCTTTGTCTTATCTGTAAAATTAAAACAGTTCTCTCTGCCTGGCCTAACAACTTTCTTCAACTCCTCTACCATATATGAACCTCTAGGACTTTCTACAACACACAGGTAGGTGTGTTCTGAGTCTTTGTTCAACTATGTTTGTTAGAACCACTAGCGATGACTTTGGGGAAATAGCACCAGAGTGTGATAGTTTCCCGTTTCCTACTCGTCCTTCCCCTCCTGGTTATACCCGTGGTGTTTACCGAGTACACCATTCCTACCCTGTCCATGTCATCTCAATACTTCATGTGTTTTTCAGTTGAGCCCATATTTCATTTTAAAATATCAAAACACTTGCCCACACGTGGCTAGAACCCAGCCAAGAAGACAGAGTCATTTTGTGAGGCCTGCCAAATGGGGTTCAGTGCTTATCTGCTCATGAATCATGAAAGCTTTTAGGACAGATGGTATAATCATATCCAAGAATAATGCCCTTTCGAGAATGATGCTAATTGGATCACATGGCATCAGAGCTTCACATCTGTCACATGGCAGAGACTGTTTCCTTAAACTTTAGTTTGTTTCCCTTTCCAGGAGTGGTGAGAGCAGACTTCAGTGTGTTCAGTAATTACAGGCAGGGTGCTAACTGCATGGATTCATTCATTCATTTATCCAGCACATATGTTCTTAGCTCCTTCCATGTGCCAGACACTGTTCTGGATGCTTTCATTCTTATGAATCTTTCCTAACTGGAGGAAAGTTACCAATAAATAAGTAAACGGGTAAAGAAATAATTGAAGTAACACGGAACACTATGAAGACAACCAAGAGGGTAATCATGAATGAAAGAGAGGGAGAAGGCGATTGAGGAGGAAGCTAGTGGGATCTAGGTGGTGACATTTCCACTTGTGTCTGAATAAAGAGAAGGAAGCAGACATGTGAAGATCTGGAAAGAAGTGTTTCTGGAAGAAGAGCAAAGGCAAAAGCCCTGAACTTGAAGTGACCTTGGTTTATTGAGAGATCCAAGACATTCAGTTTGGCTCTTGCCTATTGAATGAAGGTTACAATGGATCAGGATGAAATCAGAGAAGTAGACAGGGACCATGATAAAGAGATTGGATTTAATTTTAATACAAATCTAGTAGCAGTGGAAGTCGCATATAGTTTAATCTTCCCCCAAATAGTATGAGATAGTGCTCTAGTTTGAATCTGGAATGTCTCTCCAAGGTCCAGATGTTAAAGGCTTGGTCTTCAGCTTGGTGGTCTTAGGAGGTGGTAGAACCTTTAAGAAGCAGGGCTGACTCGGAGGTCTTAGGCCACTGGGGACATGCCCTTGAAGGGGACAGTGGGAATGCAGCCCCTTCCCATCTCTCTCATTGATTCCAACTACCATGAGGTGAGCAGGCTGTTCCAACACACACTCCCTGCTGTGATGTGCTGCTTCACCATAGGCCTAAAGCAGCAGGATCAATTGACCATTGACTGGGCCTCTGAAATTGTGAGTCCAAATAAGCCTGTCTTCTTAGGTTTTTTTTTTTTTTTTTTTTTTTTTTTTAAATACTGGTCATTTAACTCAGAGGTGCTTTACCACTGAGCTACCTCACCAGTCATTTTATTTTTTATGTTACTGGTTCTCTCTAAGTTCCTGAAGCTGGCTTCAAACTTGTAATCCTTCTATATCAGCCTCCGAAGTCACTGGGATTATGCACCACCAGGCCCAGCATTTCTCAGTAATTTTGGTATAGTCATGGAAAGCTGCTTCACACTTATCAACCCCATTTTACAGAATAAGAAATTGAGGCACAGGGGAGTAAGATTTGAAATCAGAGCTGAACACAGGACTTGGCTCTAGAGCTGTACTCCCAACTACAACATGTAAAATGGAATTTTCTGGTTATTTTAAAGCAGGGATGACGTCATCTTAAATTTTTCTAAGATCCCTCTGGCTGGGATAGGTGGTGGAGGAGCAAGAATAGAAGCAAGTAGAACAGGTAGGAACTACTGTAGTAAAGCAGGTGAGAGCTGACATAGGTGACGATAGTGTCCCCGCAGAAGAAGGATGTGTTGTGTACTTTAGTGTCACAAACATCAGATGGAGTGGATGTGTCTGATGACAGGTGGAGAGGAATCAAGCATGACTTAGATTTAAGAGGAGGTAGTTTAGCCTCTGCTGTCACTAAGCTCACAGTCGAATGTCTCTGACAAATGCATATTTAGGTATTTATTTATTTTGAGGAACTAATTTGCTGGTGTTCTTGGCTTATTCACTTATATAATCATGGGAATGGCTTTATGCACAGAGGGAGGGATACATCTTTACCAGAGGTGCTTGGCATAGAAACATGCAGGTTTGTTTTAACCTGGTCCTCTGCTCCCAGGGTTATGCATCTCCAAATGTATAGAAAAGCCATATTTTGTTTCATCTTCCTCCAGACTCAATGACAAGGAAAAATGCATGGAACTAAGTTTGAATCTTAGCTGAGAAGCTGGGGGCTGGATGGCTTTATTCCCTGGAAGTCCTAAGCTGTATGAATCCCCTGAACGTGCCAAGTTCCTGGTCTCTTAAGCTCTCTTAGGTGTGCTTTCTTTTCCCCCCAAGGTGCTCTCCCCTTCCTTGTCTGACCTCTTCTTCATGCTTTAGATTTCATCTCCGCGTGTAAGCCCTTTGCAAGCCCTCCCTTAACTAGCTCTGCTTCTCAACTGTGTTCTCACTTTACTTTGGCTCTAAGTCCATGTTAGCAATCATTTTGATGAATATTAGTACTTTTTCTAGACTTCAATCTCTTTAAGAGAAGGGTATATATATATATGGTTGTGTGTGTTTGTGTGTGCATAGATGCCCACGTGTCTATATTTTTGTGCATGCATGAGTTTGTGTATTTTTACCTGTATGTGCATGTGTTTGGGGTGATTGTGTGTGTGTGTGTATCTTGTATATTCCATACTTCATATCAATGGATTCTGGATCCTTGGATGCAACCAACCAGTGAATTGAAAATATTTTTAAAAATTGCATCTGTATTGAACAAGTAGAGACTTTTGTCTTGGTCATTATTTGTCGAAGAGTATTCTATTACAACTACTTACATAGCATTTACATTGTATTAGGTATTGTAAGCAATCTAGAGATGATCTGAAAGCACATGGGAGAGATGAGTGCAGGTTTTACGCATATGCTACACCGTTTTACATAACAGCCTTGAGCATCCAAGGATTTTGGTATCTGGGTGGGTCCTAAAACCAATGCTCCATAGATAACTGAGGGATGACAGCATTTCATCTTGAAATCCTCAGTGTCTAACCTGTTGTACAGAAGCAGAGACTGAAAAAGGAGGTTTTAGCTTTTGAAAAAAGAAGTCAAGTAAATTCAGCAAAGCAGTAGGAGAGAGATCCTGAGATGAAAGTTATGCTTCAACCTCTGTCACAGGGGCTAAGATGGTTTTGTTGTGGCTTCACTCTCCCAGGTAGGTACAATGTATGGGAAGACAGGGTAAAGACATTAAGCCTGATGAATTTGGCTCTTCCTCAAGGGAAAATCCCCTGGCTAGTCAAGTTGTGGGGTCCTCAGTTTCACAGTAGCTCAGGATGAACAGGCTTTTCTGGTTGAAATGTTCAATCATTTTTCCTCCATTATTTTTCATCCCCTGGGCAAATTTACCTTCACACAATAATTACCTTATTCAGAGTCCTACAAAATGTCACTGGGTTTGATAGCTGCTGGAGTTGAATTTGTACTTTCTCATATCAGCATCACTGAGTTCCTTCACCTGGACATACTCAAGGACTGTAACAATACCTACATTCCATTAGATGGAGTGGGCAGAGCAGAGGAGAGTGGGGGAAAAATAGATAGGCTTGGGGAAAAGAAACAATCGGTACTCAGAGGCAAAAGCAACAATTTTGGAGAGAAGAAAAAAATAAGCAATTCCTCAATTATGTTATTAAATATACAAGGTTGAATTTTCAAATGCATTTCTATTTTAGATTTTTGCTTGTTTATTAATTCATTCATTTTTGTTTCACTAGACATTTATCAGACATCACTCATGTATTATAAGGAAAAAGACGACAGATTCATGATTTGAAAGCAAGACTTTTTCGTTGATTGTGACAGCATTTCTAGAAGTCAGGAGGAGCATGATCACCAGCTAGCAATCTCACCCATTAAAAATCCAGGTTTCCTTTTACATCTAAGTAAAATGTAAGACCCCTTCCAAGATTTGCCTTGTAATCCACCAATCAGGTAGGAAAGATGGGAATTGAAGGTGTTTTTTAGAGGAGGAGGAGGAGGATCATGGGTTATGAGCCAAACTTCAAAAAGCTATTAGGGCAGCCGTACTGGCAACATGGATTTGAGAGAAGCCACTGTAGTTGTTCAGCAAAATATTCAGGATCACATCAGGCTATGGTTTTTATGTCAGGGAACAAAGCAGGGAAAGTCTAAAAAGGAGTCATAGGGTTTATCCAGGGAAATTCAGATTAGGACATTCAGGATCTGTTTGCCAGGTGAGATATCTTAAAAAATTTAATTTACAAAGAAACTGAGTTCCTGGTCACATGTTCAGCCACCATGGAAGTGCTGCAGATGACTTGTATGAACTCTGTCCTCCACCTGTCCCTAATCTGGTAAGGGAGAGAGATGAGCCGATTGATAAGTTACACAGTGAGTGGAAGGTGTGATGGTAATGATATTCATGGCTTGTGATGAGAGTGTGAGAAGGGATTTATTTGCTTTGGCCAAGGGTATCAGGGGATCTAAGCTGTGTTTCTAAGGATGAATAGGCATTTTTCAGGCTCAATAGCAAGAATTTCTGAACCAGAAAGGGCACTTCAGAGCACATGGTCACAGCAGAGCACCATGGCCAGCATACTAGGGGACCCATCGGGAAGTCTAGTGGTGCTGGATTGTGGGGGCTTGGAGAAGAGTTGTGAGAGATGATGAGGAGGAGGCAGGGAGAACTGTGGAGGCCTAGCTGGGGTGTCTTGTCTTGATTTATTCCTGCAGACATAATAAAAAATAAAAGGAGAGGCAATACTTTCAAACTCATTTTACAAGATTGACATTACCCTGATACCAAAGCCAAATAATGCTACAAGAAAAGGAAATCATTGACCAATATTCCTGATGGTACAAAATCTAAAATAAAGATCCGTGTGGCTGTGTTATAGCTTAAATATAAGGTGTCCCCCAAGACTCATGTGTGAGACAATGAAAGAGTATTCAGAGGTGAAATGATCAGATGGTGAGAACTTCAACTTAAGCAGTGAATTAAGACATGGATTAGTTGGATGGTAACTGGAAGCAGGTAGCGTGTAGCTGGAGAAGTAGTTCCCTAGGGAGGGGGTTGTGCCTTTGGGGTTTATACTTTGTCTCTGGTGAGTGGGGCTCTCTCTCATGCCCTTCTGCCATCATGTTCTGCTTCACCTCAGGCCCAGAGCTGCGGAGCTGGCTGATCAAGGACTGAACCTCTAACACTGAGCCAGAATAAACTTTTCCTCTTCTAAATTGTTCTTGTCATGTGTTTTGGTCACAGCAGTGAAAAGCCAATTAAAACACACATAACCGTGGGATTTACTGCCCCAAGCTCTAGCCTTCTATATTAATTTACGAGGGCTGCCAGATCAAACTGTCATAAGCTCAGTGACTTTCTGGTTGTTTCACAATTCTGGAGACCAGATGTCTGACAAAGGTGTTGCCGAGTGGCTTCCATCTGGGGGCTGAGAGATAGTCTCCTCTAGGCCTCACCCCTAGCTAGCTTCTCGTGGTTTTCTGGCAAGCTTTGACATTCTTGGCTTTTAGAAGAATTTCCCTGCTTTTGTCTTTATCCTCACATGGCATTCTTCCTGTGGGTGTCTATTTTCAAATGTCCCCTTTTATAAGGACACCAGTCAAATTGGGTTAGGGCTCATCCTAATGTCCTCATCTTAACAAGTTGTATTTGTAGTGAACCTATTTCCAAATAAGTTAACATTCTGAGGTTCTGGGATTAGGATTTCAATTTATAACCTTTGGTGGGACACCCTTGAACTCATAAAACCTTCTTAGCATTAAGGGCCCCTGGGAAGAAGGAGAACAAGGAAGACAGGATAGAGTTAAATATGATGTTGGAGCAACTGGCTGGCCATCTGGGGAGTTCTCAAAGACATTCTATGAGAAGTTTTGCTCCATTCAAACCTCTCCTCACACCAGGCCCAGAGCTCCATGGAGCTCTGGAAGTTCACTCCATTGCTTTTGCATCTACTAAGGTGTTGTTTGGGATGAACTTAGGATATCATAAAGTTGTTTCCAGTTGTCTTGAGAGAAAAAGGCAAAGTGAGTGTTTCCTAAGTGATTCCAGGGAGCCCCAAAGGTAGAGTATTTAGACAGACAATGCTGTATCATTTTCCTCTGTTGACTCTGTTGCATGGATATGAACTTTCTATTATGGTGGAAAGACAGAAGTCCTAAGTTAGACATGCTAGCAATGTGGGATACTGGAAATGGGCCAGACTTGGGAGCAACAGTGTATGTGTTTCTTGAGAACTGAGTTACTTCTAAGAAGTGGGGGAGATATTCAAAATTACTCCCTAGAGCATTTCACTTCTTTAAGTACCCTAATATGTAAATCTCACCCTGAACCCCCATAATCAACTCACAGCCAGAAAGACACAGGTGTCAGGACAATGAGGATTGGCACAACCTTTCACCTAGAAAGCCGGCCCCTGACTCCTTGCCTGCATATATGAGATCCCAGAATCTGAGAGTAGAGTTTACAGCTCATGTTTTCAGCCTCCCTTGCAGCTAGGATGCAGCCACTGGGATTTAAGGGCCGAAGTGAGCAATGTGAGGAAAATAGGACCAGCTATTGGTGATCACTGGGGCACCTGGATTTCAGACACTGCAGGGAAGATTTCCCAGAGGCTCAGGGTTGAGTTTGGACTCAGAGGGGACTTAGGTGCTTGGGACATGATGGGTTAGTGACAATAAGATCAAGTTCTTGGTACATCAGTGAAGTCAGTGCTCAGTACAGGTTAATATTCCTAATTCAAAAGTCTGACATCTAATTGCACAGTATTTTTGATTTTGGATTTTCAAGAGATTCTTAGATGATAAAATTTATGCAAATATTCCCAAATCCAAAAAACTAGGGAAAACTTCTGGTCCTAAGAATTTTGGGTAAGGGATACTAAACCTATAGCAGCAGTGGAGGTATTTTCACACCAGGGCAGACCTGAAGCCTATATTCTGAGTGTTAATTCTGGACACTTAGCATCTAGACTGTTTCTTTATCCCTCTGAGAGCTAGCCATTGTACTTTAATAATCCTTTTTCTGCTTAAAGTAGCCACAATGGACTCTGTTCTTTGTAGCTAAAACACTTGACTGACACACTGTATATTCAAAATTCCTTAGGTTAAATATATGGACTAAAAGAAGGGGGGATAAAAGGCAGGGAGGGAAGGAAGGAAGGAAGAGAGGAAGCACTAGGAGGTTTGTTTAATGGATTACAATCTGGGGCTCTGGTTTTACAGCTGGGTGTTGACTTTGTCAAGTTGTTTTCCATGCCACATCTCTAGAGAATTCATGGTATTATGAGTGGGGTTTTAAGGTCCCTTCAGGTTTAAACACCCCTTGAAATGATGTGATAGTTCAGTGTTCATGTCACATTTATTTCTTGGAATTTTTTATTTTTTGCCACCAAAAGAGCAGAATGAGATTTACATGGAATCCTAGTCATTGATTTAGAGCAATCTAATGTAAAAACATGCTTTCCTCCTCTTCCAAAAAAACTGGAGGCAGTAGCCCCTCACGTTACCTGATGGCAGAGATGAAGCTCAGGGGTTCAGGCTGGACAACAATCAGGGCTGAAGTTCCCCAACTTCCCCCTGCCCTGCCCCACACCTGAAGGAGCACTTCTCCTTGGCTGGTAAGTTTTGCACTCTGAAGCAGCACATTCTTAAATTTCATTGTGTGATGTAAAAGTCTATGAAATGAAAATATAAAGGAGCCATTCATCAAAATCCTCAGTGTTGTTAAATCGGTGAACTGTGCATCAGCACATTTGTTCTTATTAAGCATTGAAATGACAGAAACTAGTGACTGTCATCATATCAGCCGAGGGGACTCAGCCTAAGTAAGATAGAAATATAACTTCAGTTTCCTTTGAAAAGAAACTGGCTTGCTTGGTGGGGTGCAGTTTGCCAAGACTGTTAGTTCTGTGTTCAATTTCCTACTTTCTGGGTTGTGACATTGTCTTCCAAGCTATGGATTCAACAACCTGTTTCAGAGAGGGAGGTAGCAATAGAAACTGGAGCTTTGTTTGCCATGAGAAGAGTTTCCTCATTTTCCAAATTCTTTCCTCAACCAGAAAGGAGGATCATAGATGACTAGAGCTGGAATGGTTAATGTACCATCAACGTGGCTAACAGTGCCTGGTTGTCTGGTCAAACATTAGACTAGGTGTTGATATGAAGGTGTTTTTTTGGGGGTATGATTGACATTTAAATTAATAGACTTTGAATAAAGCAGATTATTCTCCAAAATATGAGTGGGCCTCAGTCCAATCAGTTGAAGATTCAAAGGTCAAAAACTTACGTGCCTGTAATAAAATGAAGTTCTCAAGACTGAAACACAGAAAACTTTCCTGAGTTTTCAGCCTGGTACTCAGTGGAATTCAGACTCAAGTGTGCGACATTAGCTCTGACCTGGAATTTCTAGCCTGCCCAGTTTGTGCCATGGAATTTGGACCTCTTGAATCCTGCATTTGGGTGAGTCTAATTCTTTAACATAAACCTCCATGTGTCTCTGTGCATCTATACCTAAATATATATATATATATATATATATATATATATATATATATATATATATATATATATATATCGATATTTATATTTGTCTTTCTCTGTATTTCCTATTAGTTCTGGGCCTGTCTGTGATTCTGGATGAGAAGATTTGAGACATTTAAAGACTCTGAACGTGCAAGAACTTTAACGTGTGCCTCAGCAAAGTGTAATGTACCCAGATTTGAGCACCATCATCTTTAGAATAGCACACAACTTCTTTAGCATCTAAACATTGCCAAATCTGGCATTGCTGTCCCCTTTACCATTTCACATTTATTCCCGACACACTGAATCATCATGGACTCCTTTTCCCTGTGTATTTGCACACCTCTTTTATCTACCCTCCATGTGGCAAACTCTTTTTCATCCTTCAAAACCCACTAGAAAGGTAACTCTTTTCCAAGCCTCCAGGGACCCAGCCTGTGTGTCTAACTAACTAATTTAACTAACTTCCCTCCCTTCCTCTCTTCCTTGTTTTCCAGCACTAGAGATGGAACCCCGGTCCTGTGCTCTACCTCCATCACGGAACTATGACCCCAGTCCTTTGTCTAATATTTCTGTGATGATGTTGAATACATTAAGTGACCTCCTAACCCTACTTCTCTGTGCAGACTCTTCAAGGTTGGCATCACATCTTTGTGTTCTCGTTGCTCAACATGATACCCGACATATGTAGCTCAGTGCATTTTTGCTGAATTTAAATGACCAAAAGAGCTCCTCTTGTACTGACTCCATGCTCACCAAGCAACCTTTTGATAATTTGACTTCCTGGCAGCTGCTGCTGATGGAGCGAATGTGTGTTCTGTCAGACAGATGTGACTGTCTGGGCCACATGACAGTGCATTTATTTCCAGCTGTAAATTAATAAATCGGTGTCTTGGTTTACACACACACAGTTTGTTGAATAAATGGTTTGCCTATGGTCATAGCTCAATTATCTAAATATATACAATCCTCCTAGCCTATTATTTGAAAACCTGGTTTTATTTATTATCTTGAATTTGGGTATGGCCAAAGAGGAAAGCAATCTCTTCTTGTCCCCTGTGTAGATAATTGAAGGCTGGCACCAAGTGTGACCCCATCAGAAAGGGAATTTTGGAAAGCATTAGTGTTGTCATTAATATTGCTGATGGTTTTGGCTACAATATCGAGGGCAGATGTTGGCATGGTGGCTCTCCACTCCATTTCTGATCTAGCGTGTCTTGCTGCAGCACAATCTAGCTTATAACAGTGCTGTAGGAATTCTGTGATGCAGATGAAGCTCTCTCCTCTTGGTTGGAAGGTGGGAGATGGAAATGGAGTTGGGCTTGCTTATAAGTAGGCACTCATCATATAATCAGAGAGCAGCAGCAAAGCAAGGCCCAAAGGACAGAGGTAGAGATGAAGTTGGGTACAGCCCACTCTGAAGTCGGGATGCGCTCCAGCTGCTTCATGGTGGGTGGTTCCAAGATAAGTGAGGGCTGGTGGTCATGGTACAGAGCCTCATGGGGAAGCAACTGACACACCGAACGGGGCTAGTGAACATGACAGTCTACCCTGCAGAGCAGAGGTGGCGTCTCCTACATCTCTCAGACTTCAACCAGGGGACATCTCATCCAGAAAACTTTCTTTGATCCTTCCCATCACTCAAAATTTCAATGGAAGAGAAAGAACCATGAGAGACACTGGACCAGCCATTCCTACCCAAAGAACTTCATAAAATACAGATGCCTGGGTCCTCTTCCAGGTCTACTGAGTTACAAGCTTCAAGGGAGTAGACCAGGCATATACATTTTTAAGTTTTTGAAATAATTATGATATCATTCTCTCTCAGTGTATTTTCTGTTGCTATAATTGTATACCACTGGCTGGGTAATTAATAAAGAAGAGAGGGTTATTTATCTTAAGACTCTGGAAGCCCAAGCATGGCGCTTGCATCTTCTCAGCATCTGGTGAGGGCCTTCTGAATGCATCCTGATATGGTGGAGGGCATCACATGGTGAGACAGAGAAAGCAGGTCTCTCTTCCTGTTCTTATAAAGCCACTAGTACCACCATGGGGTTCCTACCCTTATGACCTCATCTAATTCAAAGAACCTTGGCAAAGGTCTCATCTCCACATGCCATTAACATGAATTTGGGGATTAGGTTTCTAACACATGAAATTTGGGGGACACACTGAAACCATAGCATCTAAACAATTAGTTTGTCATATTTATAGCTTACTAAGAAGTCTGTGGGTGCAATGTCTTTTCTGACATCAATTCTTTTTGTATTCTATCCACAAGCACCATATTATTATTTAAATACCTGCTTATTCTGTTATTCACTCTTACTTGGAGGAAAGATCAGGCTTTTCCCCTTATTTACTTCTTGATCATTTATCATATTCTCTTCTCCACATAGTGCTAGGTAAAGGCCAAGAACTCTGTCAAATAATTAGTGATCAGTATGAGGCTGGAGAACGACCATGGTATGCTCCTGCACATGTGTGCATGCATAAATGCCCACATCTACACACACACACACACACACACACACACACACACACACACACTATGTGTTACATGAGATTTGTACACCAGAGGAGATCCCTGTGAAAGTGCAACTACTTACAAAAGATGAAATAAAACTATCCACATTCATGCTGTATTCTAAAAAAAAGTACCAATTGGGATAATGCTTATGTATATTCTTTTACAACTCTGTTCAAAATTTAGCAGTTCACCATAAGCATTGTATTTTTTTTAAATCAACATAACCTTAGATCCTAAGTTGAGTTTTAACTAGAAATTAGAAATACAACTTCCCAAGCCTCCAAAAACCTCTTAAAAAGAGAATCCTAAAGTACAAAGAAATTTTAGATCTCCTCTGATATTTAACACCTATCTTCATCAAAACACATTTTAAAAATATGTTATTGTTACAAAATAAATATATTTGTAACAATATATCATAAAAAATATTATTATAAAGTAAATACTTTGCTGGATATAGGGATTATATGTGCTTACTGGTTTCATTATGTTATTTCCTTGCTCAATTCTCTCCAAGCATGAAGTTCAAAAAATATGAGTTAGGCATTCAAAACCTCTGCAACTTGGACCCAATCAACTTTTTAATTTTATGTCCCATTGGTCCCCATTTAGTACCTTCTGATGTTGTCAGAGTGTCCTACTCAGTATTTTCCAAGGGTGGTCATTAGGGCTGTGATAATTTATAATGATTTCCCTGTCTAAATACCCCACTTCCTCCCTGCCTGTACCACTAGTTATCCTGTAGTAAGTATTTTCCATGTTGATGATCCAACTATGTGTTTCTATATAACAAACTACTCAAAAACTTGTTGGCCTAGAACCATGATGTATTTATTATTTCTCATGATTCTTTAGCTCAGCAGTAGGGACTGGGATTAGCTAGATAATTCTGCTATAGAGTTGACAATCTTGTGGGGCTATCAGATTTAGCAAAGGCAAATATAGAATACCCAGTTAAACTTAAATTTCAGATCAACAATGTTTTGGTGTAAGCATGTCTATGTAATATTTGGGACATTCTTATACTAAAATATTGCTCATTGTTTATCTGAAATACAAATTTAGCTGGGTGTCCTGAGTTTGAGCTGGCACACCTACTCACCTGGGGACCTTGGTCCTGTTCTGTGTGGCTCCTTGCCCTTCAAGAAGCTGTTTGAGATTTCTTCACATGGTGGGCTCAGGTCTGCATTTCAGAAGGTCAAAAGTAGAAGCTTCAAGGCTTTTTAAGACATTATACAACTTCACTCCCTCCTCATTCTCTTGGAAGTCACCACCAATCCACATTCAACAGACAGGAATGGGCTGTAACTTTTGACAGGAGGAAGAGCACAGTAACATTACGAAGGGGCATGCATCTGGGGATGAGAGCAGTTGCTGCAGCCCTTTATACAGAGAGTTAGCGTTCTTTCCTGTCATTTGAAAATATTGTCTTGTATTCTTACTGTACCATATATTTTTTACCCGTTCTTCATTTTTTTCATGATTCATATTTTATTTAATGGAAAATAGAGAAATTTTCTGCATAATTTCAGTATATCCTTTAAAAGTTAAGATTTTGAATTTGTTTAAAGACATTCACATGAATTTAAAAGCCAAATGTAATTATTTAAATGCTGACAATGTACAAAAAAATAATTGTGTACTACCATATTAAAACTCTAAATTTCCAGACCAATATTTCCTAAACTGTGCTCTGAAAACTACATGGTCTTGAGTTAAATTAAGTTTGGGAAAATTACATTCTCAAAGGTTCACAGTCCATCTTTGTATGTTGTAGGTTGAGAGCAAATAATAATTTAGTTGAACTCTTGATTTTTTAAAATCAAAAATTAATTTTAATTTGTTATATATGACAACAGAATGCATTATAATTTGTATTTCACATATAGATAGAGCCTATCTATATGTGTCTCTGGTTGTACACAAATAGAGTCACATCCTTTGTGTCTTCATGTATGTACTTAGGGTAATGATGACCATCGCATTCCACTGTTTTTCCTACTCCCATGCCGCCTCCTTTCCCCTCCCTCCCCTCCCTCCCCTTTTCCCCTTTGCCTTTCTTCATTTTTGATATTTAGGTTATTTCTTTTGATGTTGTTGTGAACTTTGTTGCAAAAAGCAAAGTTTTTGTGTGTTTGTCTAATTTCATATACTTTTTCACTTAAGAGTTTGCCTTGGTTCAGAGCCCAGCTTAATTACTTATTAGCTATGTGTCCAAGGGGGAAGATCACTTAAGCAGTTTCATGCCTCAGTTTTCTCATTTGCAAAATGGAGACAAAAATAGGACTCATAGGATTACTGTGAAGACAATTACTGTGAAGATTCTCAATAATCATCAATTGTTACTAAGATAAATTCCTAAATGTAAAATTATTAGGTCCAGGGGTACTGAAATTTTTAGGATTGTTTGCTATATATCAATAATTCAAAGGGACCATGTTTTGAATTAAGAAAAATAAGTCTATCTTGTAAACCCTGGTGGCTAAGAACAAAGACTTTAGATCAGAAGTTACAAAAGTACTGCTTATAGCCTTTTTTTTTAAAAAAATATTTTTTTTAGTTGTTGATTGACCTTTATTTTATTTATTTATATGTGGTGCTGAGAATCGAACCCAGTGCTTCACACATGCCAGGCAAGTGCGCTACCGCTGAACCACCACCCCAGCCCTTGTAGCCTGTTTTTATAAATAAAGCTTTATCAAAACAAACTTATGCCTATATTCATGAATCAGCTATCAAAGACTTTGCATTGCAACAGTGGAGATGAACAGCTGTGCAGCGACCAAGTGGCCCACAAAACTGAAAATGTTTACTGTCTGACTCTGTGGGAAATTTACTGAGCTTTGGTTTAGTGAAAGAAAGGCCTGGGCTCAAATCCATACTCTGCCAAATATTCTCTGTGCTGGTGACATAAGTGCTCGATACTCTTATTATCATCTCTCAACTCTCCTATTACCTTATTGGATGCTGAGTAAGAGTCAAAAGGAAGTCTTTTCTACACAAGTGGAAGGTCTCTACCAAGTAGCAGCTGCTTAAATACAAGGTATGGTGTGTTCCTGCGCATCTGTGTGTATGTGTATGCATGTTTGTGTGTGTATATGTAGACAGAGGGCTAACTGGTCCTTTTCCCTGAACAGTTTCTATAGTTCTGTGCAGTACTTTTTTTTTTTAACATTTATTTTTTAGTTTTAGGTGGACACAATAGCTTTATTTTTTATTTTTATGTGGTGTTGAGGATTGAACCCAGTGCCCCGCGCATGCCAGGCGAGCGTGCTACCACTTGATCCACATCCCCAGCCCTGTGCAGTACTTTTTAATAGGTACAATTGAATGATTATTTTGAGCAATGATAGAAGAGGAAGCAGTATGAAATAGTGTAACATGGGAAACAGGTGAAGAAGGTGGTCATACACAGAGGCTTTTTTGTGTGTCTACTCACTCAATCGCAATGACACTGGCCTTATCTCCATGCCTGAACTGTCCTCTCAACAGAGAACCCATTCCCTCTACACCCTGTGCTGGACAGTGGCTTCCCTCTGCACTTTCCACATTGCTCAAGGGAATCTGGCTCCTCACCTTCATTCTGCTGACCAGAGCGCCCTCATGTGCTCTCTGGTGGATGGACTACACTGGGGTACTTGTTAGGTTCTGAGCACTACCACACTTCAAGCCAGATGCTGGTAAACTTAGAGACTCGATGTGTGCTATCTCATTTCATTCTGACACCAACACCATCAAGTAGGTCCTATTATCTTCAGAAAACTGGAGCTCAGAAAGGTCAAATAATTTTCCCTAGAAAGGACTAGCACTGGGATTTGATCCACATGACTTGGAAAAAATTGTTCTTTCTATTACACTAGGCAGTCAACAGTCTAAGAGAAAAGATACTATGGCCCAAACATTATAATTACAGTTAGGGTGAGATTTATTCCATAGAAGAAGTACATCCGTGCTAGGAAAGTTCAGAAGAAGAAAGGCAAACCTTCTATAGATGAGAGCATTTGAACTTGATTTTAATTTGCTATGACCAAAGAGAAGAAAATATGCTCTTCCTTTGAATCTGAAGTCTTAGATAAAATCAGGGTGAGAAAGAAGGACAACAGTTGGGCCAATATTTAGGAGGTAAATGGCAATCTTTACTGAACTGGAAAAAAAAATTGACTTTAAGCCACGGGAGGTGTAGGCCAAGAAAGATTTTGCTGGAGGCCATCTCTCTGGAGGGACACAGATGTGACTAAGTGATGCCTTTAGGGATGGATCTGCCATGGGCTCAGAAAAGTGTTTAAGGTAGATTCATCATCACTTTATTCAGGTTCTTTCTTTGGCTCTTACAGGAAACTGATCTCTGTTTTCTTTGCTGATAGTGGAGCCAGTCAGTGTCAGGGCTGGGTCTCCATGTCCCTCTCTGCCCAGCATGCGTCCAGTACAATCTTGTGAGGAGAAGGTTATTATTCTCTACTACTTTTCAGAGAGGTCTCAACAGCCAGGAAATAATAAGACAGGAGAGCAGATAGGTGCTGACAATGTGTCTGTGGACAGCCATTCTCAGCCTCCCAACTGTTAACAGAGGCCACCAGGAATGTGGACAGCCATTCTCAGCCTCCACAACTGTTAACTGAGGCCACCTGGAACCGTTTCTCTGGCCTGAAGGAGAGCTAATTGTACTTCTCTCACAGCCCTCACAAGGCCATGAGACACACGGACCCAGCCCTGGACACGGTACATAAAAGAGCTTAGGAAAAGCCGATTGAGTGAGGGAAAGAATGAAAGTGTGAACGCAAGCTGAATGTCTCCATCATTAATTGCTGAGCTCACTGCAGAGGACTTTAAACATTTCATTTTCAAAATAAGATTCTCTGCTTGGTTGTTCAAGCTGGAATTAGAGGAGATTAAAGAGCATTCAGCTTGGCCCCAGATCGCCTGATTTAATTGGTCTGGGAAGAAGCCTGGCAATGGTGGTTTTAAAACACTCCCCTGGTGGTTCTGATATGCTGCTAGGGCTAAGAATCACTTGCATGTACTTCAGTCCAAATTCTCTTCATAGACAGATGAGGAAACTGAGGCTACAGTTTGGAAGTCCTCTGCGGCCAAATGAAATGTAGACGATCTGACTGGCTACCCCTGGGGCCTCTTGTATGTTAGGATCCTTGCTTTTCCCTCTTCCATGTGTGTGGAGAGAGAGAGAGAGAGAGGATTGAACTTGGACCTACTGTCAGGATCAAACACCTGCCACAACTCACTCTTTCCTTCTCTGGATCCTCTGCAAGCCTGTGGTTTCCTCCTGGCCACTTCTTTGTTTCCCAAGTGACTTGGGTTCAATTTTTGTTTTAACTGATAAAATGTCCCTTCTGGAATGTCATGTCTATTTTTCCTACTCTTTCTCCTGGAAGCAAATGGGAGAGATTTATGGCTCCTTGTAAAAATCCTAGCCTTGTTTAGAAATTGCCTGTGATTGATTAAGTAATAAAAATGCTTTTAAGACAGGGAGGTAAATCTCCCTGCTAATTGCTCTGTGCCTTACATTAGAACCTTGTTACACTGCCTGATGCTCTCCAGGGTTGGACAACTTTGTAATTTCCATCACCCTGAAAAGTCACATTGGAATCATTGTCTGCAGCTTTTTTTTTCCCCAGGACTGGGACTGTTAAAGGAAACAGACAGATAATTAATGGGCTGTAAACAGAACCAGCAAAGCCTTTGAAACAGGAGAGCAAAGCCCATCTTTCCTCCGAGTGTAAGTTCTGGTGCTCATCTGGGTGTGTGGATGGAAGCCAAGCTCTTGTGGAAGGGTGGTCCAGATGGGATGTGGAGGGACTTTCTCAGCTTCCACACACCCATTCCCTTTCTGCACACCCTTTCTAGCATAATAGTCTAGGTACTGTTAGACATGGATCGATTATAATTTGGATTTGCTGGTCAGGAACCAGAAGGGGATGGAAATTGCATCCCAACAGGGAGAACACATCCTGGACAGGGGGACAGGGCACCGAGTGTCTGGTGTTTGGTTTGTTGAGCCTGAATTAGATGATTCACCACCTGGACCCTGAAGTAATAGGAGAACCATCACCAAATTCATTCTCAATCTCCACCAACAGTCGAACTTTTCAAAACTTTTAAAGTGTACAAATAAATGGGTATGTATTGGTGAAATACCTCCCGTGCTCATGTCCTGACAGCTGACTCTGTCCCCATAGGCACTATTTTTAATCAGTCCAGGAGGCCAGGGAATTGTCTTATAGGAGACAGGACCCAAAGGAGGGCTTTTGGAGTTAGAGATGAACTATTCAAGGGACACTTGGCTCAGGAGAAACTTCTTGACTTACCTAAAGCCTTAAAAAGAGACAGCTTTTCAGAAGGAGAAGGAGAAGGAAGATTCCAGAAGGGTCTCGTGTGTACCAGTTCAGAGTTCTAGAAAGGCACAATGTCCGCGCATACCAGTGGGGAGAGTGGCAGGAGAAGAGGGCCCTGAGCAGACTGCTCCTGGGAAGGTGGGCTGGTGCCCATCACCAAGAGCTATCTTTGAATGCATCTAAGGTGTTTGGGCTTTAATCTGGAGCCAGTCCTCAGATGCAAATTCCCTCTTGTGTCCACTGCATCAGGGTTCTATCTGGAGCAACACTGTGCGAGCTCGGACAAGGGCAGCAGGACATGCATTGAGCCCAGTTGTCACAGAGGCAAAAAACCAAACCAAAAACAAAACAAAACAAAACAAAGAACTATAAGGTGGAGATCCCCAAATATAAGGTAGAGCTAGCTATTCTACAGACTTAATTGGACCAGAATCCATGGAAAATCATTTTATAATTAAAGGTTACTGTTGGATGATGTGTTTCCTAGGGATGGGTATCTGATTTGACCCTGGCCAACTGATTTTTTTTTGGGGGGGGAGGAGGGGTACCAGGGGTTGAACAGGGTACCAGGGCTTAAACAATGAGCCACACCTCCAGCCCTTCTTTTTTATTTTATTTTATTTTTTATTTTGAAACTTGTTAAGTTGCTGAGACTGGCCTCAAATTTGCAATCCTCTTGCCTCCCTTGTTCCCAAGTCCCTGGGATTACAGGCATGCACCACCATGCCCAACCCAACTCGGAAACATTGAACTTGTCTTAAGAGTAGTGTTCAGGGAAGAGAAGAGCTATTCATTAGGAGAGGAGACTTCACCCAACCCAGGCTTCCTTAGCCACCATGAAAAACCATGCATAGCTCCCAGACCCGTCAATGTTATAATAGGATAATAATGAGAACACTCATTCAAGAATAGGTCCTGGATTTAGAAATACTGCATCTCAGGCCTTCCCATGAAGAAATTCTATTAAGATTAGCCTTGGGCTGAAGGTGAGAGACTTCAGGTTTAAGTGATAATTGCAAATAGGGAGCTCTGTTTATTCCTTCTGACCTGTTCTGCTATCTTGTCTCTCCTGAGGTCTTGGTTGGCGGGGGGTGGGGGGGTGGGTCATATATTTTTTTTTTCTGCAAATAATCAAGATTGTCACTACTGTCTCCTCCTGTGGAAGGCAAAAAAGTGATGGGAGTCAAAGAGACAGAAGGTCCCTGCCCTCCATGTCCTGACTGTCCATATCACCAAGTACAAAAAGTAAAGAAATCTAGTCTAAAAACAGGATTAATGAACAATTCCTGAGTACATACTAGGAACTAGATACAATTGAATTTAGAGATAGATTTTCTCACTGAATCCTCTCAACAGTCTTATGGACTGTCTTCTATAAGAGTTCCCACTTTATCAGTGAGAAAATTGAAGGTTGGAGAAAGGGGGATTAACTTGACCAAAGTTCCAGAGCGATTAATGGATTCGGGGCCCAGACCCACACTGACTGGTTTCAGAGGGAACTTTCTTAACTGCTACGCAGTTCATTACTAGCTGACTTTGCTGTTTCCAGCACATGATACATGTGGCACAGAGTAGGTGAAAAGAATTGCAGGTGGCTGTAATTCAGATATAAAGCAAATGTAGGACAGGCACATCTCAGAGATCTGAGCTGATTCGAGGGATACTGGAAGCATATCATAATTCCTGGAGGGATGATTTGGAGGAACTGGATAAGTTGCCCAGGCACCTCTACCCAGGTGGCTTGAGGTATAGGGGCTACCCAGTAGGTTATTTCCAGATAACCTAGTGGAGTGGAAGCATCCAGTTGGACAATTAATTTCTGTGGACAGGGAAGAGATAAGAAGTAGTTGATTCTCTGGAGCTGGACAGAACTGTAGACTGCTGAGTGGGGCTGGAGTCTACACATCATTGGATTTGTTGGGTTGTCTTCCTCTGAAGAAAAGCTACATTTTCTCTCCCCCCCCTTTCTAGAATGCCAAGTAGAACCTGTGCCCACATATAACAGTACCAACCACCATCATCATCATAGCAAGGAATTTAAAGAGCCCTTGTTGGCTTGACTTTTCCTTCCTTTCTGCCCAGATGAATGAAGTTAATTCACTGGGGTGTAAACCAGTATCAGGAATTCACAGAAAAACAGTCCTCTGTTCACCTGGCACAAAGCACTTTTGGCCTAAGCATTGGTCTTCCTAGTGTTCTTGAGGCCTTTTGGGGTAGAATCTCATGTCTTTTCCATCCAAATTATGCCCCTTGGCATCCAATTGTTTAGAAGGAAGTAAATGCATTTCTCAAAAGCATTAATTTATAGGGGTTTAACAAGATGTGATATCATTCTTAAGGAAAATTAGCAGAGATATTTTTCTACTCTTCATACATGAAGTATGGCAAAAGATGAGTCCCTGAAGGTGTGTACATAGATTGAATAATATAAGCAAATATTTTTAACATTTCCCTTGGGAAACAGTGCCCTATGGAAAGTATTTAAGCAGGAAATAACGTGATTTGATTTGTGAATCCTTGTTCAACTAACTGTTATAATTAGTGTTCTCTGCTTGATTGTGATGCCCTTGAGGTTAGGGAATAAAGACTTCTTGGCTTTTGCATCCCTTGCACCCAGAAAATAAATGCTGCGTGCTTATCTGAGGTTCAGTACATCTTGAATGAATGAATGAATGGGAGGGAAAATATCTGCAAGTGCAGGTGGGAAAGCGGGTGGAGTTGGAGGTTGTTAGTCGGAAGCTAGAAGCAAATGGATACAGGAGAAGAGTAAAAAGAGCTTAATACAGCATCAGGAAAGCCAGTTAGAGAAATTGGACAGAAGGAAAATGGCAAGATGCAGGACATATCATGCAAACAAGATGGGCACTCATTTTCATGGTCTTGAAGGGGCCTGTGGTCTAAAGTGGTAGTATTGAATATAATTTTCTGCAAAAATGGGAATGTTCTGTATTTGTATTGTCCAACATGGTAGACGCTATGTATATGTGGCTGTTGAAAATTTTATGTGACTAGAGCAACTGAAGAATTGAATTTTTAATTAATAGTTTTTGTGATTAAATTTAAATAACCACATGTACGTAGTGGCTGCCATATTGGACAGTACAGAATACTCCTTAAGTTTTTCTATTTCCAGGAAAAAGATGGGCGAGATTGGAGGGAAGAGTATTTCATATGCCAAATCATAGTTTTGAAGATCATCTGTAGTAGTGGGAAATTCCACAGTGAAATCCCAGGTTTGGACTGTTCACATGGATTTAAGGTGGAAAAGAAATAAAATCCCAGTGTCCAAAATACTGTCTCTCATGTCCTTGACATATTAGCTGACATGCAGCTGGAACATTTACTCATTAGTTTTATAGTTAAAAATGAAATAAAGCATCAGAAATGCTGTTTCCTTGGCATCCACCCTAGTCCAGGTGAGGATGCGATCCATTTCCCTTCCAATCATTTACACAGAGGTGTGTGGGTGATGGATGTCACTGGGGAAATATTATCAGAGCCAGCCAAATCTAGCTGGATTTTTCATGATCACTTACAACAAATTAACCCACATTTGCTTGGTGGTGGTGGTAGGGAGGGTTTTATTTTGCTGGCATCATGTAAATGTTATAAAAGTGCCCTTTTTAATAAAAATCAATGACAACTTAAAATATACAATGAATGCTGCAACATTAATAAAACACACTATGCATTAAATCCAGCTTTACTATGTAATGTGCACTATTTATAGCTTACATTTTAGGCCTGATCATGCTTCCAACGGTGAGTGAAATGGCCTAAAACAGCTGTCAGATGGTGTGAAATGAACACAGACACAGGGTAAATAAAACTCAAATGAACCCTGAGCATTCTCTCTCAGCAGTGAGACCAACACTGTGTGACTGAGGATGGCCTCGGTTGAGGGTGGATGGCCTGTATCCATGTGCACTATATCACTCACCTGCCTATCTCCACTTACTTGCCCCCTTTCTGCTTCTTCCTTCTTACCATGTGCATAAAACTTGAGGGATACAAAATAAACTGAGACATCTCTGGTTTCCTAATTGCTTAAAATATCATCATGGAGATTAAACATTGTGTACTTCATACTGTTCTTCATTGGCTCCCTGATGCTTAAAGGATATGGATCTTTGACCCATTGTATGTGCTATTTCCTCTACCCAAACGGCCTTCCTGTCCTCCACCTAGAGAACAATTCATCCTTCAAGGTCCAGATCAGACACTGTCTCCTCTGTGAAGACTTCCCAGGAAGAGTCCATGACGACACCTTGTGTTTTCTCAATGTAATTTTCCACTTCCTAATCATAGTGGCCATTATATATACTCCATTGTGGCATTCCTTGTCTGCAAGGGAGGCTGGGAAACATGTCAGTTAGAAACATGTGCCCAGAGGAAATAAATTTAGTGATCACATTGCCAGTTTGGAGAGAAAGACGGGGCCTCAAATTCATGCCCAAACATATCCCTCTTATTTAGGATGCCCAGGTATACCCGCTTTCTTGATTTTCTTGGTGTCAAGCAAATTCTCTCTTTACATTTGCTGTTCTCTCTGCCCAGATCCTGATCCTCCCTCCCCACCAGTTACTTTCTCGTCCTTTATCCTGCTCTGTTTGCTTTGTCTCACTTGGTACCCATTGTAGTTACCACTTACCTCTTCCAGGCGGGGGCTGCCGTGATGACACCATTTGTTTGGTGCATTAGCACCAAGAACACACCTAATGTAGAGGTGTCCCATTGCATATTTCTTAAATGAACAAGTTCCAACTGGAAGCTGTTTTAGTCAGCTTTTTTCATTGCTGTGACCAAAAGACCTTAGAGAAGAATTAGAGGAGGAAAAGTCTATTAGGGGGAGGGATGTGTATCACAGTTTCAGAGGTCTTGGTCAATAGATAGCTGACTCCATTCCTCAGGACTTGAGGTGAGGCTGCAGGGAGTGGCTCACATGATCAGGAAACAGAGTCCACTCACCTGATATAAAATAAATATCCCAAAGCTATACTCCAATGACTTACCTCAACCAGCTACACTCTACCTGCTTTCAGTTATCACTCAGTTAATCCAAATCAGGGATTAATTCACTGATAAGACTGAAGTTCTCCTAACCCAAGGATTTCACCTCTGAGCCTTCTTGAATTATGACACACATGAGCTTTTGGGGGATACCTCACATTCAAACGGTAACAGAGGCCAAGTTTAAGATGATTCCTTTTAATTTGTCCCTTCTTGTATTAAGTAAATGGCCTGTCGCATGCTGAAGTTCAGCTTCTAGGGCCACACAGCTCTGGTTCTTTTGGTGGGCAATCTGGCAATCCCATTCTCCTTTGCGGTGATGAACTGCAAAGAAGATTCTTACGTCTTCTACTGGCTTAAAGAATAATTGACATGAGGTGAGGCAGGACAGTTGAGATTAGATATCTCAAGATCAACCCCATTATACAAATTAATGATGCCCAAGTTCTATAACACAATCTTTAATAAGTTCTGCCCCTGAATGGTCCAACGGAATATTAAAGAGACTTTGGAGCCCAGCTGTTTCTACTTTAAATAATCTTAGGAAATTACTTAGCTTCTATAGATTCAGCTTGCTGTAAAATGGGAATAATAATACAGATGATCACAAGTACCAGCAGGACAATTCCTGACACAGGGCATTGTAAACTTAATATATACCCCTCCTCTACTTTCTCTTTTTCTGTTTTCTTCTACTTTATTTTTTTTTCTTCTCTCTCATTTTCTTTTAGCAAGGGTCTTGCACAAATATCTAATAGTTCGTTCCATTGCTTCTCCCTCCCATATATCAGAATCCTCAGACTCCTACTTATTGAACTCCTAATTTGACCCTTGTTGATCTCCCTTGTCCACTGACCTTCCATTATAGACTGACTTTATTTGGAAACTGTGTGATGGCAAATTTCTAGCACATGAAGTTAATAGGTTAATAGGTTTCAGGGGACCCAATCTGGCCCATATTTAGAATGTAATAATGAATTGTACTTTAATTGGTTTTCCCTCATTTGAGGGATTGGGAGCATAATTTCCTCAAATTCTCAGTAGGACCTATGGTTGTAGACACCATTGAATTCTACTCCAGGCCGACTGAACATGGAAGGTCCTTCTAAGACAAAACACAGTCTCTGTTCTTTCCCACAAATGGGGGTGAGGATGCAGCTCTACATAGTCCTAACTACTAACTCCCTCGAAAGACTCTTCCACTGAATCATTAACAACCGCATGTGCTACATTTGCTAGGTTTCCATAATACTGCGCCTCTTTTGGATATGCAAATGCTAGATTGACAGAAGACTAAAGGAAAAATCTTTATTAGTTAGCTTGTTTTAATGACTACTAAAAAGATAGTCATATATAGTGCTCTGGGGAATGCATACATGAAAGAGTTAATACTTTTAAAGCTCCATTAGATAGTGTTTATTTTGTGAGTACCTGGAGGTCTATCCTGATATTTTTATAAAATCTTTACATCCTAGGGCCCATCACCTAATAAGTTTCTGTTAAGGCTGGGGATATAGCTCAGTTCATAGAGTGACTGCTTTGCATGCATAAAGCCTTGGGTTCAATTCCCAGCACCACACACACAAAAAAAGTTTCTGATAGATTTTTGTTAAGATAAAATTTAAAAATTCCCAGAGCTTTGACTAAGATGGAAAAGGGCTGCTTGATGTAAGAATATGACTTGGATAATATACTTTCCTCTCTCCAGCTTGGTTTCTGTTGAACTCTTTCCTTTCTTTCTGTGCTGATTGTAACTAAATTTTATTATTTGAGAGAAAT
The DNA here is from genome assembly GCF_052094955.1 of Ictidomys tridecemlineatus. Taxonomy (NCBI): domain Eukaryota; kingdom Metazoa; phylum Chordata; class Mammalia; order Rodentia; family Sciuridae; genus Ictidomys; species Ictidomys tridecemlineatus. The sequence continues at coordinate 139,479,073 of NC_135481.1, read as the reverse complement.
GGACAGAGAGGAAGGGAAAGAAGAAGAGAATTCATGCTCGTTTTGCTTTTCAGTGCCTGCTACAAACCAGCCCACTTTGGGAGGTGCTTGAACAAACATTTCTTTTGTTATTCTCATTTTTAGATGTGATTACCTGGAGAGATGAAGAAACACATCCAAGATCATATAGCTGAGCCAGGATAGAAACTATAGCTACTTCTTTTTAAAAATTAAATCTTTTTCACTAGAACCCTAACAAGTCAAGGTAGGGATAGCAGGAAATGAGGACTAAGTGGCCTACCTCCTGCTCAGATCTTACTTGTTAGTTGGCCTGAGGATATTTGGAAATCCTTTGGGGGCTGTCTTAAAATAAGCTGTTACCTCTTTAATCTCTACCTTCTGGCTGTGGTGATTCACATTTATGTTATCTCAGAGATATCCGAAATGGCAGGTGGACTTTAACTTTGGAAATCCCGAAGGAGAGCTGATAACGTAGGAAATGAATGGGCCAGGAGGTTCTGATCTCACACTTGGGGACTCAGGTCTTGGGTAGTCCATGCTTTTCTAATACTCAGGGGAATGTAACTGTATTTTGATTAAGGCAGTGAGAGATTTAAATTCTGCTTACCCTAAGGTGGTTGATCCAAGGTGGTGATAAATAGAAAACAAATGCTAGTTGCTTGAAATCTTCTTCTTGGTTTGCTTTTGCTCCCCGGGTAGCTTGTGATTAGAGCCCCCCCACCCCCACCTCCACCCCGCTTTTGCGTTCTTGAGTTCCTCCAATCCTCTGCCAGCTATTCTGACAGTCTAGGCCACAGGAGTCCTGTAACCTGCAGGGATCTTTCTTGCTATTTGTGCAACCCTCTCTGGGCCATTAGGAGTAACATCAGGCTATACTTGTGCATCCTTCTGGGTCTGAAAATTGGTCCTTTTGGAGGGATGAATGTCTTTTAGAAGAGACAGTATAAAAACAGGGCATGGTGGAGCACACCTGTAATACCAGCAACTTGGGAGACTGAGGTAGGAGGATTGTAATTTTGAGGCCAACCTGGGTAATTTAGCTTGAGCCTGTCTCAAAATAAAAAAAAAACAAAACTAAAATTAAAAATTAAAAAAGGGGCTGGGGATGTAGCTCAGCGGTAGAATGAACCTAAGTTCAATTCCCAGGATAAAAAAGCAAAAAGCAAAACAAAATCTTCCTAAACTAAGAAGAGGCAGTGTGGCTTTCAAGAAAGCAAATGGACTATGGAGTCAGACAGTTCTGGGTTTGAGTCCAATCTAGATTATGTTTTACACCACCTGATATTTCTGAGTGGTGGCTTTCTCATCATGGTCCTACCCAGCAGAATAGTAGTATCAGGAATTATATATGTAAAACCTGTAGCAACATGATAGGCTTTTGGAAGATTTCATTTCTGAAAGGCTAGTCACCTAGGCTTTGGGGTCTGATGGACCTTTTAAAAATTCTGAATCTGGCCAGGCCTGGTGGCTCAGGCCTGTAATCCCAGTTATTAGGGATGGTTGAAGCAAGTTTATAGCCATCATCAGCAACTTAGTGAGACCTGTCTCAACGTAAAAATAAAAAAAGTTGGGGTTGTAGGTCAGTGTTAGAGTGCTTGCCTCACATGCTCAAGGTCCTGGGTTCAATCCCTGGTACTGGAAAAAAAATCTAAATCTGTTATTAATCTGTGTGGAAGCTTGATTAGTCTTGACCATTCTGACCCTCAAATTTCTTACCTGTAATTTAGAGATAGGAATAAATATCCTTTAGGGTGGATGTCAAGAGGAAATGAAATAATGGTTGAAAGGGGTTAGGATAGAATGTGGTACAAAGAAGGCAGTTAATAAACGCTAGTTCATTATATTATAAAGCGTCATTATTATTTCTCCTGCAAGTACTGGTAAGGTCATGTAACCATAGCAATGCTGCTATGTCACACTACTCAAACTCCTCCTTCAGGAATGAGATTCTCAGTTACCAACCAGCAGGAACATCAGCCACTGCTGGCCCATAGCAGAGTCCTGCTACCCTCTGCCCAAGGTCACACTGCCTCCCTGAGGCAGGTTGTAACCAATGACTGGTCCAGGAGAAGACAGAAGAGTCTAGCCCCCTTCTTTCAACTAGGACAGGGTCCCCTGGCTCCAGAGCTCAACTGTGCTTGCTACTCAATTGTAACTTTACTCTGCCACCCTTCTCCCTCACTCCTCCTGGTGCTATTCTCCAGAGCAGCCCCTAAAAATCTCCTGCATGAAATCTCAGAATCTCAGAGTCCCCCCTGCAGGAGACCCAACCTTATAGACACATCCTTCTTAATATATGAATCTTCTTCATGACAGAGTACCCCCCCAACCCAAAATCCTAATGAGACAGGGATCTCTCTACCTTCTATGTCTATGAGACCCAAATTCCTTTTCAGACAGTTTTAACAATGAGAATTTTCTTAAATATCAGATCCACGGTTCATGTAGCTCTTTATTCTTTATAAAGTATTTCTGTTTTTGCTGAGCCCCACAATATGTGTTGAGGGCAAGCCTTATTAATAGCCCCATTTTGTGAAAGAACAACTCTATAAAAATCAAAGAATTCTAAAAAATTGCTCAAGAATACTTAAGGGATACCCCTAGAGGCTTATAAACCCAATTGACCCACAGTTTAGTCTTCTTTTTTTTTTTTTTTTTTTTTTGCAAATGGGGTGGTGGTTATCACGTGTTTTAAAAATTGAATTTGGTTAATGTTTTAGTCTATTTTATGCTGCTATAACAGAATACCTGAGATTGGATAATTTATAAAGAGCATAAATTCATTTCTCACAGTTCTGGAGGCTGGGAAGTCCAACATCAAGGTACTAGCATCCAGTGAGGCCTTCTTGCTCAATCCTCAGAGGGCCAAAGGCAGAAGGGGCAAACCTACTCTCACAGACCCTTTTGATAAAGGCCTTAATCCATTTAGGAGACTCTGCCCTCATGATAAAACACCTCCCGTGGGGTCACTCCTCTTAATAGTGTTACAAAGGCAATTAAATTTCAATATGGGTGTTTAAGTGTTTTAGTCAGCCTTTTCTCTGCTGTGACCAAAAGACCTGACAAGAATGATTTTAGAGGAAAATTTTATTTGGGGCTCACTTCAGAAGTCTCAGTCCACAGATGACTGACTCCTTTGCTCTGGGCCAGAGGTGAGAAAGAATATTACAGGGGTGGCAGATGGCAGAGGAAAGCAGCTCAGAACAGGGTACCAGGAAGGAGGGAGGAAGGGAGTCAGAGAGGGAGGGAAGGAGAGAGAGAGAGTGAGCCAGTTAGCTCTCTCCACTCACCAGAGACAAAATATAAACCCCAAAGGCACACTCCCCAGGGACCCACCTCCTCCAGCTGTACCCTATCTACCTACAGTTACCACCAGTTACTCCCAATCAGAGGATTAATGTGCTGATTGGGTTAAGGCTCTCATAACCCAACTATTTCACTTCTAAATTTCCTTGCATTGTGTTTTAGTTAGCTTTCCTTCCTTCCTTCCTTCCTTCCTTCCTTCCTTCCTTCCTTCCTTCCTTCCTTCCTTCCTTCCTTCCTTCCTTCCTTCCCCGCCCTCCCTCCCTCCTTCCTTCCTTCCTTCCTTTCTCTCTCTCTCTCTTTCTTTCTTTCTTTCTTTCTTTCTTTCTTTTCTTTCTTTCGCTGCGTGACAAAAGTCTGGACCAGAACAACTGTAGAAGAGGAAAGGTTTACTTAAGCTCATGCAAGGTTTCACAGGTCTCAATCCATAGACAGCAGGCTCCATTCCTGGGGGCTTAAGGTGACACAGGACATCATGGAGGAAGAATGTGGCAAAGAGAACCAGCTCTCACAATGATCAGGAAGCAGAGAGAAAAGTCTCCACTTGCCAAACACAAATATATACCTTGAAGTCACAGCCTCAATGCCCACCTCCTTCAGCCACATCTCACCACTTCAGTTGCCACTGGTTAATCCCCATCAGGGGATTAATTCACAGATTGGGTTAAGCAAAGTTGTGCTGCAGTTGTGTACAATGAATCAAAATTCATTCTGCTGTCATATATACCTAATTAAAATAAAAAAGAAAGAAAGAAAAAAGACTCTCTCAACCCAATCATTTCCCCTCTGAACCTTCTTGCATTATCTCACACATGACCTTTTGGAGGATGCCTCACATCCAAACTGTAACACACTGTCTCACCCACGAGCTTTGGGGGACACCTTACATCTAACCCAGAACAATGAGTTTTGGAGGTGACAAACATTCAAAGCACTGCAAGTGACTTCAGTCTTCTTCATTATGCCATTGCTGCCATCAAAGAAATCACTCCTAAAGTATTTAATGGATTATTTCATATCCTTGTGTCATCTATCTGGCCTCAAGAGACCATTTGAATTCAGAACATCTCACTTATAAATAGTGGAAATGGGTTTAAGCCTCTTTCAGCATCAAATGTCCTAATCTTGGGGCTCATGGGCATTTTATAGCACCATGTCATCTGTCTTATTTTTTCTTCCTACATGTGTTTTATTTTTGGGTCACTCAACAAAAGAATAAAATTTTCCTTGCATGTGACTGCCTTTTATTACTTTTTTTTTTTTTGCAGTACTGGGGATTGTATCCAGGGCCTCATACATGCTAGGCAAGTGAGCTACATCCCCAGCCTTTTTTTAATTATTATTAGTTTGAGACAGGGTTTTGCTAAATTGTCTAGGCTGGCCTTGAACTTGTGATCCCTTCTGCTTCAGCCTCTTGAATCACTGGGATTACAGGTATATACAACAGGACCCAGCTCAAGAAGACAACCTTTTGATTATTCCAAGACTCTATCCCTTGAAGCTTTTTTTGCTATGTTCAGCACTCCAATGCCTTGATCATTCCTCATGCACTATATTTAGAGGTTTGCATAATACATTGGGTTCATTTACCTAGATCAACTGTGGATTGGCAGTGATTTTCTTAAAAATAGCTTTAGAATTTAGGGTAGAACTTAAGATAGTCCAGATGTGACCAGATCAGTGCAGAGTAGTTAAACTGATGCTCAGTGACTACCATAATCCAGGCTTAATATCTAGCCACATAACTTTTTCTAAGTGTTTAAGTATTTTACTCAACCAGGAGAATGCAAGAATGTGTCTCTTTTTTATTATCTGTCTTAAAGTTTATGTGTTCAAACATGGCCTGGTTATGAGTTAACAATACAGGAACAATCAATACCAGACTCTGAAAAGGAGATCTCACAACATGTCTATAAAAGTGAAATTAGCATCATAAAACAATTATGGATTCAAATTCCCTCTCTCTCTCTCTCTCTCTCTCTCTCTCTCTCTCTCTTGGCTTTGGCAAGGAGTATGGCAAGGGATACCTCTGAATTCCAAAGTTCGAATTTCATGGCTTTCAAAATTCATGTGACTTTTTGGAGGCATGTGTGCAAAAATTCTACCACTATTTGGGTCCAGTTGTACTATGTTTTAGTGGACACCACTTTCAAGAAGATAATACCAGGAGCTATCAAGTGTCCAGTCCTTACTGTTTGCTAGCAATAGTGCAAAGCATGTTTCAGATATTTTCTCATTTTGCTCTCACAATCACCTCAGGGAAGAAGGTACAGCTATGGCGTAACTTGTGCAGGGTCACACAGCTTATAGGAGGGACTGTAGGGGGAATCCTGGCAGTGACTTTTCTCAGTGGTATGGTGGGTGTTTGATCTCCCTCTGCCTTTTGGGTGAGCTTATGACCCAATTTCATTGTGAACTTGAACAGGGGTCAAGGGCAGACTTCTTAGGCACCAGCAAACTCACACTCTGAGTAGAAGAGCCTGGAGAAGAGACAGAGGCTTGGGGATCCAAGCCTTATGTTCCTCCCATCTCATACCTTTCTGCTTCCTGTCTGAGATATATTATGAATCCCAAGCAGCTATGAAGTCCCCCTCTAACCTAAGTCACAGAGTAATCATTATTATTTAGTTAATAAATTTATAGGAAAAAAAGAGGAAGAGGTAAACTGAAAGAAATATAATGCAATCTGATTTTATAGGAGTCACTTTGTCATTTACATTTAAAAATTTCCTTTAGAGGCATACGTTCAAGAAATCCAGGCAGTGCTCCATCTTTTATAAGGAAAAATAGCTGAATCACTGATTTTTAATATCCTAAATATATTACGTAAATAAAATAATCACCAATTTTGTAAACTGCCTTAGAGGATGTGGCCTGGCAGACACAGTGAAACACGAGGGGATTCTTTGTGAAATACATTTCCAAATACCTTTATAAACACCTGCCATAGCTTCAATGGTCTTGTCAGTTATAGAGGCTTCCAATGCCATTTCTGTGGGACATGCTTTTTTACTATCTCATGAGCCTGATGGAGAATCATTTTGTGGGTGTCTTTCCCACACACTGACAAATTGGTTGAGGTAGGAAAGTCTGGGATCGTTTACAGTTGTTGACGTAAGTTCTTTTTATGGAAGCCATAATGCTTGCTCTTGAAATGACATTGAATATGGGTTCTGATGTGCAATAATCACACATTTAGTCCCTGTATGTTGAATGAGAGCCTAAAGTGGTACGAGGGTGAAACTCTGCTGCATTGCCTTCTCTTGGCTCTGCTGTATTTCCTTTGGCCCCAAACATAACTTGTTTTCAGAATGTCTGGAGCACCGTCTCCCACCTGGTTGGTTACTTTCCCGGTGCAATGTGAGTAGGTGGAGAACAATTTGCCTTTTGTAGAGCAGAAAATCACGGTGCACCTTCGCAGGACTTCATTATTGAAGTCCTGGTCCCTGTGGTAATTGGTGTTCCCTATGAGAAAGCAGAGTATGTCCTCATTTCCCAAAGAAATTCGGAATGAGAGTTGATGGAAAGAGATGGAAGCTTGTTCCCAAAATACTGATTGGGTCTCATTATGACTCTGCAGGAAAAACATGACATCCTGTTTTTCTACCAAGATCCTGATTTCTCCCCTGACATCCATTGCTGATTTCTACAGTGAAAATAATTGAGAACAAATGGCCTGCTGATCCCTCCTCTGGTGGTAGGGATGAGCTCTGAGCGCTTGATTGCCTGTCCTCAATTTGGTACAGTGGGCATGTGCTTGGACTCTGGATCCCACTGGCTTGGGTTTGAATTCCATCTTCTACTTCCTTGTTGTGGCACCTTGCACAAGGCAACCTGTCTGTGCCATAATTTTGCAGTGTGAGAATAAGTAATAACAATAGGCATAGGGTTCAAAAGCCCTCAATTAACCTGAATTTGAACCCTATCTTTGCCAGTTGCTTAATTTCTAATCCCGAACATATTTCATCTAAAATATAGTTGTAATAATCATGATACCTACTTCTCAGGTTAATGAAGATAATTTATTTTCTATACTTAGGATTTATTTATCAACAAATGGGCATTTTATTATCACTAATACCATTGACATTTTTAGTTTCTTTCTTTAAACTCTAAAAGCATGTCTGTGGCAGCCAGCCCAGTGGAGGAGGCGCCTCTAACCTCTGTCAAACCTAAGAGCTGCTGCAGGCCACTGGGGTGAACAGGGACAATTACAGGACCAGGAAGAGAAAGGGCAGTTGCTATGGAGATCAGCAATTTCTGCTGACAGGCACCTCTTGACTGTCTGGAAGTAGGCTGCTGTGCATGTGCCACATCTATGTCTTAAAACCATCGCTGGTCACTGGCCTCCACCATGAGGTTCCAGGCTGGAAGGTGGGCATGATGGTGCTCAGAGCGTGTGTCCTTGAATGAACTTGAATCAGGCTTCTCTTTCTGACTAGACTTTGTCCTTGGGCTCTGTCCTTGGCCTGCTTAGTCCAGTTTTAATAAGAATCCTGCTGAGTCAGTTTAGTGAAAATCCCCTACCCTTGGTATCTGATTGCCTGGGATAGCCTGATCAAATTCCTTATCCCCATCCTCGATACTTATCACCCTCTCCTGCCTTTAGCAAGAATGCTCCCAAGTTGTTCTAGTAAGAACTCCTAGCCTTTTAAAAAATTTTATTTATTCTAATTTGTTATACATGACAGCATAATGCATTTCAATTCATAGTACACATATAGAGCACAAGTTTTCATGTCTCTGGTTGTACACAAAGTAGAGTCACACTATTAGTGTCTTCATACATGTACTTAGAGTAATGATGTCCATCTCATTCTACCATATTTCCTATCCCCATACCCTATTCCTTCCCCTTCCTTCCTTTGCCATATCTAAAGTTTCTCCATTCTTCCCATTCTCCCCCACCACCCCATTATGGATCAGAATCCACATATAAGAGAAAATATTCAGCCTTTGGATTTTTGGGATTGGCTTACTTCACTTACCTTGATGTTCTCCAACTCCACTCATTTACCTGTAAATTCCATGATTTTATTCTCTTTTAATGCTGAGTAATATTGCATTGTGTATATATACCACAGTTTCTTCATCCATTCATCTATTGAAGTGCATCTAGGTTGGTTCCACAATTTAGCCATTGTGAATTGTGCTGCTATAAACATTGATGGGCTGCATCACTGTAGTATGCTGCTTTTAAGTCCTTTGGGTATAAACCAAGGAGTGGGGATAGCTGGGTCAAATGGTGGTTCCATTCCAACTTTTCCGAGGAATCTCCATATGGCTTTCCATATTGTTTGCACCAGTTTTCAGTCCCACCAGCAATGTATGAGTATACCTTTTCCCCACATCCTTGCCAACACTTATTGTAGTTTGTCTTCATAGTAGCTGCCATTCTGACTGGAGTGAGATGAAATCTTAGTTTTGATTTGCATTTCTCTAATTTCTAGAGATGTTGAACACTTTTTCATATATTTGTTGATTGATTGTATATCATTTTCCGAGAAGTGTCTGTTCAGTTCCTTGGCACATTTATTGATTGGGCTATTTGTTCTTTTGGTGTTAAGTTTTTTGAGTTCTTTATATATCCCAGAGATTAGTGCTCTATCTAATGTGCATGTGGTAAGAATTTGCTCCCATTCTGTAGGCTCTCTACTAACCTCACTGATTATTTATTTTGATGAGAAGAAGCTTTCCAGTTTGAATCCATTCCATTTATTGATTCTTGATTTTATTTCTTGTGCTATAGGAGTCTTATTAAGGAAGTTGGGACCTAATATGACATAATGAAGATTAGGGTCTACTTTTTCTTATATTAGATGCAAGGTCTCTGGGTTAATTTCTAGGTCATTGATTCATTTTGAGTTGAGTTTTGTGTAGGTGGGAGATAGGGGATTAATTTCATTTTGCTGCATATGATTTTCAGTTTTCCCAGCACCATTTGTTGAAGAGGCTATCTTTTCTCCAACATATGTTTTGGCCCCTTTGTCTAATATGAGATAACTGTATTTATGTGGGTTTGTCTCTGTATTTATGTGAGTTTGTCTCTGTGTGTTTTATTCTGTCCCACTGGTCTATAAGTCTATTTTGGTGCTAATACCATATCACTTTTGTTACTGTGGCTCTGTAGTATAGTTTAAGGTCTGGTATAGTGATGCCACATGCTTCATTCTTCTTACTAAGAATTGCTTTGCTAATCTGGGTTTCTTATGTTTCCAGATGAATTTCATGATTGCTTTTTCTATTTCTATGAGGAATGTCATTGGGATTTTGATTGGAATTGCATTAAATCTGTATAGTGCTTTTGGGAGTATGGTCATTTTGACAATATTAATTCTGCCTATCCAAGAACAAGGGAGATCTTTCCATCTTCTATGGTCTTCTTTAATTTCTTTCTTTAGTAAACCCCCCAGCCTTGGTGTTTCCTCTTTATTGGTTATACTCTCCACCTTTCCTTGATGTTTTTGGAGATAAACCCAATCTCTTTGCAAAACTCCCTTTGCCATGGCTTCTCTTGAATACAGCTTATCATCCTGTTTTTAACCAGTGTCATGAAAATTGTTCTTTTATATTGGCCCTGGGAACAGGCTTGAGGCTGAACACAAACTTTACTTGACCAAACTTTAGTCAGGTTCCTGAGCTTTCCAAGCCCATCTGTATACTTCTTGTAAAATCTTGTTTTATCAAAGAATCCTGCTTAAGTCTGTTTTACAAGAACACCCCCACCCTTCAAATCTGATTAGCTTCTTCTTCTTCTTCTTCTTCTTCTTCTTCTTCTTCTTCTTCTTCTTCTTCTTCTTCTTCTCCTTCTCCTTCTCCTTCTCCTTCTCCTTCTCCTTCTTTGCACTGGGGATTGAAACCCAGAGGTGACTTATCATTGAGCTATACCATGGCCCTTTTATTTTGAAACTGGGTGAGAGGTTTGCTGAGGCTCACCTCAAACTTGTGATCCTCCTGCCTCAGCCTCCAAGAGTTGCTGGGATTACAACCATGCAAGACCACTTCCAGCTTGATCGGGATTCTCATCCTCCTTAGGTGATGTTTAATCACCCTGGTCTGGCTTCAGCAAGAATCTTGTTAGTTTAGCCAAAATTTCCCTTACTGGATATTTTCTCCCAGTAATTTTCCATCCAATTTCCTCATCCTGCTCTCTATCGATTCCTACTTGCTCATGCTGTATTCAGAGTTGAGCCCAATCCCCTCTCCTGTATTGCAAAACTATTGCAGTTGTCCCAAAATACCCATCATGACAGTCCTGAATAGTCTTCCTTACTATATTTTAACAAGTGTCATTCAGTAATATTTTCTTGAACAAAGCCTAGAGTTAACACAGATTTCAAAAGGAACACTCAGACTATAAGATAGCTTTAGCTCCTGCTTTGGGGCTGTAGTTAGTGCTAAAGAGCCTTTGCAGGGTCTGGGGAGGGGTGTGTAGGGGGTGCAAGCATTCAGATACACGCTGGATTGTCTCGCATTTATCTTTCTATCTAACTGCCTATCTTTCTGGGAGGAATGGATTAATCATCTGCATAAGGCATTTAATTAAAAATATGTCATCACCTCATTAGTGTCTTCTCAGAGGGTGCATGGTTATTCTCTTTTGCTAATAGAAGTGATGTGCGTGTGTCAGCATGCCTGCCTGTAGTGGCAGTGCCGAAGGAGGCTGGTGGGAGAGAGGGGGCCCTTCAATGCGCTCACCTCTCCCTCCCTCTCCCTGTTTCCATTTCTTTGCAGCGCTCAGTGCTCAGCCACCAAGAATCCATCCTGCTGTAGAAGGAGCACCCGAGGTTGTAGCTGTCTCTGAAGGATGCTGATCCTCTTTGGGCAGCTCAACTCCCCAGCGATCAGGAGAGGGTGTGGAGCCCACAGCATGACAGTTGTGGTCTAAGCTCCCTTTCAAAGGTAAGTACAAGAAGCAGAAAGGAACACTGAAGGAGCCCCAGGAGAAAGGCCATGAATTATTCATCTCATAATCTGGGCTGGGGGCTCCCAGTGCCTCCTCATTCCCTCCTAAAAAGCAGCCAATAAGAGCGGCCCCTTCTTCACTGGTTGAATCACAGCATGTGAATGGCTAGAGGAGCCCTTGTTTCAGTGCTGCACTTAGAACTGGCCTATTAAAAAAAAAGCAGTCCAATTTGTTTCAGAAGCTACGTTGGAAATGAACGAGGGCTCTTCCATCTCTGTTGGCTATTAAAAAAGCTTTGCCTCTCACAGAGCAACTGTTTTAATTAAATCAATAATTATGTTTTATTGAATTCAACTGCTCTGCAGCAGAAATCAGCACAGAGTCTTTCGAAATCTTAATTAAGGCCGATGGTGGGTTGGGAGAGGAAGTGGGGAAGACAGGATGGGGAAGAAAATCAGAGAAGGGTGTTTAGCAGCACCTGTTGGACTGTCTCCTGCTCCATCAGTGTTCAGAGGCACCCTTCAGCATCCACCCTCACTTCCAGGAGACACACCTGCAGGTTTTGTACAGGGGCTGGCTCGGGGAGAGACTGTTCAAACCCAAGCTTTTCAATGGCAACCCCCACCCCTGCCCCCTTTCCAGGATGCCTTTATGTCTCTAGGCATCTGACCAAAGTGTCCTTCCTTTGGCTCTTGCCATCTGCTTCCAGATTGGTGTTGCTGGCTACTTTTTGGGTAAAGAATAGTGGGCAGAGCCTTTGGTCCCTAATTTTTTTTAAACTACATTCTCCTGCTGGATTCGAGATTCTTGCAGTAACTTCCCACTGGTGTTCTGGTTCTCTTCTGGGATTCCCTTAACTTCAAACTTTCAAATTGCAATAGGGATTCCTCTGAAACTGTCCTTTTGTCCTTCACCTTCTCTCTTGTGCCTTTCCACCCCTTCTTTAGGTTGAAGAGAAGCCCCAGCTGGATGATGGAGATGTTAACTGCTAAATGATCTTTCTGTAGGATCCAGAACATCTGGCGACCTCTGTCACTACCGTCCTTCCTTCAGTTCTGTAGTTAATAGTATCTGTTGTGTATGGATTAACTTGCAGTAAAGCAATGTGTCTGTCAGAATAGGAAATGCAAGAGCTGGCCCCTAGAGGCCCAGGTCCACTGCCATTTCCAGAGAGGAAAAGAAAGGGGAGTGTCACTTAGTTGACAAGACCCTTCCCAGCAGAGTCTTCCTACCCTCTGTCTCCCAGTACCTCTTTTTCCTCCCCAGAAAAGCCCTCCAAGCCCCTGAGTCCCCTCAAGACAAAACATTTGGGGTAGAAAGCCTCTCTCTTCTACAAGGCTGGCTTTGAATAAAACTGATTCCTTTCACCCACTTCTGTCTCCTGGTTGAGCAGCAGGCTGCATAGACATTTGATTCTGGTAACAAAATTGAGCAGCAGTCTGCTCCTGTCACCTTCCTCCTTCATTTCCTGGGTGGCCACCCGTTGCTCCAGGTCACAAGCTCATTTAATCTTAATAACATGGATGAGTGAGCAGGGAGGGTGGGAACGGGGCGAAACTGGGAAGAATCCTAGGTCTAGAAGGCATGGCTGAAACTCAGTGCTCACTGACTGACATTATATGGAAACAGAACCCCTGTTGCCAGTGTGTATTTGCATTTTTTTAAAAAAAATAAATTCTGGCTTTTCATGTCTAGTTTTAAGTATTGGTTACTGGGCAAATAAGATAATTTTTGCAAATTTTTCTTTGTCTTTTTCTAGTAGACCCCAAGGTGGGAGAGAACTTGTATTACCCAGCCATTGGCACAGCCATATCATATGTTCTGGCTAAAGAAATGCAAGCAGCATGGATGTGACCACTGCTAAGCTAAAGCTTTAAGAGTCACTGCATGATTCTGTCACCGAGGGAGCTCTTGGAGTTGGGGAACTTGACTCAGGACAAGTGGGGTTCTTAGTATATCTGATAGAAAACCATTTCGGTATGCACCAGTCAGATTCACAGACAGGAAAACAGAAACGCATTCAGGAGAGAATATAGACCATCTCAGGAGGGAGACATCTTTAAGGGTAAAGTAAGAGATACACCTTCAAGGGCGAATGCTGGCCATCTCCAGAGAAAGAAGAGACAGCCATCTGTGGGTCTGGGTGTTAATATTTACAGAGGTACAGTAATAAGGGGCTGGACTAGGGGAGGAGTCAGGGAGGAGTTACACAATTTTGTGTCAGTTTCTCTACTGCTTGTACATTGTCCTCAAGTTACTTTTTGCATACAAGGGCATGGGTTAAGTCAGGGGCCTGGGCTGTGTTGCTCAGGAAGACTTGGTTTTTATTTCAAGGGTTCATGGGCTTTTCCTGAATTCCAACAGCTCATAGATGCTCCTTTTTTGAGACTTACTATACCTTTGCTTTTCTGTGTCCCCAAATTCCTATCTCAATGCCACCATCCTTTTCTCTCTATTGTAAAAAGGTATTGGGAGAAAATAGTTTTCCTCTATCGACTTGGGTGTGAAATGGTCATGGGCCTGACAAATTAACTGAGAAAAGACAGATTGACAGGGGAAAGGCAAAGTTTATTTTCACAAGTACACAGAGAGCTCCCATTAGTGGAGAATTGGAAGAAGAGCCCCGGAGTAAAGGTTGATAGATGCAACTTAACAAAAAGTATGTGCTTAGAGCTTTAATGGGAGAGAATGGAATGTTCTATTGGGTTATTTGGTGCTAATGGAAATGTCTTCCTGGCTGGAAGATTCCCCTGTAGGGGAGTTTATGGCAGCTGCATTCACACTTGCTGGAGCTAGGGTGTTTCTCAAACAGGAAAATTCTGGGAAAAGGGTCAATGGTAGCCACATTTTTGGGAGGCTGTGCTCAAGTTTGTATGATGGTTCTCTTTGTGGCTAATTTCTTATCAGATGTTGTTAGTTTAAAATAGATTCCATTCCACTTTGGCCAGTTCCCCATTCTTTCAAATGTATATCCCAATTCAAGCTCCCTCTCTCAGGCTTTGTCTTTCGTCAGATTGTAGAGTAAAGCTGGGGTCAACCCTCAGCAGACTCAAAGATGAGTAAGAGAGAAAACGTGATGTTACTTAATGGCCACTAAGATCGTGGGTCGTTCTCAACTGAGCTGACTGATACATCTGCTAACTTAAAAAAATTATTTTAACCAATCTTATCTATAATGACAAAAATCAGATACTTGTATGGAGATGGAAGGACCTCAATAAAACTTTGGGGTGGTAAAAAAAAAAGAAATATGGTGAAAACTAGAACCATAGATCCATAAACCATTAATTTTTCAGCCTGTGTTCTAGGGGATAAAGACCAGCTTTCTTTTTAAAAAAATTAATAAAAAGTAATTTTTTTCGATTACAGAGTGATGTTCAGTTAACAGAACAACCATTATTTCATATAAGCTGCATCAGAGACAACTGAAGATGAAAAATGACTGTCCCCATATATAATAAATTTGTGCTGGGAACCAACAAGAACCTGCTTTAAATTTTCATGCCAATTTACAACCCCCATCCTGTACCAGGCAAGGTTAGTGGTGAGTGAAAATACCACCAGGACAGGGCTATCTAAAGACGCAATCGGTAGTGTGTTAACTATACAAAAAATGTGCAGTTTAAAGACTAATCTTACACAGTCTCGCATTTCAATTTTTTTTCCTTAAAAGGAGTGAATTGGATGAGGGGTTAAATGCTTTATAGATAAGGGGGAAAAAACTTCACTAGAACCAAATTATTATTCATCATCATCTTCTTCCTCTTCTTCTTCTTCCTCTTCCTTCTTTTTCTTGCTTTCTTCAGCCTTGACAGCTCCCTTTCTTGCTGCATCAGGTTTTCCTTTAGCTCGGTAGGCAGCAATACCCTTTTTGTATTTTTCCTTCAGTGGGGCAGCTTTCTTTTTTCTAAGGCTGCTTGTCATCTGCAGCCATGTGATTCCACCTCTCGCCCCGTTTCTTTGCAGCATCACCAATGGATAGGCCAGGGTGTCTTCCCTTGATTTGGGGGTAATGGAGGCCTCTTGGGTGCATTGGGATCCTTAATCAGTTTTTTTTTGTTCCTCTTTAGGAGGGATATGGGTTTTCATTTCTCTTTCACAAGGGGCCTGTCTGCCTTTACCATGCCTTCAGAGTTTCCTTTCTCTTTAGGAGACATGGTCTTTTTCATCTCTGAGCATTTCTTCGAAAACTGAGGTTGATTGAAGCATCTGGATGCTTTTCTTCCTGGGAAATTTACAAAGAGAATGCATATGATGACATTTTGCCTCTCAGCTTCTTAGGAGCTCCTTTGCCCATATTTTGTTGTTTTTCCTCAGTGAGGCACAGAGTCACCCTGGGCCGGTCCAGCTGTTAACTTGCCCCAGTGCTGTTTCTGTGGAGCTCAATGTACTTCAATGGCTGTATGAAGTCCAGCTTTCTTATTAGGACCTCGGGAGCCCTTTATTAACCTTGCAGACTCACTGCTCTGCTCTCAGGACTGCACCACTGTATCACACTTCCTGTGGATTGCTGCACTCAGTGGGCACTTCTGGTAGTGGCTAGGCAGGCACTATTAGAGACAGCGTCATATATACTTCTGGGCAGAAAGCTGCTGACCCTTTCAAAAACTGTAAATGGGCCTTCAAAATTGTTTTCTTTTCAGCTAAATTCCTTTAGAGAAACTTACAAGGAACCAGCCAGACTTGTTAACTCACTCTGACTCCTTCTTTATAGGTAACCTAGAGTAAACTTTGCTCCTCATAATACAAAATTCTCCACCCAGATGCATTCCCCTCTTTTATTTGTTGAACATGTAATTATGACTTCAAACTGAGCATGCTCAGGAAGGTACTGTCTTTACATGTGGCGATGAGTCTTTCCTGTATGAATATGCATAAGATTCTCCAATAAAAGCCCCTTCTTTCTTTGTTGGAGGGAATACTACTTTGAGAACTATCTCCAGTCTGTCCCCTCCTTGCTGCAAGTAGTAAACCTCTGCTCTTCCATCTTCTGGTAGTGCTTATTGGCTTTGTACTCACTAGGTGGTGAATTGTGTTCTGTTACACTTCTTCTCTTAGGTTAAATCCTTTCCCAAATGATATAGCCCCAAATCTACCCTCCCTGGATCAACATTCTTGTCCTCACTCCTTCCCACTCCTCGAAGGTTAGGTTCTCTTTCCACAAATCTTCAGAGTACACCATTCAGATTTCACTCCTTCATAGCTCTTACCATTCATCGTTATCATTATTGGTTTATTTATCTTTCCCCACTAGAACTTTGAGCTCCTTGATGACAGCATGCTTTGCCATAGGTTCTTGACAGATGTTAAATGGGTGAATGAAAGTTTTCCCAAGAAGTGAAGAATGGATCAGTGGGTTTCTCTGGGTTCTAAGGATAATTGCGTATATTTCTGAGTATATGTAATATACCTGAATATAAAATTGGTGATACAACATGCTCAAAAAGAAATCTGAGGTGTTTTTAGGTATTCCAAGAATAGAATTATCTAAAATTTCAGATGCAGCTTACAAGAGTGGATGATAAAATGAAATGAAATTCAAAAGGGGTATAGGTAGTATATTGCATAGATCAAGATGATAGGGTCCTGTGACCCTGCAGAAATTCACACAAAGGATGTATAGGTGGGAGAAATAGACTAGTTCCATATAGGCATTATTTCCAGAAGAAAATTAGGGGTAACTAATGGCTGGTGAGGCAGAATTAAAAATTATTTAAACTGAATAAGCAGATCCCCATAGGAAAAGTTTAAGCCACTTCTCAAATTAGACATCTCTTTGCCTTCCAACCTGAACTCTTAAGTAGCCCTGCAAGGTGGCAAATGGACCACTTTGTGGCCTGATAAAGGCTCCTCCTTCTAATGCCTTCAGAAAGCAGCTGGTCATGGTTGGAGATAGGCATATATATACAGAACTCTTGAGTCCTAGGGGAAGAAAGGAATACGATACAAGTCTTCTTTTGAGGGTCTATAACACTGAACATCTCTATTAATTTAAGAGAGTTTCTAGAGATTGTTAGAAGGACAAGATTCCATCCAGGGTCCTCATAGTGCAATTTATTATGAGTGGGAGTCCTGGGCTGGTGGATCACAACACCAGGCTTGGACATTCATTCTAGAAGGTGAGTCATGGAAACCTGAAGCTGTTCTGAATATAATGACCCTGATGGGTGATGTTTTGAGTGTTGTGGCTGAGCAGATACTTTAAGAAGCTGTAATCTTGAATACATAATTCTGGGATTATTCCAGAATTTTTGGAAGGAACCAAACCAGGAAGGACATCATTGCAACAGTGGATGAGAGCACATCTTCTCAGACAGTTTCAATTGTGAAACTGTTCAGAAACTATAGAATTATGGTCACCCAAATTCGACACCTCTGGGATCATTGACCACTGATCATAGCAGTGGTTACTTCTTTGGGGGGGTTGTCCTTTATAGAATTATTTCCCCCTCTTTACCCAGCATTCTAAGTTTTAAAGAAAATCTACATCTAAATGATCAGGATGTTAGCTACTAAATAATGTTTGTTTAGATTTATAGAACCCAGAACATCTGGTGACCTTCTGCTAACAACAGAATGTGTAACACTCTTCCTTGTTCTTTAGACTTGTTTATAAACTAACTCAAAGCTTGTAAACTGTTGTGAGGGTTACCCTGCAGAAAAGTAATATGATAATCTAAGAATTATAGGAACTAGCCCCAGGAGATCAAGGTCAGTTTTGATACTCTTTCAGGAAAAGTCACATCCTCTGGATGATGAAGACCCTGTCTAGCACATAGTCATCCTGCCCATTGCCTTCTGCACCTCCTCTCCTTCCCTAAAAAAGCCCTTTGCTGTACCTGAGTTCCCTATGATGGTCTTCTTTTTTTTTGGAAGGTGAAAGCTGACCCCTCCATCTTCTCTGGGTGCTGCCCTTGGAATAAATCTGCTTCCTTCCTACCAACTCTCATCTCCTGGGTATTGGCTTTTGAGTGGTGAGCAGATGGACTTGGTTCTGTCAATGTGACTATCTACCTCTGTCCACTTGGCATCTGGAACAAGGACTGACTAACCTCTCTGTACTACATAAGCCCTCAGTTTCTTAGATGTTGAATGGCAGTAGAGCAAATGTGTGATAAAAGATGGATTTTCTTGTTAAGAATATTTGCCAGACAGGATTCTGAATACTTTCCAATCCTTTATAATCCTTACTGCAATTCTTTCAGTGAGATATTATCATCGTTCCTATTTAATGGTTTAGAAAATGGAGTTACTGAGAGGTTAAGGAACTAGCCCAAGGTCACACAGCTGGTAAATTTGCACCATTCTTTCTTAAGTCAAGGCAGACTGGAGTCAGAGATTAAAGTATTGACTGGAAAAATAGAAGTATCCAAATTGTCCTTGAAGCTGATAAAAGGGATCATGTGGGTTACACTAGGTGTACTAGGTGTGAAATGTGATTTAATAATTCAGCAAAACTCAACCCAATCCAACAAACAAACTTGTACTGAACATCTACACTTTTCCAGTAACACACGAATTCAAGGAACTCCATTTTTTTTCCTCAAGGGGCCAAAGTAATTTAGTGCTTTGTCTCTGTTCACAGTTGCCTAAAAATGTTGGGGAGACTACCTCTCTGAGGATAACTATTCTGAAAAACAAAGCATCCTTCCTGAAGGACTACTGTATGTGTAGAAAAATAAACAAAACCCCCTGCTGCTGACAGGCACCTGCATGAGGGACTGGAAGCATCTGAAAGGGCAGCCAGGCTCCCCTGCAAAGAAGCTGGCACTCCACAGGGGCATGTTTAGAAGCTTGCTTCATTAAGTTGTTTCCAAACTGTGACCACTAGTGAGAGCTCTCCTGCAGAACAGATGCTTCCCTGGATGCTAAGTGGGTGCTCTGGAGAATCACACTGATTTGCCATCTTTGGAAAGTGCTGTGCATGTATGAGAGAGAGAGAGAGAGAGAGAGAGAGAGAGAGAGAGAGAGAGAGAGAGAGAGAGAGAGAGAACGAGAGAGATATCTTTCTCACTTTCTCTTCCCCAGGGAGAATTCTCTTTCCTGCAGCCACAGAGAGCCACAGGACTGGGCTTTGAAGATCTGTGCCTAGCTGGGGAGAGAGGGTCCATGTCAAAAGCAGTGGTGAGCTAACTTTTTCTGTAAGGACTGGGGAAGTAAATAATTTATGTTGGCATGCCTGTTGGTTTTCTATGGCAGCTACTCAACACAACTCTGCCATTCTAGTATGAAGCAGCCAGAGATGTCATAAATGAGGAAGGTTGTGTTTTGATAAAACTTTATTTGCGAACACAGAATGGGGGGCTGGATTTTTCTCGTAGGTCTAAATTTGGGTATTTCTGCTTTTGAGTTTTCAGTTTCAGTTCCTCTAGAATAGGAGAAAGGGAAGAAGGATCCCAAACTGGATGTAATGGTGACTCGACAAGAGTGAGAATGGCAGGAGGGGGTCATGCAGAAGAATGCTTCTCAGATGCCTAGAAGTTGCCACATTCAGGAAAGTGAAAGTATCCCATGTCTCAGTACAGAGGCCTCAGTTAGAGTCAAAGCATATATAGAGACATTAAAATAGCTTTTATTTAAGAATGATTTTAGGCTTGAAAGAGAGTTACAAAGGTGGTGCAGAGAATGGCCCCCATCCCCTCATTCACTTTCCCTTAACATGAAAATCTTACATTACCATGGTGCATTTATTAAATCCAAGAAATCTACATCAGTATCTTACTGTGGTAGAACCAAAAGCATATTTATATTTATACAAGGTACCTATTTTTGCATTGGTAGAGCTCCTAAACCCTTGGAATTTCTTGAGTGCTCGGAGTATCTCTCATTTTTCAATAACCAGACCCTTTCCGACCGTATCTAATTTTATGCTAATGCAGTGAAGAAGAGTGGGAAGGGACTGTGACAGCTTCTGGATGGGGCCTGGTTGCCAGAGGAACCAAGCATGTGATCAGAAAGTTGGGAAATTTTAGCCCCACCAACTGATCTTCAAGGATGGAAAGGAGAATGGAGATTGAGATCCATCATCAATGGCCACCAATGTAATCATTGTATGTAATGAAACTTCAACACAAACTTTTCAATGAGATTCAGAGGGTGTGTAAGTAAGCTTTTCATCACTGTCATGAAACACCTGAGATAATAAAGTTAGAGGAGGAAAGATTTATTTTGGCTCATGGTTCCAGAGGCTTCTGTCAATTGTCTCTTGGCTCTTTGGGCCTTTGGTTAGGCAGAACATCATGGTAGGAAGTCTCTGGCGGAGCAGATCTGCTTACCTTATGGTGACCAGGAAACAGAGGGGGCGAACAGAGGCCAGGGACATGATATTCCCTTCCAGGGCATATCTCAGTGATCTGCTTCCTCCACTAAAGTTTCCTCTATCTCCCAATAATGCCATCAAATTATTAACCCATTCCTGGATTGATTCACTGATGAGGTCAGAGCCCACCTGATATAATCATTTCCCCAGATTCCCCCCTCTGAAGACGGCTGCATGGGGAGCCGTAAGCCTTTGGGGAACATTCCAGATCTGAACTATAGCACACCACTTCCTGGTTGTTGTGCCAGGTGGGTGGCATGCCCAGAGGGGGCATGAAGACTCTGCTTCTATACCTGCCCTGCACATCTTTTCCATTTGCTCTTCCTGAGGATACATGATTTAAAATAAGGTTGTGATGGCAAGTAACGCCTTTCCCGAATTTTCTGAGTCATTCTACTGAATTATCAAACCGAGAGAGGGGTTTACAGAGACTCCTGGACTTGCAGTCAGCTGGAGAGTATGGGTACCCCATTTGTGAGTGGCATCTGGAGTGGGGGCATTCTTTGGGGGCTGAGACTTGACCCTGTGAGACCCTTGACGTCTGAGCTGAGGCTGAGCCATAAGCAGGGGGACTGAACTGAATTGTAGGATGCCCACTCCCTGTTACAAAATCCATCATCCTCTGGAAAAACCACACACAATCACTATTAGCTAAATTCTAGACTTTAGAATTGGCATTTAGTTGTCACATTTCCCTAATCCCTTCTCTTCTATGGCAGCTTTTCAGGTTTTCCTTGTTTTTTTATGAGAACTTTGAGGAGTCAGATGTTTCGTAAAATGTCCCTCAAATTGAGCTTTTCTTATGTTTTTCTCACGACTAGCTTAGGGTCATGAATTTTTGGAGACAGCACTACAGAGGGGAAACACCCTTTTTGTCACATTTTATCAGGGCTATCTAATATCTGTGTTAGGTTGATGTTCACCTAGACTATTTTTTAAAGATAGTGTTTAAAGATTTTTCCACTTAGAAATGACTATTTTTTTCAGCCATGCTTATTTTTTAAGGGATTTATTTTTAAAAATACATCATAAGATATTCATAATATAGTATTTCTTATAGTGTAAAAATAGGCATTGCGAGCAAGAAGCAGACATTTGTGATTTAACAACATAAGATTTTTTTTAAATGACTGTAGCCATATGTAATCAATACTAACTAATGGAAGATAATGAGATTCAGAGAGGTTGAGCAACTTGTATAAGTCCACACAGCTAGTAAGGAATGGAACAGGGCTTTGGGCCTGTTCTAATTTAAAAATCTGACTTGTTAGCCAGGGTAGGCTGTTAAGTTGCAGTAACAATTTATACCAAACTCTCAGAGGCTTCGCATAATAAAGATGTATTTCTTACTCATATTAGATCTTCTGTACCTCAGGGGCTTTTCAGGGCCATTGTCGTTCCTGTGGTGTTTTAGACAAATTCGGTGGCTCTGATTTGGAAGCTCTACATTCTCAATGTGAAGCTTCCATATTTGCTCTGGCAAAAGAAGAGAAAGACCGGGAATGACACAGAATGCTTTCCTACCTAAGCCCGGAGGATTGCCCATCACTTACTGCTATGGTTTAGATGTAGTGTCCCCCAAAAGCTCACGTGTGAGACAGTGCAAGAAGGTTTGGAGGAGAAATGATCCTGATGGGATTAACTGAGTAGTGACCTGAGGCAGGTGGATTGTGGCTGTAGGAATCGGTTCACTGGGAGCATGGTGTGTGGTATAAGTTTTGTATCTGGAGCGAGGAGTCTCTCTCATGTGGGCTGGTTCCCCCCACTACACTCTTCCACCATGAAGTTCTGCCTCACCTAGAGCCCCAAGGAATGGAGCCTGCTGTCTCTGGATTGAGACCTCTGAAACCTGGAGCCCTTGATCAAACTCTTCCTCCTCTATAGATGTGTCGGTCAAGTCTTTTAGCCACAGCAGCAAAGAAAGCCGACTGAAACACTTCCATTTGGGTCTTCTGGTCTACAACTAGTCTTACGGCCTCCTCACTCAACTGCTGGGTGCAGGGGAGTATGGTGTCCTAGCTGTACATGAGGGAAACAGACAGTGGTGAGCTTATGAATGATTCCAAGGCTCAGAACGGAGCTGAATCTGAAGGAAGGCCCTAAAGTGGGGAGTATCCGGTTTCAATGAAAGACAATTTTACTTAAAATCAAGGCTTTCCCTCAGTTGGTCTTCCCTGAGACCCTAGCCCTAAGACGCAGGAAACTTTAATTCTGAATCCTATTTAATAATACCCGAGGACCCACTCCTGTTCCTTTTTCAGCCCCTACCCTTCTTACTAGGCAAGCTGAGCAGCAGAAATGCCCACTTACTCCAATATTTACAAAGTAGGAATCCAGGTATCTTGGGGCCTAAGCCATTTCTTTTGGGAATGCCGGATGTCCTGGTTGCCTCTCATTCCCTATCCTGAAAACCTTCTCATCCCTATCCTTCTGTCTCCACCACATCTGAGTTCTTGAGAGCTTTCCTTTTCTCCCTGAGCACTGCCTCCTGTGACAGGATTCTAACACATCAGGCACTCGCACGGTGTGACTTTACTTTTGGAATCTTTGTTCTTGTTTGCTTCTTAGTGGAAGGGGAGGAAGCTAGGCAGGTAATGCTATATGGATAGTAAGCTATATGGGTTTGTGGGTGTCATATCCCAGGGCCTGGAGTGATGCTCCTCCCCCCCATCCCCTTTACACATTTGCTCTCCTGTCTGTCCCCTAACTCAAGGAACTTGGGCTTTATGTAGAAAAGTCGCCCAGAGAAAATGTGCCATAAGAAAGAAAGAAAAAGAAAAAAATAAAGCATTGCATGGTCACATACATTTGGTGAAGTTCGGGTTAAATAACATTAAACAGATATCCTTGTAAAATTTCTTAGAATAGTTAATAAGCTAATACAATTGGAAAACTCCCCAAAATGATGCACAAACAAATTTTTCACCAGGTTTGGGATGTAGCTTCGTGTAGAACACTTGCTTAACACGTGTGAGGACCTGGGTTTGATCCCCAGCACTTAAAAAAAAAAATTTCCCAGAATTGCCTGATCTCAGAATAGTTTTTTTTTTTTCATGTAGCATATGTAAGAATGGATTCCACATTGGGAAATGCAAATATAAACTGCAAGAAACATTTTTTTAAAAAAAATACTACTCCTGTTTTAATAGGTTTTAAAGGTTTTCTCCCTAGAAGTAATAAATAACCTTTGCATGTTGTGGAGTTTGCCAAGTTCTTCCACATTCATTAGCTCATCAAAATGACTGGTTTAGACAGGCATGGTGGCACATTCCTGTAATCCCAGCTATTTGGGAGGCTAAGGCTGGAGGATCACAAGTTTGGGGCCAGTCTCAGCAACTTAGCGAGATCCTGTCTCAAAATAAAGGGTTGGTAGAGTGCCTCTGGGTTCCACACCCAGTGTCACACCCCAACAAAAAATTATTTTTCACTTTATTTTTTTTGAATGAGTACAACATTCTCCTGGTTCAAAAATGAGAAGAATAAGTAGATATTTACTAAAAAGTCTCTCTCATCTCATTCTTATCTTTGCTATGCTCAGATTGCATGTTCTCTCCCATTCCCAGGCAACTAACTATCATCATCATGCTATTCAGTTTCCATATAGACTTTATTTATGTATTTATAAGAAAATGCAACATAGTGTCTCAACCTCCAATTTTGTTTAACAGAAAAGAAAAATTTTACAGTCCTTTTAAAAAATGAGGATGATTAAAGTATAATTTACACAAAATAAAATGTACCCTCTCATAGTAAATAACTGGATGAGTTTTAACCGTGTGTTCTGCCAGGTGATCACTGCCACAGTCACGATAGAGAGCAGCGCTGTCACTCCAAAACATTTTCTCACACCTCCTTTGCAGACAGAGCTCACCCTCCACCCCTAGCATCTTGGCAATCACTGGTTTGTTTTCTCCTCTAGTTCTGCCTTTTCTCTAGTACCATATAAATTGAATCATATAACATGTAGTCTTTTTTGCTTGGTTTCTATGACTTGCCATAATGCTTTTGAGATGTGTGTGTAGGAATTTCATTTATTTTTATTGCTTAGTATTCAGCTTGTTTGGAGGAAAAACTTTTCCTTTACCAACTCAGTTTGAGTGGTCAGAGTTATGTGAGTTATTTGACAAACAGGGAGATTGACAGGAGAAAATGTTTGTTCCACAGGCACACGGGAGCAAATTATAAGGAATGTTGTTTCAACAGCTGGGGGTTAGGGTTTATAGGTTGGTTTATTAAAATGCCGGGTGGGGCTTTTGCAGCAAGGATGGAATGTTCTGATTCGGTTTGTTGACGCAATTCCCTAGGATGTCCCCAGTTCTAAAAATCAGCTTTCTATCTTATAGAAAAATCCTTTGGAAGAGCATTTATGACAGCTAAACTCTTGGAAAATTCTACTTTAATCATGAAAGGGAAATTCAGATGAAACTTGTTTCTGATGGCTAGGAGAGAGGACTACATTCTCCATATGGTGAAATGTCTGAGGTGATGGTAATTGCAGTGGTTCCAGTCTCATCATGCATGTTGTTCACATGTGTTCACATGTCACACTGCACCCCGTAAATATGTGCAAGTGTTAAAAAAATTTTTCTATTCTGTTAAACAAAATTGGAGGTTGAGACACAATGTTGTATTTTCTTATAAATACATAAATAAAGTCTATACGGAAACTGAATAGCATGATGATGGCAGTTAGTTGCCTGGGAATGGGGGAAAATGTCAAGTTAAAAAAAATATACAAAAGACTTCTTCCTGCAGCTTCAGTTTGTTCAAGGTTTTTTCTCTAAAGAAGTGTTTATGGCATTCCTTAGCACTATATGAATGAATGCATCATCATTTTTTTTTTTTACCCATTTACCAAGTGATCAGCACTTTGTGTTCCCATATATGGTGATTAGGAACATTGGAGTGCCATGTGGGCAGAGGTTTTCTGTAAAACATGATTATGGGCTGCATTGAGCTCTCCCAAGTTTATGTGTCAAAATCCTAACCCCTATGTCTTAGTGTATTTGAGTTCCTGTAACCAATAACCAAAGACTGTGTAACATACACAACAGAAATGTATTCTCACAGTTCTGGGAACTGAGAAGTCCAAGATCAGGGAGCTGACAGGTTTAGCTGCCACAAATGCCATTCCAAAGTATTTTTCTATAAGACAGAAGGCTGATTTTTAGCCCTGGGACATCCTAGGGGATTGTGTCAAAAAACCTAATCAGAACATCCCATCCCACTTCTGGTTCACAGGTGGATGCCTTCTCCTTGTGTCCTCAGCTCTCCAAAACCTCTTTTATAAAGGTGCTAATCCCATCACAAGAACTCCACCCTCATGGCCTAATCAACTCCCAAAGCCTCCCCCAGGTTAGGATTTCAAAATATGAATTTTTGTGTGTGTGTGTGTGAAATTCAGATAATAGCACTCTACTACCTCAGACTATAAAGTAGAGAAAGGGCTTTTAGAAATGTACCTTAGGTGATATGAGATGTTATGGATGGGTTTCATTCCATGTGGCTTGTGTCCTTATAGGAAGAGATTATAGCACAGACAGTGGGATGACTTTGCCAGCTTTCTATCACTGTCACAAAATACCCGAGAAAATCACTGAGGGGGAAAAAAATCTTTTTATTGTGGCTCATAGTCTCAGAGGTGTCAGTTCATGGTCATTTGGCTTCATTGTTTCTGGGTCTGTGGTGAGGTAGAACCTCATGGTGTGGAGGGTGTGGTGGAGCAGAGCTGCTTACCTCAGGTCAGCCAGGAAGGGGAGGGGAAGGAAGAGACTGGGGAGAAGATATATCCTTCAAGGACAGAGCCTCAGTGAGCTACTTCCTCCAGCTAGGCCCCACCTCCTCTCTTTTAGTCAGCTTCTGCACTGCTGTGACTAAAAGACCCAACCAGAACAACTGTAGAGGAAGAAAGTTTAGTTGAGGGTTCACGGTTTCAGAGGTCTTAGAAGGCTGGCTCCATTCCTCAGGGCTCCAGGTGAGGCTGAACATCACAGCAAAAGAGTGTGGCAGAGGGAGGCAGCTCACATGATGATCAGAAAGCACAGAGAGAGAGAGAGAGAGAGAGAGAGAGAGAGAGAGAGAGAGAGAGAGAGAGAGAGAGAGACTCCTCAGTGTCCCAACTCCTCCAGCCACACCCTACCACTTCAGTTACCACTCAGTTAATTCCTATCAGTGTTTAATTCACTGACTGGGTTAAGATTCTCACAACCCAATCATTTCTCCTCTGAACCTTCTTGAATTGTCTCACACATGAGCTTTTGCGGGACACCTCACATCCAAATCATAACAACCTCCTCCCAAAAGTCCATTTAACTACAAATCTGATGAGATCAGAGCCTTCATGATCCAATCACTTCCCAAAAGCCACAGCTCCGAATATTGCTGCCCTGGGACCAAGCCCTTTACACTTGAGCCTTTGGGAGACATTCTAGATCCAAACTATAACATTCTGCTCATTTTCATCTCAATGCAAATTGCATTTAGTCCCTCTCTGAGAATCCCCAAAGTTTTAAGAGTTCCAGCATTTTCTTCCAAAAGTTCAAGTCCAAAAGTCTCTTCTGAGACTCATGGCAAACTTATGGCTATGAATCTCTGTAAAAATAAAAAAACAAGTTACATACTTCTAACATACAGTGGTGGGGTAGGCCCAGGGTCAATATTCCCATTTCATCCAAAAGGGATGTATTGGGGAATACCAAGGAAAGATGGACCAAAGCAAGACCGAAACTCAGCATAAGGAAACCAGTTAAGTGATCACCCCAAATCAACAAGTTGCCAAGTGGAGGTACTAGGAACAAAGTCATTATTATCTAATCCAGAGTTGTTGACTAGACCATGTGGGTGAGGGATCCAGACAAATCTAGGTTGGAAAAGATACCTTGTCTTGGTCACAAGATCCTCTGTAGTACTTGTTTGTGCACTTTTCATATTTGGCCACACCATGTGCATGGCTAGCCTGTACCTCTAGACCCTCAATTCCATAACACTTCTTCTTCCCCAACCCCTCCTTCTTCCCTTTTTCAAACCCTCTCTTTTGTTTCAAAGTTCTCTCTCACTGAATTTTATGCCAAGGCTTTTAATTACTACTCTTATGTCAGAGATCTTCCCTATTTCCTCCTTGTTTTACTCTCCACCTGGAGTGCCTGCATGGAGTGTGATTTCTCTTTTATTCAAGCACAGTCAGCTGACCCAAAAATGAATATTTGCATTTTTTGAGAGGAATAAGTTTGGATAGCTGAGGGAAGACTCATTAGAAAGAAAAATAGTGATTAATTTGGTTCCTGATAGTTTTCAAGTTCTCAGTTCCTTCCTTCCTTCCTTCCTTTCATCCATCACCCAGCCATCCACCTACCCATTCACTCATCTGGGAACAAACATACCTGAGTGCTACGTGGGGTCAGGCCTTGTTATAGGCAGTGGGGCTAGGACAAAGGGGAGGCTCTTGCAAATGCTTCAGCTCTTACTCTGAGCAAGAGGAGGAGCCACTAAAAGAGAGCATGGTTTGGTTTTGGTTTACAAGGATCATTTGAGCTGTTATGTGGAGGATAAACTGCAAGAGGGCATCATCCTCCAGGTGAGCGGTAATGGTGCTTTGAGCCAGGTAGCAGCACAAAGAGGGTAAAAAAGAGTTGGATTTTGTCTTCTGAGATGGAGAAGACAGATTTGCTGGTGGAGTTGAACTACATGTGGGAGTGAGAGAAAAAGCAGAGTCTGCATGAGTAATTCAAAGAATGGAGTTGCCCGAGATGGGGAAGGCTCTGGAGAGATCCTGTTTCAGGGTGAAAATTGGGAGTCTTGCTTTGTCCATGGCAGCTTGGAGCTGCCTGTTGGACATCTAAGTGGGAATGATGGAAAGGCAGTGGGGTAGTTTGGATAGATGCGTCTGTAGTGTCCACTTCTAACTCACAGGAAACCTGTTTACAACCCTCTGGTGGCATTTCTTCTCCCTCAGACTAAAAGCTCAATTCTGCACACTGACCTTGAATGCCCTGTGTGGTCTGACATCCCTTTGTGTCTGGCCTTGTCTCCCGCGGGTCTCCCTGGCTCGCTGTCCTGGGAGTCCACCCCGGCCCATGGTGTTCCTGAAGTTGACTTGGTTCATCCCTTTGCAGCAGCTCTTCCTCTGGCTGGGATGCTCTTTTCCCAGGCAGTGAGGAGGGAGTCCATCTCCTTTAAGACTTTGTTGAGATATTACCTTCTGGGTTTTGGTTTCAGTCAGCTTTTTCACTGCTGTGACTCAAAGATCTGACCATAACCATCACAGAGGAGGAAAAGTTTAATTGGGAGCTCAGGGTTTCCGAGGTCTCAGTCCATGGAGACTTAGCTGGCTCTAAGTGAGGGAGAACATCATGGCAGAAGAGTGTGGCAGAGGGAAGCAGCTCACATGATCAGGAAGAAGACAGATAGATCTCTACTTGGCCAGATACAAATATATACCCCAAAGTCATGCCCCCAATGCCACACCTGCCTTCAGTTACCATTCAATTAATTTCATCAGTTGATTAATTCACTGATTGGGTTAA
This sequence comes from Ictidomys tridecemlineatus, assembly GCF_052094955.1. Classification (NCBI taxonomy): domain Eukaryota; kingdom Metazoa; phylum Chordata; class Mammalia; order Rodentia; family Sciuridae; genus Ictidomys; species Ictidomys tridecemlineatus. The sequence goes on along the minus strand of NC_135481.1, from coordinate 139,450,023 downwards.
GGCTCTCACAACCCAATCATTTTCCCTCTGAACCCTTGGCGTTGTCTCACACTTGAGCTTTTGGGAGACACCTCACATCCACATCATAACAATCTTCATCATCATTCAGTTCAAAATCATCATCTTCCTCATCCTAACTTCTCACCAAATCTTCTCCCTGCTGTTTAATCTTCTTCTCTCCCTCCAAATTAATACGTATTGGACTCGTTTTAAATTGTTTGTCTGTCTCCTTCAGTGGAATAGCAGCTACTAGAAGGCAGGTATATTGTCTACACAGTTCACTGCTATATCCCCTGGCCTGCAAAAACCTTTGCTCAATGAATAAATACACTGGATTCTCCTTTTGCCTTTGGTACTTACAAGATACTTCAATGTCTTCCTTATAGATTCTCCAGGACTCAAGTTAGAGGGAGTCAATTTTCATTTCTTGCACAGGACAATGCCCATCTTATATAAGACCCTCTTTCTTTTTTTTTTTATTAGCCATGATATTTTTAGCTTCACTAAACCATGTGGTACATTTTGTATCAATGTTTTTTTTTTTTTCATGTGCCTGTTTCTCCCCAAAAGACTCTAAATGTAGCAGGGCTGAGGATTATACTTTATTCATAAACTCAGTGCAGTGCCTAAATCATTAACATGAGCAACAGTCATTTGTAGAATGAAGTGATTTTAAGCTAAATTAACTTTCCTCTCATTCTAAAGGTAAGACAAATTGTAGGAGAAAAACAGCTACCAAAGGCTCACTTGTAGCCTAGAAAAAGTTTGCTTTGAGTAAGTTCAATTTATTCTTCAAGGCAAGTGCTTCAGAAATTAGGATGCTCAATACATGAGGGATGGTTTGCTAAAACTGGGCCAGAAAACAGCCACCACACTTACATGTTAGGAACTGCTCAAAGAACTGTAGCTATATTAACTCACTTAATTCTCCCAACAACCCGTGGGTGTTGGTATTACTATCATGCACACTCAACAGATGCCAGAACCAAGTGTCAGAGATGTGACATGACTTGCTCAAGGTAACACAGCCAGTTAGGTGGGCGAGAGGGAGCTGGGATAGAACTCCCCCACTCTGCTTTGGTGCCCATCCTCTAAAGGAAGCTACAGCAGGAAAGTGTGTCATTAAATCACCTTACAAGGAAGCTGGAATCAGTGCCATTGGGGAAATGGAGACATGCAGGGCTGGAGAAGTGGGGGGAACAGCCTTGACCCCCTTGTATAGTTCTCCTTCACATAGAAACAGTGTCTGATACTTCCAAGCAGAGCTTGTCACCTCAACTGAGAATGAGTTGGCAGGTGTGCTCTGATTCTGAGTTAATTCTGGAACCCATCTTTGGCCCATGTGGATGCAGACCTTGGGTCACTTGGCTTCTGTCCTTCTCCTCCTGTTGCTTCAATACTCTTCCCTGCCCTGCAAATGACTACTGCTTATGCGGTTCCTTCATGGTCAGAGAGGTGTGGGGCTTGTCCCTTCTTGGTCTTGGGTACATACCCAAGGCCTGGCCCCAGCATTGTGGACACATGCATGTGTGTTCTTGCCCTTGTGGAGCCCAGCCTTGTAAGATTCTGGAATGACTGACTTGGTTCCTCCTCTTCCTCATGCTTTGCTCTTCTGTCCTGCCAGGTAATAGTTGTATTACTACTGAGGTGAGACCTGCCTGAATCTCACCCTCTCGTTCGTTAATCCTCAGGCATCCTCTCAGTATCCACTGTTTTTGCATCATTGTGTGAACTGCTGCAGAGAAGAATCCAGAAGCATTAGCTGTGGTTGCAGCCTTTACACAGTTGCCCATTCGTTACAGAAATGAGACCAGGTATGGGCAGCAATTATTGGAAAAGGTGACTGCATGTCATGAATGAATGACTGAACTGCACAGTGATGCTGTGGAGTGTTGGAGGTTAGAAAGTGGACAAATCAGAGCAGCCTGGCGTCAATCAAAGATGCAACCGTGGAGGGAGACACTGACCATCATTCCTAGTTTTTTCAGTGGGGAAAACAAAAATACAGAGAATTCAGGTCACTCCCTGGAGATCCCCTCACTTGCTGGAGAAGAAACTGAATGAGCCAGGGGAAGTTACAGGAGAGAGGGCACCGTAGAGGGAAGAGGACCAGGGACAAAGGTGAGGAAGATGCGGAAGGAAACTTCATCCAGGAGGAAAGCATGAGCCAAGCAACCTGTGCCTGATCAAGCGCAGTGGCTTGGGGGCTGTGATGGGGGAGGTCCTGCCTGGCAGCTCAAGGACCCCCATTAACTAAGCAAGGACCTGATCTTCTCAGTGTCGGTTTACCCATCCTGAAAGTGCTGACAGCAAGCAGCCCTCGCAGGGACATGGGGAGATGGTTGCAGGCAGTAAAGCTGCTGAGGTGTGAAGACGGACACATCCGAGCCCTCGGATGAATCATTTCACAAGGAAAGCAAAGGAGTTCAGTTAGTGGCATCATTTACTCCTCTCATCTAGAGGGCAGGATTGGACAGACTCGGCAGAAACTCTCCCAAGGGCTCCTGCTCCCCCAGGTAGACCTCTTCCAGGAAATGCATGGAGCATGTTGGGATCTTCAAGTTTGGCTCTCTACTTTGTATGTTCCCTGAGGACATTTATAGGCCGACATTGACTCTTAGAAGACAAAAAAAAAAAAAAAATGCTAACCTTTTTTCTTGAATATTTTGTACTATTTTTTAATGACCCAATTGGATAGGATAATATCACACTTAGTAAAAGCTCTTCTGAGAGGGTTGAGGATGATGCCAAAAGTAGTGGAATGGAAATTAGGGGAAAGGAGTTGGCTTTACCATGGACCAGCTGGGTGACCTGAGGCAAATGACTTAACTTCTCTGGGTCTCAAAAAAGTCAGACCAGATTATCACTGAGTTCCATTTTGATTCAAATATTTTATGAGCCTAGGAAGACAATGTTGTAAGCGAAAAAGACTGCATATTCTATCTTCTGGTGGGCCAGGATTCAGAATTTCTGCTCTGAGCCTTATTAGTTCTGTGCCCTTGGGAAAGTTATTTAATGGCTCTAAGACTCAGTTTTTTTTTTCATGTATAAAATTTAATGAGGGAAATAAAAGTTATAATAAAATAAAGTGCTTAGAATAATGGTGAACACATACACATACATACATTTGATACATGCTGGTTCTTTTCTTTATTTTTCCCTTTATCTATCTCTAGAAACCTCAGGAAACCAACTGCCCTTCATGCAAAATAGTTCTTCTTTTCTCCTTTCCTCTTTTCCTTCCGTTCTTCTATATACATTATTGAAGAGCACCTGTGGTCTTCCAGGCCCAGATTTAGGCACTGGGGCTACACAGGTGACTCTGATCTTGTCTGGGATGGTGAGCTTGCTGCAGGAGGCTTGTGTGAATGCTTGGTGAAGGAGTTGGCATTTCACCCAGTTTCTGGTGGAACTCTGCCGAAGCAGGAGTGTGTGCATGGGCCTTTGTGCATGAACCTTTGGGCAAAGTTCACTGAGGCCAGAAGCTGTGCAGGAAGAGCATGACCAGGGCAGGCTGGGGTTAAGGTATCACCTTCTTAAAGCCTAATTACCTGGTGCATGTTTCCCAATGGGGCTACATCCTCAGGTATTCATCTCCCAGCCTGCTGAGTCCCAGTGGGTGCACACTGCATACAAATCCCTGGACTCCTGAGCAGACCATGGTGGCAGTACAACCAAATCTGGTTTGGAAAACTGTCTGTCATTCACAGAAGGACAATTCCGGGGCTCACAGAATTAGGCTCTTGTCTCCCCAGCTTTGACTCCATGTGACCCTGGCTACCCTGCACAGCCTTGAGCTCTTTGAAAGGTGAACTGATGGATGTTTGTCCTGACCAGAGGTTGACAGGCATCATAACAAACTTGTAACCCTACCCAAGCCCGAGTGACAGAACCTGAGCTTCGGCTGAGCCAGCCCTTTTGCTCTGTATGACATTCAAGCTGCTCACAGCCACTTGCTCACCATTAAGAAGTAGTAACCTTAGGAAGCAGGAGGGTCCACCTGGACCAAGCCTGGGAGTGTTTACTTGGTGCGTGGCCCTGGCCATGGGCATTGGTCCCCACCTTGAGCAATCTGGCACTGCCTCAAGTTGGTGCTAGAAGCTTGTCTTTTATTCCAGTTTAAGTCTTTTCTCACTGATTTACATTGGGACAGGCCCTAGTTTGGGGGAGGGGCATTAAGTGAAAAGGTTATAGGGTTTGGTTTTTCCCTGCTCCTATGCTTTATTATCTGCTTGGATACAAAAATTTATCAAAGAGAATGAAAGTCATTGCCCTGAAAGAAACCCCTGATTTGCTTGTTTGCCATTTTATACCAGGAAAATAATTTTATTTAGTATATAGGAAGCATTTCTGTATATTGCCTCTCCTTTTTTTCTTCCTCTTCATCCCCTCTCTCTCCTCTTCTTTCTTCCTTCTTTTCTCTCTTTCTTGTGATCAGCAGGAAATTTTTTTTCCCATTGTGATGGAATGTGTTGGTTTCATTTGAATGTAGAGATGATGGTGTTTGCTCTCATGTTCCGGAGCAGAAGGGCAGGGGGCGGCAAAGGGAGGACCCTAGAATCCATCACTGGGAGCTGGAAGCCACCCAGGCCACAAGGTTTCCATTTCAGCATCGGGATTTGTGCTCTGAGATGGACAACCAATCTCTCCCAGGGCAGTGGTTCTTATTTCCCTCTGAAAATTCATGCTGCCAAAAATTGATAGTTTCTCACAGCTTTACTGACAGGTACAATTGTCGCCAGAAACAGAATAAAGAGACAATGCAAAATAGCTCCTCTAAGCTGCCTTTAATTGGCTCTTAAAGTCATTTCCCTGAGATGGATTAATCACACTGAAACACAGTGTGTTAGTGCAGCTCATAAAACCTGTTTTTTCCCCCATCATTTTCTAGGGTAAGGAGTTATTTTGTGCCAGTCTTGGTCCTTATATAAAGTCCTGTTATTAGACTTTATAGGAGCTGGCCGAAGGGACATATCCATCCAGGTTTGGGCACTGCAAGATCAGTGGACGGGTGTGGCCTAATCCCAGAGGCAGGGTGAAGTGCACATTAAGTTCTTTTTGCTTGGGAAAAATGATAGACCCCAAACCTGCCATTCTGCTGGTCCCAGCAGGGGGTTGGTCATATGAATTATGCAAACTCTTGCCCTGAGCTCTTTAGACCTTACTATTAAAATTCTATTTCCTACCCAAGGAAGCTTCTGTGTGAGAACTCATCTTTGCACCAGCCATTTCAGTTGAAGGAGCATCCCAAGTGCAGCTGGTCTGCCTTTCCCTAAAGAACATGGGTGAATTAAAAGAAATCCATTCATCAGTGATGGCAGCTCTTTTAATTTTTGTTTTAAAGCTCTGTTTCTTGGGGGAAAAAACCATGAAGGCTCTGCTTCCATGAGAAATCTGAGGCTAAAATCAAATAAAACGTGCACAAGTTAATCTTAAACACTTAATGGTATGCAAATTTGAGCTCCTATTCATGTAAATCACTGTAATGAGAATTGGTTTCAACCAGCCAGATGAGATTTTGCAGATTTTCTCTTCTTGCCTCCTTATTTTGGGGTGTGAGAGATGTACAGGCACGTGGATGATTTCCTCTGGATTCCTTTGCGAATGGCTGGATTGCTGTAGGGTGGGGGGAAGGAAAGAAGGAAGGACAGAAGGGAGAGCAGCTGGGCTCCATGATCTGTTCACGGCTGTGGCTTGCTCCACAAGCTTTCAGTTTAGTTTTCCTCTGGTTGCAACATCACAGCTATTGTCAGACTGGGGGCTGGAGTCAGACTCATGGCTGTATATCAGAGGGCCTTCTTGCTGGGCATCTTCTTGAGACCACTCACAGTTCATTGTCACGTGGGTTTCCCCAACTTGGGCACAAGGCATGACAGACATCCCATCACTATTGCCTTGTTGGTTGAATCAGGTCATGGGTCCTAACTACACTCAAGGAGTGGGGATTATGGAAAGGTGTGAACCTCAGGTAGTAAGGATCATAGGAGAGGGAAACTGTCTAACATAGCATTTTATAATGAACTCCATTCCTGAGTAGCCTAAAAGGGTTAAACAATGTCAACTTTTAAGTCACCGTGGTAGGATATCCTAAGTGGCACTAAGGTTACTCAGGATTTCTCCTCTTTACCTTTCAAATATCCCTACCTGTTTTCAGGTGTTTTGCAACACTCTAAAATGAACCAATTGATTTTGTTGAAATACACTGTTAGGAAGAAGAAGTCTTCAATTTCAAATGCTTCTCTGAGGTTTTCCTTAAGTGAATTTAGTTATTAGAATTCATCATCATTGCTCATGGATAGCATCAGATCATCATTTATTTGTATTAGAAGGAAATGGGTTGAAGAAAAGAGAAGCTCTCACTGGACAAGGTATGTGTCTGGGATACAGACCAAGAAGGGGGACAAGGGACTTTGTCTTTCCTGTGGATCTTGCCCCCTCATTACCTAGCAGCCAGGATGTGAATGAGTGGTATCTCAGCTCTGAATTATTGCAAGGGCAGAGATCTTAGCAAAAGCACTGGCCATAATGTTCCAGAAGAGAAATCCAGAAACTCTTGTATATTCACCAAGCACTGGTTATCCCAAGGTAGCTCCATCAGAAGTTGTTAACCAATTGTTTAACTGGCAAAGAAACCCTCCCATTGTAATGAATTTTTAGGTCATCTCTCTGGAAAAAGAAGAAAAGCCATTTAAAGAGGTTCCCTGAATCTGAAAATACTCCCTTCCTCCCCTGGATGATGCCCCAGATTTCATTGTTTTTTTTCTCCTAGTGAATTATAAATTCTCCTGGGGAGGCATTACATCATGCTTTAATAGTCATTCACAGCTCAGTGTGAATGAGGGAAGGGGAAATGTATTTGCTACATCCTCCACTACATGTGGACAAGGGAAAGATCACATTACCATGAAGAAAGAAGAAATTTCAACATGGGAATGCATTTTATCTCCATTCCTCCATTCCTTCCCTGCTTACAAGACTTTACCGGGCTCCCATTCCACATTATGGAAAGTAAAACTATGTTATTTGGCCTGAGTTATTTCCAGAACTTCACTGTCAGTGCTGTATCCCTTGTACATGGTGTGAGTCAGTTTTTCATTGCTGTGACCAAAATTCCTGACAAGAACAACTTGGAGGAGGAAAGATTTATTTTGCCTTCTAGCTTCAAGAGGATTCAGTGCATGGTCATTTGGCTCCCTTCCTTTGGGCCTGAGATAAGGCAAATGCTATTGTGGAATGGCCTGGCAGAGGGAAGGTTCTCAGCTTGTGGGAGCTAGGAAGGGGAGAGAGAGAGAGAGAGAGAGAGAGAGAGAGAGAGAGAGAGAGAGAGAGAGAGAGAGGGAGGAGCCAGGGAACCAGGGAAAGATATAGTCCCCAAGACCACACCTCTAGTAACCTACTTCCTTCAACCATATCCCACCTACCTATAGTTTCACCATCTCCCAGCAAGTCCATTTCAAATTACTAATCTATTAAATGAATTAATCTACCTGTGAGATCAGAGCTCTCATGATCCAATCATTTCTGAACATGGCTGTACTAACACATGAGCTTTTGGGGCACATTTCAGATACAAAGTACAATGTACATCGACCCCTATTTACACCATCCACTCTAAACTCTCTTACACAGGAACATCTTTCACATACTCCTACTTCTACTTAGAATGCCACTCTACATTCTCTAGCCTGGGAATTCCTGTAGGATCCAGTGTGAGGCAACTTCTCCAGGCAGTTACTTTCCTCTACGGGTTCCCATAATGCAGTACTAGGATCCATTAATCCTGGAAAAGGTGATATGCAGTGCAGTTGATCTCTCCCATCAGGTTAAAACTTTCTTGAGGACAGGGACCATAACTTTACCTCGATCTCTCAGATGTCATCCCAGAGCCTGAGAATAATAACTTAACATTTTTTGAGCATATTGCCAGAGGTGATACATATTTTAAATACATTTCTCATCTAATCTTCTCCAATTCTTTGTAGGACTGTTCCTGGTTTAGTGTTGAGAAATCTATGCAACTTGTGCAAAATAATTTGTGCAAATTGTCAAAAGTCATGCAACTAGAATTGGCAGAGCCTGGATGTGAAGCTAAGTGGTCTGATTCCAGAGATTTTGCTCTCCTTCTGTGCTCTAGTAGCATGCCTTCTCCCTGAGATAGAACTGTAGCTAATACATGCACATGGAGTGAATGACTGGATGAATGTGTCATGCGCTGGAGCACGGCCTTGCCCTCACAACCCCTCCCCAGTGAAGCCATGCCCCTATTCAGATTGGTATTTGGATCCTGTTGTCCTGGCTTGCAGTCTTCCCAGGCTTCTTTGAGGCAGAAGGAAGCATCTGGATGGATGGCCTTGATGGCTGATATCTCTATTCTTCCTCCATCCCACTCTGGGCAGCCTGACCTGAGGAGCCCTTGGTTCCAACTTGTTGTGACCTGATACTTCAGCTCTGGGACTCAGCCTAGCTTCAAGGGTCTGATGGACATTCCACACCTGTCAGCACTACAGGTTTGGCTACGGATGAGACCAGGCTGGAAAGGGGTGGTTTGTCTTGGCATGTCCTGGAGAACTTTGTCAGGTATCCATGACAGCAAAGCCCTGAGTGGATGCTGAGTAGAGGTGGCCCTCTGCCTCACAGGGCCAAGGAGATGCTGACCTTTGAGCTGCCTCTTGCTGACAAGGCTGGGAACACTGGCATGTGTGCTAGCTCAGAGGTGGGGCTTTCCCCTTCCATTGAATCATTGGAACCTAACATACATGGTTAGCACCATGCTGGGTTGTGTGGACATAGAGGACTCTTCTGGCCCTTGAAATACTGGATTCTAGGGGCAGAGGTGTCCACATAGATTAATTACTGTAAATATACTATAATCACTCCTTTGTTACACATGCATGTGCTTTGGAGACATGCAAAAAGGGCATTTAATCCCACTAGTGGAAAGAGTGGTATTACAGTAACTTGCCAAAAGGAGAAGACATTAGTGTAAGATAAAGTAAGTGTAACTCCTGTATAGTAGTTGACATACAGTAGTGTAAAAATAGTGCTTGGCAAACAGTAGGTGTTCGGTGATCAGAAGTCATTATCAGCAGCCATAGCAGTAGCATCTTGGAACTAGAAGAGTGAATGAATGATCTTCACACACAGAAAACAGGAAAAGGCTCAGCATTCTTGAAAAAGACAAAATATTATTCTCAAGAAATAAATTTAGGAAAACCATTGAAAAAACGGTAAGTTAGGAAATTGGAAAGTTGGGAAGACACTGAGTTTGTGTCAGAAGATTTGGTTATTATTTTAGTTCTTCCACAACTAGTTATACTAACTATATGCATTTGGTAAATTTGTTTCTCCCCCATAATCTCTTTCATAATTTGTAAATGCGGAAGGATGGACTATATGGTGCCCTTCTAACAATGGAATCTTCAGTCTCTACAATGTCCCATTCACCATCTCTTGCAATTAAGAAAATATTAAACACATATATAAGTAGAAAAATATCTTCCACAGTAAAGGAAAAAAGCAATCAAATGCCACTAATTCTGAGATATTGAAATCAGTGAACGAGGACTTTAAAGCATCTGTTTTAAATACGTTCAAGAACCTAAAGAAAAATATGGTCAAAACAAAAAAAATCAGATGGGTAATGTCAGTTCCAATGGGTAGAGAATATTTGAAAGTTAAAATACCTGAAATTAAAAAATTACGAAACGAGCTTAATATCACATTGTAGATGACAGTAAGTGACTTGGAAAATTAATAGAAATTGTCCAATCTGAAAAACAGAGAAAAAAAAGGGCCTAAAACATAAATAGAACCTTAGGAATGAATGGTACCATATTAGGTGATTCAACATATATTTTGTGTAGTCCAAAAAGAAAAGAAAAAATGGGGAAGAAATTATATTTAAAGGACATAATTGTCAAAATTGTCCAAAATTTAGTGTAAAACACAAACTTAGAGAACAAAGAACTCACTACATCTGCTGAAATTCAAAGAGAAAGAAAAAATACTGAAAGTAGCTAGAGAAAAAATGGTACATCACATACTGGGAACATTCATACATTTGATAACTAGCTTCTCTTTAAATAGTGGAGGCAAGGGACTGGGAAATGTAGCTCAGTGGAAAACCCCTGGGTTTGATTATCAGTAATAGAGACAGGAAGACAATAGAATGAGATCTTTAAGCTAACCGAAAGAAAAAGTGTCAAACCAGAATCCCATAATTTTATCTTTTAAAAATGACAGATAGGGGCTGGGGCTATAGCTCAGTGTTAGAGTGCTTGCCTAGAATGTGTGAGGCCCTGGGTTGGATCCTTAGCACCACATACAAATGAATAAACAGAATAAGGGTATTAAACAAATGATGGGTAAATGAATACATTTTCCAATAAATAAAAATTAAGTGTATTTGTTGTCAGTAGATTAGAACCTCAAGCGTGCTGAAGGACATTTTCAAATGGAAGGAGAATGATTCCTAATGGAAAAGAATTTATAAAAAGGAATGATAAGCACTACTGCTGGTAACTATGTGAGTAGACATAAAAGACTGTGTTATTTTCATCTCATAATTTCTTTAGCAGATAAATGGCTGTTTTAAGCAAAATTAATGTTGTGTGGGGTTTATAACACACACACACACACACACATATATATCATAACAATTTCAAATGGGCAGGTAGGGAAAGGCAATAAAGCTATTTTGTTGCATGGTTATTATATTTAACCTGAAGTTGCACCACATAAACTTCAACTGGACAGAAGTCAAGGATGCAGTTTAAGTCAGCGTTTTCATTGCTGTGACTAAAAGACCTGACAAGAACAATTTTAGAGAAAGAAAAGCTTATTTGGGGCTCATGGTTTCAGAGATCTCAGTTCATAGTGGCTTCATTCCTCAGGGATTAAGGTGAGGCAGAACATCACGGTAAAAGAGTGTGGTGGAGGGAAGCAGCTCACATGATGATTAGGAATCAGAGCAGAGAGTCTTCACTTGTCAGTTACAAAATATGTACCCCAAAGGCACACCCCCAGTGTCCCATCTCCTCCAACCACACTCTACCTGCCTCCAGTTACCACTTAGTTAATTCCACTTGGGTTAAGGCCCTCGTAACCCAATCACTTTACCTGTAAATGTATTTACATGGTCTCACACGTGAGCTTTTGGGGGACACATAATATCTAAACCCACAACAGATGAATAATGTATTCTTTGAGCCAGCACTAAAAAATAACATGTAGGGGAAGCGCCTAAAAGTCAATAGTAGAATTAAAATGGAATGCTGAAAAAATTGATTAACTCTAAAGAAGGCAGAAAAGAAGGAGGAGAGGAACTAAAAATATACGAGACAGAGAATCAATAGGGAAGTGATAAATCTAAAACCAGCTATATCAGTAATCACAAATGTAAATAAATTGACCACTGAAATTAAATGGCAGAGACTGTCAGACTGGGAAAAAAAAAGACTCTACTATAGTCCTTGTAGGAGAAATAACTTGATGTGTGAGACACAGATAAACTGAGAGAAAACATGAAAGAAGATGTACCATGGAAACCATAAGCAGAATGAAAACAAAAAGAATAATACAGATGGAGTGATTGTGTTAATATCAGATGAAATAGACTTTCAGACGAAAGTATTACTGGAGACAAAGGAAAAATTTTATTGTGATCAAAGGATCAATTCTTCAGGAGGATGTAGCCATCATAAATGTAGATCTGCCTAATAACAAGCTCAAACTTAACATGAAGCCAAAGCTGACAGAACAAAAGGGAGGGATAGACACACCCATAATCCTAGTTTATAAGATATCAACGAGATTTTATAAATGTACAGTCTCTGTCCATTCAGGCTGCTGTAACAAAAATATCCGGACTGGATGGCTTAAACAACACCAACTTCTTTGTCACTATTCTAGAAGGTTTGGGAAGTCCAAGACCAAGGAGCAGGGAGATGAGAGGCCTGGAGGCCTGTCTCTTCCTGGCTCATGGACTGCTGTCTTCTGCCTGAATCCTTACAGCCAGAAGCAAAGGAGGAGGAAATGGAGGGGGTGGTGTGTGGTTGGGGTGGAGGCAGGGAGAACAATATTAAGAGGAGGATAATAAATGCACTGCCACTGGAACCTCCTCTCGCTGTTCTTGGAAGGTCTATCACCTTTGCATGGCTTTTGTAACTCATCATTCCTCATGCGCCCAGCAGGGCCTAGGCTTTACTTCATATCAGCCAGGAGGAAGAAAACATTCCAAACCAGTGGAGGAGAATAAGTCACCCCCTGGTGCCTTCATTTAGACCAAGATTTATAGAAAAGAAAAGGCAGAGTGATGAGCTATTTGCCCCTTGGACAGGTGTGAACTAAAGACTCTGGTAATCAAGCTGGGGGTGGAAGTAGTCAAGAGTGCTCTCCTTGACAGGTACGGTAGTGCTTGCCTATATCTCAGCATTTTGTGTGATAGCTGCCTCAGCAACTTAGCAAGACCCTGTCTCAAAAAAAAAAAAAAAAAAAAAAACCAACAATAAAAGATTAGGGATGTAGCTCAGTGGCAAAGCACCCTGGGTTCAGTACTCAGCCCCCATCCCCAAATGCTCTTCCAATGCCAAGAGAAGCCATTTTATTATTATTGAGACCCAAATATATGACAGAAATAAATCCATTTGATTCAGCAAGGATGATCATTCACCTGTTTCTTCTACCCTGGTCCCCCAAGTTGAAGAGCCAGATAAAAAGTGGTCCAGATATAATAATATTTGAATAGTTCTTTAAGTGTTGACCAGTTAGTACAAATGACCAAATTCATTTTCATTTGAGAACAACATATAACTTAAGAAACAGAGCTTTATATAGTTAAATAGAGAATAAAGTACTTTGATTCCTCCTCGTCTTAGTCCGCTTAGGCTTCTATAACAAAATTTCTTAGACTGGTGGGTTCATATTCCACAGAAATTGATTTCTCACCACTCTTAAGGCTGAGAAGTCTAAGATTTGATGTCTGGTGAGGGCCCACGTTCTGCTTTTGTAGATGGCTTCTTCTACAGTATCCTCACATGGTAGAAAAGGCCAGTGGCTCTCTAGAGTCCCCTTTATAGGGGCATTATTCCCAGTCATGAAGGCTCTACCCTCATGGCCTAAGTACCTTCCATAGGCCCCACCTCCTAGTACCATCAGATTCGGGGTTAGGGTCTCAGCATGTGAATTTTAGAGGGACACAGTCATTTTGATCAAAACATTCCCCATTTGAGGGTAGTTTTTCCTAACCAGCACCATTGGGAGAACAGCCTCGATTTTGGTATTGCTCAGAGATGCTCTCTCTGCACCTCTTTGTGTCTTTTTGTTGCTTTTGTCTGGTTGTGGTGGAGATGCTTATGCTGCATCAGATCCTTCACCTTTAAGTCCTGTACCTTTAAGTCCTGAGTTCATTCCCAAAGGGCAAAATCTCCAGTGCTGGTCAACCTGTGCCTCTTGCAGGTGGAGCTTCCCTTTCACAATCTCCACAAGATACTGTTTACACCACAGGTGGCAGCCACAGGCTGTGACTCTGTTTCTCCCACATGAGTGGCTGAGCACTGTCTGTTTTGTCAGAACCTAAGCTTTGTATACCTGTAGTTGTGCACAGCCTTGTGGTTATAGATGTTCATTTCAGAGATGCCTGGGAATGACCAGAACTCCGGTTTTCCTTCTTAGGCAGAAATGTGAATGTCCAGAGCATCACTATTCAACCATTTCCCAACCACTCATCACCTTACAAATATATATAATCAGCTATCCATATCCAGAGGTTCTGCATCTGCATATTCAATCAAATACAGATTGGAAATATTTTAAAAATCACATCTATACTGAACATGCAATGACTTTTACCTTGCCATTATTCCCCAAACCACATAGAATAACAACCATATATTGTATTAAAGCATTATAAATCATTATTTAAAATATATGGGAGAATATGTACAGGTTATATGAAAATATTGCACCATTTTATGGAAGGGAAATGAGATCTTTGGTTTGGGTTCCTGTAAGGGGTCCTAGAGCTGGTCACCCTTGAATACCAAGGGAGGACTATATTTGCTTACTTAATCATCCCATCAAGTACTTGAGCTAGATATCATTGACTATTAACAATGGTAATAATAATCATAACAGTATCAATAACAACCACATCTATTTTGTGCTTGTTTGATGGAAAATACTATGCCCCAAACAGAGTACCCCTGTGGTACTCCAGTGAGTGCTCTTAGCAGCTGTAGGAGGTAGGCTTTATCATTCCTGACCCATGAGAAAACGGAGGTAGATAGAATTTCAGTAGCTTTCTTAAAAATCACATAGCCAATACACATGGGAGAAAGTGCTTGAATTTAGGGATTCTGTGATTAGAGAAGAGAGGGGCTTGTGAGAGCCAGTCTCAGGGGTAATAGTGAAAGAACTCTGCTTTCACTCCTCCCTTTTGGCCAGCGGTACCTGCATCATGGGCATCTAAGTCACTGCATCCTTCAAGGTCCAGCTAATGACTGCTGGAGTCTGCACTCCCATCTTCACGGTGGAGCAGGTTCTCCTCTATTCCCAGGAAAGACTCCTATTTGTCATTCATGAATTTACTTATTTTTTATTTTCGGGATGCTGGGATGGAAACCAGGACCTTGCACATGCTAACCAAGCACTCTACCATTGAGCTATGCCCAGGGCCCTGTAAATTGTGAATTTAAATCTATGGAGGATTTCTCTGCCATGGGATTTTACACTTTCAGATTTTCTTCTCAGTGTAGAGCCCAGGCTGTGTGGGCTCCAGGATTAAATCCCTGCATGACTTCTTTGTGTCATTTATCCTTAGTTTTCTCATCTGGATGTGGGCACAACATCAGAGGGCTGCTACAAGGACTAAATTAGACAATGCCCACAAGACAGCAGCTCTTGTTCCTGGATTTCTTTTTCTTCTACTTTTTCTGTTCCACCTCTTTTGGGATTTCATGAATTAGGAGATAGTGGAGGAAATCTTTGGGACGGGGGCGGGAAGAGGGATAGTCAATCCTCTCTGATATCATGTAGGCAAGGCAGCCTCATTATGACTGGCAGAAGGTTATGGTACACGTGTGTGTCTGTGTGCACAAGTCTTAGTAAGTTTGTGTGTGTGTGTTGCTAGAGATGGACAGGGAAGACAGAAGACAAGAGAAATGAAGGAAGTCAGAGCAGAAAATGGAAGGCGTAAGGGCATGAACATTTGTGTAAACCCACCTTTAAAGAATGACTGGTCACATGTGTCTACTTGAGCAAATATTTATATTAATCGGCTTCCAGCATATCTGAGGAAAGGAGATGCTAGCTATCATTTGAGTGAGATTTGGTCTCACTATTAGACCCAGGGAGAAGATTATCTGAGCCAAGTGTTAGGAGGCATGTAGTAATGTGAGCCTTCCATAAATTTCATTAACCTCCCTCCCTTGGGAATTTTGCCATGTCTAGGTGCCATGTATACTATGATTCCCTTAATATTTTCTTAACATTAACCAACTTCTAAACTTTAAAGTTCATCATGAGAATTAATACTATCTAGGAAACATGTTTTTTTTTGCTAATTATATATATATGTACATGATATATATATATGCGTGTGTATATATATACATTAAAAATATTGGTTGAAATAAAACTCATCTGTTCAAATTTCAACTGTTTATCCAGGTTTCTCTGAAATCATCTCAGGTGCCCCCTGAGAGAATGGGCCATTTAGAGAAGGGAAGGAGACTTAGTTCCAGCTTTCCTACCTCTTGGATATATGCCCAGGGGGAAGTGAGCCCCTCTTTAAGTCTTTCTCCTCACTGCATGAAATTACTGAACCCAGGTCCTTTCAAAATCATCCAGTCCTGGAATCCCCTCTGTCTCTTCTGGCCACACAGTCCTCTGGTACCTCCTGGGCACTGCTGGTGTTGGGAAGTAGCCAAGTGCCACAGCCTGACCAAGCTCAATGCACTTCTGTATCTGTCCCTAAATCAGGTGCCTCTGGCTTCTACCTACAGGTTCTGGTTTTATTCTGTAGGACCCAGCCTTCCTCCACATGCCTTTCCTGAAATAGGGACAGCTCTGATGTGCCTCCAGAGACTGAGCATTGTTGAACAGGACGGGATCCTCCCCCTTGTGGTTTTGCCATTCTATAGGGACAATCATAATAGCAATAACACTGCTCCTGTCCACAGGTAGTTCCTCTGTGCCAGGCACTGGGCTGATACCCTCCACAGACATGATCTCCATTAGCTTCATGGCCCTTTTGGTTATAGGTGATGATATTGGATTGTAATGACACTTTGGGGACAGGAGATCATGTGGGCAACTCCTATTGGTTTCACCTCTGGCTGACCTTCTAAGCTTTCCCACATTCCCTTTGGTTTCGCCAAGCCTCCCAGCCTTATTTTTGCACAGTTGGTGTTGAGGACATAGGGAAGGGAGCTTCTACTTGGCTCTGTTTTATTCCATGCTGTGGGAGATGGTCCATCACTCAAGGCTGCTGAAATCTTTTTGGATCCCAACTATGTCATGTCACATATTTCTACCTTTCTCAACTGGTGTCATCAGAAAATCTGATAGCATGTGGCCTTTATTTTCTTCCAAGTCATTGATAAAAATGATGAATAGGAAAGAGCCAGGGGACTGAATACTCTTGATGCTGTTAGAAAACACACTCTACACTTGTGTAATTTATTAATTACTACTCTCCGAGTACCGCATTCTACAAGCTATCGAATCCTCCTAATTACACAGGCCCGCGCTTATTTCTCCATCTTATTCACAAGATATGAGAATCTTGGACCTGAAATTATAGGATAAGAAAGAAGATATGCATTAAAGGATTAAGCTTGCCTAGAGAAAGGCTTGGCTTTTGCTCCCAGCTCCCAGGAGGTGACCTTAGCCTCTTGGAAGTCCTGCCTGAATTGGCCTCTAGAGGGGATGGAGACAAGAGTCATCCATGCGGGTGGTTAGGTCTGCACCAACAACCCCCAATAAAAACCCTAGACCATGCCAGGCAGGGTGGTACATACCTGTAATCTTAGTGACTTGGGGGGTGGAAGCAGGAGGATCACAAGGTCAAGGTCAGTCCGTGCAACTTAGTGAAAGCTGTAAATAAAAAGCAAAGAAGGGCTGGGATATAGCTGAGTCATGAAGTGATCCTGGGCTCAATCTCCAGTGCTGCAAAACAAAACAATCCTGGACCCATGGCTCCATGAGCTTCCCTAATTATCTAAACTCTGTGTGTCACCAGTGTGGATTGTCAGTGCTGTCCTTAGGATTACACTGAGAGAGGACAACTGGAAGCCCTTGCCTGTTCTCTCCTAGACCCTGCCCCATATGCCTCTTCCCTTTGCTGACTGAGGTCTCTTATCCTTTAGCTGTGATCTATCATGACTGTGAGTACGGACAACTTTGCAGAGTCCTACGTGTCCCTCCAGACAATCAGTGAACCTGCAGGCGGTCTCAGGGACTCCAGAACTACAAAAGGAATCTCTGGATTATATTAAATGCTTTTTTTGAAACCAGAGTACAGATCTTTCTGAGCTTCTCCCAGGATCTGCTTTCTAGCTTCCCTTAATGGCTCCTTAAAAGGGATACTATGGAAAGCAAGCCTTTTCTTTACCTTACAAAGCAGCTTCCTCCCTGTCCCCAGAACTGACCTTCTCCATGGTTGTTCTGTGTGGTTTCATGAGTACTCATTCTGTCTCCTTCTGGATAAGATATTGTATTATCCAGGAGGATTCCAAACTTGGGTCTCTTTAGGAAAAGCCCTGTTCAAATTCACGTGTTCACTGAGAAGAGCATATACACCGTGCTGCCCGTTTATACTTCAGCCTCCGTTAATCAGACCACTAACAGAACTGGGCTGTCACTTACAGAGACTTCAGCAGAGGGAAGCTTCATTTTGGCACTGCTGTGGCTTTTCCTAAGCATGAGGGCAAAGATTCTTTCCAGGCAGGGGAGCAGGCTTGCTGGGTTCCCCAAAGGGCTTTGTTGAGGGTGAGGGGGGAGAACACTGAAGGTGTGATGGAGAACTGATGACAAGGTACATGGGCACCCGAATTTTGTTGGAAAATCAAAGGGTGAGGACCAGCGCTTTATTCCTTATCTGGCATTTTTTTGTGTAGCCACATGGACAAGTGTGCAATGAATTTCCAGAGACTGGAGATTTTCCACTGCAACCAAGCTGGGCATATGAGGCAGGTGTGTGCCTAGTGGAAGACCACTCCTGACCTCATTTTATGAGAGGTTGACAGAGAATCAGGTTCTTGGTGCTGCAAGGGGAAAGTGTCTTTAAGTGGAAAATGTGATCCTTTATGGATAGGTTTTTTTTTTTTTTTTAATCTCACCTCTGCCCTATGCAACTCCACCTTTTAAAGACACACTATAAGATGGAGACACTTTTACCTTAATGCTAACTTGGGAACTATGACCCCAGTACATTTGTTTCTATCTTCCAAGGTTGTTTTTTGTGGCTTTATCCTATGAGGATGTTTTTACCTTTAAACCATTCCTAATCTATGTGTTGGGAAAGATGGTCTATTTTCCTTTTCTCTGTCTCTCCCTGTTCTTCATCCTCTGATTGAGGACCAAGGGATGAAGGTAATCATGAAGATCATCATATGGGGCAGTTCATCCCTCCCTCCACCCTGCACTACAGGGGGGCTGTAGAACACATGCCCCAAGGAGCTCCAATCTCTCACAGGAAAGCAGGAATCCCTGGAGAATCTTCATTTCTACCTTCCTAAAGTCAAAGGTGTTAGAAAATGTAAGGAGACCCTACTCTATGAATGTGAACTGACCGTTGGCTCCCAAGATGAAAGGTCTTCACATTTAAAGCCATTAAAGAATGGAAGTTTCTTGGGGGGCAGGAACCAGAGGAATTCACTGTTGAATAAAAGTGCTGGCCAGCCCTGCCTGACCCCTGACTCAGGACTTTAGGACACTTGGCCAAGTTGGATCTGGAAATGCAGACTCCTTTTTTCCCAGTGGCCCCATAATTGCATCTGGGCAGCCATCAGCTACATGCTTTGGATGTTCATGAAAGCTCCCAGCACTGCAGGGGGGTTGCCAAAGATGATTCTGTGCAATAATCATTCATGATGGGTTTAATGCCCTGTGCCTGACCTTCTCCGCATGGACTTACACTAGGGGAGCCCTCGTAGCCTCTGGGGGGAGAGCTGAAATACTCTTGATTGGAGGTCCCAAAAGACTCACCAATTCAAACTAATCCCTTGGTACTGGGGATTGAACCCAGGGTCTCTCTACTACTGAGCTACATCTCCAGTCCTTCTGTTTCTTTTTCTTTTGTGACAGGGTCTTACCAAGTTGCCCAGGTTGGCCTTCCTGCAGCGGAAGAGGCTCTTCAGCCTTTGGTACTTTGACCAATGTGTTGGTAGCAGCCAGAGGCAGGATGGTGTAATGGTCACTGCTTGTGCTTGATGCCAACTTGCCTGTTTGAGGGAGGATACATGCTTCTACACCGTATTGTTGAGTCTTCACATCTCAGTGCCTTAGTAAAACTCTACCTCTATAGGGTTACTGTGCAAATAAACTGATTATGTAAATGACCTGGTCCATACAAAATGTTCAGTGTAGTTATTTTCCTTCTTAGCCAGAACTCCTGTCCCTAAGCCTGGGACCTCAGGGGGCCCTGGGCTTCTGTGCCCTGAACTGCCACAGTTGTGCAAGCACTCTTGGATCTCCTGTTACAACTGGGAGCCGGCAACAGACCAAAATAAAGGAGGGGGGCAAGTGGAGAGGGCACAGCGAGCCTCTGGAGGGAGTCTGACCAGGTCAGCTGGGAATGCCTGTCAGCCATCCAGGGTGGCTTCTCCTCTGCCCGGCTCCTATGTGGGCCTGGAGGTGGGTGAATGACTCACACGGGTGCCCTCCCTGCCCCTGTGCCCAAATGCTCAGCCCTCCCCAGAGCCAGGGCTCACCTAATCCCCACAGTGGGAGTCGGGGGGCATTCGCGCCTGTGCCGATGTCTAGGGTTGCACGGCTGTGACTTCACACTCTGCAGCATGTGCAGCTGAGGCCTTGGTGCAGCAGTCTTTGCGAGGCGGGTAGCGAGGTCAGCTTGGCAGCTACCTCTTCTGCAGTACGGATCGGGGCCTCAGGCAGCTGGTGCCCCAGGACCAGAGAAGGGGATGGCTGAACAAGAAGCAAGCGGGCTGCAGGTCCTGCTGCGCACGCTTCAGGTAGGAAGTGGTGGAGAGGGTGCAGATGTGGTGGGCTGAGGTCTTTGCCTGGCTGGCCTCTCTTGGAACTGAGCACACGCAGTCCCCTCTGGCAGCCAGTGGCCCCGTTTGCTAAATAGGCAATAGAGCAGGAGTGAGCTCTCACCTTGAAGCCGACCTAAGTGATGCTGGGGTGTTTAAATATTAAACATGACAATGTTGATGATTGCTCTGCTTAAATTATTGAACCTGGTGGGATCAGAGGCTGCTGCTAAAAGATCCAGATGGAAAAGATGGAGACAAAAGCTTGTCTGGCAAGTGAAGGAGGCATATTAAAGCTTTCTGAACAAGGTTGGGGACCTGCCGGGAGCTGGAAGAACTGCCTAGGAGGAAAGAGTAGCTAGGGAGGGGGGTTGTCTGAGTTTAACCTGCTAAATGGCTATATTTTACCTGCTAAACTGTATTCTGCATCAGAATGGCTTGCGATGCTTAATAACTGCATATTCTTGGCAGGATCTGGCCAGAGGCATTTGAATCACCATGGGTTAGGAACTGGGGAATCTACCTTCCACCTTCCAGGTGATTCTATTCAATTCCAATTTTGAGAATCCTTGTTTTAGAGCAACGGTTTGTAAACTTGTCTGCATTGGAATCACTTGGAGAGTTTTAAAAAACACCAATGCCTGGAATGAAATCCCCAAAGATCTGGATTTAATTGATCTGGGGAGCAACCTGAGCACTAGAATTTTGAAAACTGCTTGGAGGGGTCTTAATGTGCAGTTAAGATTGAGAACCACGGCCTTATACACTTGGGAAGTTGCTTGCGCTTAACTGGATTCAGAGGATGCCACAGCTCAAAGAGGCCCAAAGGTTCTACTCCAGTGGGATTTTAAAATCTGAAGTTCATGGATGGTGCGGGTGTGTGTGTGTCACAGAACAATAGGCTACAGGTGGTCCATGAACCCATGTCTCCACTGGGAATATACACATTTTGCAATACATTTATTTTCCCCTGCTGTGAAAAGCTTCCTTAGTTTTCCTATGATTCTTAAGATTTGTGTTCCTAAAAGGTTTAAGAACCAATAAACTCAAACTTTATTTGTATAGCTAAGGAAACCAAGTCTTAAAAATGAACTAGGCTCCTCAAACATCACATGATTACTTAATAGAAGAATTGAGATGAGCAATCAAGGACTTTAAAATTCGGTTGACTTGTACAAGGCAAGAACACATTTGGGTCAGGGGTTGAAAGTGGGGGTGGACCTCAAAATGAATTTTCAAAATACTCTAGAAAATGTTTTATCTAGCTGGATGATTTGATTGCTGGGGGTAACAAGTCAATATTCTGAGCATCTCTCATTTCTGACCGGTTATATGGAAATCTTGATTAACTGTGAGCCAAACAGCTGACAGCCTCTAAGAAACAGAATTTGCCTTGCACTCACTGTCTTAGAAAAAGAGTAATGCAGTAAGTTGGTGTTAGGGGTCTGGTGAAAATGACCATCCTGTAGTTGACCTGCAGGTTACTGCAGGTTGAGCTGCATCTCCTGTCTTCCCATTACAGGGGAGATATAATTGATATTTAGAATGGTCACTCCAGGGCATGGCATGATCTCAATTATCAAAGAAAGATTTGGTTAAATTCACTAGGCCCAGCATAGTTCCCAATTAACCAGAACATTAAAATAACACCAACACTCTTCCTGTGTATACTCCAGGTGATCAGAGTTTTGTGATAGAATTGACCCAGGTTCCCAGACTGCCTCCCATAATGTGCTTCCTTCCATTTTCCCTGTCACTGTCCCCATAGAAGAAGTCAGGATTTTGAAATACTTCAGAACCCAGAGCATATATTTTGGGGAATGATATTTCATAATGGCTTTTATGTCCTGTCCCTGCCCTTTTCCCTAGGGACTTAAACTAGGGGAGCCCACATAGCCCCCGGGTGGGGGGATAGCTGAAACACTCATAATTGGGGTCCAAAAAGATCTACCTCCTTCAAACTAATCCTTTGGTACTGGGGATTGAACCTAGGGCTCTCTACCCATGAGCTACATCCCTAGCCCTTATTTTTCTTTTTATTTAGTGACTGTGTCTTGCTAAGTTGCCCGGGCTAGCCTTGAACTTGGGAACCTCTTACCTTATTCTCTCAAGTGGATGGGATTACAAGTGGGCACCACGGTGCCGACTTGAGATCACATGTTTTCTAAGAATACCCCAGAACATTGCCCAGAGGGAGGAAGAAAGAGAATAGAAGGCCCAAAAGAGCAAGCTCAGTGTGACAATCCCATCCCATGACAAGATTGCAAAAGTCTCCATCCTCAAAAACATCACCATTTTTGTCTGTTTGGGGTCACAAAATAAACCAGGTCAACAAGAAATATTAGTTTTCTGCCTGTTACTGCTTCCCACACAAGTGGGGAAGGAGTAAGTGATTTTTCCTACCTCAGTTTAAACACAGCCTTATCTGTGTTCTGAAAGTGTGAGAATCGATTTTCTACCAAGACATTTTCTAAGTTCCTGGACTTGACAGCTTGAGTGTGAGGCAGAAAATCAGATTGGCCCACGTGGGCCTGGGTGAAAAGGAGGCCATCCCAGCACAGGTGCAAGAAGCAAAGGACCAGATCCAGCCCCGTTGCTGGCCCTTGCCAGCTGTTTTTCCTTAGGGCAATGCCTCAACCTCCCTGGGCCTTCATTTATATAGCTGTAAAAGGGGAACAATAAAAATAGGTTCCTAAGCACTGTGTGTGAGGATTAAGAGAACACATTAGAAAGGCGCTTGTAAGCTATAAATGGCTGTTCAGATGACTGTGGTTTTTCATGATTTCCCTGGTCAAGTACACTGTGGAGTGGCTTGGAACACTTGCCCACACTTTTCATCAACATGCCCTGCTTTTTCCTGGGTGAACTCCAATATACTTGGGAAAAAGAAAGGTGTCTCATTCTGTCCTGCTCTCATCTCTCCATGTGGTTTGAGCTAATGGGGAAGATGGGGAACTGCCAGGGTAGCAGGATGTGGGCTCCATGCCAGCTCTCGCCCCGTGAGCCCTCATCCCACAGTGTCCCGCGAAATGCCAATTAAGTACCTTATTGAAACATGAAAAATGCATAGTTATTAGATCAGCTTTGGCACGCTTTGAGCTGTGATATGGGCACATTTTTGCTGTTTGCATTCAGACTTTATTATTTTATGCTATAGCTGTACAAACTGAATTCCAGGTCTGCATCTTTGCCAAAATGTGCATTGCTAACTCCTTTTCTGAACTTGGGTTCCAAGAACATCATCTATTATGGATTGCAAATGAGACTTCAGGATGTGGGGTTTCCTGTCTCAAGTAGCCTTGACCTTAGATAATAGAAAACCTGGACTGGGGTGACCAGTCTGTATTTTTCTCTTGGATTTGATTTTCTAAGGATTATTTCCAAGACAACAGGTTACTTCAGCCCCTGGGCTGCAATGAGGGGATGAATGGAAAAATGATGACTGATATGTTTCATTCATAGCACTTAGGAGTTTTGCTTCCAAAACATGTGTTTGATCATTTTCACTGTAGAACTCTCCATAGAGGATGTAGGAATATCCATCTATTATATCCATAGGGCCAGGTGGAGTGGAAACTGAGATTTCCCCTTGGACGGAAATAGAGGGTTTGGAAAAACCAAGAGAAGAATTTTCCTTTTAGATAGCAAACACTGTATAGACTTTCCAAAGCTTACCAGAATTTCTCTGGTGAAGTATGAACTTTCTGAACTTCTTGGAGACTCCTGCTTCAACATGGAAGCAGACCGAAATCTGTCTTAATTTTGAGCATCAGTGGAAGAAAAGACAAATAAAAACCTATTAGGACAAATGCCAAATGGAAAAAAGACAAAAATGTCCAGAAATAACATGGGTCAGTGCCTAAGGAATGACAGCGCCAAACTAAACAGTGAATGGGGGCGGTGGTGGCATGTAGGTGTGGCTGAGCTGGAAATGGGGGCAAGGGGTCATTTGGTGTTTTTTTTTTTTTTTGCAAGTCCTTGTTGCTTTCACAGTTTCTTAAATTCCTTGGAATTAAAGATTGGAGAAATTGAACAATTATTATGGATGTATTTTAGGACAAACTCACCTCCACTGCCTCATGTCACTTTTTCTGCCATTTGTGGCTGTTCTGTCTTACAGGTGAGGACAACCATGGCCAAGGTTAAGTTGCTCAAGACGCAATGACAGCAACTTGGTGAAGGGGGTGTGAAGCAGCTCTTGTCACTAGGAAGCTTTCCCCCTACTCTGTTTCTTAAGTGAACTAGGACATACTTATTTATTCTTTTTGAGGAACTAGATTGTCTTGACTGAACCTGAACATGAAGGGGACACATGAATTTCCTATAACAGAGGGTGGGTTATTTAGAACTTAAATCATCTTCCACATTCTAATTTGGTGTGAAGGTAAATAACTCCTGCTAAAGGAAGGTAACACATGATTTTTGGGGTCAATTGGACATCCTCAATATCCATCTGTCTATCCATCCATCCATTCATCCATCCATAGCTTTCTCTGTGCTAGAAGAGATTCAGAGAGGACTATTGGGTAGGATGATAGGCTAGGAAGACCAAGGTCTATGGATCTTGGCTCATCTGCTCAAAACTTGTGTGCTTCAGGACAAATAGTTGTACCTTTCTTTACTGAAATTTCTTCATCTGCAAAATGAGTATTATAATTTCTACTTATAGGCTTATTATAAGTTAAAAGAAATGCCATTTCCCCATAGCACTGAGTTTGATTAAACTAAAAAGTTAAAAAAAAAAAGAAAGGAGATGGAGATGGAAATTCCTAAATGTTGGAGGGTCTTGAGTGACAAGTTTCAAGTTCACTGTGGCCTTGGTAATGGCTCCTTATCCCTGAATGTTGGTGATGGAACCGTAGCTAAGGTGACAATTTTAGAGCTATTTGGACTGGAAGACATTGGATATGACTGAAACACCATTTTTTTTTCTTATCAAAGAATATGGTGTGTTTTTACCCTACTTATCCTTGACCTGGACTTTTTCTTATACCTGCCTCCAGCCCTTTAGCCCCAACTTTGAGCCCTTCCTGTTACTTACCTGACTCTTGCCTGGCACCCCATCATGCCAAACCTGTCCCCAACCCTAATCCCACCCCATGGTGGAAAGCTGGGATGAGTTGAGGATCTGAGATTGTAGAGGAGAACTGTTTCAAAATACTTGATTTTTTATTGTTCTAATTTGGAAGAAATGCAAGTTACTCTCAGGGCAGCATTGAAATGTTCTTTTATCCAAGCAGCTCTGACAGAATGGTTGAGTTAAGAAACACCAGAGTTGAGTCAAAAATTCTCATCTTCACTTGAGAACCGAGGGAAGTTGGTATTTGCATGTCCCAAGACCAGATTCTTGATCTGACTCCCTGAAAACCCGCCTTTGCAGGGCAGAGGATAAAGCTCAGGGGGCCAGCACTGCTTTGAGGTATAGCTGGAAATTTGGCATTGCTGGTGACATGCTGAGATTTTGGCCAGCAGAAAGACCCACCCTCACTGCAGAAAATTGTAACCTGGCAACATTTACTACTCAACTTACCCAGTTTCTAAAACAGGAACTGGTCTGATGAGAGCCAAACATAGTTTCAGTTCAAGCCCTGGAAGCTGGGGAGGTATGCTATGCAGGAAGATATCTTGGTCATGGTTACCCATCACTGTATCACGGAACAGGCAGCAACTGATCAGACTGGGTGCTTCTTCATATTTCAGAAATGGATGTGTGGAAATACATCCTCTTGGGTGTGATCTCCATGTTCTTTCTCCAGGTCTGAAGTGAAGGTAGCAGAGAGTTTGTGGAATCTCTTCTTTTTCACTGTGCAAAAACTGTATGGTCCCTTCCAGCAACAGAGCTGCAAACCAAGTTCTTGTCAGAGAAAAGCATGGTGTAAGGCGAGAGAAAAAGAGGCCAAGAGCAAAGATTCTAGCAATGAAAGAACTGAATGTAAAATAAGGTATTGAAGAATGGCATAGAGCATACTCAGTGTGGACTCTTCCCTTCCTCTGGCTCCATCCTTTCTTCCTTATTGTCTCTTATTTTGGGGGGGGGATAACTTTTTGCAAACCCAAAGCACCTAGAGGAATCCTCTCATGCCCACTTCCTGTCACTACTCCCCCTTTATAACCATTACTCTGATTTCTAACACTACAGATTAGTTCTGCATGTTTTCTTCTTCATATAGATAGAATCCTACAGTAAGACTTCTTTTGCATCTGGTTCCTATGCTTAATATCATGAGATTCCTTCAGTTTGTGCATGTAGTTAAAAATGTCCATTCTTATTCCTGAGTAGCATGACATTGTGTGATTATATCATATTTTTTTGTACATTCTGGAATCGGTGATATTTGGGGTAGTTTCCAGTTTGGGGCTATAATAAAATAGTGCAGCTATGGACGTTATTGTTATGTATCTCTTTGAACATATGTCCAAGTATGTTTTGCGTATACCTAATAGTGAAGTTGCCACAGGGAACCCACATTTTCAGCCTTAGTAGATAATAACAGAATTTTTTAAAAAAATGGTTGTTCTAGAATACACACCCATTAGCCACATAGACGCCACTAGTTGGTGAAGACTTTGGATGTTCGAACCCCTTGCTAGAGCTTGCCTAAAAACAAATTTATTAGCTAAAAGTGGTTTGAGTGCTTTGCCTCTAAGGATTCTGTAGGATTCATGTCTTTATGTGTGCAATTTCCCCTACTTGGTCCCTTTCGTAATAATAGTAAAAACAATAACTCACACTTATTATACAGTTTCTGTAAGTCAGGAGCCATGCAATGCTCTTCGTATGTATCATCTCATTTAATCTTTGCAACTGTCCTAGGAGGTGGGACATTTTAAAGCTCTAAAATGGAATCTTGAAGAGGTTAAAAAATTTCCTACTTACACAGAGTGAGCAAGTGGCACAGCTGGAATTTGAGTGGAGGGAAACTCACTCCAGCAAAAGCACCCTTGGCAAGTGTATTAACTCTAAGGGAAAGGAGGGGCATTGGGAAGATTCTATATAGATTTTCCCAGGTGGAGGTGTCTGCTGGGAACATGAAAATTGCCACGTGGCAGATATGGGGAGGGTGGCAGCTGTCCCCCCAGGCTGGAGGAACTGGCCCAGAGGGCAGAGAACAGGTGCCCAGAGCAGGGATAGGCAAACTTTTTCTGTAAGAGATTGGAAAATTTTTAGGCCCTTGGGTCATAGGATCTCTGTTGCAACTACTCAACTTTGTTTACATAAGCTGTAGACAATACACAAATGTATGGTCATGGCTGTGTGCCAGTAAAACTTTATGGACAAAAACAGGTGGTAGGTTGGTTTGGGCCCATGGAGTATGGTGTATGGGCCCTGGCCTGGGGGCCTCGGGCTTCAAGCCTGGAGACCTCACCCACAAGTGGATGGGATGGAAAGAAAGTGCTGGAGCAGCAGGGGCCCACCTTCTGCTGCAGATTGCCAAGTGTCCTCCTCCATCCCAGGCTGCCATCCCATCATGTCATTGTATGTCAGTTCTTTTCGGTGGAAGCCTGGCAGATCATGAAAGGCACAGTTCAGTGTGCCTGTGTCGCTGAATTTCTTGCTGCCTTGCTGATCTAGGTAGGCATTTCCAGAGATGGAGCTCCTGTCTTTCAGCCCCCTGGGATGCCATGCAGAGCATGCCAGAAGCACTGGCTGGTGTAAGGTGACTCCCTTGCAGATAACATCTGCATTCCATGGTACCATCAGCACACAACCCAGGTTCCAACCGGCATATCTCAAACTAGGTTCTGAGGGACACCAGTGTTTCCCGAGATGCCACTGGGTGGTCCACTCAAAAATGGCTAGAGGAACATATAGATTTGCAATGTCAGGATAGATAAATTTACTAGATTTCTTTACAGAAAGACTCTCAACCTTTTAAAATCTTTAAAAACATGTATGTCTTTTAATTTTTGGTTTAAATGTCTTTTACTCAGAGTGGACCTGATAGCACAGTTGGCTATCCTGTCACCAAATGTCCCACCTGTCACTCTGTGTCGTCCCTAAGAGTCATTTCCATACTTCTCCCCTTCTTTCACCAGGATCAGAATCTTGTCTATTTTGTTCATTTTTTTTTTGTCACTACTATTTAAAATACTGCTTGGATCATCGTAGTTGATTGACCAATAAAATGTGCATGGCATATTAACAAATTTGGGCTCTAATTTATAGCATTTTAAAATCATCTTGGAAATGGGATAAAGTTTTTTGGGTAACCCCTCACACATTATTAGGAATCCATGGAACACATTTAGTGAACAATGGTTTTAGGCCAATGCCATGTTCACTACTCCTGGCTGACTTTTTCCTGGCCTGGAAATAGGCCTTGGCATGTTGATGTGAGTGAATTTAAAGTCATTTCTATTGGAAACCAAGCGTCATTTCTCTGCTTGGTAAATTCCACCAGTTTGATGACTCTACAACCCATCTGTAGACCTTGAGTTGACATGAATTCTTGCCCTTAGTTGATTGGGAGGAAAAAAAAATTAAGCAACAGATGTGGAGGTTTAGAAAAAGATTCTTCCTGGAGGCTCAAGAGAGCCATTTTGATTGTGATCAGGAAGCCATATGGTGATCAGAACAGCTTTCGCTTCAGGTTTCAGGTTAAAGGCAGGGTCAGATTTCAGAGTCGGGGTATCTGATGAAACTCTTCCTAGGGGACTTGGAAAAAGCAGCTTCGTCAATAAGTGGTCAGTAATGAATTCTCCCTCACCCTTCCCTAGCCCTCCAAACAATGTGTGTGAACATTTCTAATCTCCAGATCCCACCGAGCAGCGTGTTTGATGTCCTGCATTCCTGACCCTGGAGCGTCTTTATCCCAGCCCTCAAAGACAGACTTAATCCAAGTGGCTCCTAGAAGGACCCACAGATAACACTTACTTTTCACACTGGCTAGATAAATGCCATAAGCAATTCTCATTTTCTCCTTGACATTCATTACTCAATCATAACATCTATATTATATGTAGATGTAGGGGGGTAAATTGCCCTAAGTGACAGCTAAAGTTTTAGAGAAAAATTGTAGAAATGAGAGTATTTGAAGGAAAATGCATATTGAAATTCTGGGAGTGTTTTTGCCTTGAACCCCTAACATTTATTGAGCACTTACTGCGTGATGGGAAACAGTCTAAGCTTTTTCTGTGATCCTCACAACAATCCTGTGAGGTAGGTATGACTCTTTTCCCTCTTCATAGATGAACACAAAGTGCTTGATAGAGGTCCTGGAACCTTTAAGTAGCAGTGTGCAGACTTGAATCATGGCACAATCTGACTCTAGGTTTTATTGAATTCTACCCATCAGGACATAACACCCCTTTTTCATTTACCTGTCCTTTTTCTGCCAAATATTTTTCCTGATAAAAGTAAAACAAGCTATTATTTAAAAAATTTAATTCATATGCAGTTATAAACTATAGAAAGTAAAAAACCTCCCCATCAAACCCCACTCCCTCAAACAACTTTATAAGAATTTGATAAATATTCCTTTAGATATTTGTGTGTGTGTATGTATATATATATATATATATATATATACATACACACACATATACTTACACATATGTACAATAATACAATATATAAATGTATAGAATATTATATATAGTTCTGTAACTACATGTCTATATCTATCACTTTAACACACTATTATTTAATTGAATTTTCCTTCATAGCAATATAATTGAATATTTTTCAAGCTGGCACATATAGAGTAGCTCAATCTTTTGTGATAGTTATACAGTCGTTTTTAAATGGGTATACCATAATTTAAGTAAATAGAAGTGTATTTTCTTCTAGCACTTCACTTGAACTTGATTTTGTTTATGTACTTTATTTTTTTGACATTTCATGTGATACATGTTAATATTTAACTTAATCAAATATTTCTCTCATGGATTACTTTTAGCTGCAAAACTTTTCCCCCAGGGTCTAAATTTTATATGGAATGATGTTTAAATTTCACACCACACCATTCTCTTTTTCTTAAGCTTTGTTGGTTTCATAGAGCTCTCTGCTACCCCACACTTTACTAGCACATGTCAACAAATTTATACTCTTTAATTTTCTTCTACTGGATGGTCCTGTTCTTGTACCACTCAATAGAGCGCTGCATGATAACATTTGAAGTTTTATACTTGGTATAAATGTTTATTTAAATATAGGTTTTTTGGTCAAATTTTAGGAGGCCAGAGTTGGTTTTGGACACTGCTGCTGGCTTTCTGTTTGACTTCAGTCTTCCGGGTCAGCATCCTCTATGGTTTTCAGATGTTAGTGCTAGATTTGTCCAGCACTATAATCTATTTCCTTGAAAGATTACGGATCCCTTGTTATTGTCTGCTCATGTATTGAATGTTTCCCTATGCCAGAGGCTGAACTAGGTTGTGGGTGACAAGGCACTTAGAATCTTGTCAGCCATAAGATTCTACTGAAATTCTTCAAGTGCTAATGTCTGGTGTCAGGAAGCAAGAGACCAAGAATCTGTATTCACCTCTGACACCTGTGCTCTATGGATGACTCTACTTGGTGGTGACCAGGTGAGAAGGAAGTACCATCATTCCTCCAAGTCCATGGGGGAAGATCTGAAGCCCTAGCAAGTATGAGCTATTCAGCTGCATCTATGATCCTATGTTGCTTCATACATGGTCTTTTTTTTCTTAAACGACAAGACAATGATTCTTAACATTTTAGTCCTTTTTCTCTTCCAGGTAGAAGGGAGTGTTTTATCAGCTTTTTTTGCTGCTGTGACTAAAAGATCTGACTAGAACAATTTTAGGGGAGGAAAAAGTTTATTTAGTGCCACATGGTTTCAGAGGTCTCAATCCGTAGACAGCCAGTTCCATTCCTCAGGGCTCCAGGCGTGGCAAAGAAAAGCAGCTCACATAAAGGCCAGATACAAAATATATACCCCAAAGCCACACCCCCAATGAACCACTTCCTCCAGCCCTGATCCACCTGCCTCCAGTTACCACTGAGTTAATCCCATCAGGGATTAATTCACCGATTACATTAAGGCTGTAACCCAATCGTTTCTCCTCCAAACCTTCTTGCGTTGTCTGTCTCATGAAATTTTGGGGGACACCACATCTGAACCATAACAGGATGTCACAGATCTCTTTTGAAAGTTAAAGACAATTTCCCCAGAAAAACACACATGCACAAACCTTATGAAAATTTTCAGGGTAATAAGTGTTTCACTTTCTCCAAGCTTTTGTCTTATAATATGAAGCTCTTAATAGTCCAAAATACTAGAGTATAGTAATCAACTTTCTGTTGCTGTGACAAAAATACCTAAGAAAATCTACTTAAAGAAGGTAAGATTTTTTTTGGCTCATGGTTTCGGAGGTTTTAGTCCACAGCCACTCAGCCCTGTCACTGTGGGCTTGCGGTGACTTGAATATGACCATGGCGGGCAGTGTGTGCTGGAAGAGCACTATTCATCTCATGGCATCCAGGAAGCAGAGAGAGAAGGGCAGGGGGAGGCCCAGGAACAAGACAAACCCTTCCCAGGCATGCTCCAGTGACCTACTTCTTCCTGTTTGGTCCTATTCCCTTACAGTTTCCACCACCTCCAATTGTCCATTCAATTATGAGCCCATTAGTGGATTAATCCACTGATGAGATCAGAGCCCTTATGATCCAATCACTTCTCCAAAGCCTCAACTCTGATCATTGCTGTATTGGAAACCAAATCTTCTACATATGAGACTTCTGGGTACATGCCAGATTCAAACCATAACACAGAGAAAGGGAAATCAAATAAGGGAAATCTTACAATACTGTCCAATTATGATAAATCCTTCAAGCCTCTAAACTAGACACAATATTCTTATCTCAACATTCCAATTTCATCCTAAGTATCTTTCATACTTGATCTATACTTATGAAAATAAAAAAAAATACCTCTGATGGATCAACTGAAATGTGATGTTTCATAAAAAGCCTTTTCTAATAACCTAAATAGATGGTATCTCTCCCTTCACCACAGTAACACCTAAGCATTTGTATCTTTCAAATGTATCTGTGTTTTGCTTAGTTATAAGTTTGGTTGCTCATCTATTCAAAACTTAGGCATTGGGAACTCCAAATAAATGTGGCATGATCCTTTCCCTCTAGAAGATTAAGGTGAACCAGATACATGTTTGAAAATCTTTGAAAAATTATGGACCTTCTTCTTAGATAAGCATATGTATGCACTTAAACAAAGCAGTCGGAAGATTTGCCTATATTTAAGAATTCATGCTATGTAATTGCTTGGGTAGATATGTGATCAAATAATTATAAAGTGTTATGATAAGTGAAAAGATAGCAAAAAGCCCAGTATGTTTTTAGAGGAAGAGGAATCCCAATCAATCACTAACCTTCCATGAACCTCTGCTTCTGACTAATGGTAGATTAGATAATTTAGACCAACTTTTGCACTGGAGATAATTAAAAAATATGGATAAAATATAAATACTTTTTCTAAAAAGCATCAGTGTTCTAATGAGATAATGAGTTTGTAATGGATTGAGGTCAAGGAAGGTGAGAGACCCAGAGGAAAGAGCAAAACTCTCATGCTTTTGCCTTTGTCTCAGCCCATTTCGTGTGACTACAACAGACTACCATAGATGGGGTAATTTATAATGAATAGAAATTTATGGGCTCATAGGTCTGGAGGTGGGAAGTTCAAGACTGAGAGTCCAGCCTCTGGCAAGTGCCTTCGTGCTGTGTCACATGGCAGAAGGGATATTGTGGTGGAAAAGGGATTGGGGGGTACAAAAGCAAGCAAAATTCATCCTTTTATAAGGAATCAACTTCAGTGATAATGGCATGAATCTATTCATGAAGTCAAACCCCTCAGAGCTCCTACCTCTTAAGACTGTTGGAAATTAAGTTTCCAACATATGCTTTTTGGGGGGACACATTCAGACCATAGCAACCCTGGAGGAATTTACTATTTTGGAATTTGGGCTGAAAGGGTTGAGTTGTGCATCGGGTGGCCTTGGATGTCAAGGAGAACAAGAATTGGAAAATAGGGTTTGCCATGAATGGGGACTACTGGTACACTACTCCCTGCTCTGGGGCTGAGACCAAGGATTGCTTTCTAGAGGAGAAGGTGAACTGTATACAAACTATACACACAAAACCATTCCTCAACTCATATGAGTGGCACAGATGAGATTTTTTTTTTTAATTTTTATTTTTTGGTACTGGGGATTGAACTCAAGGGTGCTTTGCCAGTGTGCTACATCTCCAGCCTTTTTAATTTTTTAAAATTTTAACACGGAGTCTCAGTATATGGCTGAGGCTGGCCTTGAACTTTCAGTCCTCTTGCCTCAACCTCCTGAGTCACTGGGATTACTAGCATGTACCACCATGCCTGGCCAAAAAATCCTAAGACTTGAAAGTTGCTCTCAATTTCTAAAGATCCCAAGTACCTCATTTTAGTAGCAATTTAAAATCCTCATCGGTTGGAAGAAAGTATCACATTAAGCCTTACATTAATTCTACAAATAATTTGAAAACCAGGCATAATGGGAAATAATTTAATATGGGTGAACACCAGAAGAAATGACAGATGATAGAATTGGATCTATCAGTTCTCCAGAAACTAGAATTACCTACCAGGCACAGAATGTGAGAGAGCTTTGGTTACTATAGTCAAAGGGGTAAAAGCCAAGTTTGAAAATTTTGACCTTAAACTACATCACAAAACATGATGTGGCAGATATGTAAAAGAGTTAGTAGAAATTCTTGAACTGAAAATTAACCCAATAATTTAAGAGTTCAGTGTATAGGTTTAGCTGCAGGTTAGACCTGGCTAAAGAAAGAATTGAAAAATTAGGCCATTAGAAATTATCCACAATGAAACATAGGAAGATACATGGATTAAGCATGATGAATGGCAGAACAAAATCGTGGAGGATGGAGTAAGAAGGTCTAAGTTTAATTGGAGTTCTGGAAGGAGAGGAGTGAATGAAGTGGCAGCAATAGTTAAAAGCAATAACAAGAGCAATAATGTATCGTTCATTCCTTTGTAATATCAAAAGCATCTCACTCAAGAACTACATTTCTTGAAATACCCAGCACAATTTTATTAAATGTCTGTTGAATTTGTTGGGTGAGGAAACTTTCCCACTATGTTCTATTCTGTCTTACATTTTTAGAATTATACTAGAATTTCTTTGAAAATAGTATATTCTTTCAAACAATCCTTAAGTAGATGCAAATTCCTGTCTAATGTAGACATTTAAATATCTAAATCTCTATATTTGCAATTGTCACTTCAAAAATTAGAGCAAAATGTATAATTGATACTGTAGTTGAAGTTTAAGCTCTTATATATGAGGTGCTGATTCATTTTTGACCAGAAACCTCAAATATTCAAATATTCTACTTATGATTATACTCTATTTAGTTTCTTTTTTCATTTTGTGAAACATTGATGCTTTAATATATTAGGAAGTTTTAATAAATTTGAATTACAAACAACTCATCAAAATTTTTCCAATGGGCCAGTATTATAGCAAACTTTGGCAATGAGTTATAAAATTCTAGACTGGGAACAGATAATTAAAATATTAATATTTATTTGTTTTTGCCCTGTTCTTTTAGTAATAAGGGATTCTGATAAGTAATTTCATATTTTCCTTTGAAATAAAGAGGAAATATGATATTTTATACATTCCCTGGAAAGCAGATTCTGAGACAAAGATTTTTCATACAGGAAGCTTAGTTGTGAGTCCCTGGATCCAAATACAGGAGAATGAAGTGTAGGTCCATCTCCTCCAGGAAGTTAAGGTGCATCACTGTTCCAGCATGGGTTGTATTCACTAACTCAAAGCTCTTGGAACCCCATCATTCAGGGTTTTAGGTAGACTCCATGATGTAGGCATGATGGATTAAATCGTTGGCCATCGGTGACTAACTCAATCCCCAGCACCAGTCCTCTTCTCAGGAGTTGAAAGATAGGGCTGAAAATTTCAATCCCCCAATGATGCCTTAGTCTTTCTGACAACTAGCCCCCAGTCTGTAGCCATCTAGGGGCCCCAAATTACCAGTCACCCCAATAACATATATAAAGACAAGCTGTCACTCCAGTTATTTCCAGGTCTTAGAGAATCTTGTGTCGGGAACCAGGGAGTAAGATCAGATACAACAAAGGATGTTCCTGTTACCCCATCACTAAGAAAATTACCAGTTCTGTTGCCAGGAACGTGGAATGAAAGCCAAATATATATTTCTTATTATATCACAATATTGCATGACCTTGGAGACTCTCTTTACCTGGCAAGATTTCCCAGAGAGGGATACTGCTGAGAGCTCTTAGTCACTAATATTTTGGGGAACAAATGCCTCAGCCCGAAAGGGAGATGTTGGAGGCACACCTGCAGCATCCACTACACAAGTTTACTGATACACTTGGGCATCATGAGACCTTGGATCATATCCTGGCTTTGCTACTAATTAACTGGGACCTTGGGAAGCCACATAGACCTCATTATCATAGTTTTCTCATCCTTAAAAAAGGAGGTAGGGAGGAGACCATTTTTTCCTCAGTATTAGTTATTTGCATGCCACTTTCATGTTTTTCCCCATATTTTGGATCAACTATATTACTGTTTACTTAACATTTTTGCCAGAAAATTTATTCATTTTAATTTAACTTTATTTAAAGTGAAATATTAGATACAGCCATAAGTATAGGAGTAGTACTTAGCACAAATAGGAAGTAGCTACAAAAAGAAATGTAATGCAAACAGCATGTTATTAAAGTCCAAATAGGTACGGCTGCCTATGGAGTCTCTGAGCCTCAGGCCTGCTCTCTGTTTTCTAAAAAGATTAGCAAATATTGGAGAGATATTGAAAATACACTAATAACTGAGACTTGAGCAGGTATTTCCCAAAAGAAGAATAAACACTTTACTGAGAATAAATATTTTTCTCTATGTGATTCAGTGATATTTAATGCTATGTCTCCTGTGGCATCTAAATCCAGGTCATATACTCTCTGTAGGAGGTTTCTGACCTTTCAAGAATATATTGGATTAGGTAGTCTTTGGGGTAAAATTATATTATTCCATGATTCTTTCCTCGTGTGAGAGGAGTGTTGGGGAAAAGATATGAGTTATAATTTTTTCTTTAAGTCATACATCTATTAAATTGTGTACTAGCCAGAAGCTTGAGGGATGACATTTATTGGATCAATTTCCATATCTGAAATGTAGCCATATGACTAGCAATGAGAATCCAGTGTTTCAATTTTCCAGTATCTCTGGAAGAAAGAGACTTAGAAAACAGACGCCCGATTCTTGAGTCACCTTGTGTAGTCCTACCCTATGCTTCCCCTCCTCTGGGGTGGCTGATCTGAAATAGCATGCTCTGAGATCCTTTTCTTATGAGACATCTGTTTCCATGGAAAAGATGCTTCTTCTGTGCTGACCATAGATTAGCTCATGGATCCTGGGACGTTCAGGTATTAAAACTCTCTTTCCCACAGTCTTCCTGGAAGATCTCAGGCCCTGCACTGTGTTGTCCAAGTCTGCTGCCTTGCTTTCAGAGTTCAGTCACCTCTGCATGGTGGGGCACAACCAGAAGCAGAGTTCCCCTTTGTCTATTAAATTTATTATTAAAACAAAATTAACAGATGACCTTGTATGACATGATATTTTGAAGTGTGTGTGTGTGTGTGTGTATATATATATTGGAATTAACAAGTGCTTTATCTCGTGTAGTTATAATTTCTGTGATCAGAGCACAGAATATCTATCCTCTTCACATTTTTCGAGAATATATCATCATTATCTATAGTCACTTTGTTGTACAATGCATCTCTTGAAATTTATTCCTCCAGTCTAACTGTCATGTATTTTCTGACCAATATTTCCACTTCCTCAACTTCTCTGGCCTCTGATAGCCAACGTCACATTCTCTAATTCTACAATAGCAGCTTTTTAAGATTCCACATATAAATGGAATTATATGGACTCTTCCTTTCTGCGCTTGGGTTATATCACGTAGCAAAACAATCTCCGTTTCCATCCATGTTGCCACAAATGGCAGTATTTCCCTTATTTTTTTATGGATGAATAGCATTATATTCTATATATATTCTATAATTTATAATTATACATAGTAGTGCAATTCATTATTCCATACTTGTACATGCACATAATACAATATGATCAATCTCTTTCCCAGTACCTTCCCTTTGTCTCCTCTCCTCCCTGCCCTTCCCACTTGCTCTACTCTACTGATCACCCTCTATTATTATTTTAATCAGTGCATTATAGTTATACATGTAAGTGGGATTCATCGTGCTATATTCTTACAGGGATATAGCATAATTTGGTAGATTTCATTTCCTCATACTTCCCCTTGCTCCTTCTTCCCTCCCTCTCAATATCCTTCCTCTACTCTATTGATTGCCCTCTATTTTTGGCAATACATCCAAAACAACTTTCATCCAGTAATGAACATTTAGGTAGGTACCATATCTTGGCTATCATGAGAATGTTTTAGTGAACACGGGAAAGCACATATCTCTTTGACATACAGATTTCATTGCTTTTGGATAAATACCCCGTGGTGGGATTGCTGGATCATATGGTAGTTCAATTTTTGAGAGATCACCATACGGTTTTTCATAGTGGTTGTATTAATTTACACTTCCACCAACTGTGTGCTAATGTTCCTTTTTCTCCTCATCCTTGCCAACACATGTTATCTTTTGTATTTTTGATAGTGCCGTTCTACCTGGGATAAGGTGCTACGTCATTGTGGTTTTGATTTGTATTCCCCTGATGGTTAGAGATATTGAGCATTTTTTATTTACTTGTTGGCCATTCATATGCCTTCTTTTGAGAAATATCTTTTCAGGTCTTTTGTCCATTTTTACATTGCCTTTTTTTTGCTATGGAGATGTCATTTATATTTTGGATATTAATCCTTATCAAATGTACAAGGAGCAGAGTTTCTAGTCTTCTCTAGAATTTCAGCCATATTCTAAGCTTTATTAGGGTTACTGTTCCTGATTCCTTATTCAGCAATAGTTTATCCCAATCCTGGCATCTTTTGTATTTTATTTATTTTTTATTTATATATGACAGTAGAATGCATTACAATTTTTATTACACATATAGAACACAATTTTTCATATCTCTGGTTGTATACACAGTATATTCACACCAATTCATGTCTTCATACCTGTACTTTGGATAATAATGATCATCACATTCCACCATCATTAATAATCCCATGCCCCATCCTTTCTCCTCCAACCCCTCTGCCCTATCTAGAGTTCATCTATTCCTCCCATGTTCCCTCTCCCTATTGTACTATGAATCAGCCTCCTTATATCAGAGAAAACATTCAGCATTTGGTTTTTTGGGTGATTGGCTAACTTCACTTAGCATTATCTTCTCCAACGCCATCTATTTACCTGAAAATGCCATGATTTTATTCTCTTTTACTGCTGAGTATATATATGCCACATTTTTTTATCCATTCATCCACTGAAGGACATCTAGTTGATTCTACAGTTTAGCTATTGTGAATTGTACTGATATAAACTTGATATGACTGTGTCCCTGTAATATGCTGTTTTTAAGTCCTTTGTATATAGTCCTAGGAGAGGGACAGCTGGGTCAAATGGTGGTTCCATTCCCAGATTTCCAAGGAATCTCCATACTGCTTTCCATATTGACTGTACCAATTTGCAGTCCCACCAGCAACATATGGGTGTACCATTTTCCCCACATCCTCACCAATACTTATTGTTGTTTGTCTTCATAATAGCTGCCATTCTGACTGGAGTGAGATGAAATCCCCCATTGTTATGACTCTTGCCATCTCCTGACTCCCCTAGGCTATTTAAGCAGAGGATGACTGACATTCTGTCAGGGCCAACTTACCCCACAAGTAAATTAGAAGGACATATACAAATAACCTTCCTGGGGGTTAGTAAAGGAATACCCTCACCTTTGTGAGGCTACCATCTCTAATTCAGTTAGATATCCAGTTAGATATTCTAATTAAATTAGATATATATTTGAATATTCTTGAGAAACTGAGACTATGCAACCTCTTTGCCTCTATCATAAAATCAATATATGTCAATACACAAATAATGATGATAATGATAGTTTTCAGCTCAATGGCAGAGAAGCAAGAAGGTGAGGAGAAAGAAGAGGAGTACAAGAAGAGGAATACAAGAAGGAGGGCAGTTCCAGTAGTTTCTGAATACAGCTGCTCTGTGATGAGATGATTCCTCAGTTTTAAAGCTCAGATTTGATTGAACACACTAGTGTCTCTTATTTTCTTCTAGACCAGCTTAAAGTCAGTTCTTTTATATGATGCTTTGCATCTTTTCTTTGTGTATGGTTTTTGGGACTAATTCAACCAAATTGAGTTGAATTCAGTGAAAGTGAGTTAGTGCTATATGTACAGTTTATTTGGTGTGCCTTACAAGTCACATGGAACATCTGAAGTTGTGCTGATATTAATGAGTGACCTGCTGTCTCAGCCCTCCATCTCATCAAAGCTCAACTAAGAATCACTCCTCTCTCTGTATTCAAATGTCTCACTCCCCATGCTGTTATTTAATTCAGCAAATGGCTCAGTGACAGAATTTATATGAACAATAATGTGCAAATAAATGTGTGTTCAGACTGATGTGTGGTTAGCCTCTCTGGTGTGTTATTGCCTCATGTGTTTTGTTATATTTGCCAAGAGCTTGGATATACAGAGAGAATAGGATGGTTCAACATCCAGTGAATGTGGTGCCTAGATTACTTGTCCTTGGTCTTTGTAAGATTTGATTCATAAAAGTGTGTTAAGGAAAGCTAAATGCCTCATTTTACATAACAAAAATGCATTTGAGTGCACCTGAGGTACCTGTGGCCAAACTAATTTTCATGCATGGTATGCTGGGGGTGCATGAGAAAGAGGGCTGATAACAATACAGATCTTGGACCAGGCTTGAATCCTAATCAGAGATAGGAAACCTTTCTCTGATTTTGGGAAAAAACATGTTCTTTTCACTTGATTCAAGTGGTTGTCAATCAGGGGCCATTTTGTTCCTAGGGGATGTTTGGCAACGTGTAGAGACAATTTTCATTGTCCTCGTTGTGCGAAATGCTACTGGATAAACATTTCCACTGCTTAGCATACTTTTTGTTGCTATCAAATGTCCTCCAATGCACAGAATCCCTCCCCCAATCAATAAGGAATTATCCAGTCCAAAATGTCAATAGTGCCAACATTGAGAACTCTGCTGTTACATTGTTTGCTATAATTTGCCCCCAAATATTCATGTGTTGGAAGCTTGTTCCTTGACATAATGGTATTGAAAGGTGATAAGTCCTTTTAGAGGCGAGGCCTAGTAGGAGGTGACAGATCATAGCCACCCTAATAAAGGAATTAATGCTTGTCTCAGGGAGTGGGGTAAGTCTCACAGGAGCATATTAGTTACTGCCACAATGGGTTGTTATAAAAAGACTTTTTGGCTCTTTCTTTTGCTTTCTCTGTCACCATGTGGCCTACCATGTGACACACACTCCCACCATGTGATGCTATGAACCATAAAACCCTCACCAGAAGCCAATGACAATGCCATGCTCTTGGACTTCCAGAACTGTGAGCTAAATAAACCTTTTTTTCTTTATATAGCACCTAGACTCAGGTATCTTGTTATAACAACACAAAATGGATTAAGACACTGGCTCTATATTTGAAGTGGAATATGATAGCACTGTGTAATTTTGTCCAAATTATACTTTCTCTGAGAAAAATAGAAATGCAATATTTGCTATATCTTGGAGTTGCTCATAGAAGGATCTAACTAGTGGAAACTCAGGACAAACATTTTCTCTCCAGAACCACTTTTTTCTCTTCTTCTTTCACACTCCCTGCAGGCAGTGTGCTGTTGAGCCCTGAGAACCAATTGGCAGTGATCAATGTGATTTGCTTTGATGTATTCCCGAGGCTAGAGGAAGTGTTGAACCCTGTGAGTGGCACATGCCTGGAGGCAAAGAGTATTATAATTCACAAAGGGGAGAGGGAGACCAATTAGAGTTGATTAAAAACAAAACACACTGTGGGAAGCATTCAGGGCTCAAAACATCATTCTGCAAGCTGATGTATGCACACCAAGGTCCAGGCATGCCCAAAATAAAGATGGACGTGACACCCTATGGTTTATAAGTGCACAGGGAACCCAGGGCAAGGCAAAATAGGAGAATTTTATGAGTAACTCTGCTCCTCCATGATTTCTCTCTCGTTATTTATTTATTTTTTTTCTGCAACATGGCTAGAGACAGTAGAGCTGAGTTTTGATCTATAGTGGCTAGACACTGGTCATTCGAATCCCAGTTCTACTGCGTATAAACTATGTGCTCTTAGCAAGTTGCCTAGCTTCTTTAAACCTCAGTGTCCTCATCTGTGAAATGGGGAAATGGTATCTATCCATCTGTCATGAAGATGAAAGGAGATGGCATTGTGCGTGTGTTAGCAGAGCTGGGGCACATGGTGCCTGCTTGATGAATATTCACTCTTTCTCCCCCACTGCAGACGGAGCAAAGTCCAATTTCCCAATGCTGCAAAATGTTGAGCTCTTATAAGAGCTTTCTTGGAAGCATTTAGAAAGAGCCTTGGAGTGTAAGTCAAACTCTAGAAACCTTGGTGGGCACATCGTTGCCTTACTACTCATAATCCACAGCATTCTGTCCATGTCCTTTCTTGGCAAGGGCAGTGAGAGCAGTAATGGGAAGAGGAAGACTGGCAAACACTTGGTACAGGTCTTCTCGATGGGCTGGGGACCATCATCAGGCTGGCTGCTCCTCTGCTCTCTCAGAGCTTCTCAAATCCTCCTGTCCACATGGGTTCCATTTCCAGGGTCTTGAATAGCACCTCACTTTTTATAACTCACTTTTTATAACCAGGAAAATCAGCTCTCTTGGAACAGAATTAAGAACCAGGACAATAACCTAATTGATGCATGGAAGGAGCCCAAAAGGATGCTTTGCTGTAAAACCATATGCAGTGTTTAGGAGAGCCCCATGCTGCCATAATCAGGGCTGCCTTGTTCTTAGTTTATATGCAATTAAACAAGTCTTTGGATCTGATTTTCAAGTCAATTATCTCATGAAGATCAGCAGAATAAAGGCAGGGGAAGACACTAAGATAACTCCTTTTACAAAAGCAAGAAATATCAATTCTGCCGAGAGAGAGAGAGAGAGAGAGAGAGAGAGAGAGAGAGAGAGAGAGAGAGAGAGAGAGAGATCTGTAGATAGTTTTGCAGCTTGGTGGCATCATCTAAGCCTCATCTTTGAGGAATGATTTGGTGCCTGAGGCTGTAGAGGATCAGAGCAGACTCTATAAATTCTTTCAGTTGTCCCAGGACATTGATGTACCCTTAACCAAGGAATTAAGGAGCTCTGAGGAATACTACTAATTTACTTTATGTGACTACATCTGTGTAGGTAACTTTCCCTTCTGATAAAATGGGGATACGTGGTGATTGATAGAGATGTTTGGAAACTGCTCTGAGATTCTTTGTTAACAAGGAGTGGAACCATGTTAAAGTGACAATATAACATGTGGGGTCTTTCTGTCTTTTGATTAAAGATCTGGCTATAAAATGAATATTGGTTTCCCGAGAGAATAAAATAAAAAACAAAAGGAATATTTTATCTAGTAATGCTTCCTGGTGTAGTTAGTAGGTACTCATTAAATCTTGCTATTTATTTATATAAAGTATTATAAAAATAATAATTAGGGGTGGACCTAGGTTTTGTAGTGCATAAAGCTTATACAGCTTTGTATCCATCTTTAAGGAAAAGAACACAAGCTGACAAATATAAAATTAAATATAAATAGGCATATTTAGCTAGAATAAGAAACCTTTAGAAAGTAATGGTTTCTTAATAGCTGACAGATATCACAAGTTTCCCAAAATCAGAAAAATAACATAATTTTAAATTGACTTCCTGGCATTTCTTTATAATGCTTTTTACCATATCTTTTTTTATTGGTTGAATATTCTTTGATTGCCCTATTCATGTGACATTTTATAATACCACTTTCTATAGAGAATATAAGGATAATTCAATATCTTCTCCAGCATAGTTGATCAAAATTTATTTTTTTCACTATTTATAATTAAAGAAAAAAGTCTTATAGCTTCATCATTTGTTTGGGGGTAACATCAGATAAACATTTAGAATTATTGTCAAATTTGAGAATAAACCTCTATCAAGTTTCTTTTCAAAGAACTTTGAAAGAACATTTCCTAGGCCCACTTCTGGCTCTTTCCATCGCACGCCTCGTTTTTCCTCTTTTACTCATTTCCAGTGCTGGACACTGTAGATAACATGTCCATCATAACAGGACCTTTGTTTCATAAAGCAGATGGGTCTGCACAGGTAGAAGTGCTCCTGGGAGCTATTGGTACAACTGATGCA
Organism: Ictidomys tridecemlineatus; assembly: GCF_052094955.1. NCBI lineage: Eukaryota > Metazoa > Chordata > Mammalia > Rodentia > Sciuridae > Ictidomys > Ictidomys tridecemlineatus. The sequence continues at coordinate 139,406,377 of NC_135481.1, read as the reverse complement.
CAAAGGTTATTGCAAACCATAGAAATAGTTGCAGCCATACCCAGGCCAAATAGATCTTGTACTCAACAGCAAAGTCACCCAGCCAGGGGTCCTACTTATGGTTAAAATACCCTCCCCTGAAAGTTACACAAACACATACTTACATAAAGGGAGGGCTAGAACCGCTCTCATATTCTTAAAGAGATGCCATACAAATGAGGGAGTCTAAAGCTTAAGCTGCATGAGATTCATGATAATGTATGCATATGTATCTGATCCCCTACCTCTAATAATAACAAATAACATTAGGAAGAGAATTAGTAGTCTGGGGATACTGGTTTGCTCAGAAACTAGCTGTGTGACTCAAAGTTAGTTATTTTATTTTTTAATGGAGCTGAATAGCTCATCTTTGAAGTGAGAAGTTTGAACTTGGGGATATGTAAGTTTTCTGATAACCATCACACTATTCGAGTCCAAGAAATATTTCTGAGCAAGCTCAGCAGGGCAGGTCAGAAAAGAAAGAACAAGAAAACACAGTCATCTTAGCATCAAGGACCACTCCCCACTTCTCCAGCAGAGGTTTGTTTAGTAAACAAACCCAGAGTTTTCCTGACACAGCCAAGCTGTGAAAACTCTGCACCACTGTATTGCTACAATTAATGGTTGTGATAGACCTCTTTTATTCTCTCAAGAGTGAGTCATGAGGAGTGAACTGAAGTGTCTGAGAGTCTTACTCAGGCATTTCTTCCCTGAACATCATCAGGGCAGGTGGAGAGTTGCCTTGAAGGCAGTGGGGCTCAGGTAAATTCTCTGGCTGATTCTGAGCAGTTCCTATTTTTTAAGATCCCTAAAGGTCAAATCAGGCTGCATGTCTGGGAGAATTCCATTTTCTTCTCACTTCACCTCTTGGCCTTTAATTCTCCTCCTTTGATGGATACCCCAGAAGTGGAGGAAATGGTGAATGATGACTAGTCCTTCCTGAGCAATATGTACTTTGAATGCTGTATTGGGGAAGTCCTTGGAATAACCATGATTCTGGAGTCTGTATGCATGCGTGTGTACGCACGTGCACATGTGAATGCGACTGAGAATAAACTCATCTGCTGAGGACAGTTTCCAGAGAGTAAATTTCTTCTTCTGAAGAATTGTATCTGTTTTGGAACTTGAGTGTCAAGGTAGAGATGTGGAGACCTTTTGCTTTTTTAAGCCTAGAGACTGACACACAGAAGTGAGGAGCAACCACTGTTGAGTCTGAAGCCTCACGGCTGCCCTTGGCCTGTAATCTTTATTAGGGAAAAGATAGAGGCATTCAGGGAAGCAATGACACTTGAATTACATTTTGAAGATCCAGGAGAAGTTTCCTGGGAGATCAAGCTGGAGAAGGCACTTAGGTAAGAGCAAAAGGCATGCACTGAATTGTCAACATGGAACTGCTGGCAAATAGGGACTACCATCTGACAGCAAGGCTCACAGCAATGTGTGGGTGTATGTACCATTCCAGACCTTTGTATTTACACACACACACACACACACACATATATACATACACATATATACATGTATATATATATATACACACTCATGCATACACATATGCACATAAGCATATACACATGCATACATAAATGCACATATATGCACAAATGTGCATATATGTATGCATATGTATTTTAAACAAGAAAAAAAAGCCCTGAACATGTTACAACAAATTTTGTACATTCAATAATATAACACAGATATCTATTTGCATTAATAAAAATGTCCTACAACAAAATCATTATCAATGATTGAGTATTATTCCATTGTATTATAGCAATTTATTTAATGTTAGACATTTAGAGTGTTTTCAATTTCTCACGATTAGCAAAAGTGATGAAGTGATGAAGATCCTTGCAAATAGATGTTTGTCTCCATCACTTGGGAATAATTGCAGTAGAATTGTTGGGTCAAAGGGTCTTTACATTTTAAAGGCTTTTGATTAAGGATTTCTAAATTGCCCATCCAGAAAAGCTGGAGCAATTTGCACTCTCTTCAGCAGTGTAGGGAATGCCCATTTCTTCTCACCCTCACCAGGGTTGAATTTTATCATGCTTTTAAATCTTTGCCCATTTGAAAGGAGAAAGATGGTAATTCATTTTAATTTGCATTTCTTTGATTACTAATGTGATTGAACATTTTTTATAAGCCTATTAGCCATTCGCATTTCTGTTTTTGTAAATTGCCTGTTTATTTCTTTCGGGCAAGGGAATCTTTTACTTTAAGAAATTCTCCTGGAAGATATTAGGATCAGATTTTAAAAACATCATCTTTTGTTCTCGCACTTCAAAAACGTGCCTCCCACTGGAAAAAATGAAGAAACTGACTAAAAGGAGGAAATGTTCTTGTTGGCAAGTGGAAAGTTTGTCAGCAATGGGCCAGCCAGCGGCGGATTTTAGGATTCCTTCCTCAACTTGCCTCAGAGTTGCCTCTCAGTTTTCTCCATTTCTGTTAATGAATCTACAGTACATTATGGCACCTGTTCTAGAGGGCTTGCCAAAGGCTGCCTTAGAGCCCAGATATTTGAAGATATGCATCTCTGGGCCCTATTTTAGGCGTTAAGCTCCTATGAGGTAAAGGAAGTTTCTTACTCATTTTTAAAAGTCCCACCACACTCAACATAGTAGCCTCTCTTACTACTGAATGAACCAGTGGGTAATGCCACTTCCAATAGCACCATTTTGCTTCTGGATAATTTTGAGATATTTAGCACTTCTTCAAACTTGCTGGATAGTCTTAGCAAAATGATCCTGTTTTACAGTCCTCATTTTCTATATCCCAGTAGAAAAGCTGGTAAAATTGTGTATAAGGTGCTGTGTGTTACACTGATTCTTTGAAGATGTTGAGAATTATTGTAGGGCTAAAGAAACAAGAGCATTCCACATATAAGTCATTGACTACATTAGAAATAAAGTGTGTGAGTTACAGCTGACATTTCGAGGACTATATTTGCTAATAACTGAGCCTTAACAAATTGAAATTATTTACAAACTTGGTTGGAATGGAAATCCAATAACTGTTTCTAGTCTTGTTGAACAATCCAATTAAGGAACTCTTTATATATAACATATGGGGCATTTTTTTTCCATTTGAAATATTAAGATGATGTTTTAACTCTGCAGCTAGTAGTTTGATGATGGTTCTGTGTCTTTAGGCTTGGACTTGCCAGGGAAGTGACTTTGTATTTCGCTTTGGCAGGGATACAGAAGGAAAATCACAAAGACACCATTTCTAATGGAACCAGTGGGAAGTGGCCTGAGTCTTCTACCTCAGTTTGCTTGGGTGTACCTGTCTGCTGGAGACACTTTCTGTGGTTGATTCAGTGGGACTTCTAGAGCTCTGTATTCAAGAAAAGCACTAGGAATTTAGCCTTATGGAGGGAATGAAGATTTGACCCCAATATGACTTAGGTATCTTATTTCCATATGGAACTTCCATTCCAAGCGTGAAGAAATATTTGGGGAACTCCAGGAAAGGTCTTGTCTTTTCACTGATGCCTTAGTCAGCCTCATGCATCTGAACCTCCTTGAAGTTGTAGAACTTGCTCACTTAGGGATTCTACATATTGGAAGGTAGCCAGTAAAATAGCTGCATACTAACTAAGCTTGGTGCAATTCACACAGAGCCCAGACACTTCAAAACTATCTAAGTGCATGCCAATTTCTATTCTGTCACTTGTGCATACCAATGCTGAAGTTCTTAAGCAAATCTGTTTCACAGTGAATTCACTTGGAACCTAGTTGTGAAGTGAGCCACAATCAGAGCGGCTTGAGTTTTCATTGAATTCAGGCCTTTTGGTGGAATATCTTTCTTGAACTCTGTGATTTACTTTAATGTGATAACCACTGGGTTATGGATAAACACCTCCCTGGTGCGCATCAAGCAAGGAAGAAGACGTGAGGCCATCTCTTGACTGCTAAAAAATAGCTACTGCTATCTCAAAGTAGCATGATGAGAGTAGTTTGGTTTTCCCCAAAATACCTTTATTGAAGGATGTTTAAGCCATTCCCTGCGTGGTGTCACGACACCCATCTTGCTGCTCATCCCATGATACAGGTGAGCACCTTGAAGTCACAAAGGTGGATTGAGACTGTGAAGATGTGATTGTACCCTTGGCATAGTCTCCATCACTCTAGAACTGACTGTTAAACGCAGTGCCACTAGGTTGTGCTAGAGGATAGATAGAGCTTGGGTGTGAATTTCCTGGTATAGCTTCACTTTATTGACTAGTTCTTTCCGTCTTATTTTTAAAAACATGAATTCTTCTGTTCTCCAAGGCTTGGAAGCATATATCAGAAACATCGTGGTGATCACTGTACTTAGAAATGAAGGACCTTTGAGTGACACTCTTATGATTTTGTAAAAGACCTGAGGCAATCGTATGCTGAGAATTCTTTATAACTCTGTCTAGATACCAGTTATCCACCTCCCACCATCCAGTGCCCTGGGGTGAGGACCACTTCTTCTCCCTCGTCTTGTCCCTGATTCCTCATTTTCTGCCTAACTTGTCAGTTCTGGAAAGCTTGAGGTTGTGTTTTGGGTTTCTTTTTTCCTTTCTCTAAATGCTTTTCCTAGGGCATCTTGCTCAGTCGCATACCGTCTACGTGGGACACTGATGTCCCAGCTCTATCTCTTATCTTTTCTACAAAATTCCAGACTATAACTGAGGATGACCAAACATCTCAATTTTCTGAGACAGTTCTGATTTATACTTGCTGTCCTTCTATGATTGTTCTCAACACCCCATTTCTCTCTCAAACAGTTCTGGTTTTTGTATTTGGCTATTTGTCATCTTTACTTGAATATCTTGTAGACATTCCCATTACCATGACTGAAACAAAGTGCTTCATTTTCTACTCGGTTCTCTTATTTCTTCATAGTTAATGGCATCAGTCCCTTTCAGATGCATAAACCAGTTGTCTAGGACTTCATTATTTATTTGTCTTAACCAATCAATGAAAAAACTTTGTGGACTCTACATTCAAAATACATCCACCCCAAATAGATCTACCTGTCTGTCTATCTATCTGTCTCTTCTACAACAATTTAAGCCTAAGCCACAATCATCTCCTATTTGGACAGAACTTAAAATTCATTCTCCACATTGTAATCAGGTTGGTATTTAAATCAGATCATGTCTCTACTCTGCCTCAAATCCTCTTACAGGAAAGAAAGTAATTGGAAACAATAAGAGAATTAACTATATCACTAAAACAAAGAACCTAGAATTTATCGAGTATCATTGTTCTAGGTTGATTGCCTTTGTTCCCTCGTTTATTTCAAACTTAATTTCTGTTTTGTAGGTATTGTTGTAGTTTACTTCCAAAACAAAAACAAAAATAAAACCAACGAACCAACGACAACAACAAAAAACAAGAATCAGAAATGTTAAAATAACTTGCTTACAATTACATAGCTAATGAATGTCAGAACTGAATTTGAATCTTAGTTCTCTCTAGTGCTGAAGTCCAAGGGTTATTTGTCTGCTTGTTTGTTTTTTTCCTAGTCATTTTGTTGGTGTGATGGTTAATTTATATGTTAACTTGACTTAGTTAATGGACATCCAGGCGGCTGATAAAACAGGATACCTGAGTGTACCTTTAAGAGTTATTCTGGATGAAGATTACCATTTGAATCAGTAGACTGAGTCAGGAAGATACACCTTCAAAAATAAGAGTGGGTATTGTTCAACCTGTTGAGGAGTTAAGTTGAACAAAAAGGCAGAGGAATGGTGAATTTAATCCCTTGAGCTGGGACATCAAGCTCCTACTTCTTTGGCCTTCTGACTCTGGGACTTACCTGCATGCACTCCCCCCAGCCCCCATTCCCCAAGTTCTTGGGCTTTCAAATTTAGCTGGAAATTACACCATAAGCTTGCCTGGTTCTCAGACCTTCCAACTTGGACTGAATTACACTGAAGCCTTCCCTAGTTCTCTGGCTTCCTGATGGCAGAACATGAGACTTCTTGGCCTCCATAATCTCTTGAGCTAATTTCTATAATAAAATTATTTATGTACACACATACGTATGTATATACACACACATCAACACACATTCGTACATATGTATATAGACACACAAACATACACATGTATACATCTTGGTGGTTCTGATTCTCTGGAAAACACTCATGTACTTGGCAACCAGTCACCTTTCTTCATCTGGTCTCAGGAATACTTTCTTAAAGCTTTCTGCATTACTTGGGCCATTTGCTTAATGATTTATCAATTGTCATCATCATAGATTTGTTGAAGACTTTCCCTGTGTGACTTGTATTGATTAGAATTAAATGTGGCTATGGATAGCAGAAAATGAAAAAAAATCACTTTTTAAAATTGTCTTTTGTATAAAGAAGTATGCAGAAAAGTCATGCTGGGTTCTATCAAGCTGTGACTCGTAGTTGCCCTTTAAGATCACCCCATGTACCAATGTGGCTACTGTGGATCCCTACTAGTACTGAATAAGGAGAGAAACCAGCATCCTCTGCCACAGTGATTGGCTTTTTTAAAAAAAATTTATTTATCATTACTTCAGAGTTTTTTCCCCAATGGGAATCTGTATATGTAAAGAATGGAACATAAATAAGATTGATTTGGCATCAAATTAACCTGCCTATAATTTTCATTTTTCTCTGTGACAAAAAATTTTGGTTTTGGTTGGGCAATAAGCTAGACACTTAATATAGTCATCACATTTTTTTTAAAAAGTCCCCCATGTAGGCATTATTTCTCCTTTACAGATGGGGAAATGCTTAGAATGTTTTTCAGTGCATAAAGCAATGAATGATACGCAATGATAAATACCTCATGTGGCACACAAAAGGTATTTAAAACTTTCACTCTTGTTTTAACTCAAAGTTTCCTTCCAATCACATAGGACACTTAGTCCTTCATTTTTTCCTTTATTAAGTGCCCCCTTCCCCACCAAAAAACATAAAAAAACATAAGCTTAATGCTATCAGAGATAACAGGAGAATGTCATGGGGCTTTAAAAAGTCATACACAAAATTCAAATTCAATGCTAGGGCCTTCCGATATGGTGATTCTGTAAGGGTTAGGGGAATTTGCAGTTTAGAAAGTTGATGTACATCTCCACCATGGGCAAGTTTCTGACACAAGAAGAATAACTTTCTAGAAATGCTTTCCTGGTCTTAATTTGGTCATCTTCTTAGATTCAAAAGTCTGACTTTTGCAAATGTTTGTGCTGTCATACTAAATAGCCATCTCTGAATTTCTTGTTACACTGACATTTTGGTCACTTTCCTTGGGAATGACAATATAATCTTTCTTCTCCAAAATTCTCAGGAATTATCTCCCTCAAGAGATGCCCTTACTTTTCCAGGGATGAACTCAAGTTACAATTTTTAAAGGTTCTTCCCAGGGCCTATAGGAGCAGCAGCTCTCATTAGAGGTTCTGGGGAGCCCTAGTTCATCTGGTACCTCCTCTTAAGCAAGGTACGGTGAATGGGAAGAAAAATATAGAGTCCACATTAGCAGGTTGAACGTAAAAGAACAAAAATAACCCTCAAGGCCTGTGTTTATTCTCATGGAAGGCTGTCTTTGCAAGAACTCTGAGACTCCGTGTACACTGTTGGCCCTCTGCAAATCAGCACCAATGACAACGTTATAATTACATTTCAAAAACAATGGCTGTGAGAAGTTGCATCCTAAATATCCTTTATATGGTTGCTCTAGGAGTGCCTGTTTAAGTCTAGCAACAGAGAGCAGATGCAGAGGTTAAAATATATTGGTCAAAATTTAGAACCCAGCGTCTGACTTTCTGTCATATCCATCATGAATGAGAATGCTTCCCTGGAGGTTGGGACATTAAAGAAGGTGATGGGGGAAGGAAATGGGATTTCTTTTGGATTCTGTTCACAATGCAGTTTAACAAGACTAAGGAGGTCTAGACAAAGCTTTTTGTTTGTTTGGGTAGGTCTAGAATGCAAATGTGTACCAATAGCGAACAATGAACTTCTCAATTCCTCAGGCATAGCGGGGAGAAACTATGTTAAAAAGGGTTGCAGTATAAGCCTGATAACAGCAACTTCCATTTTTTTAGCATCCACTGTTTTCCGGGCAGGGATTTATAGCCATATCTAACACCCCAAATCAGATTATGGGATGAGTATTGTCTAATTCCCTGAAAGTGTTTGAGAAGGCACATGAAGATGTGCATAGATAGTAAGTGGCAGAACTGAGATCCAAACCCATGTGTTCTGGAGTCCTTGTTCTTTTGGTTTGATTCAGGCTCATTTAATTGCAAGTAATAGAAGCCCAGTTCTGGATCCAAGTAAACCCAATTTAAACTACATTTTGGGTTTAGTAAAACTCACTGAACTCTAGTTTTACATATATAAAGGAATTTATTGTAAAGATACAAATGTTTCTCATCAGACTCTAAAGTGGTTCTGTATCTCACAAATCAACAGAACCAGCACTTAAAGTATCAGGTAGGACTAATGCAATTCTTGGCTTCTTATGCCCCCTCTCCCTGTACAATGTGACATACTGCCAATAGTTTCTGAGTTTCACAGGTTTACGTACAGTCCCAAGAAGTGGAGGCCCAGCTTTAATGAGCTTCTCGCTCCTGCATCCATTCATTGGAGCCAATGGGACAATAAAGCTGAACAAATTTGACTTTATCTACAGTAGCCAGGTGGTATGGAAAAGTGAAGAGCATCTCGGGTGTGTGTGCATGTGTGTGTGTGTGTGTGTGTGTTTGTGTATATATTTGCATGTTTGTCAGTATGAGGAAAAGGCCACTACACCTGTGTAGACTCCACAGGTGTCTCCTGCTGTGGGGTCCTTATGTGTGCATAGTTTACCTCACCTCCCTTTTGGTTTTGTCTTTGTGAAGGGTTTCCGCACAAAGAACAAAGTGGAAAAATTTGGGTGGTGACGGAAGGAAGTCAGAGAAGAGAAGAATCTGTTCAGAATTTAACCTCAGCCTCCATTCCAAGTAACCAATTAACTACTGATAAACCAAGCAGATTTTCTTTCATTCATATACACATTCATTCATGGACTCATTCACTCATCCATTCATTTACTAGATAATTTTTTTCCCTTTAACATACTGAGTGCAAGGTGCCAGGCCCTAAGCACAGAGGTCTTAACATTGCTGCAACACAATATTGGGACTCCCAGGCCTCCCTTTCCCAGATCATCTTTTGCTGTCCCCTGCATGTCCTTGAGACTTTTGGAAAACTTGTAATGTTCTTTTACCTTGATTACTCGTTGAAGGAACATCTCTTGACTTTAAGGTAAAGTTACAGCATTCTCTCTTCCCTAATCTTCTCTGAAACATTCTCGTTGACCCCAAAGCAAAAAACAAGTGACTCTTCTTTAATGTTCCCATCAACTTAGAGATCTTCAGCATAGCCATCAACCGACAGGGTACCAGTGTGCCAGTAAGAAAAAGGTATTCCTCCTGTAAATACTTTGTCAAATGCTAGAAAATTGTTTTAAGTATGGAAATCAATGCTGACTGTGATGATAGATGTCTCCTCTCAGACCTCATATCATTGAGCAGAGCCAAAGCGGAGCAACTGGATGCAGTGGCTATGGGCCACCTTTCCTATTGAAGAGCCTGAACTTATGTGTTTGCTTGTCTGTCATCGTGCTATAAGCACAAATTGAATCTCCCTGATTGTATATTCCTAGTGCCTAGCAGAACTCTTGGCATATTTTTGGTTCTCAATAAATGTCTGTTGAATCAATGAGAAAAACAAGTGAAATATGTGGAAAGAATACTAATTGCTGTAGAGATATCTCTTTAACATAAATGTGTTCCTACTTTAAGGATATCAGAAACTTTTGGGTTTATGTATTTCCCACTCCCGACTTCCCTCTCTCCTTGTGTTCTCTTTTGCTTTTAACTTTTTTTTTTTTTGGTACTGGGGATTGAATCCAGGGACACTTAACCACTGAGCCACATCTCTGACCCTTTTAATGTTTTATTTAGAGACAGGGTCTCGCTAAGTTGCTTAGGGCTTCCCTAAATTGCTGAGACTGGCTTTGAACTCGAAATCCTCCTGCCTCAGACTCCCGAGCCATGGGGAATACAGGCATGTGCCACCATGCCTGGTGCTTTTATCAATTTTTATTATACAAGGAGTATATGGTCATTTAGAAAGATTAGAAAGTTGAACAAACAAAAATAATATGTATTCCTGCTACTCAGGAAAAACAACTGTTAACAATCTACTTTCACAGATATTTTTTTATTCAAAAAATATACATTGATTTTGGTTATTGGGTAGAATTGGAGTGTTAAGTGAAATTAGCCAGACACAAAAAAAGTAAGTATTACATATTTTTTTCACATGTGGGGAGGGAAAAACCCTTAAAAACAGAAGGCTAACTATTAGCTATTAGGAAAGGGGATTTGTGGGGCAGCAGGAAGAGGGGAGAAAGAGAAGGGAATGAGAGGGTAGTAAGAAGGTGGGTATAATCAAACCATGATATATGCACATGTGGAAATATCACTGTGATATTTCACCTTTCACCTTCAGCCTGTGTATGTCTTTTCCTATCATATGAGTCTCCTGAAGGCAGCATATTGTTGGATTCGTTTTTTTAATCCAGGTTTCTAGCCTATGTCTCTTGATTGGTGAATTTAAGCCATTAACATTTAAGGTTACAATTGAAATATGGTTTGTACTTCCAGTCATGTTTATTTATTTATTTATTTATTTTAGTTTGGCTAGTTTTTCCTCTTTGGTTATTTTTCTCCCCCTTTACTGAGATACCTCCCACTTTTAGTTTTGGGTACTATTTTTCAATTCCTCTTCTTGTAGTATTTTGCTCAAAATGCTTTGCAGTGCTGGTTTTCTGGCTGCGAATTCTTTTAGCTTTTGTTTATCGTGAAAGATTTTAATTTCATTGTCAAATCTGAAGCTTAATTTTGCTGGATACAGTATTCTTGGTTGGAATCCATTATTTTTCAGCGTTTAAAATATGTTGTTCCAGGATCTTCTCCCTTTCAAAGTCTGTGATGAAAAATCAGCTGTTAACCTAATTGGTTTACCCCTGAATGTAATCTTCCTCCTTTCTCTCGTAGCTTTTAATATTCTCTCCTTGTCCTGTATGTTAACTATCTTCATAATTATATGTCTTGGAGTTGGTCTATTATGGTTTTGGATGTTTGGGGTCCTGTAGGCTTCCAGGATTTGGCAATCCATTCCATCTTTCATCTCTGGGAAGTTTTCTAGGATCATTTCATTTAATAAGTTGTCCATTCCTTTGGTTTGAAACTCTGTGCCTTCTTCTATCCCAATGACTCTCAAATTTGGTTTTTTTATGAGATCCCATATCTCTTGGATAGATTGCTCATGAGTTTTAAGCATCTTTTCTGTGTTGACTATATTCCACCCTTTCTTCCTGAGGGAATATTAGATTTAGTAAGTTGCTTCAAAAAAAAAAAGGAAAGAAAAACAGTAACTTCACAATGAAGAAACATGACAGGCATCACTTTACACAAGTCATAAGCCAAATGATGAATGAATGAATGACATCATTGGTGATCACTAATGTCATCTGGTTATCACATACTCTTGATATGTGTTGGGAAGGATCTTTCACCTCGTAGACCTGTTACCGCAGTCTGGTAATAAGAAAGGAAGGAAGGGAGGAAGGGAGGAAGGAAAGAAGGAAGGAAAGAAGAAAGGAAACAGACACAGATTAGAATCCATTCTATACACCATGTCATTTCACTATTCCTCAATACTGTCAAAGTCATAGGGAAAAAAATGAGTTACAAACTGTCAGAGACAAGAGGAAATGAAGAGACATGACAGCTGGATGCAATGGGATGCACTGGCTTGGATATTGGGAAAGAGCAAGGACAACAATGAAAATGCTGATGAAACCCGAGAAAGTCTAGAGTTTAGTTATCAATAATGTGTCAATACCAATGGTTTAGTTTTTGTTTGTTTTGTTTTTAGCAGTGCTGGGGACAGAACTCAGGGCCTCATGCATACCAGGCAAACAAACGTCCTACTACTAAGCTACAGCATAGCTCCAGTTTCTTAATTTGACAAATGTACCTTTCTATTATAAGATGGTAATGGAGAAACAGGGTGATGGGTATGCAGGGACTTCCTGTGCTCTTTGCAACATTTTTTTGTCAACCTAAAATTAAAAAGTTTATTAAAGGGGGCTGGGGCTATGGCTCAGCGGCAGAGCACTCACTTCGCATGTGTGAGGCCCTGGGTTCGATCCTCATCGCCACATAAAAATAAGTAAATAAAATAAAGGTATTGTGTCCAACTACAACTAAAAAATAAATATTTTTTAAAAAAAGTTTATTAAAAAAATTTGAAGGGCTTTTTGTTTTCTTTGCAAATTTCTTTCCCATTTTCTTCATGGAGTTGCTCCATGCTGCTGATATTGAACCATCAAATGGTTTTAAGGAAATCAGTTAATGCTCTTCACAAAACTATCTATACTACTAATTATAGGAATCAAACTCCAGACTTATGAATATATTTCTCAAGAGTAAATGGTTAAAGTGGTAACTCATCATCAAATTCTTGACAGTTGACCATGGAGAATCTGAAAATCAGAAGAGGTCATAATCCTTAACCTAATTATGTATAAAGCTACTCATAAGAGTCTCTATAATGGCAGGACACAATTATAATTCCTCTTGGTAGATGGGCATAAAACTGATTGATGTTAAAATAGTAGACTTTATTTTGTGAAGGAATTAATGAAATGGCATTAGAACTAATTTTGCCAAATGTTCTGCAAAGTATCATCTCTGACTGATCCAAGACTCTCTGCTTTTGCTTGTCTGGCTAACTGTGCCCTGATGAGAGAGGACTTCAGTTTTCAATCATGGTGAATGTGTGTTTCATTTACATGATTGCTTGACTTCCTCCTAGGGCATGCAAGTTGAAACTTACCACAAAGCCAGGAATAATTCTTATGGTTTCAGTCCTCCACCCTGAAATTGGGATAGCCCTGGCTCACCAAAAGAGCTATTGCCTCTCTTTGGGAAGAACCTCCCTCTTCCTCACTGTCCATGTCTATCAACTGTGTTTGCATAATGAAGCTTTCATGGCTGGATTTTCACTTCCTCTCATACCTCTTCCTGAATGCTCACTAAACCATTGTCATACACTTAGTTCAGTTTGGATATGGTTGTGATAACTTGTCAATATTCTTTTTGCATCCTTTTGGGCTTGTTTTGTAGATATACTAAGAATTCCTATATGGATGGATAGTATCCTTAAAGTTCCTGTCATGTATGACTTATTGTATTAATGAGTATCAAACAGTTTCAATCCATGGATGGGTAAAAATACAGATAAATGGACATTCTGTCAAGAAATCACAACTCTCCATTATTGTACTATTTGGTGAATTTCTTTTCCCTGGCGAATTTCTTTTCAACCTAGGAAAAGAGATGCATTGGACTTCTGAGTGTTGGTGTCAGAGTCATGGCTCTCAGATTCGTTGAAAGTATCAAAATTAAAAGCAACTTTTATCATCATGATACTTACTTGGTAATTCAACGTAAAGCTGAATTCCAAAAAGGAAAAATGAAACAAATTTGTACTCTTTAAGTGGGGAGAATTGACCTAAGTGCCTATTGAGTATCTCCTTAGTTCTTGGGATTCAACCCTGACAATTAGATGAGAGAGTTGTCTAGTGTCCTCTTTATGGGTTACATGATCCCACACAGCTGCAGATGCTTTTCTGGACTATTAAAATTGTGACTTAACTGGCTAATTGCCAAACATTTGGGGCTGGTTGCTGAATCTTTTAATAGACCATGTTCCTCCCAGTGTCCTGTTATAATCTTTGACCCTTAAAGCCTTGATTCATAGTAAAACTATCACCTCATCCTTTGAATCTCTTTTCTCCCCTATTATAACCCCACTTATTAATCACTTGGCTTAATTTTATAATCCAACCTGCTGATACCGAATTTCTGAAATCTTCTGTTAATTTTATTGTATTTTTTTTGGAAGGGGTTGTGTGAGTGGTGAGATCTATAGAAGAGACAACATACCATTGTCTTGTGTTCAGGGCTATCTTCACATAAAAAGAGTTTTCTCTTACTTTCTCTCTCTGCTGCATGGAATCTAGACTGAATGCTTGAAGAACCTGGTGTGAAATTACCTATAACCAAGAGAAATTCACTTCGGGTAAGCACAGTGTCCCTGGAAGAGTTCTGGGGTGACATCTATGGATCTTTATTGCTCCAGGATGAGACGTTTACATTTTCAAAGAAGTTTCCAGCATATTCATAAATAGATGGTTAATTTATATAAAATTTTTGGTAAGGGATCAGACTTCTCTAGGAGAATATTTAACAAAACACCCTCATCCATACATATTGTCCAATCATGATTAAATTTTGAATATCTTCATTCACTAAAGGGGTCAACATGATCTTATAATAGAAATACAAATAAAAATGTGTTTAATACTTTGGTCTTTGGATGCTCTGGAAATTAAGTTATAGTATTTGGAAAGACACTATATCTGGAAAGATGAATTGAATGCTTAATTTATTTCCCAGTATTCTTTCTGTTTAGGTGTTTCACTGTGATTATAATTAATGTAATAATTATTGCAAAAAAATATCACTCATTTTGCTTTGAAGATGAGAATTGTTAGGATGGAAATCACAGTTTAAGTTCCTCAGAGGTGTTTGGAGTGGGCCAGCTTGTGCAAGAAGTTCATGATGTGGCTTGAAACATGATGTGTCACATGAGAAGAGGAAGTCATGCTACACAGAAAGGATGGGTAATCTCTTCTCATAGAAACTTAAAGATGAATATTGATAAGTATTTTTCCTGAGATATTCTCTAATAATTTGGCCTTCAAACAGGGAATAACTCTGAGATATCTGATCTTGGCATATATAACCTTATCTATTTTGACTGTGTTTATGAAGAAACTTACTCAGAAATAGTGGGGCTTTGTGTTTTCATCCTTGGTCATATGATATGGGGTATGCTCACTCCTTCTTGTTACAGTCAGTGGTTTTAGCACATGTAATATTTTGCTTAGTAATGAGGTTGGACATTTTGGTCCTCCAAAAGGTATGATCAATACCAGAGGCAATCTTCCATGAACAAGGTATTTCCTCATTTGGGAAATAACTTGGAAAATGGTTGTACATGGAAGGATGGCAGATCTAGCATCTCCTGATTTTACTTATTTTGATCTGTAGTTTGATAAATGTAGACATAATTAAAGGTGATCCTGAGTGGCAAGGGGGCAATGGCATCTGCCAGAAGGAGGCCGAACAGGGTATGTGTGTGTGGGGGAAGGAGTGGGAAATCATACCCCTTTGTGAAACCCTAGATGAAGATGAGAAAACTATTATGGCAGAGCCAAGCTAGCTATCAACCAAGCCAATTTCTTCTTTTAACACAGTAGCTGGGCAACATATTCTGTTCTCTCTTATAGTTATGAATGAACAAGTGACAATTTTGGTAAATAAAATGAGGTTAAAAATATTGTTACTTCTTAGCCTGACCCAGAAAACCTCCTTTGAGAGATCCTATGAATTTTCTTTTCTGTCCACTTGGTGCAGATGAACATGTTGACCTTAGAGGGCATGTGGGAAAAGAAGAGCCACCAACAGAAGAATCTGGCTTCCTGAATTACCACTTGTAGAAGTCATACCAACCAACCAATCAAAAATATCTCTTTTCGACTCTGTGGCTAAGAAGTATTCTATTTGTGTGATTGGGCCATTCATACCTTTTAAAATGCTTATTTACTATACCAGATAGCAGTATCTTAACCCCCTACTCCTTTCTAACTTTCGTATCTATTTAATAATTAATCTTAATGGCAAAATTTTTGAATTCTGGAGTCATTTACAACCCTTATGTTTTGGTTATATGACTTACTATCTGAGTAGCTTGGTGCAAGGTGCATCCCCAGGAACAGAGAAGCAATCTCTGAGATACAGTTAACCCTCCCAGGTGTGGTACTCCATGTCTCCACCAAGCCAACTCACGATGTTCAAGTCTTAGTAATGAAGGCCAGAAGTTTCTATATCAGTTATGCTAATTTGTCCACATTCCCTTTCCTTCTCTTTCTTCTCATTCTTTTTTTTTATCAAAAGAGGTAATTTATTAGAACTGGGAAAGCAATTTATATTCATGCAGCAGAATAAAGGGAACCAAGGCAAATGATAAGTATATCTACTAATTTTATTATACCCCAAACATTATTCCCCCCCAAATATTATTTGAGTAAATATTTCCTAGACTGAAATACCAGTGAAAACTGGCATCTTCTAATTTAATTACAATTGTATCCATAGTCCTGGACATGGAATAGCAATCCAATAAATATCGACAGCAGTGCTTTCATTAAATAAGACAATCATGAGTGAATCAGAGAGGATATTGGCAATAAAATGAAGGAAATCTTCATCTTTACCTTCTAGAATATGATGGATGATTTCCGTCAATATAACAGAACCAATTACTTCAGAGGGAAAATGAATTGATAGTCATTCAAAAATAGATATGATGTTTCATGCTAGACCAACGCCCACATCTCAATTTAATTCCTGATTGTTGATTTATTTTCAAGTAGTTGAATAGATGGTAGAAACATCTATAGAATTAAATATGCTAAATTAAGCTAGGTTGTCATTTAACCCTGTGTGTGTGTGTATTTGTGTGTGTGTGTGCGAATCTGATGATTATATGTCTGATTCAGAAATCTAGTCTTGGCTTTGAGTGAAAGCAAATAGAAGACATTTTTATGAGTT
This sequence comes from Ictidomys tridecemlineatus, assembly GCF_052094955.1. Classification (NCBI taxonomy): domain Eukaryota; kingdom Metazoa; phylum Chordata; class Mammalia; order Rodentia; family Sciuridae; genus Ictidomys; species Ictidomys tridecemlineatus. The sequence continues at coordinate 139,389,607 of NC_135481.1, read as the reverse complement.
ATCTAGGAGCAATAATTTGTGGGAGGATCCATGAGGCTGAAGGCCCCCAAATACCTCTCTACCCTGCCTTTCATGGATCTTTGAGACAGGGAGACTTTTATTCCTTTAATTTATGTCATCATCTTTATTAGCTACACTGGGAGGGCTACCATACCACACAGGCATCAGTTATTAATGCAATAGTATAGTGGTTCTCAATTAGAGCCAAGTTTGCATTTTGCAATATTTATAGATAGATTTTCATTGTCACAGCTGGGGTTGGGAGTGGATGATACTGATGCCATCATTCTCCAGTGGGTAGAGAATAGAAATACTGGCACACATCCTACAATGTAAGTGATACCTCCCCCTCCCCTAGTTCAGCAAGTAATTATTAGTTCCAAATATCAATAGTGCTTAGGTTGAGAAAGCCTGCATTAGTGAAAATGAATTCATCAAGAGATTCTTTATCTAATATAAGATAATAGTAATTTTGTGGGTTATTCTCTGTGTCCTCTACTCTGTACGATTGGTCTACCAGTCTGTTTTGGTGCCAATACCATTACCATGCTTTTTTTCTTTTTTCTTTTTCTTTTTTACTATTGCTCTGTAGTATAGTTTAAGTTTTAGTATAGTGATGCCACCTACTTCACTCTTCCTGCTAAGGATTGCTTTAGCTATTCTTGGTCTCTTCTTTTTCCAGATGAATTTCATGACTGCTTTTTCTAATTCTATGAGAAATGTCATTGGGATTTTGATTGAAATTGCATTAAATTTGTATAGTGCTTTTGGTAGTATGGCCATTTTGATAATATTAATTCTGCCTATTCAAGAGCAAGGTAGACTTTTCCATCTGCTAAGGTCTTCTTTGATTTCTTTATTTATGGTTCTATAATTTTATTATATAGATCTTTCACCTCTTTCATTAAGTTGATTCCCAAGCATTTTATTTTTTTGAGACTATTGTAAATGGGATAGTTTTCTTCATTTCCCTTTCTGAGGATTTATCAACTGATATACAGAAATGCATTTGATTTATGGGTGTTGATTTTATATTCTTCTACATTGCTGAATGCATTAACTAGTTCTAGAAATTTTCTGGTGGAACTGTTTAGGTCTTCTAGGTATAGAATCACATCATCAGAATTTAGTGCCAATTTGAGTTTTTCTTTTCCTATGTGTATCCCTTTAATTTCTTTTGTCTGTCTAATTACTCTGGCCAGTATTTCAAGAGCTATGTTAAATAGAAGTAGCAAAAGAGGGCATCCCTATCTTGTTGCAGTTTCTAGAGGAAAGGCCTTCAATTTTTCTTCAATTAGAATGATGTTGACCTGGGGCTTAGCATAGGTAGCTGTTATGATGTTGAGATGTGTTCCTGTTTTCCCTAATTTTTCTAGTATTTTGAACATGAAGGGGTGCTGTCTTTTTTTCAAATGCTTTTTCTTCATCTGTTGTGATAATCATATGATTCTTATCTTTAAGTCTATTGATGTGATGAATTACATTTATTGATTTCTGTATGTTGAGCCATTCATCCCTAGGATGAATCTCACTTGACTGTGGTGCATTTTCTTTTTGATATGCTTTTGTATTCGATTTACAATTATCTTATATTGGACAAAGGTAAAAACATGCATTGGAGAAAAGAGAGCCTCTTCAACACATGGTGCTGGGAAAACTGGAAATCCATATGAAACAAAATGAAATTAAACCCCTATCTCTCACCATGCACAAAACTCAACTCAAAGTGGATCAAAGACCTAGGATCAGTATTACCCACTCCCAACCCCAGCTTTTTCTTCTAATAGAAGAAAAAGTAGGCCTTAATCTCCATCATGTGGGATTAGGCCCCAACTTCCTTAATAAGACTCCTATAGCACAAGAATTAAAATCAAGAATCAATAAATGGGATGGATTCAAACTAAAAGGTTTCTTCTCAGAAAAAAACCAATCTGTGAGATCTGTGAGATGAATAGAGAGTCTACATCTTGGGAGCAAATCTTTATCCCTCACACATTAGATAGAGCATTAATCTCTAGGGTATATAAAGAACTCAAAAAGCTAAGCACCAAAACCCCAAAACAAAACAAAACAAAACAAAAAACCCAAACCAAGTAACCCAGTCAATAAATGGGCCAAGGACCTGAACAAACACTTCTCAGAAGATGATATACAGTCAGTCATCAAATATATGAACATTTTTTGTTCATTATCACTAGCAATTAGAGAAATGCAAATCAAAACTAACTCCAAGATTTCATCTCACTCCAGTCAGAATGGCAGCTATTATGAATACAAACAACAATAAATGTTGGTGAGGATGTGGGGAAAAAGGTACACTCATACATTTCTGGTGAGACTGCAAATTTGTGCAGCCAATATGGAAAGCAGTATGGAGATTCCTTGGAAATCTGGGAGTGGAACCACCATTTGACCCAGCTATCCCTCTCCTAGGTCTATACCAAAGGACTTAAAAATAGCCTACTACAGGGACACAGCCACATTAATGTTTTTAGCAGCACAATTCATAATAGATAAACTGTGGAACCAACCTAGATGCCCTTCAGTAGATGAATGGATTTTTAAAAATGTGGCATATATACACAATGGAACATTACTCACCAATAAAAGAGAATAAAATCATGGCATTTGCAGTAAATGGACGGAGTTAGAGAAGATAATGCTAAGTGAAGTTAGACAATCCCAAAAACTCAAATGCCAAATGTTTTCTTTGATATAAGGAGGCTGATTCATAGTGGGTTTGTGAGGGGGAGTAAGGGAGCATTAGATGAACTCTAGATAGGGCAGAGGGGTGGGAAGGGAAGAGAGGGGGCATGGGGTTAGAAATGAAGTGGAATGTGATGAACATTATTATCCAAAGTACATGTATGAAGACATGAATTGGTGTGAATATACTTTTTCATATACAACCAGAGATATGAAAAATATGCTCTATATGTGTAATAAAAATTGTAATTCATTCCGCTGTCATATATAAATAAAAAATTAATAAAAAACAAAAAGCAAAACAAAAAGAGATCCTTTAGAAGAAATAGTTAGCAGAGTGGATATGTTGAGAGAGCATGGGCAGGTAGAACAGAAAGGGATACACAGAAACTTGTGAAGTTGGAGGATGAATTCTGGCATATCTTCATACCCTGGCTGTTGGCTAGCATACATGAACGGAAAGGAAAAGAATTAATCCTTCCTGGGAAATTTGCAAAATGTAAAGCTGTACTTTTAAATGTCATGGTGCTGTCTTAAATTAACAGTGGTCAGCAGAGATTAGGACAGAGGCTGGGGAGAGAAGGAAGGGACTGGATTGTGGAATTGAAATCAGGACTGGTTTCTTTTAGATGCCTCTCACTCTGTCTTTTCTGGAAGCTGGGGCATACTTTTCAAAGAGCTTCATGTCCTACCTTAGGGTTCATCTGTCCTCAACCACTTTCTCTCTTGTTCCTTGTTTTTGGAGTCGCATACTTAGCACCCATTGCTGGCCCACACCATCAGGAATAGAAAACTGGCCTTATAATATGAGGATCTTCTGTTGACATCATAGAATGTCACTGGTTGTCACTGGGTCACAGAACTGAAAGGAGCCTGAGAAATCATCTGTTCTTATTGCCATAGCTGAAGCACAAAGAGAAGGAAGTGGGTTCTAGAGAAGGTAAAAAATTTATCTGAAGTCAAAATGAAAAATGGAAAAATTAAGATTAGAGCCAGGTTTACTGCCTTGCAGTCTGATGCTTTTCTGTACTCTCTATCATGTGGTCTCTGGCAAATTTCAATAATTGAGAAAGAGAAAAAGTATAGTCTTTTTGAGCTTTTGTAGTTTGAATGCTTGTTTTGTGTGTGTGTGTGCACGCGCGTGTGCGCACACTGTTTTTGTTTTATTATCATGCATCCAAAATTCAGTTTTGAGAAATCAAATTTTCAATGCTTTTTATTGATCTTCTGTTGGGGTAGGTTTTCTGTTTAATCATTACAGCGTAAGAAATCATTCCAATCTCAGTGGCTTAAAAGAAAAAACAACTTATTTTTCTCACTATGGGTCAGGCATTTGGAAAGGACACAGCATGGCTGTTCTTGTTTAGTGTCTTTGTGTGGTTGCTGTCAGAAGTTGCTATCTGAAGTCTCCACTGGTCTGCAGAGGCAACTGACCCCAGTTCAGTTAATAGTTTAACTGGCCATCTTCAGGAATATCAAATGGGTTCTTTCATATGTCCTGGGCTTCATTACAGCATGGCTTCTGTGAGGTAGTCAATTTTTTTTTTTTCATGTGAAGACTCAGGGCCAAGGCTAGTATTCCAGTGGCTTGGTGCCTATTTCTCTCTTTTTCCTTTCCTTTCCTTTTTTTTTTTTTTGGTGCCTATTTCTTAACCCTCAAACTGTACCTTCAAATCACATTATTTTTTTTTTAATGACCTAGCCTTGAAAGTTAAGCAGTATTACTTCTGTTATAGTCTATTTGATAATAAGAGTTCCTGAATTGGTCAGGATTCAAGGGTACAAGGCATAAACCCTGTTTCTTGGTAGAAGAAATGCCAAAGCATTTGTGGACATGTTTTAAAATGACCATAGTTTAAATTCTACATCCAAGATGTTTTTGTGAAAGAAATATTAATTTGATTATTTTAGAATATCCTTTAAAAATTTTTTTTCCTGGTTTCAAAACTCTATTTGTAAAATATGAAGAAAAGTTACTCTTATCCATGAGCAAATTATTCAACTTCTCTTGGTCTCAATTTCTTGATCAGTACAATAGGAATAATCATAGCGAAATTTCGAGATGATGATTTTGTTTTGAGGACTAAACCGTAAACGATGTCCAAAACAGAATAGACTCTCAATTGGCAGTAATTATAATATTGTTGACTATGTGGGATGCCAATTCATATCCTGATGTCTATTTCTTTTTTAAATTTATATATTTTTATTGGTACATTATAATTATACATAATAGTGGGATTGGTTGTTACATTTTTGTACATGCACACAATATAACAATATAATTTGGTCATTTTCATTCCTAATACCTCCCCTTTCCTTTCCCCCTTCCCTCCCCCCAGTCCCCTTCCTCTGTTCTACTGTTCTGATGCCTGTTTTTTAACCCTCAAATTGTACAGTGTACCTCTGAAAAACAGCTTTTCAGATTGGGTTAAGGAAGGCTATTTCCTACTGGATTCAAGAGTATGAAGAGGCAGAGTGCCCGTAAGAAAAGTGGAGGTCCTAAAGTGAGACTTTTTACTGGGACACCTGTGTCATAAGTCTGCTTTAGCCCATTTTGATAATGAACTGAGATGCGGACTTGGGAAAGAGCATCTTCTCAGTGTTTTTGGAAGGAAGGTACCTGAGACGTGGTTGCTTCAGTGGCCTTGCAGAGGCCTGGGTGCTTGCTCTGTGTGTTTCAGAGGTGGTGCACCCAGAGAGGATCCATGCAGTGAGTGGCAGTTGCTGGTTGAAGCAAGAAGGTGGCAACTCACCTCCTCAGTGTTGATGCTGGGCCTTGGGTGGTAGGCACTGGCAGTGTTATTTACTTGTTTAGGATCCATTCAGAAAAGCTGAAAATTGTTTGACACTTCTTTTTAGTCATCCTTAATTCTAACCTGCAGGTTTTGTGCTGTAATTTGTCAACTGTGCTTTGGAGCGACATCACAACCTTCCTAGAATACAGACAGGGCCTGCTTTCCAATGAGTATCATTTAAAAGAAATCAGAGAGCCTTTCAGGGATACGATGCTGTTGATTGCTGTCATTATTATTACTATGACTGGAAGACTTTACCAGTTACTGAATGGCAACAAGTGTGCTGGGTGTTGTTGATAAAGCATAGGATTCCAAATTGTTTCTGCCAGAGGATGCGACCTCACCTTCTTTGTGTTTGTTTGTTTTCCTCCTCTCCTTAAGAGTATTCTGCTAAATTGGAAACATCATGACCTGGGTGGAAAACTGATCCAGGAAGATGAATCTCTAATGATTGTCAGGCCTATTTTTAGCATATTCACCTCTTGTCTGGAATGGATGAATATATATATATATATATATATATATATATATATATATATATATATATATATATATATATATATATTATTAAAGATTTATTCTGACCTAGGCAGCCAGATTAAACATTTTTATTTCTGTTAGGGTATTTATAATCCAATTGTATGCATGAATTCCGTACAATTATTAGTCTAATATTGTGAGTGAGGAAACTGTGACTTATGAAAACCAGGCTTCAGTCTGAGTTAAAAGTGCATCCTGGATGATGGCAGAAGTGAGCAAGGCAGCGAGTCCAGATCTCCTCACAAAGCAGAAAGGAGGCAGCGAAGGAAAAGCAGAATTGAGAGGTGGGTGACAATAAATGCTCTAACTAGATATTACCAAGGCTGAGACCTGGAGAGATTGGAAGGTAGGTTACCAAAGTGGGAAATAAACTCATAGTGACCTGACCCCTGGGTAAGGGCAACAGAGAAAGGAAGGTGGGTTGGGAGGTACGGAAAATCTCTAAAGCTCACCCACTTAAACACATTTGGAAAGAGACAAAATTTAAAATGTTTTTACAGTCACAGAAGGGTCCTCAAAACAGCAAACAGCTTAAAACCAAATTGTGAAAAGAAAACTGAGCTGAGAGTCCACAGCCATCTTATGTTACCCTCAGCCAACCAGTCATCTCCTTCAATGAGCATGGATGTTCCCACGCCCAGACAACTGCAAACTAAACAACAGGGAAGTCCTCTAAGTGTGGGACCTCTTAAGAATATAGCCAGAAAGAAGTTCTAGAAGACCACTATTAGCTGAAAATCACTGTCACCCGCTGTCTCTCCCCGTCACCACAATCAAGGGGAATGAGCTGGTGGGGATCTGTGCTGGAACTACCCCTAACCCTGTTCAGCCTCTGTAATCCAGGCAAGGGCAAAAAGCTCTGCACAGCATCTGCTTTCTGGACTCAGTTAGAGACAGCTGTGAAGGAGCTTTGGCCCTGAACAGAGGAAAACAGATTCACCAAGTCCTGAACACTGCCATTGAGGGAAAGGCACTGTGGGAAGCTTAGGAATGGTACCTGGGATTGCAGGGCCCTACCGGAAAGAAGCTGCTTGAATGTCTAGTGACTTGGAGACCCAGAGGAAAATGACCAGAGTCTGTGCAGCAGGAAGGGGCTGATGGGGCACAGCCTAACCTGTGAGCACAAGGGGCAAGTGAAAGGGCATTGTTTAGATACTTGTGGGACCTTGCATCTGACTTGGTGAAGAGAGGGAATCAATGCCCTCCATTCACAACCTGGAGTAGTGGAAACTAGAGTTCAGGTGAACTACCTTAGACCCTTTATCAAATGACCTCAGAGAGTGGCGCTGGCTGGGGGAATATTTCTAGGTTGTGGAACACCTGTGGAAAACCCACAACCAGAGTTCTTCACAGACAGCCACCAGGATATTCACTTCCATGAAAAGAGGAGCACGTACACAGTGACCCACAGAAATCACAGGGACACTCCAGAGCCTGCATTCTCAACGACTGGACCAAACAGAAACAACTAAGCCACAATACTGCATCCTCTGAGCAGTCCACAGCAGGTGCCTGAGCTGATAAACCAGAAGCTATTGGTGGGAAGTTCATAGCAACGAGGCTCTTGTGTCCTTGAAACTCTGGAGAAATCCACAAAGACTGATGGACAACTGCTAATGTCCAGATCCCAGTGAAATCTAAGCCAAGATTCAACAAGAATTTTCTTTGCCTTGACATGGTTTGCTATGAACAACTCTAATGTCAAATTCAATCATATAAGTGATTTTTTGACTTGCACAATACTTGTTAACTCAATAGCCAACATTGAACTTTCAACTCATTTGAACGTGTTTCATCTAATGGTTTAAAAAATTAATCGAAACCAATCTTTCTTTGTGTTCCTGGCTCTAGTTTATACATGTTTCTCTTAACCCTTCCTCTTGCTTTATCTACTACTATTTCAAATACCAACCACAGATATATTTCTTCTTTATACCTTGGTGTAAATTATTCTTTTATATCTTCTCCTCTCTCTTATCTGTTTGTTTCTCTCTCTCCTTTCTGCCCAATCTTTCTTTTTCCCTCACATAAGATTATAGTAAGTTTATTAAATTTAACAACTTAATATCTTGACCTATTCCAGAACATTATTATAGGTGTATGCCTGAATTTGAGGAAGTTTGGAGAACAATTGCAACAACAAGTTTTTGTTTCTTACAAAGTTGACTAATATGGGGCTTGGCTCTGAAGTGATTATAGTAAATAGGGCTGAGTGGCATAACTTAAAGTGGTGCAGATATTGGGATCAGCAAAGGTCACATATTGACATAAAATATCATCATCTGGATATTCACTCAACCTGGAGCTCTTGAGAGAAAGAAGCTTGCAAAGTAGTCCTTTGTTAAAAGAAGAATTGAGTACTATATTGATAGATGCATAGACATACAAACAATATTAAAAAAAGAAAATATACCATTCCAAACAGCTCATAATGTTTCAATAACAGAGTTCTTTGACACCACAGTGGAGGAAATGTCAGAGAAGGAATTTAGAAAGTTAATAGTTAAAATGTTCTATGAGCTAAAAGAATATACCAGGAGTGATACCAGAAAAAAAAATACAGGAAGTAAAGGTCATTTCAATAGAGATTCTGAAAAAGAACCAAATGGAAAGTCTTGAAATGAAAGAATCAATAAACCAAATTAAAAATTCAATGGGAAGCTGAGTGCAGTGGTGCACACCTGTAATTCCTGTGGCTTGGGAGGCTGAGGAGACAGGAGAATTGTGAGTTCATAGGCAGCTTCAGCAACTTAGTGAGGCCCTAAGCAACTCTCACCCCATCTCTAAGTAAAACATAAAAGGGCTGGGAATGTGGTTCAGTGGCTAAGCATTCCTGGGTTTAATTTTTGATACCAAAAAAAATTAGTGAAAAAATCACCAACATATTAGACCACTTTTTTTTTCCAGGCCTCAAAGACAAATTATAAAATCTTTAAAATAAAGTCAATTATAAAGAAAATATCAATAAATCATGAGCCAAATATATAAGAAATCTGGGATAACATTGAAAGGCCAAATTTAAGATTCATTGAAATTTATGAAGCCTCTGAAACACAAACTAATGAAATACATAATCTTTTCAATGAAATAATATCAAAAAGTTAAGAATGAGATAGAAGTTTAAGTATAATAGGCATACAGGACTCCAAGTACAAAATCTCAATAGATCCACTCCAAGACACATTATTATGTGAAAATGCTTAACATATAGAATAAGGATAAAAATTTAAAAGCTGGTTACATTTTAAGGTAAAACAATCTGGATTTCTATGGATTTCTCAACCCAGACCTAAAAGCTAGGAGGTCTTGAAATTATATTTACAAAGCTCTTAATGAAAATAAATGCCAACCAAGAATACTATACCCAGCGAAACTGAGCTTCAGAATTGAAGACACAATAAAAATCTTCCATCATAAACAAAATCTAAAATAATTATAACTAGAAAACTTTCACTGCAAAACATACTAAATAAAATATTTCATTAAGAAGAAATGAAAAACAAAAATGAAAACCAGCATAAGAAAGAATTACACTTGAAGAATTGTCAATTAAAGAAGAATCCAGTCCAATTTAAACATTAGAAATAAATCAAAGTGGCAGGAAATAAAACTATTTTCTCAATAATAACATTGAATGTAAATGATATAAACTCTTCAATCAAAGGACATAGGTTGGAATATTGTATTAAAAAATAAACCCAACAATAGGCTGTCTACAAGAGACTTATCTCATAGACAGATATCCACAAACTGAAGGTGAAAGTATGGGGCGGAAAAAACAAACAACATACCATTCACTGGACTTGTAAACAACCAGAGGTTTCTATTTTCATATCAGATAATATGAACTTCAAACCAAGATTAATCAAGAGACCAAGAAGTTCACTTCATACTGCTTAAGGAAACCACATATCAGCAAGATATAATGATTGTAAATATTTATGCCCCAAACAACAGAGTGTCTACATACATCAAACAAACACTTCTCAACATTAAGAATCAGATATACCACACTACAATAATACTGGGTGACATTAACATGCCTCTCTCATGTCTGGATAGATGATCCAAACAAAAACTAAGTGAAGCTAATACAGAACTAAAAAATCAATTAATAAAATGGACCTAACAGACATCTATAGAATGTGTCATTCATCAATGACTGAATTCATTTTCTTCTGAGCAGTACATGGAACATTTTCTAATATAGATCATATTTTATGTCACAAAGCAAATCTTAGCAAATACAAAAAATATAGATAATACCTTGTATTCTATCAGATCATAATGGAATGAAATTAGAAATCAACCATAAGATAAAAAACAGAACTCCTGTAGCACCTGGATATTAAATAATACACGTTTGAATGATGATGGATAGCAGAAGAAATCAGGGGAGAAATAAGAAAATTGTAGAAGTAAATGAGAATAGTGATACAACATATCAAAATCTCTGGAACAGTATGAGGGCATTTCTAAGAGGAAAAAATCACAGCATTGAGCTCATACATTAAAAAAATAGGAAGATGCCAAACAAATAATCTGACATTAAATCTCAAGACCCCAGAGAAAGAAGAACAAACCAACACCCAAATCAGTAGACAGCAAATAATTAAAATTAGAATCAAAATTAATAAAATAGAAATTTAAAAAGAAAACAATACAAAAGATCAATGAAAAAAATAATTGTTTTTTAAAAGGATAAACAAAATTGATAAGCCCTTAGCCAAATTAATCAAAAGAAAGAGGAAAAAATTAAATTATAAAAATCCAAAGTGAAAAGGGAATATCACCATAGACACTCCTCAAATCCAGAGGATTATCAGAAACTATATTGAAAAGTTATACTCCAATAAGCTAGAAAATCTCGAAGACACCAACCAATTCCTAGAGACATATGAACTACACAAATTGAAACAGGAGGATATAGAAAACTTAAACAGATGAATTTCAAATGATAAAATTGAAGCACCATCAAAAAGCCTTTCAACAATGAAAAGCCCAGGACCAGATGGATTCTCAGCCCAGTTCTATCAGACCTTTAAAGAAGAACTAATACAAATTCTCCTCTATTTATTCCATAAAATAGAAAAGGAGGGAACATATCCAAACTCATTCTATGAAGTTAGCAACACCCTGACACCAAAACCAGACAAAGACACATCAAGGAAAGAAAATTTCTGACCAAATCCTTGACGAACATAAATGCAAAAATTCTTAATAAAATTTGTATGTGGCAAACCACATACAAAAATGTATTACAAAGATAGTATACTATGACCAAGTGGGTTTCATTTCAGGGGTTCAACATAAGGAAATCAATAAATGTAATTCATCATATTAATAGACTTAAAGACAAGAATCACATGATTATCTTAATAGATACAGAAACAGCACTTGAAAAGAGCAGCACCCATTCATATTTAAAACACTAGAAAAACTAGGGATAGAAGGAATTTAGCTCCACATTGTAAAGGCTATCTAAGACAAACTCAAGTCCAATAATATTTTGAGTGGAGAAAAACTGAAAGTATTTCCTTTAAAAACAAGAACAAGAGAAGGGTGCCCACTTTCACCATTCTATTCAACATAGTCCTTGAAACTCTAGCCAGAGCAATCGAGCAAGAGAAGAAAATTGAAGGGATACAAATAGGAAATGAAGAGCTCAAAACTATTTCTGCTTGCCAATAACATGATCCTATATTTATAAGACCCAGAAAACTTCACAAGAAGACTTCTGGAGCTCATAAATGAATTCAGCAACATAGTAGAATACAAGATCAATACCCATAAATAAATCACATTCCTATACTCCACTGATGCACCTGCTGAAAAACAAATTACGAAAAATATCCCATTCACAATAGCTTCAAAAAAATACACAAACTTTGGGAATCAATCTAACAAAAAGGTGAATGACCTCTACAATGAAAACTATAGAGCACTAAAGAAAGAAATTAAAGATCTTCAAGATGGAAAAATCTCCCATGTTCTTGGAAAGGCAGAATTAATTTTATAAAAATGGTCATACTACCAAAAGTGCTATACAGGTTCAATGTAATTCCCATCAATCTCAGTGACACTCTTCATAGAACTAGAAAAATCAGTAATAAAATTCATTTGCAAAAATAAGAGACCCAGAATAGCTAAAGCATTCATTGGTGAGAAAAGTGAAGCAGGAGGTATCACAATACCAGACCTTAAATTATACTACAGAGTGATAGTAACAAAGCAGTATGGTACTGGCACCAAAATAGGCATGAAGACCAAAGGAATGTAATAAAAGACACAGATAAGCCTACATAAATTCAATTATCTGAAAGGGGCCAAAAACATAAGTTGGTAAAAAATAGCTTTTTAACAAATTGTGCTGAAAACTGGAAATCCATATGTAGTAGAATGAAATTTAACCCCTCTCTTTCACTCAAAAAAAAAGTCAATTCAAAGTGGATGAAAGATCTAGGAATTAGACCAGAAACTCTGCAACTGCTAGAAGAAAATATAAGCTCAACACTCAAAATATAAGCTCAACACTCCAACATGTCAGCTCAGAGACTGATTTCCTTAACAAGACTCCTAAAGTGCAAGAAGTAAAATTTAAAAATCAGTAAATGGAATGGCATCCCATTATAAAGCTTCTTCTCAGCAAAGGAAACAAAAGTGTGACGAGAGAGCCAACAGAATTAGGAGAAAACATGCTCCTCCAATAGGGCATTAATATCCAGGATATATAAAGAACTCATAAACAACACCAAAAACAAAGCAAAACAACCCAATCAATAAATATGCAAAGGAACTAAATGGACACTTCTTAAAAGAAGAAATATAAAGGGTTAACTAATATATGAAAAAATGTTCAACATCTTCAGCAATTACAGAACTGCAAATTAAAGCTACATTGAGATTTCATGTCTCTCTAATTAGAATGGCAATTTTTAAGAATACAAGTAGCCACAAATGTTGGCGAGGATGTGGGGGAAAAAGGTACACTCATATTTTTTGGTAGGAATGCAAATTAGTGCAATTACTCTGGAAAGCAGCATGGAGATTGCTGAAGAACTAGGAATGAAACTATTATATGACCAAGCTATTTCACTTCACAGTATATATCCATAGGATTTAAAATCAGCATACTGCAGTGATGCAGCCATATCAATGTTTATAGCAGCACAATTCACAATGGTCAAGCTGTAAAGCCAACCTAGGTACCCTTCAACAGATGAATGTATAAAGAATATGTGGTATATATACACAATGGAATATTATTACTCAGCCATAAAGAAGAATCACAATATAATATTCACTGGTAAATGGATGGTAAACTGGAGGCTATCATGCTAAGTGAAATAAGCCAATCCCAAAATATCAAAGTTTGAATATTTTTTTCTAAAATGTGAAACTAATCCAATGTAATGGAGGGGAGGAATTAAAAAAAAACAAAATAGATGAAAGATAAGTGGAGTAGACAAAGGTGAATGAAGGGAAGTGAGGCGGAATGGGATAGAGAAAGACAGTGGAATTAATCTGACCTACGTTTCCTGTGTACATACATGAATATACCATAATGAGTCTCACCATAATGTATATCCAGAACACACTACTTCAAACAAACAAACAAACAAACAACTACAAGTAATTAGCAGGTAAATCAGTAGAGTAGAGGGAAGGGAACAGAGGGAGGAAAGATGGGAGGGAAAGGGAAAGTACTGGGCACTGAATTAGAACAAAATAGATTCCATACCTTTATAATTATGTCAAAATAAATCCTATTGTTATGTATGACTAAAAAACCAATAAAATATTAAAAGTGTATCCTTTGTACCTTCACAAGATGGAGGTCCTAATGAGAATAAGATATATTCCATGCATGTATAATTTTATCAGAATGGACTACCCTGTCATGTATAACTAAAAAGAACCAGTTTTTAAGAAGCACATCTTTTTAACCACTTTCTTTCTCTCCCTCCCTTTGCTGTCTTCTTTCTTCCCTCTTCCCTGTCCCCCAGCCCCAGTTTAGCCTCACTGATCTTCTTTAAGTCCTTTAATCTTGCCATGCTTCCAGCAGTCTCAGGACTTTGTACACTTCCCTCCTTTTGCCATGAGCATCCTTCTCCTCTCATCTTCTGCTAGCTTATGTTTGCTTATTCTTCAGCTCTTAGTTTGTGCCTCCTCAGGAGAACCATTTTATAATTCATGTCAAATAACTCCATTTTATGTTTGCGTGGCACAATAAACCTGGGCACTTACCCACTCCCTTGCAATTTTACATATAGTTGGGTGACTATGAATAATATCTGTGCATAATATCTTCCTCCCCTCCCACCTGGAAGTTCCATGGGGACAGAGACTGTGTATGTTTCTGTAACTCATGGTGGTCCCAGCACAGTGTCTGGCATATAGTAAGTGCTCACTAGATATCTGCTAAATAAAAGCTGGACCACATTCTATCTTTACTCTAAACATGCTGGACCATGAATATTCTTTTCAGCTAGGAAGAGGGTTGTGGATATCCTTAAGGATTGATTATTTAATACCCAAGATACAATGGGGACATTTGTCCAATTTCAGAGCCAGACAGCAATAAGGAAGGATCTTAAGGAGATTATTCATTTACCAGGTGCCACCTAAGACATTTCAGGCAGAAAACATTATCTATCATTTATTATATATATTATATATCATTTTGTTATAAAGTCACATTACCCATCAACCAGTTTCTGTAATTATGGCAAGCTTATTTTTGTTCCTATAATTTCCACCCCAACCCCACAATATTAAAACAAATGCCATTTCATTTTATTCTTAGGTATTAAAACGCCTCGTCTCATGAACTCATTTCAACCTTGACAGAAATTTTTTTCCTTCTACCTAAGCTAAATTTCTAATCATGTGGTTACTGTCTGTTTCCCCTTGTATAAAGACAGAGAATGGGTGGTCACCATTTTTGGTATTAGAACCATTTCTAGTAATTGAAGTTTGTGATTAGTGCTCCCTTCAGTCATTCATTACTAACTCCAAATTTAATAATGTCTTTTATTTAACCAATGGACTATCTCTGGTAAGTGTTCAAACTGCTTGACCAGGAGAACAAATTTATTTTTGGCAGTATGGTTTTCTTGGGCTATGAACTGTGTCTTATGATTTCCAATGAGATTCTGTCTTATTCTTTAGAGAATTAGAAATTCATGGGCTTGTTCTTTCAATATGTGGGAACAGAGTAGCAGAGTACAAGCATTCTATTTCTGTGATATCGGTAGTGCTGCTCAAAGTGGGATGGAAATAAAGGACCTTTGTCTAGTCCAAGACAATTGGGTAAAATTGGGATTAAATATGTTAAGAAAATTGAGGGGAAGGGCACAGGATGCTTCTCTTCCCTCTACTTTAAGATTACATGATGTTAGTGGTCCCTAATTATCCACACAGTGCCTGGCACAGAGGAAGCATTCCTTATTTGCTTGATAAGTTTCTAGACTGATAGAAAGATTAAGCTGGGAACTTTGTAAAACGTGTATCACAGGTTCTAACTGGGACATATTTTAAGATAAATCTTAGCACCAAGAAGAATAGGATAACAAGGCTCTGGCAGACTGCATTTATGTTTCAATTTTGTCTCATCTCATCCCATTCCATTCTTTCCTGAATGCTATTCTGTGCATAGCCCCATGCGAGATTCTGGGGATATCAGGAGGACTGAGTCAAAATTCTTGCTTTATGGAAGGAGCTCATGGTCTAAAAGGAGTATGGGAAATTGAAAATGGCTGCAAATGGTTTTTCAACTTCCCCAATTGAGGGGAGGCATCTAGTTCCCCTCCACTTATATCTGAAATGGCATCAGTGACTTAATTGACCTATATAATACAGCAGGAATGACATTTAGTCTTTTGAGGAAAAGTC
Source organism: Ictidomys tridecemlineatus (assembly GCF_052094955.1). Classification (NCBI taxonomy): domain Eukaryota; kingdom Metazoa; phylum Chordata; class Mammalia; order Rodentia; family Sciuridae; genus Ictidomys; species Ictidomys tridecemlineatus. The sequence goes on along the minus strand of NC_135481.1, from coordinate 139,373,669 downwards.
AAACAAAGTCTTGCAACTTCTACCCAGTTCTCTTAGAACTGGGGCAAAGTCAGCTGCCACATAAGAAGTTCAAGGACCGACCTTAAGACTGTTCTGCTGAAAGACACATGCGGGCACACTGGTCAACAGACCAAGGTGAGCCCAGCCCTCCATCCACCCTTACCACCGTACAAGACGTGAACTTTCAGACAGTGCATCTGCAGGTGAGTGCCACCTTAAGACCTCTGTTGACACCATGGAAAATGGAATAGTCTCTCCTATAAGCTCTATGAATTCCCTAACCACAAAATCAAGAGATAAAATTAAAAGTCTGTTGTTTTAAGCCATTATATTTTAGGGTAGTTTGTTGCCTCATAATAGACAACCAGAATAGGGAGGTAGAAAAACATAACAAGAGGACCTAGTAAGCATTCTAGTGAAAAAGTGTGTATTATTTTTGGAAATAAACATACAGAACACAATTCTGTTCTTGGAGAGGACAACACATTGTCCCACTTGAGGGCATACCCATCATGTCATAGTCTTTGTGAATGACATCCCCTGGAGTTGGGCAGTACCCAATGTGTGCAGACTTATGTGGCAATTGTGGGTGATGGGTGCCTGGCAGGCATGTTAGCTGGGAAATTTTTATAGAGAGGGAACTGGAACTGGGAATTGAAATGTACTTTGAAAAGGAAGGAGAAATTACACTCAAACTGTAGCATCAGGAAGAGCAAAATCTCAGAGGCACGGGTTTTCATGATGTGCTTGGGCACAGTCACTGGTCCTGTGTAGCTGGCGTGTTCAGTACCAGGGTAGCAGGAGAGGCTGGAGATGAGCCTCCCAGGCAGAGTGATACGAAGGGCCTTATTTTCATAACATGATGAGGAGTCAGGAGGAAGAAGGCGACAGGGAGTTTTAAAAGCAAGGGAGCGACAAATTTGAAAGAGTATATAAGAAAAATGCAATTCAAAACCCCACAGTGTGTGAAAGACACTGTTTGTTCTTTCAACTGCTTGCTTCTCCCTGAAAGCCTGGCAGATCCATTTTTTATAGGAAAGTGTTAAACAACAGGGGATTACTCAATGATTCATTTAAAAGGATCATTAAAGGAAAATCGAGGCACATCGTATCCTGCCTTCTTTAATTGCTCATTTATTATTACTGTGGGTGAGATAACGGCTTTGTGTTATTCTTCTAAATAGTGTAAAATATTTATTGGTAAATATAGCAGTGCATAAATTAATGTCAGTTGAGATTTTGTGGGGTATTTTTTTCTCCACTGATAGCCATCATTTTTACTTAAAGAAAAACAATACTGTGCGGATGCATTTTGGCTCACAGCTGAGTGACAGCATTATGAACTCAGCATCTGTATAAGGCCACTGTCTCTGTTTCTTTGGGAAGCCAGGATTCTCTTGCTGGACTGGCCCTAGGGTTCGTTTGCGAAGTCAATTTCTTTTCTATTAAGACTATAGTGCTTAGGAAGAGGGCACGCGGAGGTGTACAATTTTCTTTTTTTTTATTGGTCACAACTGAATTCAGTAACAAACTACCCAATAAAAGTGGCTTTTAAGCTGAAGGTATTAGCTGGATGCAGTGGCACACGCCTGTAATCCCAGCTACTCAGGAGACTGAAGCAGGAGGATCGCAAGTTCCAGGCTAGCCTGGGCAAGATCCTGTCTCAAAATAAAAATAAAGGATTGATGATGTAGCTCAGTGGGAAAGCACCTCTGTGTTTGAACCCTGGTGTGTGTGTGTGGGGGGGCAGGGGAGCGGGAGGGGAGTGAGGGTATTGATCTGAAAGTCCACGGGTAGGTAGTTCATAAAGTTGATCTGATGGCTTAGCAGTGTTACCTAGGACCCAAGTGACAACAATAATGCCTAAAACCAGCAAAGTTGTGTGTGTGTATGTGTGTGTGTGTGTGTGTGTGTGTATACTCTCTTCTTTTTTTAATCCTAGAAAAAAATAATTTCCAGAACCTCCCAGCAGACTTCCACTCAGGTTTTCTATCCCGGATCTGGGCTCCTACCTACCTCTAAACCAATCACATACCAAAAAAAAAAGGCTTAGAAGAGCTGGCCCATGGCCCATTCCCTGGGTAGGGGAGAGGGACCTGCATCCTCCATCACTGCCCCAGCTTTGAATCGAGTGTGAAGCCGCTATAGAGGAATGGCTGGGAGTGCAGCCTATATTGTCAGCCACTGGTCACATGGACTTAGGGGTGCTGATTTGATACATACCATATGGCCAGCTTTATATCCCTGCTGGCAGACAGCAGCAGCAGCAGCATGGGAGACAGTGCTGTTCTCAGGGAGTATTAGTGGCCATTGTAATAAAGCAGGCAATTCCTTAGCTGGAGAAATTAATTCAATAAAATATACAGATTGTCAATTACACCTTAGGAGATGGGAATATAGAGATGAATAAGATCTAGTTCTTGCCCACAAGGAATTCACAATTCTCTTCACCATCTGTGTTATTCAATCCAATCGTACTGGATGCAGATCTGTCCCCCAGTGTATCTATTCCTCTGAGCTCACAGGGGTACAGCATTGCAGGAAATATTCCCCTCCTCTTTCTATTGGTTTCTCTGATTCATTTCTCATTACTCATAGCTGGGTTAAGTGATCCTCCTCAGGAGTCTCTAGCATTGATGTTTTTTTTTTTTTTTTCTCACAGGTCTTTGAATGCCTGGTCCTACCTATCTTTCAGCTGCTTACCTCAGCCAGACCTGCAGCCTCATAGTGGCAGATTGTCTTTTGATCAATTTGTTTCCTCACTGTCTAGCTCAGTGACTGGAACACAGATGCTTTCCAATGGATGTTTGTGGGATGAATGCATGAATAATTGAATGAAAGGAAATGAAATCTGGATCCTTCATTCCCCTTCAGTCAGCTTGCGACTTATTAGTTTTTCTCTTTCCCTTTTCTCTTGATCTCACCTCCCCATTTTCTCTCTTATTTTCCTTTCCTTTGTTCTTCATTCACAGCTCAGCATTTTTGAAGTTGTGCAACGTCTACCCAGTCTTGCAAAAGGCTCTCATCTCTCCCCCTCTTCACAGAAAGATGGAGTGTGCTGGGGATCGATCCATAAATGTCAGTGCTGGCCAGGGAAACCATTCCAGGGATGTTGTTTTTCTACCGTGAGCCATCTGCAGGTCTGCTTTCAAAGGCTGGAGTCCTGCAATCTCTCCAGAATGATAGATCAGTTCCTGGGCTGCCCTTTGGTTCCTATTTCCAGTTTTTGGTTGACGAAGGAGGGGAAAATATTGTTTTCATGTACTTATGGCAGTTGGGGGGAGGGTGACAGGGACTTGAGAATTGCAGAGTGACACCTTCTGTTGGTACTCACTGCAGCTGTGATGAGAGGCACTAGCATGGCATATGCTGAGATTGTCCCCCTTAGGCCAAAGCTCCCGGTGGAAAAGATGTCACAGTACACCCAAATCTTCTTTCTGCATGAGTACAGATATCAAGTACATAAGAATCACCAGAAGCCTTATTCCACCTAGAGTAGGAGTTAGTGAGCTCAGTTTTGATATTTTGTCCATCATGAATTTTTTGTATGGTGCAGAGATGACTGGACTGATTTTTGGAAACCTGTACTAGTTTTTTTTTAGAACAAAGATACCAGGCTGGAGTCAAACTTCACAAATCAGCTCAGCCTTTATTCAGGAATGGACTACACCTAAGGAATAGACCCACTTTCCTGGTGGAAAGTGTGCCATTGAACAAAGGAGGCGACTGGGCTTCTATCGGTTGTGAGTGATTTAGGAAGTGTGCCAGTCTGAGCACTCAGGAATTTGAGTCCTTGAGTTGGGGTTAGTGGCCAGCACCTGGAGAGGAACTGTCTTAAAAGAGATTAGTGTTTCCTAAAGTATATCACTTCTAGGCTGTATGAGACGTTGTCTCCCTGTCTGTGGCCAGTGTCTGGGAAGGATTTATCTTGGGAGAGAAGAAAGTCACCATTGTATGGCCTTCCTTTCTATTTCTTTCTTCCAGGCTTCACTATTTGGGTTTTTTTTTCATTTTCCATATCCAATAAGTTTCACTTCTAGCTTCACTATATAGATTACCTCAGGGGACTTAGCAAGTCCTCCTACCCTCTGAACTCAGGGATGTTCTTTTATAATATGAGGGGTAGATGTCCAGAATTGTTAGGATCTGTTAGAGTGTCACCATAATATGATTTGGTACCACCCCAAGCTTCTCTTGAGAGAAGAAATATACATCCTTATCTAACAAGGAAGTATTTGCATCAGAACATTTTGGTGGATTTCTCTTTTTCCTCTGTGCCCTGAGTTAAAAAAAAAATCCACATGCACTGCAATAACAAGATCTATCCTGCCTTGGCTTACAAAGCCCCCTTTGTCTTTTTGGCTCTATGATAATCATTAATATTTATACTTTTGTGCATTTTGCTGATGCTACTACAAGACAGGCCCTTCCAGAGGGGTCCTGAAGACTCAGTGTAGAGGCCTAGTCCCTGGAACCCTTATCTCAGTGAGCCTCCTTATTATTACTATTTAAAGAGAGCCCCTTGTCCATATTTTGACCATAGGGAGACTTCTCAGTGGAAGACAGCAGAGCCCTTCCTCTTGCCTGGGCCTTCCTGACCATGCCACCTCCTTCCTCATGCATTCCTTATAAAGATGACTGTCTGTGTTCTCATTGCAGAGCTCCTCTGACAAGGTATCTATCCTGACCATCCTAAAGGTCCTTGGAGATCTTCTTTCTGTTGGTGAGTACACTACCCTCTCATGTAATCATGTGACGGACATGGAGTCATGCGGATGTGGTCTTTCAAGTAATCTCTGGCTGGGGGTTGCTGTAGTTCATTTCCTATGAGAGACATCATCATCCCATGTTTTCTTCTTGAAATAAATAGGGCTGATTGTACTTGGGTTCTATACTCTTTTCACCTACTCTACCTTAGGAAAAAAAAATTAGACACTGGGTGGTTATTCTGTGGTTTCTAATGAAGTCTGAGGATCTCCTGGGGCTTGTGTCTACCTCTTCTCTGGAAGGGTTACACCTCAGTGATTCTGCCCCTCTCCTCCCTTTTCTAACCTCCAATGTGGGTCGTTTACAAAGCCAGGTATTGGTGGCTGCCTTACCTATGTCAAAGTGGAGACAGGAATGTGGGGTAGGAGCTTGACTTTGAAGTTTGGTAAGCCATATTTAAGTTTTCAGAGAAAAGATGACAGAATTGAGTACTTTGGGATCAACTGAGTTAACTGGAGCATATCTCTATTGGCTAGTTTCCACCAAGGTCCTTGGACATTCCAAATTCACTCAATTTGCATTTCTACATGTGCCAGCTGCTGATATTAGAAAGAAATACTACCACAAACAGGTGATACCAAGAATGAAGGACATGACAAAGCTAGAGTCTCAAGGATTCCATCATAGGGGCTCTTTTCATGGGCCATGCTGATCTCCATTAATGCGGCAACTTCCCTTCAGTGTTTTGAGTAAGTTTCCCTTTGTAGATAAAGTCACTTGTCTTCTGGAATAATGCTGTCTTCAATTTACCCAGAGGTGTCTGAAACTCTTAGAATGAAACCTTGAGGTTCTTCCTCTGATGAAGGTAGTGGTTACTCTCTCCTTTCTTCTCCTCTCCTTTCTTTTCTTTTTCCTCTCCTTTATGCCCCTTCCTTCCTTCCTTCCTTCCTTCCTTCCTTCCTTCCTTCCTTCCTTCCTTCCTTCCTTCCTTCCTTCTTTGTAGAGGTTTCTACTTTTAATTAGGATGAAAACCCAGAGGATCTTTTTTGATAAGATCCCATCTTGCTGGCCACTTTGGTTGGGTCAGCCATGCATAGGGCATGTTGATCTAAGAGAATCACTCAGTTCACTTTCCAAATTGAAATGTCATCAATGCTTTTGAGTTTGTCCTTTGGTGGGTTAGGGACCTCCCAACCTACCAAAGGAAACCTCTATTAAGAAAATCTTTCTCTAAGAGGTTTTCAAACCTCTTAGGAAGACCAATACTTCATTTTTGCTTCAGACTCTTCAAAATTCCCTAGATAGGATGCTTGGGCATTTGTTTCGTATATTAGCTAGATTTTTTGTGTCACTGTGACCAAAATACCTTACATGAAGAACTCAGAGGAGGAAAAGTTTATTTGGGGCTCATGGTTTCTGAGGTCTCAGTCCATATATATACAGCTGAATTCATTGCTCTGGGTCCAAGGTGAGGCAGTACATCATGGGGGACGGGCATGATGGAGGGAAGCTCTTCCTCTCATGACAGCAAAGATGAAGAGAGAGAGGGAGGAAGAGGCCTCAGGGAAGAACAACCCTTCCAGGGTATGCCTCCAGTGGCCCGCCTCCTCCAACTATGCCCCATCTGCCTATAGTCACCACCCAGTCAGTCCATTCAAAGCAGGGTGGACTGATTAGGACATAGCTCTCCTAATCTAACTATTTTATCTCTGAATATTCCTGCATTGAACAAGAGCTTTGGGGGGATGTAATCCAAACCATAACATTTCTCAAAAGATTACTCCAGTGAATTCTATCTTTTACTGAAGGCCAGGATCAGAAAATCATTAAACCATCAGTAACATTATTCTAGATGAAATATCTTCCCAACTCTTGTTACTAATGATTCAAACCCACAGCAGAAGGGCATTAAGCATATGATGATAAGTAAGCCTGGATGCCTATTTATGTACATGTCTGTACATTTGCACACACATCACTGATGATTAAACAAACTCTGGGGAACTGAATTCTGGGATCCATTTATAACAGCAGCTGCAGGTCTGAATACACGTAGGTTCTTAAATATTCCACTATTCTCCCCTTTCACATTTCCTCCCCAGATGCCACAACTTTAACACGTAGTACTCTGAGCACTACATCGTTTTGTTTCTGGGGTGAGATAAACCAACCTTTGCTCTTTGCTGTTAGGTCTGAGGGCTGCTCTAAGAAAATGAGGGTGGTTACTGGTGGCTTATCTTTCTTCTGGTTTTCCCCCAGGCACAGATAGGAGGATTCATTACATGATCAGCAAAGGTGGTAGTGAAGCCCTTCTGCAGACTCTGGTGGACGCTGCAAGGACAGCTTCTCCTGACTATGACATTCTCCTGCCTCTCTTCAGACTGCTGGCCAAAGTTGGCCTACGAGGTACCCACATTCCAAGATCCAAGGCTGAAAAGGCACTTCTGCAGTTGTTACCAGGAGTGTCATTTGGGAAGCTCTTGTGGGGAAGCAGCAGAGAGCTCTTAGACATATTGGTGGTGATGGTCTGACTCGCTCCACAGGAAAGGCAAATTTTTTTTTTTTAACCTAGATGTTCATTTTTCCAAGGGATGTGCTTAGGAGAGAGGCCACCACAGCAGGCATGAACTTGGATTAGACAGAGTTTGGGTCATATGGAGGAAGAGATGAGTCACTTCAATGTAGTTTTAATCATTTGAAAAAAATAAAACATTCTAATAAATTGCTACTTACCTGAAAGTCTATCATGTGTATATTAGTTTCCTAGAGCTTCCATCACAAATTACCTCAAACTGGGTGACATGATGCCACAGAAATGTATTTTACCACAATTCTAGAGACCATGAATTCCAAATGGAGATATTGACAGGGTTGGATCCTCCTGGAGGCCCTAAGGGAGAATATGCTCTTGGCTTCCCAATTAGCTTCTGGTGGTTACCAAAATCTCTAGTGTTTCTTGGCTTGTAGATGCATCACTCCAGTCTCTGCCTCCATCTTCACATGGCTCTCTCTGTGTCCTCTCCTTTTCATGCAGAGACATCAGTAGTTAGATTGGAGGCCCATTCTATTCTAATGGCCTCATCTTAAATCAATAAAAAATCCTAACTAAATTTACAAAGATGCTATTTCCCAATAAAACCAATAAAAGGTTCTGGGTAGATATGAATATTTGGGTGAGACTATTCATTCCACCCACTATAAAAAATTACATGGAAGTAAAATTTCCCTAGTTGAGAGGAAGTAGTGACCCAAAGTGTTTTCCACTTATGCTTCATGGTCATTTCTCTTCTCTCATGGAAGATTCCAGAAATCTAGAATTTCTTGAAAACCCAGGTGGTCAGAAATCAGGCCAACATTTCAAACTAGTCATAACAATTAAGTGTAAATTTTGTGTTGAGTTTCACACAAGTCACAACTGAGAAGCTCAGACCTTCTGGAAAGCAGACCTATGATGTCTACAGTTTGCAGCTATAGCTGAGGGTTCTGGGTCACCCTTTCCTTTTAATGTTTGGGTCTCTATCTAGAGCCCATTCAACATTCCACTGATAAGAACTGAGAAGTAGGCATCAGGTGTCATATGCATTGAACATGCTTCAGATAAGACCCAAAATAAAATATTTGTTGAATATTCCATAGGTATTTGCTACCAGTCTCTCAGGGCCAGGTGTGGTTCTAGACACTGGGGAAACCAGAGTGACCAAGGCAGTCAAGAACCTGTTCCCACGGAGATTCTATTCCAAGTAGGGCAGGCCAGCAAGTCAACAAATAATTAACTGGATGGTAGCAGACTGTGATGAATGCCTTAAGAAAAAGAAGGAGTGATGCTACTCTAAGATGGCATGGTCAGGGAGAGGTGACATTTGAGCTGAAACTTGAAGAACGAGAGGAAGTCAGCAAAGCTGAGTGGGCCAAGAGAACTCTAGGAAAAAAACAACATAGAGACCTGATATACAGCCTGGTCATAAACAGTATAAGCTGGGAAGTCAGGTCTGGGTTTCAAGTCTGGCTCTGACACTTTCTAAGCTGTGTGATCTTGGGCAATTTGCTTATGCTTTCTGAACCATTGTGTCCTTTTGTCTAAAATGAAGGTACAGTACTTAATTCTAGTGTTGATATGAAAATTGAATACACCACATGCTTATCATGTGGAGCCTGGATACTGACAAAAAAGAGACATATAGATTTTATAGGAGAAAAAGAGATGAGAGATTCACTAGGAGGACAGTGATTTCTTACTTAATGATCTTGAAATGTCTTTGTAATAATTATGTCACTGCAGTTTCTGCTATCAAGGGTTACAGTTCTTGATATTGATGTTCAAGTTGTTGTTAGCTGGCCTGGATAGAAGAGAAATGCATTTGTTTATCAGCAGAGTAGGACAGACAGTTCTTTTCTGATAAAGGGATTGGGTCTTTTAATTTTAGTTATAATATTTGCTGGTGTCTTTTGGCCAGTTAAAATTGATAAAACCAGCTTGAGGATACTGTCTGTTTTACTCATTTTTACCTATAATTTTTTTTTTGTACCAGCAATTGAACCAAGCTGCACTCAACCACTACTGAGCTACATCCTCAGCCCATTTTTTTTTTAATTTTGAGACAGGGTCTCAGTAGGTTGCTTAAGCCCTCACTAAATTGCTGAGGCTGGCTTTGAACTTGTGATCATTCTGTCTCAGCCTCCCAAGCCCCTGGGATTATAGGTGTGTGCCACCATGCCCAGCTGTGATAGATTTTTTTAAAAGTAAAATTTACTGTGTATATTTGAGATTTATGGATATATATATATATATGATTATAATAAGGCAGATTAACATGTCTATCATCTCACACAGTTACTTTTTTGTGACAATAGCATTAAAATATATTTATTTATCAAAAAATACCTGATATAGTATGACTTTGTTAACTTTAGTCCTCATGTTATACACTCAATCTCTGAACCTATTTATTTCACATATTGGCTATTTTTTTAACCATTTCACTCACACCCTCTTTCCTTTCCTCCACCCCCATTGGCGGTGAACACTATTTCATTTTCTATCTCTGTATATTTGTGTTACCACTTCAGCTTGTAAGGATGGTTATTACTAAAAAGAGAAGTGATAACAAATGTTGATAAAGATGGAAGAAAAGGGAATCCTGAACATGGTTAGTGGGAATACAGACTGATAGAGTCACTATGAAAATCCCTAAAGAAATTAAATATAGAACCATGTGACTAGCATGTATCTCAAGGAGATGAAATCACCAATTTGTAAAGATATCTGCATTCCCATGTTCATTGTAGCATTATTCATAATAGCTGAGATATGGAAATAACCTGAGTGTTCAGCAATGGATGAATGAATACAGAAAGCAGCATACATGCACAGTGGAATATTATTCAATCTCAAAAAGAATGGAATACCTGACATTGATTTGCCACAACATGGATGGACCTAGAGGATATTAGGCTAAAGGAAGTAAGCCAAACACAGAAAGAAAACTATTGCAGTGAATCTGATGGGGATGCATTTCTGAAAAACAAGCAAACAAAAACCCCTCAACAAACCAGGATTATTTAGGCATGTCGCTTGGAAAGGACAAAAATAAATATGACTGGGTACACAGTCAACTGGTATCAAATTGGGGGAAAGGAACATAGAATAAAAGGTGCTTTTCCTTACTTTCAATGCTTATCTTTTAATTAATCAGAAGGTAATAACTTATCTGCAACACTAGACATCAGGTTATTTGGAACAATAATTTAGAGATGTTTGATGGGAATTTTTTATTTTCTTAAAATGTTTTGACTTTTCATTATGAAAATTCTTTGTCACATAGAAAAATGACCTCTATTTGCCTACAACTTAGATCTCACCATTATTAACATTTTGCTGTATTTCTTTCACCCATTGAATTTATTTGGAATATTTTAAGTAAAATGCTCCAAAATTCTTTGGAGTGCATTTATTTGAAAAGAGACATTTTCTTGCATAAACACAAGACCATTATTACACATTTAATAAAATTAACAATGCATGGAGAAATTATTCCATTTTCTCCAAATATTCCCAATTCTCTTATAAATACATTCAAAGCAGGATCTAATAAAAATTCACTCATTGCATTTGAGTGTTGTTTTACTAAGTATTCTTAACTCTAGAATTGTCTTAAAGGAAGAAATTGACACTCAACTGAACTGGAGTTCATGTTTGAGAACAACCAGAAATATCTTCAGATATAAGGGCTTGAAAGTCATACAACCCCCAAACCTTCATGTAAATAAATATATGTATCCAGAATTAACTCTTTGATTCATTTGGTTCCAATGGAGATATTTTGCAGAATTTGTTTTAACTAGATCTGAAAAGTGTCTTTGACTATGATTGTCTTCCCTTTCTTTGCTCTAGATGTTGTACAATTTTTCAGATTCAATGTGAAATGCAACTAAGAGAGATTGATTTGTGTTCCTAGATAAAAAGTTTGGACAGAAGGCACTGGAATTGGAAGCACTTGATGTGACATTAATTCTAGCCAGGAAAAACCTGTCCCATAGCCAGAACCTCCTGCACTGTCTTTGGGCTCTGCGTGTGTTTGCCTCCAGTGGTAAGTGACTCTACTGTGGACTTATAGGATGGCTTTCAGAACGGTGCTAGGACTCCTGGGAACCATGTGGGGGTCTAGTGGGGAGGTGGGAGGAGGTGGGGGATATATTTATCCCAACCAGATAAATAAAGGAGCCAGGTGATCCAAAGACTATGGAGGTGATAAATTATTTCTTCATCTCCTCCTTAGCCAGGTATAACTCTTGAGCTCATTCCTGGAGTTAGGCTTTGATATTGGTTTTCCTTGAGAGTCACACATTCATTATAGCATTCTAGAATTCTCTGTGGTGAGAGAAAGACAGGATTTCTTCAGTTTTTATCATATCCAAGACATAGTGAAAAGTGTTACATCTGCCACAAATGACCTTCACACCACAAATCTCCTTACTGAATTCCTGAATATATTCATTACCAATTTTTAATCTATCAGTACCAGTTTTGGTTTATTTGTTTTTAATCTCATGATCTCTCTCACAAAGTGAATAGATCCATGCTGATACTTATTTCTCATCTTCTAATTTGAATTATTTCTAATTATTATAACCATCCTGGACTTAGATGCATAATTTTATAGCTAAGTAAAAAAATGTTTGGAAGGGTGCAATAATTACTTGAATTCATACAGATAAAAAGTCATGAGGGCTGCGTTTCTAATTCCAAAACTCATGTTGATTCTACTCCATATGGACACAATTTTTATTAATAGATAAGATGATATGCCTATTTCATGTGTAATAAGCACAGGCTTTCATTTCTCCTTCCTGAACTCCCTTCCTGTAGAATGAAAGTGACAATTATTTAGATGTAGTATACTCTGCAAGGGAAAGAATGTGAGGCTCAGAGCCAGAAGGACCTAAATTTGACTCTGATTTTATTTCTTATGAGTAATGTGATATGGGTACTTAACCTGTTTAACCTCAGTTTCTTCCTTTGTAAAAGTATAGTAGCAATGATTATTACTATTAATCTGCTAGGTCTGCTATAGCAAAATACCCACAGTCTACATGGCTTAAATGATAGAAATTAACTTTTTTTCTAGAGCTGAAGACTGGAAGTCTGAGATCACAATGTTGCAGGTTTGGTTTCTTTGGAGGCCTCCCTCCTAAGCCTAAGGACAATAATTGTCTTCTCCCTGTGTCTTCATATGGCCTTTTCTCTGTGCTTGTGCATCCTTGGTGTCTTGTTACATATTAAGTTTTTCTTTTCTTATAAGGACACAAGTCAGATTAGATTATGGCCTGCCCCAATCACCTCTTAGGCAATGACTATTTTAGTGTGAGTATAATTAATGAGTAGTATTAGGGGTTCAACACAAGAATGTTGGGTAACACAATTCAGCTCATAGCAGAGCTCACAGACTTGGTAGAAAGGATAAATAATACTTATGGGTATGATTGCCACATAGCAGCTGCACAAGTGTTAGTTTCTCTTTCCTGTCCTACTTTTTCTCTAATCTTCTGAAATAACAGGAGGACCTGTAAAGAGAGTAAATAATAAATAGTTCTTTTACTAGATATCCTAAGAACTATAAAAATAATCAGTGGTGAGTTCTGTTAATAAGGATGGAAGACTCATAAGGAGAATGTCCTTCTGGAGAATAATCAGACAGGTTCTGGACTCCTTGTTCATAGACAGAGCTTATCCTCACCCACCTCATACATATTGACTAGAAACTCAGAGAACATTTGGGAGCAGCTGAGTGGATCTGCTCAAACCTACCTCTAACAAAGGGAAAGGAAAGCTGTGACTCTGCTTAAAGGATAACTCTCATTACTGAGTAGCTAGTAATGAAGATTTGAAGTATCTGATGATTTCTTAAAGAATAATTAGGCTTGAATGACTTACCTTCCTTAGTATCTTCAAAAACTATGGATATCTAGAAAAATACCTTCAGCTCGAGCTCTGAGAAATCTTGGGATTTGCTATGGATGTGAGGAGGTGGCCATTTGACTCATATTCCAAGCTGACGTTTATTATATCAACTTACTGTCCTATAAGATATGAAAAATTATACTGTTGCTCGCTATCTATTGACTTTACCGGTGAGAGGCAAACAGTGTTCAAGAAGTCTGTGAATTGTTAGCTACTGCTCATGTTCCAGCAAGCTTTCTAAACAGCTCCTATCTTCAGAGGAGTTGGCGGGCACCATAATTGTTCTATAAAAGCCTGTGAACCTTTTGGTAGCACCCAGATGGCCAATGGGAATATTGATAGAGCTGCCAGAGACCCAACCTTGGATAGGCATCCAGCAAGGGTAAACCTAATGAGAATTTCTTATTGTTATCCTCTCCCACTTCCAAAGGCGTCCATGTTAGAATCCGTGCTCGTAAGCTATCCCCTCACTAACTCCATTTAAAAACAGAATTTTGTTGAATTATTTGCCAAGACTTTGCTCTAGCATGTTTTCCCAATTTAGAAGTAAGGGCTGAGTTAGTAACCACAAGAGAGGAAGATTGATGGGTAAAGGAGAATGCCAAATCCCCAGATTTTGATCCAGGCAATTACTGCCTGTACTATCCTCAGGAGGGACATATGCTTAGAGGATGTTCCAGGAACAAGTGCTCTTTGTAATAGCTGAGACATCAGCCCCAGACTCCATCCAGTAGTCTGTATTGGGATGAACTATATTAGAGCTTCCAATTTCCCTTAGCATTCTTTCCCGAGGCTTGAGGCAAGCCTATCGATGCCACCCTCATTTTTGTTTCCTCTTTGCTTCTTTAAGACCTCCTGTCTTCCACTCAGTTTTGCCAGAACAAATATAGCACAAAGCACACGGCATCCCTAGGTCTTCTGACTCAACAAACACTATTACAGTGGAGGAAAATAAAGAAGAGAGTGACGGTGGAAGATAACCACCCTTCATTCTCCCACTGAAAGTTCTGCCCCCATTAGAGTTGTTCCTGTTACCAATTAGTTCAGGGTTCTTATGCTCAAATTGAATAGAAATCACGAATAGGCAAAGTACAGTTTCCTTTAATATTAGCAGCTCTGAGCTTTGAGGGCCAGTGGCTCTCTGCTGTCAGTGTTAGCAGCCAGGATCTTTGAATGCCAGCAGCTCTCCAAGTCCTCTGGAATTCTTCCAGTGGCCACAGCTAGCAGCTCCCTGCAGCTCTCCGTGGCTCCCTGCTCCTCTCTGGCTCCTAGCCGCCCTCAGTGTTACCAGTCCTGGGCCTCTAGTGCTAGGAGCTCTTAGTGTAACCAGCTGAGCCTGCTCTATTGGAGACAGAAATCGCAAATAGGCAAAATATAATCATCGATGTAATCTATCATTGCACTGCATCATAAGAAGCAGCAGCACACGCATTGTTCTGATAAAGATATAAGGAAGGGCGAGTATACAGACAAAAAGGGCAGGCTCATGCATGCGCAGTGACCTGCCAGCTGACAGCGTTTTTGCTTAGTCTCAGGTAGGGAAGGGGGCTCCTGGTGGACCTGACTGGGGGCTGCTGAAGTGGCTTCCGGTGGAGTCATCTGCAATGGACCTGTCACCAAAGCTGTTGCTTCCAAAGCCAAAGTCGGTGTGTGGCCCCTAGTGAGGCACCCACAGCCAGGGCTATCAAAGATGAAAGAAAACTATTAAGTAGCTCTTGGGGAGCATCAGGTCCTTTTCTCTGTCCCATTCCTAGGGTCAACCAAGTGGAGTTGGATATTGGGAATATTGGAGAGAGGCTAGGGCATCCCTGGAGAGGGGAGTCACGTCAAATTTTAGGTATCTGACCAGATTCCCCTTTGAGTTTCTATCATTCGGTCTATGAATGTGTATATGACATTTGTGGTGCTGGGGCTTGAACCCAGGGCCTTTCACATGGTAGGCAAGTGTGTTACCCCTGACCTATATCCCCAGCTCATCTATGACTATATTTTTATGATCATCCTATTGGTTGAAAAGGGAAAAATTTCCCAGGCTAGTTACTTCTGTGCAGGAAGACCTGATTTTCACTTTGGTTCTGAGGCATAGTCAGGACATTGCCTCAGCTGGAGGCAATCTATATGTTAAAGTTGCCGGGGAAACTGTAGCCAACATGGAAAACAAAGCCATCTAAGTTATTTTGTGCCCCTTGAAGTTTTTTTTTCCCCCTGCTGTTGTTTTATTTTATTTTTAGTTGACATATAATAATCTCCTAATGTTTTAAAGGAGTCAATCCAAGTTGTATTATCCCATTCACCCATGACAATAACTACTGTGCTTCTGTCTTTCTCAGTAACCACAGGAGCCATGCTGGGAATTAATGGAGCCATGGAACTGCTTTTCAAGGTCATTACACCTTACACCCGAAAGCACACACGAACAATCAGGTACAGAGCTCCTTTATCATCCTACTACCCTTTCTGCAACAAATGGGAAGATGGCCCTGCATCTATTGCCATGATGCTTCTAGTGCAGTCTGCTAGTGACTTTTCTCTTGACTATATGGTACACTGACAATATCCTATCTCAACCTGCATCCCTACCCACCACTTACCTCTGAGTCAGTCCTCTCCTTCTCACAATAACCCTGAATGAGGATGTTATTATCCTCATTTTTAGATGAGGAAGCTAAAATGTGGAGAAAGCTGTATCCAAGATTGCAGTGCTCCGGAATGGCAGAGTTGAGATTTGAATACAGACTCAGAACCCCATGTTTTTTGTTTTGTTTTGTTTTGTTTTGTTTTTTGGCTTGAAGCTTTTAGGTATATCTTCCTTTTTCTTTATTAACAGCATTACATGAACATGAATGTAGTTCTCAAAAGACAATCCAGAAATGACAGGATCTTAGACGAATCAGTCAGTTAAACTTCTGATATGAGTTCTGGACCTTATAATAGTCCATCAGGGTTCTATGCTGGTCTTGATATGTGTTTTGGTGATTGGAAAATGAAACTCAACCTGTTTTTCTCTGCCTCTGCTTGCTGGAGTGGAGTGAATCACTAAGTTAAAAGGGGAGATGGTTACACAGAAAGGCTTGAGAGATATTCAGAACCATTAAGATCCATCATTTATGGGAGTGACTCAGCGAGGACCTTGAAAGAATATTAGAAGAAATTCAGCCAATTTCCAAGATATATGAGGTCATTTGACAAGTAGCATTTCCATGCCCAGCCATGATATTTTCTGCATCCCAGCATCAATCTTAGGCTCATGTTCCACCTGATTATTTTTCTCTTGGGTCACCACAGTTAGGCTATTATCATCCATTCTTACCTGCAGCTCTCCACATCAGTGTTTCCTGGAGTACAATACATTATATCTCAGACAAAAAAAAAAAAAGTTTTCATCAAATAAGTTGGAGAGTCCTGGGTCAAAAAATGTTAGATAATTTCTTTATTGTAGGACTACACAGAGCTTTTTCTAAAAACCTACATATTAGGGATATCTAAGAGGGTCATGCAGTATACCCTGCTCTCAAAGTGATTTGTCCAGTGAACACTTTTTCAGAGACCACCTTTTTCGAGGGATCAGTGTTTTGTACATTTCATTTTGGAAATATCTCTTGCAGAGTCAAAATATATTGCAAAGTAGGAGTCAACAAAATTCTACGAAGCAGGCTATGGCCCAGTGTGGCTCCGTAGCATAGGCCTTGCCTAGCACGTTTGAGGTACTGCATTCAGTCCTTAGCACTGCGTGAAAATAAATGAATAAAATAAATATATTCTGCCCATCTACAACTACAAAAAAATACAGAATTCTATGGAGGGACCCTCATCTAATAGATATGAAACTTCAGAGTTACAAACAAAGGGACAAACATAACCCTTTGTTTTTTTGTAGTTATATTTTGTTTCCATCTTAAAACTCTAGTTACGTCTAATAATAAAAATTATGAATCAGTGTCTTATCAAAAATTTAGGTCAGACCAGTGATTTTTTTTTGGCACATTCAAAGTTTTGCTCCTCTATCCCCTTCTTCCTGGAGTTCATTTAAGTTCTAAGAAGCCATGGTCGTGCCAGGGTGTCAACAGAAAAGTACAGCTTGTCCTCAATCATCTTGTGACCACTTGGAAGTGTAGGACTTGGATATGTCTCGTTTTTATCATTGTGTGCAGGCCTTTGCTGCTGACATCTGCAGTCTTAACATGTCCTTTGGTCACCAATCCATTAACTTTATCTTTCTGCCCTATTCTTAAGGCCTCTTCTAATCTGATACTATCATAATGCAGCTGTTGAAAAGCTCAGGACTATCTGATTTCCTCTCTTACATTATGTGACAATCCATGTGATGTTTCCTGGCCATTCACATGGCAGTCTTATTCAGTCATCTCTTCTTCATTACTTGAGGGCCAGGAAACTCCTAGGGAAGTCCCTCCTGGCTAACCTTGGGTATCAAGTCCTGGGGCCCTTCCTTCTGGGAGAATAGATTTTATTGTCTACCCCATTGAGGCTAAGCTTGGAGGAACAGGGCAACAAAGTTGAGAAGCCCCTATCTCAGAAACTCATACAAGGTTAGCCATCTCTATTGCTTTCTTTTCCTCTACAAAGAGAATCAAATTCAGGAACGGATATGATCAAGGTGTCACAGGAAAATGGGAAAGTAACACCAGGGATGAATAGGGGTGAAGTGCTTCCAATAATAAAAGGAACATTTTAGGGACTTCATGCATATTTTTGCATGAAGTGTGGTCTATCTTGAAAATTTGGGGCAAGGTCTTGCCCTTTTTAAACAGCGAATTAAAATCAAACTTCCACACCAACCACTGTAATATAGCTGTCATTTCCACAGTGTTTATTAGGTGCCCAGCACTGTGCTTAGCTCTTAGCATGCATTATCTCATTTGAGTCTCTTCTCTCCTTCACAAGGCAGGAGCTATTGCTGTCCCCAAATTTACAGGAAAAAAAAATCAAAACTGAAAGAAGTTAAGTAACCTGCTGGGATTTAAGTAAAGGAGCTGGGATTTAAACCCTGCCTGATACATGAGCGTTGGCTTTTAAAGCACCACTGGAGTATCTTACATAGTCTATTTCCAGCATTTTATTTCTAAAACCACCATATGTAAGACAATCATAAGCAGTTAAAGTTTGCTTAAATTTCTTGCCGTCTAAATGGCTCATACCCGTGGAACAATTTGCTTAATGATAGGGAGTCTTTCTCCTCAAGTGAATGGCTATTTTCTCTCAAAGGCTAAATATCTACTCCTTCTACTTTCAAACTCCTTCCCAAAGCTCCCTTGTTTTCTACCTTATCCCCACATGGCAACAAGAAGATAGGAACGAAGGTGCTATAATTGGAAGACCCCCATTGGAATCCTCTCTGTACCTGATTTTTTGAAGAGTCATCTTTAGTTTTCTCAACTGAACTTTGACATGATCCAAAGTGTGAATAACTAGTTTGACCTCCTAGGTTTGTTGTGCACATTAGGAAGTAATCTATAAGAACTTTGTGAGCTTTGACTTGCAAGAAAATTGTTGATCATTATTAATACAGATACTATTGGATCCTTGGCTGCTTTCTTTGGATCAGGCTACAAGGGCTAGAGGTGGGAACTTTCTGCCAGTTCCATCTTCTCTCATGAACTATGTCCCCCCACAAAGTCACTAAGACCTACCTAAGGGAATTCTATTATGCTTCACTTGGATACCAAAACCTTTGGGTTTGAGGGTATCTTCAAGGAAGGAGATGAAACAACATGCAAGGGGACATGGATAGTTCTACTGAGTTATCATCTTCTGAATGCTCACAGGCTATGGGAGAGCTATTCCAGGATGCATTTGTAGGAGCAGATGCCTGGTTTGGTGTCACTATGACTCCTCCCTCCTGTGGAGATTAAACCTGCTCTACTTCTCTAGCATGAACCTAAAATTAGATATGCAGCTGTCCTCCAATCTCCAGTTAGTACTCAGGGTTAGATTTATGACAGACGCTCCAGCCCTGCACCTACCGGAGATAAAGGGCATGTGGAGCAATGTCACTAACTCTTTGTGGCCCTGTGCCAGTCCTTACACCCAGAGAAGGCAGCTATTTCAGGCCTCCTTTATTTTCCTGGATGCCCACTATGCGGGCATTTGTTGACCACCACATGCTCATACTGGCC
This sequence comes from Ictidomys tridecemlineatus, assembly GCF_052094955.1. Classification (NCBI taxonomy): domain Eukaryota; kingdom Metazoa; phylum Chordata; class Mammalia; order Rodentia; family Sciuridae; genus Ictidomys; species Ictidomys tridecemlineatus. The sequence goes on along the minus strand of NC_135481.1, from coordinate 139,354,370 downwards.
TGTGCCTGTTCCCTTCCCTTTGTTCCCCATTCCCACTATTCTAGTCTGAGCGGTTATGGTCAGACTTGAATGGCTACTGCAGCCCTCGAATTGGTCTTTCTTGTCTTCAAAGTAGTTAAAAGTGTGCCTCAATTTTCCTTTCCTGTCTTCTCTCTGATTCCTCCTCTCACCTCTCTGTCCAGCCTACTGTTCCTGAATGTTGCATGTCCCATCCTGCCCAGATCTCTCCCTTCCTTTGGAATGGCATTGCTGCTTTATCAAATGTTAGAAGTTCTTCCCAGTCTTCAGACTCTATCTGATGCTGCCTGCTTCATCTCATGAGAGAAAGGAATCTTCTCTCATAAATTCCCCTCCACACTCTGCTTAACATTCATCCTACCTAACTCTGTACTTTGTTGGCCTGTGTTTCTTCTTTTCCTTTCAACTCTATAGTTCCTAAAGGTCAAAATCAAACTATATATTGATGTTCTCCATAGGGCCTAACCCAGTGCCTAGACTATGGTAGACTCTTAATTAAATTCAAAGGAACTATTTGTTTAAAATTTGACACAGAATAGTTATACATATTTATGGGTTACAGTGTGATACTTTGATACATGTATAAAATGTGTAATGACCAAATTGGGGGTAATTAACTTTTCCATTTCCTAAAACTCGGGAACCCTTCATGAGTTTTGCTTTGTGTGTCATCCTTGGGTAGGAGTTGTGCTAATTTTCTCTATGTCATTCCAGTTTTAGCATATGTACTGCCAGAGAGTGCAGTAGAAGTACTTTGATTAAAAAAATTATTGTGGGGCTGGGGATATAGCTGAGTGGTAGACCATTTGCCTAGACTGTACAAAGGTTTGGGTTTGATCTCAACACTGCCCCCCACCCCCATTTTTTAAATTTTGATGAGTTACCTATGTATTAATGAATAAAATTCAGCATTTACTGAGTAGATCCTATGCACTTCATCTTTTTTAATTATATATATATATATTTTTTTTCATTCATCCTAAGTTGGCTTTATATGTGGAATTCTGTCATGTCTAAATATGTCTGAAAAATCATGTGGCAAGTCTACTAAGAACTCTATGGCATGAGGGACTGAGGTGCCTCTGGGAGAGAAGTCATTCAGAAGACAAAGAAGTAGCAGCCATCAGCTTGAAAGGGTGCAAAGTTTCACTCACTGGAGGGATGGGAATCTTCAGAGTCTTTTGTCTTATTTAGAGTTGTCTGGGGAACTGACAGAGATTGACAGAAGGGAGAGATCTGAATTTGAAGGGCAGGTCGGGGGCAGCATTCACATTAAAACTTTGCCTTCTGTTTGAAATAGGCTGTTCATATTTGGTCTATTAATGGATTCATGTGGGGCTTTAGAATTTCTGGGGATGCTTTTTATAGAAACGGGGAGGAGGAAATGACACGGGGTGTGGGGTCAGAGTGTGCCGCTCCTTGCTAGCTTGTTCCACTGTGGACAAGCTTGTTTATCTGCACAAAGCTGTCTTTGAGCTGTCCAAACTTACTAAGTAGGAAAATTTATTGAGGCAGACAGATTACTTGTCTGTGACTGACTCATCTTGTGACCTTAGAAGAGCTTGTGTTCACTATGTGTCTCAACACTCTCTGCTGGGAGCTGTTCTCTTGTTCCTTCTTTTCCAGGATGGATATGCAGGTTTTGGTGACCATTTCCACTAGCCATGAAGCCTAGCCACACATCTCCTCTAAGCTGGTTGGGTCCTCCCATCATGATATTTAACCCAGTTTCGAAGCTGAGTTGTCAGATGTTATCAGTGTACAGAATCTGCTGAGACTGGAAACTGTTAGCTTGCCTGGCTTCATAAATATCAGAGTTAATCAGAAAATGGATAGGATTTTCCTTGCAGAGGCTGGGCCCTGAATCTCATCCCGTCTTCTGATCTCAGTATGACCCACAGGCTGAGATCATCCCTTCATTCCTCACATTCATCATCTCTAGAGCTTTCTCAAGAACAGTGGAAATCAGGAAGAGTTTTGTTCAGAACCACGCAGGTCTCCGTCTCACAGAGAATGGCACCTTTAATATTGTCACCCTCTCAATGCCTTCTCAGGTTTTCAGCAGCATCCTCCTGTTATGATCATCTCTTTAGGCTCAGGGGTCCCAGGACCATGGACTGCTGTGGGGGAAAGGGGTCAGAGGCTATGTGCTATAGAGCACCTGGACTTAAACACCTTAGCAACAAGAGGAGGTGGGTGTGTTTGGTCTCCAGCAAGTCTCATAAGCAAATTCCTCAGCTTAGCCTCCTGTTGGCTGTCCTAGTGTCTTCCTATGCTTAGAATAGTGTTAGGTGATCTTCTCCCCTCAGAGGTCTGATCTGCCAGGCCTCTCTGGCATTTGAGCTTTGCCTTAGTACAGAGTTACTGGGCATGGCTTCATTGGCAGCTATTTATGGTGATTTCATCTTCAATATATGAGCTGGAAAAAAAAAATGTCCCAAACCTTTTCTACTTCTTCTTCTTCTTCTTCCCATATTACTATCTTTTCCAAAAGCCAAGCTTTCTCCAACCATCGTACCATTGTTTGACCATAGTGTTTGATAGATAAGTGGAGACTCAGCTAGAGCTAATAGGTTTCCGGCAATCATGAGAGATTTGGTGGCCCAGCTACTTGGTCATTGAGACAATAAGATCCAGGTTACAAGGAACAAATTTCGCTGTTTCTCAAAATTAAGTACTGAATTTCTCCTTGGGTGCCTTCCTTCTACCCCTATTAAGATACAGCTTTCCATTTAACACCACTAGACTCTGGTCTTTCAGGGCATGGGCTCTCTTTGGGGGTTCAGAAACTATGTGCTCAGAGCACTTGAATTGAAGTGCTTTGGAACAGAAACAACAGCAAAAAAAAATCCCACTCCAACTTCATAAGTGCTGATACTAGGGATGTGCTGCGTGAGCTCAACTTACTGACAGAGTGATTATGGCATCTGCAACCCGACTCCAAGCCTGTAGCTCATGGTGGAATGAATAGTTTCCTACATGAATTAAACCTTGGCAATAAGGCTCATGGGTTGAAATCCCTTTCATCTTCCTAAGAAACCAGTGATCTCTCCCTGATGAAGTCCAGATATAGATATTCAAGTCACAGGATCTAATGCTGGAATGTCCCAGATAACCTCTTTGTCCATCTCCTTCTTCTTAAGGGGAAGACACTGGAACCCAGAAAGGCTGAACCAAGATCTCTATCCTAACTTCCAGACACTATCCATTACTAGAAAATTCTTTACACAACCAAAACACAAAACAAAAATACCTCAAATTGGGGCTTTTATTAGACAACATTCAACATGCCTGTCTCAATGCAAGGCATTGGAGATTTGAAAACAACAGAAGGTGGATCTTATCCTTGATTTGCTGATGAATCTAGGCTCGCAGTAGCAATGCAGATGGCAGGATGTTCCTCCACTCTGACCCATTCTTGGCCTGGTGAAATGGGCCAGGATGTGGGGAAAAAGGTACATTTATACATTGTTGGTGGGACTGCAAATTGGTGCAGCCAATATGGAAAGCAGTATGGAGATTCCTCAGAAATCTGGGAATGGAACCACCATTTGACCCAGCTATCCCTCTCCTCAGACTATACCAAAGGACTTAAAAACAGCATACTACAGGGACACAGCCACATCAATGTTTATAGCAGCACAGTTCACAATAGCTCAACTGTGGAGCCAACTTAGATGACCTTCAGTGGATGAATGGATTAAAAAAAACGTGGCATATATACACAATGGAATTTTACTCAGCAATAAAAAAGAATAAAATCATGGCATTTGCAGGTAAATGGATGGAGTTAGAGAAGATAATGCTAAATGAAGTTAGCCAATCCTACAAAAACAAATGCCAAATGTTTTCTCTGAAGTAAGGAGGCTGACACATAGTGGGGTAGGGATGGGGAGCATGGGAGGAATAGATGAACTCTAGATAGGGCAGAGGGATGGGAGGGAAAGGGAGGGGGCAGGTGGTTAGCAAGGATGATGGAATGTGATGGACATCATTATCCAAAGTACATGTATGAAGACACAAATTGGTGTCAACATACTTTATATACAACCAGAGATATGAAAAATTGTGCTGTATATGTGTAATAAGAATTGTAATACATTTGCTGTAATTTATTTTTTTAATAATAAAATAAATTAAAAAATTTTTAAAGAAAGAATCTATGACAAGCACAGCAGAACGAATGACAGGGAAGGAGTGCAGGATGTACAAAATTAAAATGTTCTTTAAATTAAAGGATGATATAAGAGAGCAAATATAGGCAGCAAAAGATCATTTCCACAAAGAGCTACATAAACAAATACAGGAAGCAAAAGATTACTTCAATAGGGAGATAGAGGTTCTACAAAAACAAACAAACAAACAAATAAATAGAAATCCTTGAAATGAAAGAAATAATAAACCAAATTAAAAGTTCAATTGAAAGCATAACCAACAGAGTAGACCACTTGGAAAACAGAATCTCTGACAATGAAGACAAAATATATAATCTTTTTTTATTATTTTTTAATTGGTTGTTCAAAACATTACAAAGCTCTTGACATATCATATTTCATACATTAGATTCAAGTGGGTTATGAACTCCCATTTTTACCCCATATACAGATTGCAGAATCACTTCAGTTACACATCCACTGTTTTACATATTGCCATACTAGTGTCTGTTGTATGCTGCTGCCTTTCCTATCCTCTACTATCTCCCCTCCCTTCCCCTCCCATCTTCTCTCTATATCCCATCTGCTTTAATTTAATTCTCTCCCTTGTTTTTTTCCCCTTTCTCCTCACAACCTCTTATATGTAATTTTGTATAACAATGAGGGTCTCCTTCCATTTCCATGGAATTTCCCTTTTCTCTTCCTTTCCCTCCCACCTCATGTCTCTGTTTAATGTTAATCTTTTCCTCTTCTCTTCCTCCTTGCTCTGTTCTTAGTTGCTCTCTTTATATCAAAGAAGACATTTGGCATTTGTTCTTTAGGGATTGGCTAGCTTTACTTAGCATAATCTGCTCTAATGCCATCCATTTCCCTGCAAATTTCATGATTTTGTCATTTTTTAGTGCTGTGTAATACTCCATTGTGTATAAATGCCACATTTTTTTTACCCATTCATCTATTGAAGGGCATCTGGGTTGGTTCCACAGTCTAGCTATTGTGAATTGTGCTGCTATGAACATCGATGTGGCAGTATCCCTGTAGTGCGCTCTTTTAAGGTCTTTAGGGAATAGTCTGAGAAGGGCAATAGCTGGGTCAAATGGTGGTTCCATTCCCAGCTTTCCCAGGAATCTCCATACTGCTTTCCAAATTGGCTGCACCAATTTGCAGTCCCACCAACAATGTAAAAGTGTACCCTTTTCCCCACATCCTCGCCAGCACTTGTTGTTGTTTGACTTGGTAATGGCTGCTAATCTTACTGGAGTGAGATGGTATCTTGGGGTGGTTTTGATTTGTATTTCTCTGACTGCTAGAGATGGTGAGCATTTTTTCATGTACTTGTTGATTGATTGTATGTCCTCCTCTGAGAATCTTGAAAAGAATGTAGACCACACAGTGAAAATTGTAAGAAACCATGAGCAGAACATTGTGTACATTGTGACCAAAATGTAAATGTCTGGATAGATCGTCCAAACAAAAGCTGAGTGAAGAAACTATAGAACTCAATTATACAATTAATAACTTAGACTTAACTGACATACATAGAATATTCCATCCTTTCATGAACAAATACACTTTCTTCTCAGCACTACATGGATCCATCTCTAAAACAGACCATATATTATGCCACAAAGCAACTCTTAGCAAATATAAAAAATAAAGATACTTCCCTTCATTCTATCAGATCATAATGGAATGAAATTACAAATCAATGATAAAGTAAAAATAAAAGCTACTCCAACACCTGGAGACTAAACAATATACTACTGAATGAACAATGGGTTGCAAAATACATCAAAGAGGATATTAAAAATTTCTTAGAGGTAAATGAGAGCACAGATACAATGTATCAAAATCTCTGGGACACTATGAAGGCAGTACTAAGAGGAAAGTTCATTGCATTCATTTCATTCCTTAAAAGAAGAAAAAGGCACAAATAAATGACTTGACATTACATCTCAAAGCCCTAGAAAAAGAAGAACAAATCAATACAAAAAGAAGTAGAAGACAGAAAATAATTAAAATCAGAGCTGAAATCAATGAAATTGAAACAAAAGAAACAATTGAAAAAAATTGACAAAACAAAAAGTTGGTTCTTTGAAAAAATAAATAAAATTGCAAACCCTTAGCCATGCTTATGAAGAGAAGGAGAGAGAAAACTCAAATTACTCACATACTGGATGTAAAAGGAAATATCATAACAGACACTACAGAAATACAGAAGATAATTAGAAATTATTTTGAAAACTTGTATTCTAATAAAATAGAAAATATCAAAGGCATTGAAAAATTTCTAGAGTCATATGATTTGCCCAAATTGAATCAGGATGATATACATAATTTAAGCAGATCAATTTCAAATGATGTAATTGAAGACACCATCAGAAGCCTACCAACCAAGAAAAGCCCAGGACAGACGAATTCTACAAGACCTTTAAAGAAGAACTAATAGCAATACTCTTCAATTTATTTTAAGAAATAGGAAAAGAGACAGCACTTCCAAACTCATTCTATGTGGCCAATATCACCCTGATTCCAAAACCAGGCAAAGACATATCAAATAAAGAAAACTTCAGGCCAATATCTCTAATGAATATAGATGCAAAAATTCTCAATAAATTCTGGCAAATTGAATGCAAAAACATATAAAAAGATTGTGCCCCATGATCAAGTGGGATTCATCCCAGGAATGCAAGGTTGATTCAACATATGGAAATCAATAAATGTAATTCACCACATCAATAGCTTAAAGATAAGAATCATATGATCATCTCAATAGACTCAGAAAAAACATTTGACAAAATACATCACTCTTTCATGTACAAAACTCTAGAAAAATTAGGGATAACAGGAACTTATCTCAACAGTATAAAGGCTATCTATGCTAAGCCCCTTGGCAACATAATTCTAAATGGAGAAAAATTGAAGGCATTCCCTCTAAAACCTGGAATAATGCAGGGATGCCCTTTTTCACCACTTCTATTTAACATAGTTCTTGAAACACTGGCAGGAGCAATTAGATGATGAAAGAAACTAAAGGGATATGGATAGGTAAAGAAGAACTTAAATTAATACTATTTGCCAATGATGTGATACCTAGAAGACCCAAAATATTCCATCAGAAAATTTCTAGAACTAGTAAATGAATTCAGCAAAATAGAAGGATACAAAACTAACACTCATAAATCAAAGGCATTTCTGTATACCTGTGACAAATCCTCTGAAAGTTAAATGAGGAAAACTACCACATTTACAGTAGCCTCAAAAAAAAAAAAAACCTTGGGAATCAACCTAAGAAAGAGGTGAAAGACCTCTACAACAAAAACTACAGAACACTAAAGAAAGAAATTAAAGATCTTAGAAGATGGAAAGATCTCCCTTGGTCTTGGATAGGCAGGATTACTATTGTCAAAATGACCATAATACCAAAACTATTATATAGATTTAATGAAATCCCAATCAAAATCCTAATGACATTCCTCATAGAAATAGAAAAAGCAATCATGAAATTAATCTGGAAAAATGAGAGATGCAAATAGCTAAAGCAATCCTTAGCAAGAAGAGTGAAGCAGGTGGCATCACTATACCAGAACTTAAAGTATACTACAAATCAATAGTAACAAAGACAGCATGGTATTGGCACCAAAACAGACAGGTAGACCAATGGTACAGAATAGAGGACACAGATACTAACCCACATAATTACAGTTATCTTATATTAGAAAAAGTTGCCAAAAATATGCATTGGAGAAAAGATAGCCTCTTCAACAAATGGTGCTGATGAAACTGGAAATCCATATACAACAAAATGAAATTAAACCCTTATCTCTCACTATGCACAAAACTCAACTCAAAATGGATCAAGGACTCAGGAATACAACCAGAGACCCTGTGTCTAGGAGAAGAAAAAGTAGGCCCAAACCTCCATCATATTGGATTAGGCCACTACTTCTTTAATACAACTCCTATAGTGCAAGAATTAAGAACAAGAATTAATAAATGGGATGAATTCAAACTGAAAAACTTCTCCTCAGCAAAAGAGACAATAAATGAGGTGAACAGAGAGCCTACATCTTGGGAGCAAATTTTTACCACTTGCACATCAGATAGAGCACTAATCTCTAGGGTATATAAAGAACTCAAAAGCTAAACACCAAAAAAATCCCCAAGTAACCCAATCAATAAATGGGCCAAGGACCTGAACAGACTTCTCAGAAGAGGATATACAATCAATCAACAAATATATGAAACAATATTCATCATCTCTAGCAATTAGAGAAATGCAAATCAAAATTGCTCTAAGATTTCATCTCTCTCCAGTCAGACTGGCAGCTATTAAGATACAAACAACAATAAGTGTTGTTGAGGATGTTGGGAAAAAGACCACTCATACATTGCTGGTGGGACTGCAAAATGGAACAGCCAATATGGAAAACAGTATTGGAGATTTCTTGAAAAATTCGGAATGGAACCACCATTTGACCCAGCTATCCCACTCCTCAGTTTATACCCAACGGACTTAATAACAGTATTACTACAGGGACACAGCTACATCAATGTTTATTGCAACACAATTCACAATAGCTAAACTGTGGAACTAACCTAGATGCCCTTCAATAGATTAATGGATAAACAATGTAGCATATATACACAATGGAATATTACTCAGCAACAAGAGAGAATATTTGCAGGTAAATGGATGGTGTTGGAGAAGATAATGCTAAGTGAAGTTAGCCAATCCCAAAAAACCAAATGCTGAATGCTTTCTCTGATATAAGGTGACTGACTCATAGTGGGGTTAGGACGGGGAGCATGGGAGGAATAAATAAACTCTAGATAGGGCAAAGGTGTGGTAGGGGAAGGGAGGGGACATGGAGGTAGGAGATATGGTGGAATAATGGACATCATTATTACCCTAAGTACATGTATAAAGACATGAATCAGTGTGAATATACTTTGTATACAACCAGAGATATGAAAAATCATGCTCTATATGTTAATATAAACTGTAATGCATTCCACTGTCATATATAACAAATTAAGGGGAAAAAGGTACAAAAACCCTGTCTAATACCCCAAAAGGGTCTGGGTGTATCTGTGGCCATCCAAGTAGGGGTCCTAGTCTCTGTTTCTGCCTTGTGAGGTATGCTCTGATTTCTTGTCACCTGAGTGAGGTGGACCAGGTATCTTGAGGAAGGTTCTGGAGCTCATGTCTATTGGGATATCCTGAAATGCCCTGGTCAGTTTTTGATTCAGGCATGTTGGACTGTCAAGCAGATCTTTCCTACTGCTACTGTGGTGTTTCTTTATCAGGGTGACACAATTGGACAGTCAGGATGGTGCTGATGTACTGATATTGGATGGATCAAGTGGTTTACATAGATGGGTTCCAAACAGACCAAACCAAACACCTAACCTAACCTAACCTAACCTAACCTAATTTCCTTTATCCCTCATAGGCTGGGCTGGCCTTACATGTACCACTTTCCCAATTTCCCCTGGTGAGAGTCCTATATTTCCATCTTTATTTACTTTATTTCAAGTTCATACTTCTCACACCTGTAACTAGATTTCCCCTAACCCTTTTCCCTCTAGAGATGAGGTGATTGTTTGCAAAGTTCACTTGCCATAGAAGTTTATCTTTGAGCCTAGCCTGACTCAGTGAGGACTCTTTACAAAGAAATTTGTATCTTCCTATAAATCATCTTCCTTGCAATATTGTAAACACCTACAAATATGTTGGAGAGAATTTGAGAAGTTGGTGGGAGATACAGAAATACTTACCAGGAGACACTCTTGTGACTTTAACCCATTTCTCAGAGGGAACTGATATTTCTATTTTTTTGGGGGGGGCTACTGGGGATTAAACTTGGGGACACTCAACCACTGAGCTATGTCCCCAGCCCTATTTTTATTTTGTTTAGACACAGGGTCTCACTGAGTTGCTGCGGCTGGCTTTGAACTCGCAATCTTCTGTCTTAGCCTCCCAAGCCTCTGAGATGACAGGTGTGCACCATCATGCCTGGCCAGGAACTGATATTTCCGATGAACCGTGACCACATTTTTCAGGGACTGATTCTATACTCAAACACCACAGATTATAAAGCAAATGGCGGAAGTTCCTTTCCTAGGGGACTATGAGTGCATGTGGCATCTGGAGATGTGCCTATTTAGCAGGGAAAACCCAGCTCAATTAGCTGGGAATGAAAGAGCTCAAAGGAAGTCATTGTGCAGCTTCATAATCATTGAAAGCTAGCTGCTTTTAGGAATTTAGGCAGAGATTGTAGGATGAGGACAGATTGGAGGCTTTCTAAGTTCAATTATAGTGCTATTTTAATAGTAGATCTCGGTGTGATCATTAGGAGTATTCAAAAGAACTAATGAGAAAAACGTTTAGAGAACAATAGATGGCCATTTAAAAGGAGTGGATTGTTATAAATTTGGTCTGAAATTCTCTCAATGGTGCATAATAGGTATATAGAAATGCCAGTTACATTAATGAATGCTGTTGTCTGGGTTTCTATTTTAACTGTTCATTTATTCACCCAATAGTATTTTGGGGCTTTATTATTAACAGAGATGGGTATGCTTTGAGATGAAATGACATAGTCATTGTCCTCAAGAAGCTTATGGATACATATATTCATCAGTGTGTAAATGAATAAGGTTAATGTTATAAAGTTGGGATATTCAAGAAGAAGGGTCTCAGTCTACTAAGGAACTGGCACAGAGGAATTCATTGTCACAGCAGCTTTTGGTTTGAAATAGGAAGGGATTTCCCAGATGGCAAGGTTGTTAAAGAAGGATCTTCCAGGCAGAGCAAATGTGAAGACCAAAAAGCATGTGTGCATGTGCACATGGACGTGCGCGCGCGCACACACACACACACACACAAATGGCAATTTGATGTATTGTTGGAGTATATTGCAAGGGCAGGAAGGCAGTGAGCTCATCCAAATTGATTTGGAACACTCTTATATTTTAGTAGACAACAAAAGAATGAGAATATATAATTCACAAAGAGGAAATGGAAAAACTGAGAAGTTCATAAAAATATTCAGCTTTCCAATAATCAGGAGGAAGACAGTTTAGATCAAGACACCAATTTCACAAATCAGAGTAACAAACATTGTGAAAAATGATAATAATTATTGTTGGTGAGGATCCAATATGATGGGTACTTATGTGCTGCTGGGAAAGTTGCTTGATTAAATCTTCATAAAACAATGGGGTGCTGTATAGCAAGATTAGAAGAGAGTTCCCATTCCTTAATTCACACGTTTTACTCCTCAAAATCTGTCCTGAAAAATCACTGTAAAAGGCAGACGAAGATCTGTGCATAAAAATATCAATCACAGTTTACTTATAATTGGATATATTATAACCAGAAAATGTTCAATAATGGGGAATGATTGGTGAAAGTGATATATTTACACATCATACCATTATGTAGCAGCACACAAAAATGTAGACTGGGAATGGTGTTTGTCATGGGAAAGCACTTGAGATAAAATACTGGCTAGAAAAAAATAAGGTTTAAAATTCATGTAAAAAATATTCACACTACTTCTTTAGGCCAAGAGGGGAAAATGGGTTAGATTTATCTTTCTACTTGGGGGGGAAAAAGCTATAGATAGAAACGTAAAATGATGTTTTTAAAGATATGGACATCTGGCAGTAATGGATGGTGATCCCTGAAAGATGAACCCTTAAATTGCTCCAGCTTACTGTCTTAAGAGAGTTTCCAGGTTGTAGTGCAAGGAAGTTGGGGTGGGGAAGGGACCCAGGTGCAGCCCAGACTCCCCGAGTTAAGAAAACAGAGTTGAGACCATCTGAGGTCTGAGAGAGACCAAGGTGCATAGAATTTTTTTAGGACAGAATACTGAAAACAGGGAGCTGCACAGAGAAAGAACATTCTGGAGATTTTCAGGGGTCTTCCTTCAAATTTTTAACTGGATATTGACTGGAGCTTATGGTTAGATATATTATAACCAGAAAGTATTCAATGTGGGGAAATTTCCCAAGGCTAGGTAAAGGAACAAACCAGGTCTGGCACACACACAGGACTGGAAATAATGCTTGGTTCTACAAGGCAGACGGGAAGACCTCATGATGGGCATTGGATAGAGTATGCAAAAGGCTTGTTGACTTTATAGTAAGGAGTGTTAGCTCTAGACTGAGCACTTGTCTGGTGCTGCCTAACAAATGTTGAAAGTAAGACCTGAGAAGATAAAACTATTTCCAAGTAATGGAAATTATAGGAATATCAATATATTCAACAAGGGAGAAGCTGCATTGTGTAGACCCAATTACAAAAAATCATCAGGAGCCAGGCATGGTGGCTCATGCCTATAATCCCAGTGGTTCAGGATGCTGAGGCAGGAGGATCATGAGTTCAAAGCCAGCTTCAGCGAAAGCGAGGCATTTAGCAATTCAGTGAGACCGTCTCCAAATAAAATACAAAATATGGCTGGGGATGTGGCTCTGTGGTAAAGTGCCCCTGAGTTCAATCCCTAATATCCTCTGTCCTCAAAAATAATCATCAGGCATGCAAAGAAACAGGAAGATGCTGCTATAATAAGGAGATAAATTATTCAATCAAAATCAATTCAAAACTGATGTAGATATTAGAATTAGCAGATAATAACATTAAAAACGTATTCTAACTATGTTCCATAAGTTGAGAAATTTTAAAAATGACACAGAATATTTTAAAAGACTCAAATTGGATTTCTGGAGATGAAATCTACAGTGTACAAGAAATAAGTACAATGGATTGAACTGAGGAAAATTAGACCTGGTAGAAGAAAAGACAAACTCGAGGAGATAGCAACAGAAAGTTTTTAAATGAAATGCAGAGAAGATAATGATATAGAAGATATAGAGAAGAGAGAACCAGTGAACTCAGGAGCAACTTCAAGCATCTTGATACACACACATTTAGAGTCCAAAGTGAGAGGAGAGAAACAGGTGGGTATAGAGAATATATTGGAAGAAATAATGGCTTACATTTCTGAAATATGATGAAAGTGTAAAGTTAGAGACCCAAGAAGCTTAACAAGTCAAAACACAGGAATCACGAAGAAAACGACTTCAAGGCAAATCATCACCGAATGGCTCCAAACCAATGGCAATAGAAAAGTTTTTAAAGCATCAGGAAAAGCAAAAAGAAAAATATTCATTATGTACATTGGAATCCGGCAGATTTCTCTTTGCAAACAATGTCGATGAAGAAAGAGGGGACCAGTATTTTTAAAGTATGGAATTCTATACTCAATGAAAATAGTTTTTGAAAATGCAGATGGAGAAAGACTTTTCAAACCTACAAAAGTTCAAAGAATTCATCAACAGAAAATTCTGTGACAAAAAAAAGTAAAAAAAAAAAAAAAAAAAAAACTTCAGGCAGAAGGAAAATGAGACCAGATGGGAAGATCCCCCTGCTCAAAGACGGAGGCGCACCAGAGATCATCAGGACATGAGTGCATATGTTTGGTTTTTAGTTTATTATTTTAGCTTCTTTAAATGATAAATGTCTAAGTAAAAATAATCACAGTGTAGTCTGGAGTTTGTATTCCCCATGAAGTTGAGATATCTGACAATGAAAGCACAAAGATGGGTAGGAAAGAAATGGAAGTTTTCTATTGGGATCATTTTTTATGAGCAATGGTAGAGTAACTCTGAAAGGTAGATCGTGTTGAGTCAAAAAAAAATGTGCAGTAAAACAACTACTAAGACAGTTAAGAGTCATGACTAGTAAGTCTACCAGATGACAAAATGGAACACAACCACACAATTCATCCAGAGGAAGTGAGGAGAAAGGGAAAGATAACCAAGGAACAAATGTTACAAATAGACAGAAAACAGAGGCTAAATGTAAAACCCCACCATATCAATTGGAGGTCAGTATGTTTAAGTATTCCATTTAAAGGCTATCATACTGGTAAATCAGCAAGCCTCCACTAAAATGCTACATCCAAGAAAGAGTTTAAATGTAAGGACACGATTAGGTTAACAGTTAAAGGGTGGAAAAGATCTACCAAGCTAATACTAATCAAAAGAAAGGCAGAATGCCTTTCTAATATTAGTTAAAGTAGATTTCAGAGCCAAGAATATTGCCAGGGATAAAGAAAGTGATTTTGTAAAAATAAAGTGTAATTTTATCCAGAGTCTTATAAACTAAATATTTTTGCGTCTAATAACAGAGCTTCAAAATAATTGCAGTAAGAACTGATAGAACTGAAATGAGAAGTAGACATATCCATGATTATAGCTAGAGATTTCAGTGATTCTGTCTCTCAATAATTGATGGAATAATTAGAGAGAAAATCAGCAAGGACACAGAAAATTGAAATGACACTATCAAACACCAGGACTTAATAATTGTTACCAAATATCTTAACCACCAACAACACAATATACATTTTCTTCAAGTGTGCATAGAATAGTTATCAAGATATACAAGATTATGGGCTGTAAAACCAGTCATTTAAACTTTGAAGAATTAGAGTGATAAAGAGTATCTTCTCTGATCCCAGTGGAATTAAATTGTAAATCAACAACAGAAAGGTTTCTGAAACCATCCCCAAATGTTGGAGATTAAATCGATCATCTTCTAAAGAAACCATGGGTCAAAGAAAACATCAAAATGGAAACTAGAAAATATTTTGAGCTGAATGAAAATGAAGTACAGCATGTTAAAAATCTCTGGGATGCTATAGCCTTGGGGGAAATTTATAGATCAATAGGCTTGTATGGGAAAAGAAGAACAATAGGGAGATCTCTAAATTGAGACTGTAGCTTCTACCTTAAGCAAATAGAAAAAAGAAAAAACAAAATAAGTAAGATGAAGGAAATAAGAAACATTTGAATAGAAACCAATAAAAGGCCGAAGGCAGAGGACTGTACGCCAGTCCCAGCAGTGTAACGAGGCCCTAAACAACTTAGCAAGACCCTGTCTCAAATAAAAAATAAAAAGGGCTGGGGATGTGGCTCAGTGGTTAGGAGTCCTGGGTTCAATTTCTGGTACAAAACAAACAAAAAATCCTGATTCTTTGAGATCAATAAAATTGATAAAATTTCTATCTAGACTAGTTAGGAAATAAGAGAAGTCAGAAATTACCAGTAATGAGAGGCAAAATTTTTCCAAGTTTTAAAGACATGCAAAGTGTAATTAAGAAATACTAACAACTTTGTGCAAATAAATAGTTAACTAAGATTAAATGGAAGAATTCCTTAACAAACATAGTTATCAAAGTTCACTCAGGAAGGAGAAAACCTACGTAACCTTGCATTCATTAGGGGAGTCAAATAAATAGTTGATTATACTCACAAAGAAAAGCATATGTTTAGATGTCTTCACTGGCAAATTCTAAAAAAAAACATTTAAAAACTAAGAATTAGCAATTTTACACAAAGAAAATTTTAAAAGATGGGCTATTTTCCACCTTATTTTATGAAGCCTTCATTACCCTGATACCAAAAGCAGGTAAAGACTTTAAAAGGGAAAAACAAACAAAAAAACCCCAACAACCAAAACTATAAACTAATAGTTCTTAGTAGAGATGCAAATATATTTAAAGCAATTTTAAGAAAATTGGTATCAACAGTATAAAAGAAGATCAAAATGGAGTGATATTTATCTTAGGAATGTAAGATCGGCTTAATATGTAAAATAATTAAATATAATTTACCATTTAAAATATCCAACAACATATGATTATCTGACCAGACACAAAAAAGCATTTGACAAAATCCACCACTTACTGATAAAACTCACCATATACAAGGGAACTTCCTCAATAAATTACACCAGTGAAAACTATCAGATTACCTTTTACTTAATGGTCAAAGATTGAATGCTTCCCCACCCAGATCAGAAGCAGGACAGGAAGGTTCACTTTAATTGCTTCAGTATTATATTGGAGGTTCTAGTCATTGACAAAAGGTAGGGGAAATAAATAAAAGACATTCAAATGGGTAAGGAAGAAGGAAAACATTATTTGCAAATGATCCTCTATGTAGAAA
The DNA here is from genome assembly GCF_052094955.1 of Ictidomys tridecemlineatus. NCBI lineage: Eukaryota > Metazoa > Chordata > Mammalia > Rodentia > Sciuridae > Ictidomys > Ictidomys tridecemlineatus. Next base: position 139,338,177 of record NC_135481.1, on the reverse strand, counting down.
TTCTGATGGACTTTACACACAAAAATCTACAGGATTAGTGAGTGAGTTTCTCAAAGTTTCAGCATGCAAGATTCCTATACAAAACTAAAACATAGTCTTACATAGTGCAGCAAATTATTGGAAAGTAATTTTTTAAAAAATACAGTTTATAAAAGAATTAAATATATGAATGCTAAGGATAAATCTGATAACAGATGCAAAATACCTGTACATTGCAAAGTACATAACATTGGTGAAACAAATTAGATATTAAAAGAGAGAGTTCACAGCTCAGAAGACTCAATATTTTTAAAATGCCAATTTTTCTTAACAAAAATGCCAATTTCTATAGATTCAATGCATTCCAAGTCAAAATTGTGAAGTTTTCTTTTTTGGTAGAAACTCATAAATTGTTTTAAAAATTCATTTGGAAATGCAAAGGTCATAGAATCACCAAAACAATTTTGGAAATAAAGAAAAAAATCGGAGGAGTAACAATGATTTATTTCAAATTATATAAAGATATACAGTAATTAAGATGATGTGGTATTGATGTCAAATCTGATAAATAGATTAATGGACCAAAACAGACAGTTCAGAAATTAATTCATTGATAACTATTTTTGTTATAGGTGAGCTTGATGGATAAACAATCTCTGTTTAAGAAATTGTGCTTGGAAAATTGGAAATCCATGTACAAAAAATGAATTTAATCTTATACTTCATACTGTAAACAAAGATTTACATGAAATGGACAAAAGACATAAACGTGTATGTAAAAATACAAAATTTCCAGAAGGAAACATGAATACCTTTGTGATCTTTGGCTACGCAAAAATTTTTATCAACAGGACATCGACATCAAAATACATACTTAAAGTAAAAAGTTGATAAATTGAACTTCATCAGTATTAAAAACTTCTGAACCTCAAAGGCACTGTTAAGACAATGAGGATATAGGGCATACTCTGGGAATCAATACTTGTAAATCATGTTCTCATAAAGAGTTTTATATTGTATATATAAGGAACACTAAAATTACAATCCACTTTAAAAATGAGAAAAAGATCTGAACAGATATGTCACCAAAGAAGACATGCACATGGAAAGTGTGCACATCATATTTAATTAGGAAATACTGATTAAAACTGTAAGGTGCCACATTCCTGTAATCCTGGCAGCTTGGGAGGCTGAAACAGGGAGAAACTCAAGTTCAAAACCAGCCTCAGAACTCAGTGAGATCCTGTCTCTAAATAAAATACAAAACAGGGCTAAGGATGTGGCTCAGTGGTTAAGTGCCTCTGGGTTCAATCCCCAGTACCCAAAATAAAAAAATAATAATAAAAAATAAACACAAATCTGTAATATGATGACAACTTAGAATGGTTGAACTTAAAAAGATTGACCATCACAAGTTTTGAAAAGATGGGGAGGCACTGGAACTCTCACTCTTTTGCAAAAGAAATTTGCAGTTTCTTACAAATTAACCCTACACTCACCATCTTATCCAGCATTCTTCTTCAGGTATCTACAAAATAGAAATGAAGCATATACTATCACAAAGACTTGTTCACAACTTTCATTGCAGTTTTATTTGTAACAGCAAAAAATGGGAGACAATTCTAATGCTGAACAGATTCCTAACAACTGCTGAGCAGATAAACTGTCATTTTGGCTGAGATACTGCTCAGCAACAAAAAGAACAAATAATTGATATATGCTATAGTATGCATAAATTTGAAAATAATTATTCCAAGTGAAAGAAGCCAGACAGAAGAGGACACACTGCATGATTCCATTTATATTAAAGTCTAGAAAAAGCCACATAAACTACAGTAAGGGAAAGCAGGTGAATGGCTATCTAGAGCCAGGGTTGGGGTGAAGTTGGGGATGGAAGAAGAATTACAAGGAAGCATGAGGAAGCTTTGGGGTTTATGGATGGGTTCATTATCTTAATTTCGACCATGTTTCAAGGGTGTATACATACATAATATCCTATCAAATTGTATTCTTTAAATTTATATAATTGTATTCCAGTATACCTCAACATATCAGTTACAAAGCCAAGAATTGTTCCCTTTACATAAAGAATATACATAATAAAATATTTAAAGAAATAACTAGAGTCATTTCTGGGTGGTGGGACTATAAATTAATAACTTAATTTTTCTGTAATCATTAGCCATTACTTTTCTAATTATGAAAATTAAAACTGAATGAAAATAATTTCATTACTGTCTAGTCTAGAATATATTTGATAGTCTGGCTACAGACACATGCATTAAAATAACAACACTATCATTGATAATTAGATTATGCATTTATTCATTCAGAAAGGAATTGAAGAGAAATCTGGATGGATGAGATAGATTTAACTCATCAGTGTTAGGGATGAGAAATGGAGGGAGTGGGATAGAAGAGTGTTTTGGGGGTAGAGAAAAAAAACATTAGAATATGCATAGAAGCAAGAAACAGTCTGGTTTGTGTGGGGCAAATAAATAGTTAGATACTAATATAGAAGACAAAAATAGAGAGATGGATGATAAATCTCTGAATCTTGTCCTATCCGTTTCTTCCCTTTCCTCCTCCTTTCCATTCCCTTTCCCCCATCTTTATCATCTTAGGTTCCCCCCCTTCATTTTAGGCACATTCCTTATGTTTGTTTTTAGTGTGAATAATTCAATTTTCTGCTATATCCTGTCTGCAGTTCACTGCCTCCAACAAAGTTTTAAACTCATAACTATGTAGTTCACACATGTATTCAGTTTTTAATGTTCTTAGATTTATGGCCTCATGACAGTTTTCTTCAGTGTCATAGACACAAATGTCCTCTAGAATATACCTAAGAATGCAAAGTAGGTATTTTGGAATTCATTTCCCTTTTCTAAGTTACACTTAAATTCTGTTTCACGGGAGGTACCTCTTGAGTATTCAGAAAAT